>NC_134405.1:27973566-28712278 GCF_038048845.1 Mixophyes fleayi | reverse complement strand
TGCGCAGTTGGTTGCCCATGACACAGTCTGCGCAGTTGGTTGCCCATGACACAGTCTGCTCAGTTGGTTGCCCATGACACAGTCTGCGCAGTTGGTTGCCCATGACACATTCTGCACAGTTGGTTGCCCATGACACAGTCTGCACAGTTGGTTGCCCATGACACAGTCTGCGCAGTTGGTTGCCCATGACACAGTCTGTGCAGTTGGTTGCCCATGACACAGTCTGTGCAGTTGGTTGCCCATGACACAGTCTGTGCAGTTGGTTGCCCATGACACAGGGTGCGAAGTTGGTTGCCCATGACACAGTCTGCGCAGTTGGTTGCCCATGACACAGTCTGCACAGTTGGTGGCCCATGACACATTCTGCACAGTTGGTTGCCCATGACACAGTCTGCGCAGTTGGTTGCCCATGACACATTCTGCACAGTTGGTTGCCAATGACACAGTCTGCACAGTTGGTTGCCCATGACACATTCTGCACAGTTGGTTGCCCATGACACAGTCTGCACAGTTGGTTGCCCATGACACAGTCTGCGCAGTTGGTTGCCCATGACACAGTCTGTGCAGTTGGTTGCCCATGACACAGTCTGTGCAGTTGGTTGCCCATGACACAGTCTGTGCAGTTGGTTGCCCATGACACAGGGTGCGAAGTTGGTTGCCCATGACACAGTCTGCGCAGTTGGTTGCCCATGACACAGTCTGCACAGTTGGTGGCCCATGACACATTCTGCACAGTTGGTTGCCTATGACACAGTCTGCGCAGTTGGTTGCCCATGACACATTCTGCACAGTTGGTTGCCAATGACATAGTCTGCACAGTTGGTTGCCCATGACACAGTCTGCGCAGTTGGTTGCCCATGACACAGTCTGCGCAGTTGGTTGCCCATGACACAGTCTTCCCAGTTGGTTGCCCATGACACAGTCTGCGCAGTTGGTTGCCCATGACACAGTCTGCACAGTTGGTTGCCCATGACGCATTCTGCACAGTTGGTTGCCCATGACACAGTCTGCGCAGTTGGTTGCCCATGACACATTCTGCACAGTTGGTTGCCCATGACACATTCTGCACAGTTGGTTGCCCATGACACAGTCTGCGCAGTTGGTTGCCCATGACACATTCTGCACAGTTGGTTGCCCATGACACAGTCTGCACAGTTGGTTGCCCATGACACAGTCTGCGCAGTTGGTTGCCCATGACACAGACTGCGCAGTTGGTTGCCCATGACACAGTCTTCACAGTTGGTTGCCCATGACACAGGGTGTCCGATCCCCTTCTCTTCTTTTTTCCGCGCCGCTGAGTCTCTTCTGCGCTCTTCCGTGCTGTGCTCGCAGTGAATGGTGCATGTGACATCACGCCCAGCATTTACTGCGAGCACAGCACGGAAGAGCGGACCAGGGAGGGAGCCGGATCGCCGCTGACGTGACCGCAGTTTCATTTTTATTTTTTTTCAGGATTTTTTTTTACAGCGCTGCCTCGAACGGGCTCCCTTGCCCGCAGGGCCCCCGGGCACTTGCCCATTGTGCCCAATGCAAGAGATGGCCCTGCTTTCTACCATTGCATATCAAACATGGTTTAAGGAAGAATTTCGTTAAAGCAATGGATCAAGGTTTTCTTTTCCTAAAAAGCAAGTTTCCTAGAATAAGTGATGCAAATATCAAATAGGGGATATTTTTTGGACCACAAATAAGAGAGCTTATGAAGGATTCAGATTGTGAGAGAAGGTCAAATGAATCTGAGTAAGCTGCCTGAGCACCATTTCAAAGAGCCGTGAGAAACTTCCCTGGAATCAAGAAGTTTGAGAACTACAAAGAACTGGTTATGAAACTTCTTGAAAACTACAGAGCCCTGGAATTCAATAAGTCTCCATTATTTGGATTCACATTTGGGGTAAATGTATCAAGCTGAGAGTTTTTCGGCAGGTTCGAAAAACCAAACAGATTCTAGCAATCATTTATTTAGTACATTCTACAAAATGATAGCTAGAATCTGATTAGTTGCTATAGGCAACATCTCCACTTTTCAAACTCGCCGAAAAACTCTCAGCTTGATACATTTACTCCTTGGACCTTTTTCCACAAAAGATGTAAGTGATAAACATTGTGAATGCTTCCACCAGGAGATATCAATGATGGAAACTCACTATCAAGGAAAATAGAGCCCAAAAATTTGTGTAGGTTACTGTTGGACACTAAAATGGGATGATAATTGTACATATATTATACACAGTGGGCGTGAGTAAGGCAAAAAAAGGAGTACCTTTTTTTCCTGAACAAACCATGTTACAATGCAAGGGGTGCAAGTTAGTTTACTATTTTGCACATAAGTTAAATACTGGCTGTTTTTTCATGTAGCACACAAATACTTGACAGCTTTATGTTTAAACTGCAATGTAAAGTTGATCTAGGACATGTCCTGCCCCAACTATAAATCAGTCCCCACATTTTAAATTTACCTCCCCCTCCAATGCAACATGATTTTGCCAAGGTGCAAAGTTGCTCCCTTTCTTTGCTTTACTTTTCTTAATGAATCAGGACTAGTGTCTATTATATTGTTTATATTATACTGTGTATACGGTGCATACTCTAAGCAATATCTTCAATATTGTATTGGAACTGCAAAACTTATATTCACTTTGCATACAAGGATGCTATCCTGCTATCTCACAGAAGGGCTAAAACCTTAATACCCTGTAGTGAATACACAGGTACCACAAATAATGGGCACTTATATACAATATTGACCATCAGCACTCTCAGAGCCATAGCCAGTGCTGGTTCCCCATTTATCCCACCTATTTATACTTGGTTTAACAATCGGAAACAACAAAACTCCAAGAAAAGACTTATAGGTAGAAGCACATCACGTATATTTACCACGATATTTTTGAGAATTTATCAAAAACTACACAGAAGTCCATTTGGGAAGTATAGATACACCTATATATATCAGTATTAAGGAATTGAGGAACTACACTATTCATTAACATATAAGATTAAGGGAGCATTTGTTTATTTACTATTACATCGGCAATGCCAGCGGTCCCAGCGGCTATACAGCCTCTGGAGCCACCAGGTCTTAAAAATAGTTAAATAGATATCAATAAAAAATTGTGCACCCCCCTCCCAAGTCATATTAACCCTAGTGCTACCAACCTAGTGATGGTCAAATAAGATGGGGGGGATGAACAGCATGGGGCCCTACCAATTCTTTGTCAACCAGCCCCAGGTTGGTTAGCATGGGGCTGGATTCCCTAGGGAATCAAGGTCCGCAAAAAAAAATGTGCAGGAATAATTTGGACAGCCCCTAAAGCTTTAAATGCTGGTACCCTTATGTTTATTGAAACCAGTATGGGAGAGACCTGAGCATTACCCCCCCCCCCCCCCTGCCCCTCCCACCACCTAATTTCTGGACTTATTAACACTTTCTGTAGTGTAGGGTGTTGTTGTCTGATTACCAGTCAATAACTACTAGAACAAGTAACATATCACTTGAAAGAGAGGGCCATGCTCTTTCAAACGAGGGGTACCCATAGTTTCTTGGAACCAGGGTGGTCATTACAAAACCCCTCCCGAATTTGGGCTCTTCCATGTTTCTCTGCAGTGTGGGGTCTTATTGTAAGGTGCACATGTTATCACCAAACAATGACTACTAATGGGCCACATCATTTGAAAGAGGGGACCTCTCTCTTTTATGTGTGTACATTTATGTTTCTTGTAATGTTCGTGGTATATTTACTTGATCACAACTGTATTTATTGTATGCTGATGCCAATATATCATATTTATTTACAAGCATGTTGCATTCTTGATAATCAACATTTATTATTTTCTTCATACTGTCTAGATGGGATCCTGCCATTGTTCAGTTATTGTCATTGATTTTGCTGCTGAAATCATGGGGAAAGGGAAAACATTTCATAATTTAGAGTCTTATAAAATTTAATTTTCTGGTGTTAATCATGTTATTTCTTGTTCATTACATAAATAGGATCTTTATTATACTTACGTTTTTTAAAAACTTATTGTGGGTATATAAGTACAGCTTCTGTTCCCTGGGCTAATCCCATAGTGGGCTACCTTTGGCTAGTTCACAGGGCTACCTGCATTTTTTTCTCTTTAACATGTTCCTAATAGGCTGCTGAGCCGAGACTCGCCTTCTCAGTCTAAACTTTGTCGGCCAGGTACCGGCATTAAAGCACTCACAGAAACTAATTTGGCATCTAATAAATGCATCAAAATACTAATTAGCTGCACAATGGAAACATCCAGTGCTCTTACATCTATCATAAATAAGAAATGGCTATTGTATATAATAAAACATATTGTAAGTACACAAGACTCCAAATAGCTTCCAACCACCTGGCTTCCATGCACTTTGAGGTCTGTTCCGTCTCTAAATGCCCCAACGTCTACTAAAACTAAATGGACAGGACAGTTCCTAATCCCTAACCCTCTGAACTTCAACCCTCCCAATCCTATCTTCACCTCTGAATCATCCTTTTTCAAGAAAACATAGAGGCAAACAATACTCAACAATACTACCAAACATTCACTGACTCTCAGCTAGCAATAGAATATTATATCCATGTTCTGTGGTATGTTTGTGCCTCCATATATTTCTTACTAAGTCATAAGGAAGTTCAACTGAATATAAGTATCACAGAAAGCCAGAGTTTGTTGGAACCATAAAACTGTTTATTTGCATAGAAATTGATTGTGCGTGTGATATTCTTTGCTTTAGACGTCATTTACAGAGTAAAATAGGACAATACATTCCAGTCATGTATATTATTTATCTCTTTTTTATCAGCTTTATCATAGCAATATCTATGAATGCATTTTACTGGAGAGTCAAAGGTAAAATGTATTATGACCAATAGTAAACTCCATAATCCAACCAAAAAAAATATTACACTGCATGATCAGGATTTTATTTCAATTCATCTGTGGCCACACTTTTTCAAGGCTAAGTAACCCTGAGGATCACAGTTGTTTGTTTTGGATTAAGAGGTTTTCCAACTGAAAGATCAAGAGGTGCACCAATAGGGGGTGCTGTGGTTATGGGGCCCAGAAGCTCTTCTGAAGCTCCTGCTTCCCCTGAGGCCCTCTCTATGGTCTCAAAAGAGCAGAGTGGAGGCCATGCACATTGGGCATGCCCATTGTGTGCATGCACCTGAGCGCACATTCTCAGTAGAGACCCCTTGCTCCGCTCTCAATAGAGGGACCCGGGAGGCAAGAACGGCATCACCAGGCCCTTACTGATTTTTTGCTATGGGGCACTGTGATGTGCCCCTGGAGGGATCTTTTTTTATTTGAACATAGCAAGGTCAGCAACACTTAAGTATAGCAGCAAAATGTATATTACTATACAACTTGCATACGTTGAGGATATATCAGAACACAATTTGTCATTTAATCTTAAAAAAGTGTGCTGTAGTTGGATAAATATGGAGAGGTTACATGGTATTTTATTTGTAAGACTGTGAGATCTAATACATTTAATAGAGCAGTCATTGGGAAATAACAAAGTTAAGGTTTAATTTAAATGCTAAAAAATTCAGCATGAGCTCCAGGCATTTTTTGATGATATCATTAATACATTATTTGAAATTAATATATATTATATTAATGTGATATTTACTGTTGCCCAAGCTAGTCACCTTAAAGTTATAATACACAAGAATATTGTTAAATGTCTTCCCAATTTCAAAGACCAACTCAATTCTGGTATTGAAAGTTTGAGAACTTCAAACTACAAAGAAGAACCCACCAAATTAGTCTGCGCAGTTGGTTGCCCATGACACAGTCTGCACAGTTGGTTGCCCATGACACAGTCTGCACAGTTGGTTGCCCATGACACATTCTGCACAGTTAGTTGCCCATGACACAGTCTGCACAGTTGGTTGCCCATGACACAGTCTGCGCAGTTGGTTGCCCATGACACAGTCTGTGCAGTTGGTTGCCCATGACACAGGGTGCGAAGTTGGTTGCCCATGACACAGTCTGCGCAGTTGGTTGCCCATGACACAGTCTGCACAGTTGGTTGCCCATGACACATTCTGCACAGTTGGTTGCCCATGACACAGTCTGCGCAGTTGGTTGCCCATGACACATTCTGCACAGTTGGTTGCCCATGACACAGTCTGCACAGTTGGTTGCCCATGACACAGTCTGCGCAGTTGGTTGCCCATGACACAGTCTGCGCAGTTGGTTGCCCATGACACAGTCTTCACAGTTGGTTGCCCATGACACAGTCTGCGCAGCTGGTTGCCCATGACACAGTCTGCGCAGTTGGTTGCCCATGACACAGTCTGCGCAGTTGGTTGCCCATGACACAGGGTGCACAGTTGGTTGCCCATGACACAGTCTGCACAGTTGGTTGCCCATGACACATTCTGCACAGTTGGTTGCCCATGACACAGTCTGCGCAGTTGGTTGCCCATGACACAGTCTGCGCAGTTGGTTACCCATGACACAGTCTGTGCAGTTGGTTGCCCATGACACAGTCTGTGCAGTTGGTTGCCCATGACACAGTCTGCGCAGTTGGTTGCCCATGACACAGGGTGCACAGTTGGTTGCCCATGACACAGTCTGCACAGTTGGTTGCCCATGACACATTCTGCACAGTTGGTTGCCCATGACACAGTCTGCGCAGTTGGTTGCCCATGACACATTCTGCACAGTTGGTTGCCCATGACACAGTCTGCGCAGTTGGTTGCCCATGACACATTCTGCACAGTTGGTTGCCCATGACACAGTCTGCACAGTTGGTTGCCCATGACACAGTCTGCGCAGTTGGTTGCCCATGACACAGTCTGCGCAGTTGGTTGCCCATGACACAGTCTTCACAGTTGGTTGTTCATGACACAGTATGCGCAGTTGGTTGCCCATGACACAGTCTGTACAGTTGGTTGCCCATGACACAGTCTGTGCAGTTGGTTGCCCATGACACAGTCTGCGCAGTTGGTTGCCCATGACACAGGGTGCACAGTTGGTTGCCCATGACACAGTCTGCACAGTTGGTTGCCCATGACACATTCTGCACAGTTGGTTGCCCATGACACAGTCTGCGCAGTTGGTTGCCCATGACACAGTCTGCGCAGTTGGTTACCCATGACACAGTCTGTGCAGTTGGTTGCCCATGACACAGGGTGCAAAGTTGGTTGCCCATGACACAGTCTGTGCAGTTGGTTGCCCATGACACAGTCTGCACAGTTGGTTGCCCATGACGCATTCTGCACAGTTGGTTGCCCATGACACAGTCTGCGCAGTTGGTTGCCCATGAAACATTCTGCACAGTTGGTTGCCCATGACACAGTCTGCGCAGTTGGTTGCCCATGACACAGTCTGCGCAGTTGGTTGCCCATGACACAGTCTGCGCAGTTGGTTTCCCATGACACAGTCTTCCCAGTTGGTTGCCCATGACACAGTCTGCGCAGTTGGTTGCCCATGACACAGTCTGCGCAGTTGGTTGCCCATGACACAGTCTGCGCAGTTGGTTGCCCATGACACAGGGTGCACAGTTGGTTGCCCATGACACAGTCTGCACAGTTGGTTGCCCATGACACAGTCTGCGCAGTTGGTTGCCCATGACACAGTCTGCGCAGTTGGTTGCCCATGACACAGTCTGCGCAGTTGGTTGCCCATGACACAGTCTGCGCAGTTGGTTGCCCATGACACAGTCTGCGCAGTTGGTTGCCCATGACACAGTCTTCACAGTTGGTTGCCCATGACACAGTCTGCGCAGTTGGTTGCCCATGACACAGTCTGCGCAGTTGGTTGCCCATGACACAGTCTGCGCAGTTGGTTGCCCATGACACAGTCTGCGCAGTTGGTTGCCCATGACACAGTCTGCACAGTTGGTTGCCCATGACACAGTTCTGCGCAGTTGGTTGCCCATGACACAGTCTGCACAGTTGGTTGCCCATGACACAGTCTGCTCAGTTGGTTGCCCAAGACACAGTCTGCGCAGTTGGTTGCCCATGACACAGTCTGCACAGTTGGTTGCCCATGACACAGTCTGCGCAGTTGGTTGCCCATGACACAGTCTGCGCAGTTTGTTGCCCATGACACAGTCTGCACAGTTGGTTGCCAATGACACAGTCTGCACAGTTGGTTGCCCATGACACAGTCTGCGCAGTTGGTTGCCCATGACACAGTCTGTGCAGTTGGTTGCCCATGACACAGGGTGCAAAGTTGGTTGCCCATGACACAGTCTGCGCAGTTGGTTGCCCATGACACAGTCTGCACAGTTGGTTGCCCATGACACAGTCTGCACAGTTGGTTGCCCATGACACAGTCTGTGCAGTTGGTTGCCCATGACACAGTCTGTGCAGTTGGTTGCCCATGACACAGGGTGCACAGTTGGTTGCCCATGACACAGTCTGCGCAGTTGGTTGCCCATGACACAGTCTGCGCAGTTGGTTGCCCATGACACAGTCTGCGCAGTTGGTTTCCCATGACACAGTCTTCCCAGTTGGTTGCCCATGACACAGTCTGCGCAGTTGGTTGCCCATGACACAGTCTGCGCAGTTGGTTGCCCATGACACAGTCTGCGCAGTTGGTTGCCCATGACACAGGGTGCACAGTTGGTTGCCCATGACACAGTCTGCACAGTTGGTTGCCCATGACACAGTCTGCGCAGTTGGTTGCCCATGACACAGTCTGCGCAGTTGGTTGCCCATGACACAGTCTGCGCAGTTGGTTGCCCATGACACAGTCTGCGCAGTTGGTTGCCCATGACACAGTCTGCGCAGTTGGTTGCCCATAACACAGTCTTCGCAGTTGGTTGCCCATGACACAGTCTGCGCAGTTGGTTGCCCATGACACAGTCTGCGCAGTTGGTTGCCCATGACACAGTCTGCGCAGTTGGTTGCCCATGACACAGTCTGCGCAGTTGGTTGCCCATGACACAGTCTGCACAGTTGGTTGCCCATGACACAGTTCTGCGCAGATGGTTGCACATGACACAGTCTGCACAGTTGGTTGCCCATGACACAGTCTGCTCAGTTGGTTGCCCAAGACACAGTCTGCGCAGTTGGTTGCCCATGACACAGTCTGCACAGTTGGTTGCCCATGACACAGTCTGCGCAGTTGGTTGCCCATGACACAGTCTGCGCAGTTTGTTGCCCATGACACAGTCTGCACAGTTGGTTGCCAATGACACAGTCTGCACAGTTGGTTGCCCATGACACAGTCTGCGCAGTTGGTTGCCCATGACACAGTCTGTGCAGTTGGTTGCCCATGACACAGGGTGCAAAGTTGGTTGCCCATGACACAGTCTGCGCAGTTGGTTGCCCATGACACAGTCTGCACAGTTGGTTGCCCATGACACAGTCTGCACAGTTGGTTGCCCATGACACAGTCTGTGCAGTTGGTTGCCCATGACACAGTCTGCGCAGTTGGTTGCCCATGACACAGTCTGCACAGTTGGTTGCCCATGACACAGTCTGCGCAGTTGGTTGCCCATGACACAGTCTGCGCAGTTTGTTGCCCATGACACAGTCTGCACAGTTGGTTGCCAATGACACAGTCTGCACAGTTGGTTGCCCATGACACAGTCTGCGCAGTTGGTTGCCCATGACACAGTCTGTGCAGTTGGTTGCCCATGACACAGGGTGCAAAGTTGGTTGCCCATGACACAGTCTGCGCAGTTGGTTGCCCATGACACAGTCTGCACAGTTGGTTGCCCATGACACAGTCTGCACAGTTGGTTGCCCATGACACAGTCTGTGCAGTTGGTTGCCCATGACACAGTCTGTGCAGTTGGTTGCCCATGACACAGGGTGCACAGTTGGTTGCCCATGACACAGTCTGCGCAGTTGGTTGCCCATGACACAGTCTGCGCAGTTGGTTGCCCATGACACAGTCTGCGCAGTTGGTTTCCCATGACACAGTCTTCCCAGTTGGTTGCCCATGACACAGTCTGCGCAGTTGGTTGCCCATGACACAGTCTGCGCAGTTGGTTGCCCATGACACAGTCTGCGCAGTTGGTTGCCCATGACACAGGGTGCACAGTTGGTTGCCCATGACACAGTCTGCACAGTTGGTTGCCCATGACACAGTCTGCGCAGTTGGTTGCCCATGACACAGTCTGCGCAGTTGGTTGCCCATGACACAGTCTGCGCAGTTGGTTGCCCATGACACAGTCTGCGCAGTTGGTTGCCCATGACACAGTCTGCGCAGTTGGTTGCCCATAACACAGTCTTCGCAGTTGGTTGCCCATGACACAGTCTGCGCAGTTGGTTGCCCATGACACAGTCTGCGCAGTTGGTTGCCCATGACACAGTCTGCGCAGTTGGTTGCCCATGACACAGTCTGCGCAGTTGGTTGCCCATGACACAGTCTGCACAGTTGGTTGCCCATGACACAGTTCTGCGCAGATGGTTGCACATGACACAGTCTGCACAGTTGGTTGCCCATGACACAGTCTGCTCAGTTGGTTGCCCAAGACACAGTCTGCGCAGTTGGTTGCCCATGACACAGTCTGCACAGTTGGTTGCCCATGACACAGTCTGCGCAGTTGGTTGCCCATGACACAGTCTGCGCAGTTTGTTGCCCATGACACAGTCTGCACAGTTGGTTGCCAATGACACAGTCTGCACAGTTGGTTGCCCATGACACAGTCTGCGCAGTTGGTTGCCCATGACACAGTCTGTGCAGTTGGTTGCCCATGACACAGGGTGCAAAGTTGGTTGCCCATGACACAGTCTGCGCAGTTGGTTGCCCATGACACAGTCTGCACAGTTGGTTGCCCATGACACAGTCTGCACAGTTGGTTGCCCATGACACAGTCTGTGCAGTTGGTTGCCCATGACACAGTCTGTGCAGTTGGTTGCCCATGACACAGGGTGCACAGTTGGTTGCCCATGACACAGTCTGCGCAGTTGGTTGCCCATGACACATTCTGCACAGTTGGTTGCCCATGACACAGTCTGCGCAGTTGGTTGCCCATGACACAGTCTACGCAGTTGGTTACCCATGACACAGTCTGTGCAGTTGGTTGCCCATGACACAGGGTGCAAAGTTGGTTGCCCATGACACAGTCTGCGCAGTTGGTTGCCCATGACACAGTCTGCACAGTTGGTTGCCCATGACGCATTCTGCACAGTTGGTTGCCCATGACACAGTCTGCGCAGTTGGTTGCCCATGACACAGTCTGCGCAGTTGGTTGCCCATGACACAGTCTGCACAGTTGGTTGCCCATGACGCATTCTGCACAGTTGGTTGCCCATGACACAGTGTGCGCAGTTGGTTGCCCATGACACAGTCTGCGCAGTTGGTTGCCCATGACACAGTCTGCGCAGTTGGTTGCCCATGACACAGTCTTCCCAGTTGGTTGCCCATGACACAGTGTGCACAGTTGGTTGCCCATGACACAGTCTGCACAGTTGGTTGCCCATGACACATTCTGCACAGTTGGTTGCCCATGACACAGTCTGCGCAGTTGGTTGCCCATGACACAGTCTGCGCAGTTGGTTACCCATGACACAGTCTGTGCAGTTGGTTGCCCATGACACAGGGTGCAAAGTTGGTTGCCCATGACACAGTCTGCGCAGTTGGTTGCCCATGACACAGTCTGCACAGTTGGTTGCCCATGACGCATTCTGCACAGTTGGTTGCCCATGACACAGTCTGCGCAGTTGGTTGCCCATGACACATTCTGCACAGTTGGTTGCCCATGACACAGTCTGCGCAGTTGGTTGCCCATGACACAGTCTGCGCAGTTGGTTGCCCATGACACAGTCTGCGCAGTTGGTTGCCCATGACACAGTCTTCCCAGTTGGTTGCCCATGACACAGTCTGCGCAGTTGGTTGCCCATGACACAGTCTGTGCAGTTGGTTGCCCATGACACAGTCTGCGCAGTTGGTTGCCCATGACACAGGGTGCACAGTTGGTTGCCCATGACACAGTCTGCACAGTTGGTTGCCCATGACACAGTCTGCGCAGTTGGTTGCCCATGACACGGTCTGCGCAGTTGGTTGCCCATGACACAGTCTGCGCAGTTGGTTGCCCATGACATAGTCTGTGCAGTTGGTTGCCCATGACACAGTCTTCACAGTTGGTTGCCCATGACACAGTCTGCGCAGTTGGTTGCCCATGACACAGTCTGCGCAGTAGGTTGCCCATGACACAGTCTGCGCAGTTTGTTGCCCATGACACAGTCTGCACAGTTGGTTGCCCATGACACAGTCTGCACAGTTGGTTGCCCATGACACAGTCTGCGCAGTTGGTTGCCCATGACACAGTCTGTGCAGTTGGTTTGCTATGACACAGGGTGCAAAGTTGGTTGCCCATGACACAGTCTGCACAGTTGGTTGCCCATGACACAGTCTGCACAGTTGGTTGCCCATGACACAGTCTGCACAGTTGGTTGCCCATGACACAGTCTGCGCAGTTGGTTGCCCATGACACAGTCTGTGCAGTTGGTTGCCCATGACACAGGGTGCAAAGTTGGTTGCCCATGACACATTCTGCACAGTTGGTTGCCCATGACACAGTCTGCGCAGTTGGTTGCCCATGACACATTCTGCACAGTTGGTTGCCCAAGACACAGTCTGCACAGTTGGTTGCCCATGACACAGTCTGCACAGTTGGTTGCCCATGACACAGTCTGCGCAGTTGGTTGCCCATGACACAGTCTTCACAGTTGGTTGCCCATGACACAGTCTGCGCAGTTGGTTGCCCATGACACAGTCTTCGCAGTTGGTTGCCCATGACACAGTCTGCGCAGTTGGTTGCCCATGACACAGTCTGTGCAGTTGGTTGCCCATGACACAGTCTGCGCAGTTGGTTGCCCATGACACAGTCTTCACAGTTGGTTGCCCATGACACAGTCTGCGCAGTTGGTTGCCCATGACACAGTCTGCGCAGTTGGTTGCCCATGACACAGTCTGTGCAGTTGGTTGCCCATGACACATTCTGCACAGTTGGTTGCCCATGACACAGTCTGCGCAGTTGGTTGCCCATGACACATTCTGCACAGTTGGTTGCCCATGACACAGTCTGCGCAGTTGGTTGCCCATGACACATTCTGCACAGTTGGTTGCCCAAGACACAGTCTGCACAGTTGGTTGCCCATGACACAGTCTGCACAGTTGGTTGCCCATGACACAGTCTGCGCAGTTGGTTGCCCATGACACAGTCTTCACAGTTGGTTGCCCATGACACAGTCTGCGCAGTTGGTTGCCCATGACACAGTCTGCGCAGTTGGTTGCCCATGACACAGTCTGTGCAGTTGGTTGCCCATGACACAGTCTGCGCAGTTGGTTGCCCATGACACAGTCTTCACAGTTGGTTGCCCATGACACAGTCTGCGCAGTTGGTTGCCCATGACACAGTCTGCGCAGTTGGTTGCCCATGACACAGTCTGTGCAGTTGGTTGCCCATCACACAGTCTGTGCAGTTGGTTGCCCATGACACAGGGTGCACAGTTGGTTGCCCATGACACAGTCTGCGCAGTTGGTTGCCCATGACACATTCTGCACAGTTGGTTGCCCATGACACAGTCTGCGCAGTTGGTTGCCCATGACACAGTCTGCGCAGTTGGTTACCCATGACACAGTCTGTGCAGTTGGTTGCCCATGACACAGTCTGTGCAGTTGGTTGCCCATGACACAGGGTGCAAAGTTGGTTGCCCATGACACAGTCTGCGCAGTTGGTTGCCCATGACACAGTCTGCACAGTTGGTTGCCCATGACACAGTCTGCGCAGTTGGTTGCCCATGACACATTCTGCACAGTTGGTTGCCCATGACACAGTCTGCGCAGTTGGTTGCCCATGACACATTCTGCACAGTTGGTTGCCCAAGACACAGTCTGCACAGTTGGTTGCCCATGACACAGTCTGCACAGTTGGTTGCCCATGACACAGTCTGCGCAGTTGGTTGCCCATGACACAGTCTTCACAGTTGGTTGCCCATGACACAGTCTGCGCAGTTGGTTGCCCATGACACAGTCTGCGCAGTTGGTTGCCCATGACACAGTCTGTGCAGTTGGTTGCCCATGACACAGTCTGCGCAGTTGGTTGCCCATGACACAGTCTTCACAGTTGGTTGCCCATGACACAGTCTGCGCAGTTGGTTGCCCATGACACAGTCTGCGCAGTTGGTTGCCCATGACACAGTCTGTGCAGTTGGTTGCCCATCACACAGTCTGTGCAGTTGGTTGCCCATGACACAGGGTGCACAGTTGGTTGCCCATGACACAGTCTGCGCAGTTGGTTGCCCATGACACATTCTGCACAGTTGGTTGCCCATGACACAGTCTGCGCAGTTGGTTGCCCATGACACAGTCTGCGCAGTTGGTTACCCATGACACAGTCTGTGCAGTTGGTTGCCCATGACACAGTCTGTGCAGTTGGTTGCCCATGACACAGGGTGCAAAGTTGGTTGCCCATGACACAGTCTGCGCAGTTGGTTGCCCATGACACAGTCTGCACAGTTGGTTGCCCATGACACAGTCTGCACAGTTGGCTGCCCATGACACATTCTGCATAGTTGGTTGCCCATTACACAGTCTGCGCAGTTGGTTGCCCATGACACATTCTGCACAGTTGGTTGCCCATGACACATTCTGCACAGTTGGTTGCCCATGACACAGTCTGCACAGTTGGTTGCCCATGACACAGTCTGCGCAGTTGGTTACCCATGACACAGTCTGTGCAGTTTGTTGCCCATGACACAGGGTGCAAAGTTGGTTGCCCATGACACAGTCTGCGCAGTTGGTTGCCCATGACACAGTCTGCACAGTTGGTTGCCCATGACGCATTCTGCACAGTTGGTTGCCCATGACACAGTCTGCGCAGTTGGTTGCCCATGACACATTCTGCACAGTTGGTTGCCCATGACACAGTGTGCGCAGTTGGTTGCCCATGACACAGTCTGCGCAGTTGGTTGCCCATGACACAGTCTGCGCAGTTGGTTGCCCATGACACAGTCTGCGCAGTTGGTTGCCCATGACACAGTCTGCGCAGTTGGTTGCCCATGACACAGTCTGTGCAGTTGGTTGCCCATGACACAGTCTGCGCAGTTGGTTGCCCATGACACAGTGTGCACAGTTGGTTGCCCATGACACAGTCTGCACAGTTGGTTGCCCATGACACATTCTGCACAGTTGGTTGCCCATGACACAGTCTGCACAGTTGGTTGCCCATGACACATTCTGCACAGTTGGTTGCCCATGACACAGTCTGCGCAGTTGGTTGCCCATGACACAGTCTGCGCAGTTGGTTACCCATGACACAGTCTGTGCAGTTGGTTGCCCATGACACAGGGTGCATAGTTGGTTGCCCATGACACATTCTGCACAGTTGGTTGCCCATGACACAGTCTGCGCAGTTGGTTGCCCATGACACAGTCTGCGCAGTTGGTTACCCATGACACAGTCTGTGCAGTTGGTTGCCCATGACACAGGGTGCATAGTTGGTTGCCCATGACACAGTCTGCGCAGTTGGTTGCCCATGACACAGTCTGCACAGTTAGTTGCCCATGACGCATTCTGCACAGTTGGTTGCCCATGACACAGTCTGCGCAGTTGGTTGCCCATGACACATGGTGCACAGTTGGTTGCCCATGACACAGTCTGCGCAGTTGGTTGCCCATGACACATTCTGCACAGTTGGTTGCCCATGACACAGTCTGCGCAGTTGGTTGCCCATGACACAGTCTGCGCAGTTGGTTGCCCATGACACAGTCTGCGCAGTTTGTTGCCCATGACACAGTCTGCACAGTTGGTTGCCCATGACACAGTCTGCACAGTTGGTTGCCCATGACACAGTCTGCGCAGTTGGTTGCCCATGACACAGTCTGCGCAGTTGGTTACCCATGACACAGTCTGTGCAGTTGGTTGCCCATGACACAGTCTGTGCAGTTGGTTGCCCATGACACAGGGTGCAAAGTTGGTTGCCCATGACACAGTCTGCGCAGTTGGTTGCCCATGACACAGTCTGCACAGTTGGTTGCCCATGACACAGTCTGCACAGTTGGTTGCCCATGACACATTCTGCACAGTTGGTTGCCCATTACACAGTCTGCGCAGTTGGTTGCCCATGACACATTCTGCACAGTTGGTTGCCCATGACACATTCTGCACAGTTGGTTGCCCATGACACAGTCTGCACAGTTGGTTGCCCATGACACAGTCTGCGCAGTTGGTTACCCATGACACAGTCTGTGCAGTTGGTTGCCCATGACACAGGGTGCAAAGTTGGTTGCCCATGACACAGTCTGCGCAGTTGGTTGCCCATGACACAGTCTTCACAGTTGGTTGCCCATGACACAGTCTGCGCAGTTGGTTGCCCATGACACAGTCTGCGCAGTTGGTTGCCCATGACACAGTCTGTGCAGTTGGTTGCCCATGACACAGTCTGCGCAGTTGGTTGCCCATGACACAGTCTTCACAGTTGGTTGCCCATGACACAGTCTGCGCAGTTGGTTGCCCATGACACAGTCTGCGCAGTTGGTTGCCCATGACACAGTCTGTGCAGTTGGTTGCCCATCACACAGTCTGTGCAGTTGGTTGCCCATGACACAGGGTGCACAGTTGGTTGCCCATGACACAGTCTGCGCAGTTGGTTGCCCATGACACATTCTGCACAGTTGGTTGCCCATGACACAGTCTGCGCAGTTGGTTGCCCATGACACAGTCTGCGCAGTTGGTTACCCATGACACAGTCTGTGCAGTTGGTTGCCCATGACACAGTCTGTGCAGTTGGTTGCCCATGACACAGGGTGCAAAGTTGGTTGCCCATGACACAGTCTGCGCAGTTGGTTGCCCATGACACAGTCTGCACAGTTGGTTGCCCATGACACAGTCTGCACAGTTGGTTGCCCATGACACATTCTGCATAGTTGGTTGCCCATTACACAGTCTGCGCAGTTGGTTGCCCATGACACATTCTGCACAGTTGGTTGCCCATGACACATTCTGCACAGTTGGTTGCCCATGACACAGTCTGCACAGTTGGTTGCCCATGACACAGTCTGCGCAGTTGGTTACCCATGACACAGTCTGTGCAGTTTGTTGCCCATGACACAGGGTGCAAAGTTGGTTGCCCATGACACAGTCTGCGCAGTTGGTTGCCCATGACACAGTCTGCACAGTTGGTTGCCCATGACGCATTCTGCACAGTTGGTTGCCCATGACACAGTCTGCGCAGTTGGTTGCCCATGACACATTCTGCACAGTTGGTTGCCCATGACACAGTGTGCGCAGTTGGTTGCCCATGACACAGTCTGCGCAGTTGGTTGCCCATGACACAGTCTGCGCAGTTGGTTGCCCATGACACAGTCTGCGCAGTTGGTTGCCCATGACACAGTCTGTGCAGTTGGTTGCCCATGACACAGTCTGTGCAGTTGGTTGCCCATGACACAGTCTGCGCAGTTGGTTGCCCATGACACAGTGTGCACAGTTGGTTGCCCATGACACAGTCTGCACAGTTGGTTGCCCATGACACATTCTGCACAGTTGGTTGCCCATGACACAGTCTGCACAGTTGGTTGCCCATGACACATTCTGCACAGTTGGTTGCCCATGACACAGTCTGCGCAGTTGGTTGCCCATGACACAGTCTGCGCAGTTGGTTACCCATGACACAGTCTGTGCAGTTGGTTGCCCATGACACAGGGTGCATAGTTGGTTGCCCATGACACATTCTGCACAGTTGGTTGCCCATGACACAGTCTGCGCAGTTGGTTGCCCATGACACAGTCTGCGCAGTTGGTTACCCATGACACAGTCTGTGCAGTTGGTTGCCCATGACACAGGGTGCATAGTTGGTTGCCCATGACACAGTCTGCGCAGTTGGTTGCCCATGACACAGTCTGCACAGTTAGTTGCCCATGACGCATTCTGCACAGTTGGTTGCCCATGACACAGTCTGCGCAGTTGGTTGCCCATGACACATGGTGCACAGTTGGTTGCCCATGACACAGTCTGCGCAGTTGGTTGCCCATGACACATTCTGCACAGTTGGTTGCCCATGACACAGTCTGCGCAGTTGGTTGCCCATGACACAGTCTGCGCAGTTGGTTGCCCATGACACAGTCTGCGCAGTTTGTTGCCCATGACACAGTCTGCACAGTTGGTTGCCCATGACACAGTCTGCACAGTTGGTTGCCCATGACACAGTCTGCGCAGTTGGTTGCCCATGACACAGTCTGCGCAGTTGGTTACCCATGACACAGTCTGTGCAGTTGGTTGCCCATGACACAGTCTGTGCAGTTGGTTGCCCATGACACAGGGTGCAAAGTTGGTTGCCCATGACACAGTCTGCGCAGTTGGTTGCCCATGACACAGTCTGCACAGTTGGTTGCCCATGACACAGTCTGCACAGTTGGTTGCCCATGACACATTCTGCACAGTTGGTTGCCCATTACACAGTCTGCGCAGTTGGTTGCCCATGACACATTCTGCACAGTTGGTTGCCCATGACACATTCTGCACAGTTGGTTGCCCATGACACAGTCTGCACAGTTGGTTGCCCATGACACAGTCTGCGCAGTTGGTTACCCATGACACAGTCTGTGCAGTTGGTTGCCCATGACACAGGGTGCAAAGTTGGTTGCCCATGACACAGTCTGCGCAGTTGGTTGCCCATGACACAGTCTGCACAGTTGGTTGCCAATGACGCATTCTGCACAGTTGGTTGCCCATGACACAGTCTGCGCAGTTGGTTGCCCATGACACATTCTGCACAGTTGGTTGCCCATGACACAGTGTGCGCAGTTGGTTGCCCATGACACAGTCTGCGCAGTTGGTTGCCCATGACACAGTCTGCGCAGTTGGTTGCCCATGACACAGTCTGTGCAGTTGGTTGCCCATGACACAGTCTGTGCAGTTGGTTGCCCATGACACAGTCTGCGCAGTTGGTTGCCCATGACAGAGTGTGCACAGTTGGTTGCCCATGACACAGTCTGCACAGTTGGTTGCCCATGACACATTCTGCACAGTTGGTTGCCCATGACACAGTCTGCACAGTTGGTTGCCCATGACACATTCTGCACAGTTGGTTGCCCATGACACAGTCTGCGCAGTTGGTTGCCCATGATACAGTCTGCGCAGTTGGTTACCCATGACACAGTCTGTGCAGTTGGTTGCCCATGACACAGGGTGCATAGTTGGTTGCCCATGACACAGTCTGTGCAGTTGGTTGCCCATGACACAGTCTGTGCAGTTGGTTGCCCATGACACAGTCTGCGCAGTTGGTTGCCCATGACACAGTGTGCACAGTTGGTTGCCCATGACACAGTCTGCACAGTTGGTTGCCCATGACACATTCTGCACAGTTGGTTGCCCATGACACAGTCTGCGCAGTTGGTTGCCCATGACACAGTCTGCGCAGTTGGTTACCCATGACACAGTCTGTGCAGTTGGTTGCCCATGACACAGGGTGCATAGTTGGTTGCCCATGACACAGTCTGCGCAGTTGGTTGCCCATGACACAGTCTGCACAGTTAGTTGCCCATGACGCATTCTGCACAGTTGGTTGCCCATGACACATTCTGCACAGTTGGTTGCCCATGACACAGTCTGCGCAGTTGGTTGCCCATGACACAGTCTGCGCAGTTGGTTGCCCATGACACAGTGTGCACAGTTGGTTGCCCATGACACAGTCTGCACAGTTGGTTGCCCATGACACATTCTGCACAGTTGGTTGCCCATGACACAGTCTGCACAGTTGGTTGCCCATGACACAGTCTGCGCAGTTGGTTGCCCATGACACAGTCTGCGCAGTTGGTTACCCATGACACAGTCTGTGCAGTTGGTTGCCCATGACACAGGGTGCATAGTTGGTTGCCCATGACACAGTCTGTGCAGTTGGTTGCCCATGACACAGTCTGTGCAGTTGGTTGCCCATGACACAGTCTGCGCAGTTGGTTCCCCATGACACAGTGTGCACAGTTGGTTGCCCATGACACAGTCTGCACAGTTGGTTGCCCATGACACATTCTGCACAGTTGGTTGCCCATGACACAGTCTGCGCAGTTGGTTGCCCATGACACAGTCTGCGCAGTTGGTTACCCATGACACAGTCTGTGCAGTTGGTTGCCCATGACACAGGGTGCATAGTTGGTTGCCCATGACACAGTCTGCGCAGTTGGTTGCCCATGACACAGTCTGCACAGTTAGTTGCCCATGACGCATTCTGCGCAGTTGGTTGCCCATGACACATTCTGCACAGTTGGTTGCCCATGACACAGTCTGCGCAGTTGGTTGCCCATGACACAGTCTGCGCAGTTGGTTGCCCATGACACAGTCTGCGCAGTTGGTTGCCCATGACACAGTCTTCCCAGTTGGTTGCCCATGACACAGTGTGCACAGTTGGTTGCCCATGACACATTCTGCACAGTTGGTTGCCCATGACACAGTCTGCGCAGTTGGCTGCCCATGACACAGTCTGTGCAGTTGGTTGCCCATGACACAGTCTGCGCAGTTGGTTGCCCATGACACAGGGTGCACAGTTGGTTGCAAATGACACAGTCTGCACAGTTGGTTGCCCATGACACAGTCTGCGCAGTTGGTTGCCCATGACACAGTCTGCGCAGTTGGTTGCCCATGACACAGTCTGCGCAGTTGGTTGCCCATGACACAGTCTGCGCAGTTGGTTGCCCATGACACAGTCTTCGCAGTTGGTTGCCCATGACACAGTCTGCGCAGTTGGTTGCCCATGACACAGTCTGCGCAGTTGGTTGCCCATGACACAGTCTGTGCAGTTGGTTGCCCATGACACAGGGTGCAAAGTTGGTTGCCCATGACACAGTCTGCGCAGTTGGTTGCCCATGACACAGTCTGCACAGTTGGTTGCCATGACGCATTCTGCACAGTTGGTTGCCCATGACACAGTCTGCGCAGTTGGTTGCCCATGACACATTCTGCACAGTTGGTTGCCCATGACACAGTGTGCGCAGTTGGTTGCCCATGACACAGTCTGCGCAGTTGGTTGCCCATGACACAGTCTGCGCAGTTGGTTGCCCATGACACAGTCTGCGCAGTTGGTTGCCCATGACACAGTCTGTGCAGTTGGTTGCCCATGACACAGTCTGTGCAGTTGGTTGCCCATGACACAGTCTGCGCAGTTGGTTGCCCATGACACAGTGTGCACAGTTGGTTGCCCATGACACAGTCTGCACAGTTGGTTGCCCATGACACAGTCTGCACAGTTGGTTGCCCATGACACATTCTGCACAGTTGGTTGCCCATGACACAGTCTGCGCAGTTGGTTGCCCATGACACAGTCTGCGCAGTTGGTTGCCCATGACACAGTCTGTGCAGTTGGTTGCCCATGACACAGTCTGTGCAGTTGGTTGCCCATGACACAGTCTGCGCAGTTGGTTGCCCATGACAGAGTGTGCACAGTTGGTTGCCCATGACACAGTCTGCACAGTTGGTTGCCCATGACACATTCTGCACAGTTGGTTGCCCATGACACAGTCTGCACAGTTGGTTGCCCATGACACATTCTGCACAGTTGGTTGCCCATGACACAGTCTGCGCAGTTGGTTGCCCATGATACAGTCTGCGCAGTTGGTTACCCATGACACAGTCTGTGCAGTTGGTTGCCCATGACACAGGGTGCATAGTTGGTTGCCCATGACACAGTCTGTGCAGTTGGTTGCCCATGACACAGTCTGTGCAGTTGGTTGCCCATGACACAGTCTGCGCAGTTGGTTGCCCATGACACAGTGTGCACAGTTGGTTGCCCATGACACAGTCTGCACAGTTGGTTGCCCATGACACATTCTGCACAGTTGGTTGCCCATGACACAGTCTGCGCAGTTGGTTGCCCATGACACAGTCTGCGCAGTTGGTTACCCATGACACAGTCTGTGCAGTTGGTTGCCCATGACACAGGGTGCATAGTTGGTTGCCCATGACACAGTCTGCGCAGTTGGTTGCCCATGACACAGTCTGCACAGTTAGTTGCCCATGACGCATTCTGCACAGTTGGTTGCCCATGACACATTCTGCACAGTTGGTTGCCCATGACACAGTCTGCGCAGTTGGTTGCCCATGACACAGTCTGCGCAGTTGGTTACCCATGACACAGTCTGTGCAGTTGGTTGCCCATGACACAGGGTGCATAGTTGGTTGCCCATGACACAGTCTGTGCAGTTGGTTGCCCATGACACAGTCTGTGCAGTTGGTTGCCCATGACACAGTCTGCGCAGTTGGTTCCCCATGACACAGTGTGCACAGTTGGTTGCCCATGACACAGTCTGCACAGTTGGTTGCCCATGACACATTCTGCACAGTTGGTTGCCCATGACACAGTCTGCGCAGTTGGTTGCCCATGACACAGTCTGCGCAGTTGGTTACCCATGACACAGTCTGTGCAGTTGGTTGCCCATGACACAGGGTGCATAGTTGGTTGCCCATGACACAGTCTGCGCAGTTGGTTGCCCATGACACAGTCTGCACAGTTAGTTGCCCATGACGCATTCTGCGCAGTTGGTTGCCCATGACACATTCTGCACAGTTGGTTGCCCATGACACAGTCTGCGCAGTTGGTTGCCCATGACACAGTCTGCGCAGTTGGTTGCCCATGACACAGTCTGCGCAGTTGGTTGTCCATGACACAGTCTTCCCAGTTGGTTGCCCATGACACAGTGTGCACAGTTGGTTGCCCATGACACAGTCTGCACAGTTGGTTGCCCATGACACATTCTGCACAGTTGGTTGCCCATGACACAGTCTGCGCAGTTGGCTGCCCATGACACAGTCTGTGCAGTTGGTTGCCCATGACACAGTCTGCGCAGTTGGTTGCCCATGACACAGGGTGCACAGTTGGTTGCAAATGACACAGTCTGCACAGTTGGTTGCCCATGACACAGTCTGCGCAGTTGGTTGCCCATGACACAGTCTGCGCAGTTGGTTGCCCATGACACAGTCTGCGCAGTTGGTTGCCCATGACACAGTCTGCGCAGTTGGTTGCCCATGACACAGTCTTCGCAGTTGGTTGCCCATGACACAGTCTGCGCAGTTGGTTGCCCATGACACAGTCTGCGCAGTTGGTTGCCCATGACACAGTCTGCGCAGTTGGTTGCCCATGACACAGTTCTGCGCAGTTGGTTGCCCATGACACAGTCTGCACAGTTGGTTGCCCATGACACAGTCTGCTCAGTTGGTTGCCCAAGACACAGTCTGCACAGTTGGTTGCCCATGACACAGTCTGCGCAGTTGGTTGCCCATGACACAGTCTGCGCAGTTGGTTGCCCATGACACAGTCTGCACAGTTGGTTGCCCATGACACAGTCTGCACAGTTGGTTGCCCATAACACAGTCTGCGCAGTTGGTTGCCCATGACACAGTCTGCGCAGTTGGTTACCCATGACACAGTCTGTGCAGTTGGTTGCCCATGACACAGTCTGTGCAGTTGGTTGCCCATGACACAGTCTGCGCAGTTGGTTACCCATGACACAGTCTGTGCAGTTGGTTGCCCATGACACAGGGTGCATAGTTGGTTGCCCATGACACAGTCTGTGCAGTTGGTTGCCCATGACACAGTCTGTGCAGTTGGTTGCCCATGACACAGTCTGCGCAGTTGGTTGCCCATGACACAGTGTGCACAGTTGGTTGCCCATGACACAGTCTGCACAATTGGTTGCCCATGACACATTCTGCACAGTTGGTTGCCCATGACACAGTCTGCGCAGTTGGTTGCCCATGACACAGTCTGCGCAGTTGGTTACCCATGACACAGTCTGTGCAGTTGGTTGCCCATGACACAGGGTGCATAGTTGGTTGCCCATGACACAGTCTGCGCAGTTGGTTGCCCATGACACAGTCTGCACAGTTAGTTGCCCATGACGCATTCTGCACAGTTGGTTGCCCATGACACATTCTGCACAGTTGGTTGCCCATGACACAGTCTGCGCAGTTGGTTGCCCATGACACAGTCTGCGCAGTTGGTTGCCCATGACACAGTGTGCACAGTTGGTTGCCCATGACACAGTCTGCACAGTTGGTTGCCCATGACACATTCTGCACAGTTGGTTGCCCATGACACAGTCTGCACAGTTGGTTGCCCATGACACATTCTGCACAGTTGGTTGCCCATGACACAGTCTGCGCAGTTGGTTGCCCATGACACAGTCTGCGCAGTTGGTTACCCATGACACAGTCTGTGCAGTTGGTTGCCCATGACACAGGGTGCATAGTTGGTTGCCCATGACACAGTCTGTGCAGTTGGTTGCCCATGACACAGTCTGTGCAGTTGGTTGCCCATGACACAGTCTGCGCAGTTGGTTGCCCATGACACAGTGTGCACAGTTGGTTGCCCATGACACAGTCTGCACAGTTGGTTGCCCATGACACATTCTGCACAGTTGGTTGCCCATGACACAGTCTGCGCAGTTGGTTGCCCATGACACAGTCTGCGCAGTTGGTTACCCATGACACAGTCTGTGCAGTTGGTTGCCCATGACACAGGGTGCATAGTTGGTTGCCCATGACACAGTCTGCGCAGTTGGTTGCCCATGACACAGTCTGCACAGTTAGTTGCCCATGACGCATTCTGCGCAGTTGGTTGCCCATGACACATTCTGCACAGTTGGTTGCCCATGACACAGTCTTCCCAGTTGGTTGCCCATGACACAGTGTGCACAGTTGGTTGTCCATGGCACAGTCTGCACAGTTGGTTGCCCATGACACATTCTGCACAGTTGGTTGCCCATGACACAGTCTGCGCAGTTGGCTGCCCATGACACAGTCTGTGCAGTTGGTTGCCCATGACACAGTCTGCGCAGTTGGTTGCCCATGACACAGGGTGCACAGTTGGTTGCAAATGACACAGTCTGCACAGTTGGTTGCCCATGACACAGTCTGCGCAGTTGGTTGCCCATGACACAGTCTGCGCAGTTGGTTGCCCATGACACAGTCTACGCAGTTGTTTGCCCATGACACAGTCTGCGCAGTTGGTTGCCCATGACACAGTCTTCGCAGTTGGTTGCCCATGACACAGTCTGCGCAGTTGGTTGCCCATGACACAGTCTGCGCAGTTGGTTGCCCATGACACAGTCTGCGCAGTTGGTTGCCCATGACACAGTCTGCGCAGTTGGTTGCCC
Organism: Mixophyes fleayi; assembly: GCF_038048845.1. Taxonomy (NCBI): domain Eukaryota; kingdom Metazoa; phylum Chordata; class Amphibia; order Anura; family Limnodynastidae; genus Mixophyes; species Mixophyes fleayi. The sequence goes on along the minus strand of NC_134405.1, from coordinate 28,687,214 downwards.
ATGACACAGTCTGCGCAGTTGGTTGCCCATGACACAGTTCTGCGCAGTTGGTTGCCCATGACACAGTCTGCACAGTTGGTTGCCCATGACACAGTCTGCTCAGTTGGTTGCCCAAGACACAGTCTGCACAGTTGGTTGCCCATGACACAGTCTGCGCAGTTGGTTGCCCATGACACAGTCTGCGCAGTTGGTTGCCCATGACACAGTCTGCGCAGTTTGTTGCCCATGACACAGTCTGCACAGTTGGTTGCCCATGACACAGTCTGCACAGTTGGTTGCCCATGACACAGTCTGCGCAGTTGGTTGCCCATGACACAGGGTGCACAGTTGGTTGCCCATGACACAGTCTGCGCAGTTGGTTGCCCATGACACATTCTGCACAGTTGGTTGCCCATGACACAGTCTGCGCAGTTGGTTGCCCATGACACAGTCTGCGCAGTTGGTTGCCCATGACACAGTCTGCGCAGTTTGTTGCCCATGACACAGGGTGCATAGTTGGTTGCCCATGACACAGTCTGCGCAGTTGGTTGCCCATGACACAGTCTGCACAGTTAGTTGCCCATGACGCATTCTGCGCAGTTGGTTGCCCATGACACATTCTGCACAGTTGGTTGCCCATGACACAGTCTGCGCAGTTGGTTGCCCATGACACAGTCTGCGCAGTTGGTTGCCCATGACACAGTCTGCGCAGTTGGTTGCCCATGACACAGTCTTCCCAGTTGGTTGCCCATGACACAGTGTGCACAGTTGGTTGCCCATGGCACAGTCAGCACAGTTGGTTGCCCATGACACATTCTGCACAGTTGGTTGCCCATGACACAGTCTGCGCAGTTGGCTGCCCATGACACAGTCTGTGCAGTTGGTTGCCCATGACACAGTCTGCGCAGTTGGTTGCCCATGACACAGGGTGCACAGTTGGTTGCAAATGACACAGTCTGCACAGTTGGTTGCCCATGACACAGTCTGCGCAGTTGGTTGCCCATGACACAGTCTGCGCAGTTGGTTGCCCATGACACAGTCTACGCAGTTGGTTGCCCATGACACAGTCTGCGCAGTTGGTTGCCCATGACACAGTCTTCGCAGTTGGTTGCCCATGACACAGTCTGCGCAGTTGGTTGCCCATGACACAGTCTGCGCAGTTGGTTGCCCATGACACAGTCTGCGCAGTTGGTTGCCCATGACACAGTCTGCGCAGTTGGTTGCCCATGACACAGTTCTGCGCAGTTGGTTGCCCATGACACAGTCTGCACAGTTGGTTGCCCATGACACAGTCTGCTCAGTTGGTTGCCCAAGACACAGTCTGCACAGTTGGTTGCCCATGACACAGTCTGCGCAGTTGGTTGCCCATGACACAGTCTGCGCAGTTGGTTGCCCATGACACAGTCTGCGCAGTTTGTTGCCCATGACACAGTCTGCACAGTTGGTTGCCCATGACACAGTCTGCACAGTTGGTTGCCCATGACACAGTCTGCGCAGTTGGTTGCCCATGACACAGGGTGCACAGTTGGTTGCCCATGACACAGTCTGCGCAGTTGGTTGCCCATGACACATTCTGCACAGTTGGTTGCCCATGACACAGTCTGCGCAGTTGGTTGCCCATGACACAGTCTGCGCAGTTGATTGCCCATGACACAGTCTACGCAGTTTGTTGCCCATGACACAGTCTGCACAGTTGGTTGCCCATGACACAGTCTGCACAGTTGGTTGCCCATGACACAGTCTGCGCAGTTGGTTGCCCATGACACAGTCTGTGCAGTTGGTTGCCCATGACACAGGGTGCAAAGTTGGTTGCCCATGACACAGTCTGCGCAGTTGGTTGCCCATGACACAGTCTGCACAGTTGGTTGCCCATGACACAGTCTGCACAGTTGGTTGCCCATGACACATTCTGCACTGTTGGTTGCCCATGACACAGTCTGCGCAGTTGGTTGCCCATGACACATTCTGCACAGTTGGTTGCCCATGACACAGTCTGCGCAGTTGGTTGCCCATGACACATTCTGCACAGTTGGTTGCCCATGACACAGTCTGCACAGTTGGTTGCCCATGACACAGTCTGCGCAGTTGGTTGCCCATGACACAGTCTGCGCAGTTGGTTGCCCATGACACAGTCTTCACAGTTGGTTGCCCATGACACAGTCTGCGCAGTTGGTTGCCCATGACACAGTCTGCGCAGTTGGTTGCCCATGACACAGTCTGTGCAGTTGGTTGCCCATGACACAGTCTGCGCAGTTGGTTGCCCATGACACAGTCTTCACAGTTGGTTGCCCATGACACAGTCTGCGCAGTTGGTTGCCCATGACACAGTCTGCGCAGTTGGTTGCCCATGACACAGTCTGTGCAGTTGGTTGCCCATGACACAGTCTGTGCAGTTGGTTGCCCATGACACAGGGTGCACAGTTGGTTGCCCATGACACAGTCTGCGCAGTTGGTTGCCCATGACACATTCTGCACAGTTGGTTGCCCATGACACAGTCTGCGCAGTTGGTTGCCCATGACACAGTCTTCCCAGTTGGTTGCCCATGACACAGTCTGCGCAGTTGGTTGCCCATGACACAGTCTGCGCAGTTGGTTGCCCATGACACAGTCTTCGCAGTTGGTTGCCCATGACACAGTCTGCGCAGTTGGTTGCCCATGACACAGTCTGCGCAGTTGGTTGCCCATGACACAGTCTGCGCAGTTGGTTGCCCATGACACAGTCTGCGCAGTTGGTTGCCATGACACAGTCTGCGCAGTTGGTTGCCCATGACACAGTCTGCACAGTTGGTTGCCCATGACACAGTCTGCTCAGTTGGTTGCCCAAGACACAGTCCTGCACAGTTGGTTGCCCATGACACAGTCTGCGCAGTTGGTTGCCCATGACACAGTCTGCCGCAGTTGGTTGCCCATGACACAGTCTGCGCAGTTTGTTGCCCATGACACAGTCTGCACAGTTGGTTGCCCATGACACAGTCTGCGCAGTTGGTTGCCCATGACACAGTCTGCGCAGTTGGTTGCCCATGACACAGTCTGTGCAGTTGGTTGCCCATGACACAGTCTGCGCAGTTGGTTGCCCATGACACAGTCTTCACAGTTGGTTGCCCATGACACAGTCTGCGCAGTTGGTTGCCCATGACACAGTCCTGCGCAGTTGGTTGCCCATGACACAGTCTGTGCAGTTGGTTGCCATGACACAGTCTGTGCAGTTGGTTGCCCATGACACAGGGTGCACAGTTGGTTGCCCATGACACAGTCTGCGCAGTTGGTTTGGCCCATGACACATTCTGCACAGTTGGTTGCCCATGACACAGTCTGCGCAGTTGGTTGCCCATGGACACAGTCTTCCCAGTTGGTTGCCCATGACACAGTCTGCCGCAGTTGGTTGCCCATGACACAGTCCTGCGCAGTTGGTTGCCCATGACACAGTCTTCGCAGTTGGTTGCCCATGACACAGTCTGCGCAGTTGGTTGCCCATGACACAGTCTGCGCAGTTGGTTGCCCATGACACAGTCTGCGCAGTTGGTTGCCCATGACACAGTCTGCGCAGTTGGTTGCCCATGACACAGTTCTGCGCAGTTGGTTGCCCATGACACAGTCTGCACAGTTGGTTGCCCATGACACAGTCTGCTCAGTTGGTTGCCCAAGACACAGTCTGCACAGTTGGTTGCCCATGACACAGTCTGCGCAGTTGGTTGCCCATGACACAGTCTGCGCAGTTGGTTGCCCATGACACAGTCTGCGCAGTTTGTTGCCCATGACACAGTCTGCACAGTTGGTTGCCCATGACACAGGTCTGCACAGTTGGTTGCCCATGACACAGTCTGCGCAGTTGGTTGCCCATGACACAGGGTGCACAGTTGGTTGCCCATGACACAGTCTGCGCAGTTGGTTGCCCATGACACATTCTGCACAGTTGGTTGCCCATGACACAGTCTGCGCAGTTGGTTGCCCATGACACAGTCTGCGCAGTTGGTTGCCCATGACACAGTCTACGCAGTTTGTTGCCCATGACACAGTCTGCACAGTTGGTTGCCCATGACACAGTCTGCACAGTTGGTTGCCCATGACACAGTCTGCGCAGTTGGTTGCCCATGACACAGTCTGTGCAGTTGGTTGCCCATGACACAGGGTGCAAAGTTGGTTGCCCATGACACAGTCTGCGCAGTTGGTTGCCCATGACACAGTCTGCACAGTTGGTTGCCCATGACACAGTCTGCACAGTTGGTTGCCCATGACACATTCTGCACTGTTGGTTGCCCATGACACAGTCTGCGCAGTTGGTTGCCCATGACACATTCTGCACAGTTGGTTGCCCATGACACAGTCTGCGCAGTTGGTTGCCCATGACACATTCTGCACAGTTGGTTGCCCATGACACAGTCTGCACAGTTGGTTGCCCATGACACAGTCTGCGCAGTTGGTTGCCCATGACACAGTCTGCGCAGTTGGTTGCCCATGACACAGTCTTCACAGTTGGTTGCCCATGACACAGTCTGCGCAGTTGGTTGCCCATGACACAGTCTGCGCAGTTGGTTGCCCATGACACAGTCTGTGCAGTTGGTTGCCCATGACACAGTCTGCGCAGTTGGTTGCCCATGACACAGTCTTCACAGTTGGTTGCCCATGACACAGTCTGCGCAGTTGGTTGCCCATGACACAGTCTGCGCAGTTGGTTGCCCATGACACAGTCTGTGCAGTTGGTTGCCCATGACACAGTCTGTGCAGTTGGTTGCCCATGACACAGGGTGCACAGTTGGTTGCCCATGACACAGTCTGCGCAGTTGGTTGCCCATGACACATTCTGCACAGTAGGTTGCCCATGACACAGTCTGCGCAGTTGGTTGCCCATGACACAGTCTTCCCAGTTGGTTGCCCATGACACAGTCTGCGCAGTTGGTTGCCCATGACACATTCTGCACAGTTGGTTGCCCATGACACAGTCTGCGCAGTTGGTTGCCCATGACACAGTCTTCCCAGTTGGTTGCCCATGACACAGTCTGCGCAGTTGGTTGCCCATGACACAGTCTTCACAGTTGGTTGCCCATGACACAGTCTGCGCAGTTGGTTGCCCATGACACATTCTGCAAAGTTGGTTGCCCATGACACAGTCTGCGCAGTTGGTTGCCCATGACACATTCTGCACAGTTGGTTGCCCATGACACAGTGTGCGCAGTTGGTTGCCCATGACACAGTCTGCGCAGTTGGTTGCCCATGACACAGTCTGCACAGTTGGTTGCCCATGACACAGTCTGCGCAGTTGGTGGCCCATGACACAGTCTGTGCAGTTGGTTGCCCATGACACAGGGTGCAAAGTTGGTTGCCCATGACACAGTCTGCGCAGTTGGTTGCCCATGACACAGTCTGCACAGTTGGTTGCCCATGACACAGTCTGCACAGTTGGTTGCCCATGACACATTCTGCACAGTTGGTTGCCCATGACACAGTCTGCGCAGTTGGTTGCCCATGACACATTCTGCACAGTTGGTTGCCCATGACACAGTCTGCACAGTTAGTTGCCCATGACACATTCTGCACAGTTGGTTGCCCATGACACAGTCTGCACAGTTGGTTGCCCATGACACATTCTGCACAGTTGGTTGCCCATGACACAGTCTGCGCAGTTGGCTGCCCATGACACAGTCTGTGCAGTTGGTTGCCCATGACACAGTCTGCGCAGTTGGTTGCCCATGACACAGGGTGCACAGTTGGTTGCCCATGACACAGTCTGCACAGTTGGTTGCCCATGACACAGTCTGCGCAGTTGGTTGCCCATGACACAGTCTGCGCAGTTGGTTGCCCATGACACAGTCTGCGCAGTTGGTTGCCCATGACACAGTCTGCGCAGTTGGATGCCCATGACACAGTCTTCGCAGTTGGTTGCCCATGACACAGTCTGCGCAGTTGGTTGCCCATGACACAGTCTACGCAGTTGGTTGCCCATGACACAGTCTGCGCAGTTGGTTGCCCATGACACAGTCTGCACAGTTGGTTGCCCATGACACAGTTCTGCGCAGTTGGTTGCCCATGACACAGTCTGCACAGTTGGTTGCCCATGACACAGTCTGCTCAGTTGGTTGCCCAAGACACAGTCTGCGCAGTTGGTTGCCCATGACACAGTCTGCGCAGTTGGTTGCCCATGACACAGTCTGCACAGTTGGTTGCCCATGACACAGTCTGCGCAGTTTGTTGCCCATGACACAGTCTGCACAGTTGGTTGCCCATGACACAGTCTGCACAGTTGGTTGCCCATGACACAGTCTGCGCAGTTGGTTGCCCATGACACAGTCTGTGCAGTTGGTTGCCCATGACACAGGGTGCAAAGTTGGTTGCCCATGACACAGTCTGCGCAGTTGGTTGCCCATGACACAGTCTGCGCAGTTGGTTGCCCATGACACAGTCTGCACAGTTGGTTGCCCATGACACATTCTGCACAGTTGGTTGCCCATGACACAGTATGCGCAGTTGGTTGCCCATGACACATTCTGCACAGTTGGTTGCCCATGACACAGTCTGCGCAGTTGGTTGCCCATGACACATTCTGCACAGTTGGTTGCCCATGACACAGTCTGCGCAGTTGGTTGCCCATGACACAGTCTGCGCAGTTGGTTGCCCATGACACAGTCTGCGCAGTTGGTTTCCCATGACACAGTCTTCCCAGTTGGTTGCCCATGACACAGTCTGCGCAGTTGGTTGCCCATGACACAGTCTTCACAGTTGGTTGCCCATGACACATTCTGCACAGTTGGTTGCCCATGACACAGTCTGCGCAGTTGGTTGAACATGACACATTCTGCACAGTTGGTTGCCCATGACACAGTCTGCGCAGTTGGTTGCCCATGACACATTCTGCACAGTTGGTTGCCCATGACACAGTCTGCACAGTTGGTTGCCCATGACACAGTCTGCGCAGTTGGTTGCCCATGACACAGTCTGCGCAGTTGGTTGCCCATGACACAGTCTTCCCAGTTGGTTGCCCATGACACAGTCTGCGCAGTTGGTTGCCCATGACACAGTCTGCGCAGTTGGTTGCCCATGACACAGTCTGTGCAGTTGGTTGCCCATCACACAGTCTGCGCAGTTGGTTGCCCATGACACAGTCTTCACAGTTGGTTGCCCATGACACAGTCTGCGCAGTTGGTTGCCCATGACACAGTCTGCGCAGTTGGTTGCCCATGACACAGTCTGTGCAGTTGGTTGCCCATGACACAGGGTGCACAGTTGGTTGCCCATGACACAGTCTGCGCAGTTGGTTGCCCATGACACATTCTGCACAGTTGGTTGCCCATGACACAGTCTGCGCAGTTGGTTGCCCATGACACAGTCTGCGCAGTTGGTTGCCCATGACACAGTCTGCGCAGTTTGTTGCCCATGACACAGTCTGCACAGTTGGTTGCCCATGACACAGTCTGCACAGTTGGTTGCCCATGACACAGTCTGCGCAGTTGGTTGCCCATGACACAGTCTGTGCAGTTGGTTGCCCATGACACAGGGTGCAAAGTTGGTTGCCCATGACACAGTCTGCGCAGTTGGTTGCCCATGACACAGTATGCACAGTTGGTTGCCCATGACACAGTCTGCACAGTTGGTTGCCCATGACACATTCTGCACTGTTGGTTGCCCATGACACAGTCTGCGCAGTTGGTTGCCCATGACACATTCTGCACAGTTGGTTGCCCATGACACAGTCTGCGCAGTTGGTTGCCCATGACACATTCTGCACAGTTGGTTGCCCATGACACAGTCTGCACAGTTGGTTGCCCATGACACAGTCTGCGCAGTTGGTTGCCCATGACACAGTCTGCGCAGTTGGTTGCCCATGACACAGTCTTCACAGTTGGTTGCCCATGACACAGTCTGCGCAGTTGGTTGCCCATGACACAGTCTGCGCAGTTGGTTGCCCATGAAAAAGTCTGTGCAGTTGGTTGCCCATGACACAGTCTGCGCAGTTGGTTGCCCATGACACAGTCAACACAGTTGGTTGCCCATGACACAGTCTGCGCAGTTGGTTGCCCATGACACAGTCTGCGCAGTTGGTTGCCCATGACACAGTCTGTGCAGTTGGTTGCCCATGACACAGTCTGTGCAGTTGGTTGCCCATGACACAGGGTGCACAGTTGGTTGCCCATGACACAGTCTGCACAGTTGGTTGCCCATGACACATTCTGCACAGTTGGTTGCCCATGACACAGTCTGCGCAGTTGGTTGCCCATGACACAGTCTGCGCAGTTGGTTACCCATGACACAGTCTGTGCAGTTGGTTGCCCATGACACAGGGTGCAAAGTTGGTTGCCCATGACACAGTCTGCGCAGTTGGTTGCCCATGACACAGTCTGCACAGTTGGTTGCCCATGACGCATTCTGCACAGTTGGTTGCCCATGACACAGACTGCGCAGTTGGTTGCCCATGACACATTCTGCACAGTTGGTTGCCCATGACACAGTGTGCGCAGTTGGTTGCCCATGACACAGTCTGCGCAGTTGGTTGCCCATGACACAGTCTGCGCAGTTGGTTGCCCATGACACAGTCTTCCCAGTTGGTTGCCCATGACACAGTCTGCGCAGTTGGTTGCCCATGACACAGTCTTCACAGTTGGTTGCCCATGACACAGTCTGCGCAGTTGGTTGCCCATGACACAGTCTGCAAAGTTGGTTGCCCATGACACAGTCTGCGCAGTTGGTTGCCCATGACACATTCTGCACAGTTGGTTGCCCATGACACAGTGTGCGCAGTTGGTTGCCCATGACACAGTCTGCGCAGTTGGTTGCCCATGACACAGTCTGCACAGTTGGTTGCCCATGACACAGTCTGCGCAGTTGGTTGCCCATGACACAGTCTGTGCATTTGGTTGCCCATGACACAGGGTGCAAAGTTGGTTGCCCATGACACAGTCTGCGCAGTTGGTTGCCCATGACACAGTCTGCGCAGTTGGTTGCCCATGACACAGTCTGCACAGTTGGTTGCCCATGACACATTCTGAACAGTTGGTTGCCCATGACACAGTCTGCGCAGTTGGTTGCCCATGACACATTCTGCACAGTTGGTTGCCCATGACACAGTCTGCGCAGTTAGTTGCCCATGACACATTCTGCACAGTTGGTTGCCCATGACACAGTCTGCACAGTTGGTTGCCCATGACACAGTCTGCGCAGTTGGTTGCCCATGACACAGTCTGCGCAGTTGGTTGCCCATGACACAGTCTTCACAGTTGGTTGCCCATGACACAGTCTGCGCAGTTGGTTGCCCATGACACAGTCTGCGCAGTTGGTTGCCCATGACACAGTCTGCGCAGTTGGTTGCCCATGACACAGTCTGCGCAGTTGGTTGCCCATGACACAGTCTGCGCAGTTGGTTGCCCATGACACAGTCTGCGCAGTTGGTTGCCCATGACACAGTCTGCGCAGTTGGTTGCCCATGACACATTCTGCACAGTTGGTTGCTCATGACACAGTCTGCGCAGTTGGTTGCCCATGACACATTCTGCACAGTTGGTTGCCCATGACACAGTCTGCACAGTTGGTTGCCCATGACACAGTCTGCGCAGTTGGTTGCCCATGACACAGTCTGCGCAGTTGGTTGCCCATGACACAGTCTTCACAGTTGGTTGCCCATGACACAATCTGCGCAGTTGGTTGCCCATGACACAGTCTGCGCAGTTGGTTGCCCATGACACAGTCTGCGCAGTTGGTTGCCCATGACACAGTCTGCGCAGTTGGTTGCCCATGACACAGTCTTCACAGTTGGTTGCCCATGACACAGTCTGCGCAGTTGGTTGCCCATGACACAGTCTGCGCAGTTGGTTGCCCATGACACAGTCTGTGCAGTTGGTTGCCCATGACACAGTCTGTGCAGTTGGTTGCCCATGACACAGGGTGCACAGTTGGTTGCCCATGACACAGTATGTGCAGTTGGTTGCCCATGACACATTCTGCACAGTTGGTTGCCCATGACACAGTCTGTGCAGTTGGTTGCCCATGACACAGTCTGCGCAGTTGGTTACCCATGACACAGTCTGTGCAGTTGGTTGCCCATGACACAGGGTGCAAAGTTGGTTGCCCATGACACAGTCTGCGCAGTTGGTTGCCCATGACACAGTCTGCAAAGTTGGTTGCCCATGACACAGTCTGCGCAGTTGGTTGCCCATGACACAGTCTGCACAGTTGGTTGCCCATGACGCATTCTGCACAGTTGGTTGCCCATGACACAGACTGCGCAGTTGGTTGCCCATGACACATTCTGCACAGTTGGTTGCCCATGACACAGTGTGCGCAGTTGGTTGCCCATGACACAGTCTGCGCAGTTGGTTGCCCATGACACAGTCTGCGCAGTTGGTTGCCCATGACACAGTCTTCCCAGTTGGTTGCCCATGACACAGTCTGCGCAGTTGGTTGCCCATGACACAGTCTTCACAGTTGGTTGCCCATGACACAGTCTGCGCAGTTGGTTGCCCATGACACAGTCTGCAAAGTTGGTTGCCCATGACACAGTCTGCGCAGTTGGTTGCCCATGACACATTCTGCACAGTTGGTTGCCCATGACACAGTGTGCGCAGTTGGTTGCCCATGACACAGTCTGCGCAGTTGGTTGCCCATGACACAGTCTGCACAGTTGGTTGCCCATGACACAGTCTGCGCAGTTGGTTGCCCATGACACAGTCTGTGCATTTGGTTGCCCATGACACAGGGTGCAAAGTTGGTTGCCCATGACACAGTCTGCGCAGTTGGTTGCCCATGACACAGTCTGCGCAGTTGGTTGCCCATGACACAGTCTGCACAGTTGGTTGCCCATGACACATTCTGAACAGTTGGTTGCCCATGACACAGTCTGCGCAGTTGGTTGCCCATGACACATTCTGCACAGTTGGTTGCCCATGACACAGTCTGCGCAGTTAGTTGCCCATGACACATTCTGCACAGTTGGTTGCCCATGACACAGTCTGCACAGTTGGTTGCCCATGACACAGTCTGCGCAGTTGGTTGCCCATGACACAGTCTGCGCAGTTGGTTGCCCATGACACAGTCTTCACAGTTGGTTGCCCATGACACAGTCTGCGCAGTTGGTTGCCCATGACACAGTCTGCGCAGTTGGTTGCCCATGACACAGTCTGCGCAGTTGGTTGCCCATGACACAGTCTGCGCAGTTGGTTGCCCATGACACAGTCTGCGCAGTTGGTTGCCCATGACACAGTCTGCGCAGTTGGTTGCCCATGACACATTCTGCACAGTTGGTTGCTCATGACACAGTCTGCGCAGTTGGTTGCCCATGACACATTCTGCACAGTTGGTTGCCCATGACACAGTCTGCACAGTTGGTTGCCCATGACACAGTCTGCGCAGTTGGTTGCCCATGACACAGTCTGCGCAGTTGGTTGCCCATGACACAGTCTTCACAGTTGGTTGCCCATGACACAATCTGCGCAGTTGGTTGCCCATGACACAGTCTGCGCAGTTGGTTGCCCATGACACAGTCTGCGCAGTTGGTTGCCCATGACACAGTCTGCGCAGTTGGTTGCCCATGACACAGTCTTCACAGTTGGTTGCCCATGACACAGTCTGCGCAGTTGGTTGCCCATGACACAGTCTGCGCAGTTGGTTGCCCATGACACAGTCTGTGCAGTTGGTTGCCCATGACACAGTCTGTGCAGTTGGTTGCCCATGACACAGGGTGCACAGTTGGTTGCCCATGACACAGTATGTGCAGTTGGTTGCCCATGACACATTCTGCACAGTTGGTTGCCCATGACACAGTCTGTGCAGTTGGTTGCCCATGACACAGTCTGCGCAGTTGGTTACCCATGACACAGTCTGTGCAGTTGGTTGCCCATGACACAGGGTGCAAAGTTGGTTGCCCATGACACAGTCTGCGCAGTTGGTTGCCCATGACACAGTCTGCACAGTTGGTTGCCCATGACGCATTCTGCACAGTTGGTTGCCCATGACACAGTCTGCGCAGTTGGTTGCCCATGACACATTCTGCACAGTTGGTTGCCCATGACACAGTGTGCGCAGTTGGTTGCCCATGACACAGTCTGCGCAGTTGGTTGCCCATGACACAGTCTGCGCAGTTGGTTGCCCATGACACAGTCTTTCCAGTTGGTTGCCCATGACACAGTCTGCGCAGTTGGTTGCCCATGACACAGTCTTCACAGTTGGTTGCCCATGACACAGTCTGCGCAGTTGGTTGCCCATGACCCAGTCTGCGCAGTTGGTTGCCCATGACACAGTCTGTGCAGTTGGTTGCCCATGACACAGTCTGTGCAGTTGGTTGCCCATGACACAGTCTGCGCAGTTGGTTGCCCATGACACAGTGTGCACAGTTGGTTGCCCATGACACAGTCTGCACAGTTGGTTGCCCATGACACATTCTGCACAGTTGGTTGCCCATGACACAGTCTGCGCAGTTGGTTGCCCATGACACAGTCTGCGCAGTTGGTTACCCATGACACAGTCTGTGCAGTTGGTTGCCCATGACACAGGGTGCAAAGTTGGTTGCCCATGACACAGTCTGCGCAGTTGGTTGCCCATGACACAGTCTGCACAGTTGGTTGCCCATGACGCATTCTGCACAGTTGGTTGCCCATGACACAGTCTGCGCAGTTGGTTGCCCATGACACATTCTGCACAGTTGGTTGCCCATGACACAGTCTGCGCAGTTGGTTGCCCATGACACAGTCTGCGCAGTTGGTTGCCCATGACACAGTCTGCGCAGTTGGTTGCCCATGACACAGTCTTCCCAGTTGGTTGCCCATGACACAGTCTGCGCAGTTGGTTGCCCATGACACAGTCTGTGCAGTTGGTTGCCCATGACACAGTCTGCGCAGTTGGTTACCCATGACACAGTCTGTGCAGTTGGTTGCCCATGACACAGGGTGCAAAGTTGGTTGCCCATGACACAGTCTGCGCAGTTGGTTGCCCATGAAACAGTCTGCACAGTTGGTTGCCCATGACGCATTCTGCACAGTTGGTTGCCCATGACACAGTCTGCGCAGTTGGTTGCCCATGACACATTCTGCACAGTTGGTTGCCCATGACACAGTGTGCGCAGTTGGTTGCCCATGACACAGTCTGCGCAGTTGGTTGCCCATGACACAGTCTTCCCAGTTGGTTGCCCATGACACAGTCTGCGCAGTTGGTTGCCCATGACACAGTCTTCACAGTTGGTTGCCCATGACACAGTCTGCGCAGTTGGTTGACCATGACCCAGTCTGCGCAGTTGGTTGCCCATGACACAGTCTGCGCAGTTGGTTGCCCATGACACAGTCTGTGCAGTTGGTTGCCCATGACACAGTCTGCGCAGTTGGTTGCCCATGACACAGTGTGCACAGTTGGTTGCCCATGACACAGTCTGCACAGTTGGTTGCCCATGACACATTCTGCACAGTTGGTTGCCCATGACACAGTCTGCGCAGTTGGTTGCCCATGACACAGTCTGCGCAGTTGGTTACCCATGACACAGTCTGTGCAGTTGGTTGCCCATGACACAGGGTGCAAAGTTGGTTGCCCATGACACAGTCTGCGCAGTTGGTTGCCCATGACACAGTCTGCACAGTTGGTTGCCCATGACGCATTCTGCACAGTTGGTTGCCCATGACACAGTCTGCGCAGTTGGTTGCCCATGACACATTCTGCACAGTTGGTTGCCCATGACACAGTCTGCGCAGTTGGTTGCCCATGACACAGTCTGCGCAGTTGGTTGCCCATGACACAGTCTGCGCAGTTGGTTGCCCATGACACAGTCTTCCCAGTTGGTTGCCCATGACACAGTCTGCGCAGTTGGTTGCCCATGACACAGTCTGCGCAGTTGGTTGCCCATGACACAGTCTGCGCAGTTGGTTGCCCATGACACAGGGTGCACAGTTGGTTGCCCATGACACAGTCTGCACAGTTGGTTGCCCATGACACAGTCTGCACAGTTGGTTGCCCATGACACGGTCTGCGCAGTTGGTTGCCCATGACACGGTCTGCGCAGTTGGTTGCCCATGACACAGTCTGCGCAGTTGGTTGCCCATGACACAGTCTTCACAGTTGGTTGCCCATGACACAGTCTGCGCAGTTGGTTGCCCATGACACAGTCTGCGCAGTTGGTTGCCCATGACACAGTCTGCACAGTTGGTTGCCCATGACACAGTCTGCGCAGTTGGTTGCCCATGACACAGTCTGCGCAGTTGGTTGCCCATGACACAGTCTGCGCAGTTGGTTGCCCATGACACAGTCTTCCCAGTTGGTTGCCCATGACACAGTCTGCGCAGTTGGTTGCCCATGACACAGTCTGTGCAGTTGGTTGCCCATGACACAGTCTGCGCAGTTGGTTACCCATGACACAGTCTGTGCAGTTGGTTGCCCATGACACAGGGTGCAAAGTTGGTTGCCCATGACACAGTCTGCGCAGTTGGTTGCCCATGACACAGTCTGCACAGTTGGTTGCCCATGACGCATTCTGCACAGTTGGTTGCCCATGACACAGTCTGCGCAGTTGGTTGCCCATGACACATTCTGCACAGTTGGTTGCCCATGACACAGTGTGCGCAGTTGGTTGCCCATGACACAGTCTGCGCAGTTGGTTGCCCATGACACAGTCTTCCCAGTTGGTTGCCCATGACACAGTCTGCGCAGTTGGTTGCCCATGACACAGTCTTCACAGTTGGTTGCCCATGACACAGTCTGCGCAGTTGGTTGCCCTTGACCCAGTCTGCGCAGTTGGTTGCCCATGACACAGTCTGCGCAGTTGGTTGCCCATGACACAGTCTGTGCAGTTGGTTGCCCATGACACAGTCTGCGCAGTTGGTTGCCCATGACACAGTGTGCACAGTTGGTTGCCCATGACACAGTCTGCACAGTTGGTTGCCCATGACACATTCTGCACAGTTGGTTGCCCATGACACAGTCTGCGCAGTTGGTTGCCCATGACACAGTCTGCGCAGTTGGTTACCCATGACACAGTCTGTGCAGTTGGTTGCCCATGACACAGGGTGCAAAGTTGGTTGCCCATGACACAGTCTGCGCAGTTGGTTGCCCATGACACAGTCTGCACAGTTGGTTGCCCATGACGCATTCTGCACAGTTGGTTGCCCATGACACAGTCTGCGCAGTTGGTTGCCCATGACACATTCTGCACAGTTGGTTGCCCATGACACAGTCTGCGCAGTTGGTTGCCCATGACACAGTCTGCGCAGTTGGTTGCCCATGACACAGTCTGCGCAGTTGGTTGCCCATGACACAGTCTTCCCAGTTGGTTGCCCATGACACAGTCTGCGCAGTTGGTTGCCCATGACACAGTCTGCGCAGTTGGTTGCCC
Source organism: Mixophyes fleayi (assembly GCF_038048845.1). Taxonomy (NCBI): domain Eukaryota; kingdom Metazoa; phylum Chordata; class Amphibia; order Anura; family Limnodynastidae; genus Mixophyes; species Mixophyes fleayi. The sequence continues at coordinate 28,671,943 of NC_134405.1, read as the reverse complement.
ATGACACAGGGTGCACAGTTGGTTGCCCATGACACAGTCTGCACAGTTGGTTGCCCATGACACAGTCTGCACAGTTGGTTGCCCATGACACGGTCTGCGCAGTTGGTTGCCCATGACACGGTCTGCGCAGTTGGTTGCCCATGACACAGTCTGCGCAGTTGGTTGCCCATGACACAGTCTTCACAGTTGGTTGCCCATGACACAGTCTGCGCAGTTGGTTGCCCATGACACAGTCTGCGCAGTTGGTTGCCCATGACACAGTCTGCACAGTTGGTTGCCCATGACACAGTTCTGCGCAGTTGGTTGCCCATGACACAGTCTGCACAGTTGGTTGCCCATGACACAGTCTGCTCAGTTGGTTGCCCATGACACAGTCTGTGCAGTTGGTTGCCCATGACACAGGGTGCAAAGTTGGTTGCCCATGACACAGTCTGCGCAGTTGGTTGCCCATGACACAGTCTGCACAGTTGGTTGCCCATGACACAGTCTGTGCAGTTGGTTGCCCATGACACAGTCTGTGCAGTTGGTTGCCCATGACACAGGGTGCACAGTTGGTTGCCCATGACACAGTCTGCGCAGTTGGTTGCCCATGACACATTCTGCACAGTTGGTTGCCCATGACACAGTCTGTGCAGTTGGTTGCCCATGACACAGTCTGCGCAGTTGGTTACCCATGACACAGTCTGTGCAGTTGGTTGCCCATGACACAGGGTGCAAAGTTGGTTGCCCATGACACAGTCTGCGCAGTTGGTTGCCCATGACACAGTCTGCACAGTTGGTTGCCCATGACGCATTCTGCACAGTTGGTTGCCCATGACACAGTCTGCGCAGTTGGTTGCCCATGACACATTCTGCACAGTTGGTTGCCCATGATACAGTGTGCGCAGTTGGTTGCCCATGACACAGTCTGCGCAGTTGGTTGCCCATGACACAGTCTGCGCAGTTGGTTGCCCATGACACAGTCTGCGCAGTTGGTTGCCCATGACACAGTCTGCACAGTTGGTTGCCCATGACACAGTTCTGCGCAGTTGGTTGCCCATGACACTGTCTGCACAGTTGGTTGCCCATGACACAGTCTGTGCAGTTGGTTGCCCATGACACAGTCTGCACAGTTGGTTGCCCAAGACACAGTCTGCGCAGTTGGTTGCCCATGACACAGTCTGCACAGTATGTTGCCCATGACACAGTCTGCGCAGTTGGTTGCCCATGACACAGTCTGCAAAGTTTGTTGCCCATGACACAGTCTGCACAGTTGGTTGCCCATGACACAGTCTGCACAGTTGGTTGCCCATGACACAGTCTGCGCAGTTGGTTGCCCATGACACAGTCTGTGCAGTTGGTTGCCCATGACACAGGGTGCAAAGTTGGTTGCCCATGACACAGTCTGCACAGTTGGTTGCCCATGACACAGTCTGCGCAGTTGGTTGCCCATGACACATTCTGCACAGTTGGTTGCCCATGACATAGTCTGCGCAGTTGGTTGCCCATGACACAGTCTGCACAGTTGATTGCCCATGACACAGTCTGCGCAGTTGGTTGCCCATGACACAGTCTGCAAAGTTGGTTGCCCATGACACAGTCTGCGCAGTTGGTTGCCCATGACACAGTCTGCACAGTTGGTTGCCCATGACACATTCTGCACAGTTGGTTGCCCATGACATAGTCTGCGCAGTTGGTTGCCCATGACACAGTCTGCACAGTTGGTTGCCCATGACACAGTCTGCGCAGTTGGTTGCCCATGACACAGTCTGCACAGTTGGTTGCCCATGACACAGTCTGCACAGTTGGTTGCCCATGACACAGTCTGCGCAGTTGGTTGTCCATGACACAGTCTGTTCAGTGTATTGTCCACGATTGGATGGTGATGACATCTCAACACATTAACTTTTTAAGCACACTGTAGTTCAACATAACGACTGGTCTAAGTGAACAAGACTTTTAATTCTCGCGCAAATATAAGATGTTGCAATGTGTATGGGGATTTCCTAATATAATTCTTCTCCACAAAGCTAATGTGTATTCCCCATAAAGAGCTAACTGGTTATTTAGAAGGAGTGAACGGTATCTTGTTGCGCAATACTGATTTAAAATATCAGTCCCAAAATTAAAGTGCACGGTCAGAAAATGGTAAATAGGGATCCCAAACAAACAGAATAAATCTGATTCTACATTGGTCAATCTTCCTTCTTGGCCCAAGCAATGACCCTCAGGATCACTGTCCAATGTAGATACAAACATGAGCGCAGAATGGGAGGATCAGCTCGGGACAATATGGGGGTTTGTTAGTTTGGTTGGGCGATAACTACATACAAAATGGAATCCAACAACTGGTTTATAGTCATGCCCAATAAGGATCTGAGTGATTATGATTGGATAATTATTATTATTATTATTATTATTATTATTATTATTATTATCTTTAATTTATAATTATCAGATATTGTTCTCATTGTCGAATTACACAAGTAACAATATCAGACTAACAACGTGCATTGCCAGTTTAAACTACAACATGAGTATAATAACAATGTTATTGTAATGTTACCATGAGTTTTCTGTTACAGCCAATCGGGTAACTGAGCATATGATACTAAAATTAAGAACTTTACATTTGATAAGTATCAATATGAAAATATAATAAGTAAATAAAGAAATCAATAAGCAACAACAAGGATATTAACAGTATGAGGTAAAATTATATAATGTCTTTAGGGAGCTGATCTAATTCTCTAATTGAGAAAGGTGATGAGCTGTCTTCAAAGTCAACATAAGTGGGCATCAAGACCAACATGACTTTCACCAAAACATTTATATTCCATGTATTCAAAGTACAGTATATATTGCAAACCCTATATATACTTTCTTCTCTAGAAAAACCTACAAATACCACAACCTAGTAAAAACAGTGTAAACACTGGTACAATGAAAGAAATAGTAGTGCAACAGTCTTCATATTTTACTCTAACTTAATAATTCTGGTCTGGAGGGGGTATTCTGGGCACCTGAAATCCCTCCCATCTCCATGCTTGCTTGTGCAATGGGTACGATGGTGGTGGCGGGTGGTGGGGTTTGGGATTGAAGATTCAGAGTGAAGAAATGGATTTATGAGAAAGTTACAAAAGCAGAGTGTACTTGTACACACTCATTTTTACCAGTCTTAGAATCAGCTTCTTCTTGTGGTTATATTTGTGCACAAACTTTTTTACTGTTAATAATCTATATACACTTTATTGTTTTACCATATTTTTTGATAATGAGCTCGTTCAAATGTTCCCTTCCACCAATGGCCCTTTAGCCATGCATTACATAAACGAGCAATTACTTTAAGCACTATTCTAAGCACTGGACTGGTGACAAATCAATTAGTTATTAGATCACATACTGCAATTTTAAAATTAGGCAAATTACCACTGTCTGTTTCAGATCTGCTCCACTTTAGACTTTCGTCTGCAGCCATTAAGGTGCTCATCCAGTTTGTGCTTCTATCCGATGAGGGGCAACTCATCTGGAACATAACATTTTTGATAATACTTTTGGCAGGTGACAATACTGTAATGTGTTCTGTGATGGCATATGCCACAGGTATTTTATGTTAGCACTAATTGGAACACACAGGAATACATAGGCAGTGAAACATACATTTATATTTCACCAAATGTTAATGCAGGGCCAGATTTAGTTCTCTGAAGCCTGTAGATACAAAGGGGTATATTTACTAAACTGCGGCTTTGAAAAAGTGGAGATGTTGCCTATAGCAACCAATCAGATTCTATCTGTCATTTTGCAGAATGTACTAAATAAATGACAGCTAGAATCTGATTGGTTGCTATAGGCAACATCTCCACTTTTTCAAACCCGCAGTTTAGTTAATCTAGCCCAAAATATTCATTCCTCTCCTATCAATTGACCACATATGTTAAAATTTTACCCAATACGTCCTCAGAATTGATCAGCAAAACCTTACCACTACCACAACAGCACAGTATCCCCAACATTAGACCAAATGACCATCCACATAATGACTTTCTGGCTAAAGACTTCCAAATGAAGCCACAAATTGGTGGCAATACATATTTTGAAAGGATTTATTTATTTTTAAACAATATAGTTTTATTTCAAGATATTGATGCAATAACAATACCATGAACAGCTTGTACAGTTGTGAAGAGAATAACAAATTAAATTGCAATTTAAATTAAATTTAACTTGCAATTTGGTTACTTAAATTTGGTTATTTAAACACTTTAAATATACATGTATTGATTGTGTCTGTTTTTTTTAAATCAGTTTATAATGGTGATATGGGGAGGAGGTTAAAAAGTAAAATAATATGGATATGAGGCAAAGAATGGGTAAAACAAGGAAGTAGAGGAAGGAGGGGAGGAGCGGGTTTGGGTGGATACTGGATAGCTTAGAATATTCAAAAATAATGTAATAATACTTTATGATGTAGAAAGAGTCATATTTCAGATCTAATCTGATAAAGGTTAGAGGTCAAGGAGAGAGGTTTATCTTTGAATATGCCTTTGAATAAGTCACATATATAGGGAAGCAGAATGTTATTACATGTTTTGTAACAGGAAAACGAAAAGCCGTCTGCTCCAGGGGCCTTCACGATTTTATAAATTCTTTTATTTCCTCAATAGAATTCTCTGTCCCCAATTGCTCGACCCTTGTGCAGTCTAATCTAGACAGGTGGCAGTTTGCGTCTTTAGTTAATGTATTACTAGGTTTTGAGGTATTAGGTGAGTTGTACGTTTTCTGATAAAATTCTTCAAATTCTTTAACTGTTTTTGTTGTTTCAGCCTCTTTTTCCTTTAATGGATATCATTTTCTCGCGTAAGAGTTTGGAACTTAATTTATTAGCTAGTATTTGAATGTTTTATCACTTTTTTTTTATAATATTTTTGGTTGAACAACCAAAGGCTTCTTTCAAAGATGAGAATATTTAATCCCCCCCCCCTCACCTTTACAATTTATGTAAATCTTGTTTACCCTGCGAGTTCTTTTTGTTTATTTACTAATTGTTAGAGTTGGGTAGTGCATTCCAACAATGTATGCGCATACTCTTTTAAGCCAACCTACAATTTGAATATTATGGGCAAGATTTACTAAGCTGTGGGTGTAAAAAAGTGGGGATGTTGCCTATAGCAACCAATCAGATTCTAGCTTTCATTTATTTAGTACCTTCTACAAAATGACAGCTTGAATCTGATTGGTTGCTATAGGCAACATCCCCACTTTTTCAAACCCGCAGCTTAGTAAATCTAGCCCTATGTCTTCTCATATCACCCATCCTAAAGGGTCATATTGCTAATATCCTGAGATTGTTAAATGTTGCTTAGTCTCTGGGTTTTTTTGTAGGAGGGTTCATTTAAATGTCCAGGGGGAAGGGAGGGGGGGGGGGCAGTTCTAACTAGGTGAACTCTTATTGGAGCGTGGTCTGACAAGTTGATAGGATATGTGTGTATTTATGATTTTGGAGGCACGTATTTCTTCCAGAAAGATCACATTAATTCTGCTTTAAGTATAAAAGATATAAAGTATGGGGAAATAAAAAAATATAATCTTTAGCAAAAGGGTCATTTACTCTCCAAAAGTCAAATACCTTTTTTATTTATTTAAGAAAAGAGATATGAACCTGTATTCACTGAGGCTGAGGATACAGGCAATGGGTGGGAACAATCACATAGATTCTGGTTTGGAGCATAAATGTTAATTAAGGTAATTGGAGAATTAATCAGAGATCCTACTAATATAAGAAATCTGCCAAATGTATCTGCGATGATATGTTCAGGTTCAAATTAAAGATGATTAGCAAAAAGGATTGCAACTCTCCTTTTCTTTCATTTCATCTGCTTTAAGGAAAGAAAAAGCTTAATGGCTAAAGTAAGGCAAAAAAATTAGTAAGTTTTCTCCTGGAGAAAACCATATGAAAATGCAAGGGGTGCAAATTAGTTTATTGTTAGGTTATTAGTTATTATTTTGCACATAAGATAAATACTGGCTGTTTTTTAATGTAACACACAAATACCTATTACCACCTGTTATACAACTACCCCTTGACCAACATTGTTGTGTGACAGGATCATTTAGCTTATGAGTCACTTTTACCTTTGCAGTCTGGCTGGGCCGACTGCAAATGTAGACTTAACCTCATGTGTCAAACTCCCATTGTCCAATAGATTGTAAGCTTGCGAGCAGGGCCTTCTCACCTCTTTGTCTGTTTTACCCAGTTTGTTTATTATGTTTGTCCCCAATTGTAAAGCGCTACGGAATATGTTGGCGCTATATAAATAAATGTTGATGATGATGATACTTGATAGCTTTATTTGTACACTGAAATCTAAAAGTGATCTAGAACATGCCTTACCCAACTACAAATCTGCCATCACATTTTAAATTTAACTACCCGTCCAATGCAACATGGTTTTGCCAAGGTACAAAGTTACTCATTTTTTTCCTTAATGAATCAGGCCCAATGTGTTTTTGAGGGCTGTTCAGACCTTTAACATTGTAGGATTGCATTCTCACAGACATCTAAGATATCATTACAGGGTATTTATCTAACTGAAACATGATATTTATTAACATGTATTTCTTTTTCCTGGACTAAGGTTGTTATATACTCTCCTAGGGCTAGATTTACTAAAGGGTGTTTGATGAAACCACGAGTTTTAGGCAGATTTTCCAGTGGTTTTAAAACAGCTAAATGCCAAACTGCTAGTAAACCGCCTGAAAACTACAGATTTAAACTGCACCATGTTGATGATTCTTCACACTGCCCAATTAAGCTCTTATATCACGTTCATCTTATCACTCTAATAAGGAAATAAACACACTAACACAGATGTGATTTTGGCAAATAAAGTCACAGCTTTAATTATAATTGAAAAGGGTGGTGGAGAAAGCAAAATGCAAGGTCAGTTAAACAGACTTATACTAAACCAAATGAGTGGATGGCCAACTGGCCCAGAATCCATTAAAACCGAGGATATCATCCCTTTCTGAATGGCCAGGGTGTTAATCTGGCCTCAGACAAACAACGCCCCCTCTGGACTCACAATGTCTTGTCCACACAAACAGGTCAAGAGGTCCTCCACTCAAAGGACCAAGATCCAAAGTACATCAAAGGGAGTGGTTGGCCAACTGGCCAGAACAATAAAGCCAAGGATATCATCCCTTAATGAATGACCAGTGCATTAAACCTGGCATCAGAGAAACAATGCCCCCTCTGGACTCACAATGTCTTGTCCACACAAACAGGTCAAGGGGTCCTCCACGCAAAGGACCAAGATCCACAGTACATCAAAGGGAGTGGTTGGCCAACTGGCCAGAACAATAAAGCCAAGGATATCATCACTTACTGGATGACCAGGGCGCTAAACCTGATATCAGAGAAACAAAGCCCCCTCTGGACTCACAATGACTTGTCCACACAAACAGGTCAATGGGTCCTCCACATAAAGGACCAAGAGCCACAGTGCATTGAAGGTAGAAGTAACCTGGGGCCAATCTACGAAAGCTCCTTGCATTATCCACTGACCGCAATGCTTTTCTGCCAACTGTGCCTCATCTGTAAGCAGGTAGAAAAGGCATTGTTATGAAAACATAACATTGTCATTACAAAGGGAAGGAGGGAGGGATTTTGTGCAGCAAAAGAGGCAGAATCTTGAAGTGAGGGTACCTATATAGGGAATCCGAAGAACTTCCCCTAAGGATATATGTATATTTTATATATAGTCCACAATGAATTAATTTATCGAATTGAACTTTGAACTGCTAATACAAGGATAAGTTCTATTATAGAAAGTGCATCTGTACCATATCGATTATATTGTCCACAGTATGGTGAGTATGAAAGGATGCTCTACCATTTAATGTTTGTGCTAGTTGTTACTCAGTATCACAGCTTGAAATTGATTCTAAGGGGAATGTTTACTAACTGCACCCTTCTGTAGCATGAGTATTCCTTCATTTCTTTTAGTAAATGGAAATTTTAGTTTTTGCTTCTTTTTTTTATGTAAGGAGCTGCTGCCGATCCGTAAGACAATTTAAAGCAGGGGTGTCCAACCTCTTAGCTTCCCTGGGCCACATTGGCAGACGACGAGTTGGTTTGGGCCGCACATAAGATACACTAACAATAACGATAGCTGATCATCCAAAAAACCATAGAAAACATAGTTAACATACATATATATATATATATATATATGAGGAAAAAAAGTGATATATATATATATATATATATTATATATATGTATAGATATCACTTTTTTTTCAAATCCCCCTATACTTACCTTTCAATCGTCCTGTTCAAAAAATCCTCTCTAGTTATTATACTATAATCAGTTTTTGTATTGTTTCGATGCAATATCATTTAAGCCAGGCATTGTATATCAGGGTGCCCTGACCAGGCCTGCGGTGCCTGACATATACACCACTGTGACCCCAAATTGTGACCTGTTTTGATAATTACACCACTATGTTAGTTAAGAGATAACAACTTATAATGGGCCAAAGAGAATAACATATAATGCCCCATTAGTAATACAAGTAGAAGTATGTAGCAGGGAGATAAGGTCCATGATGCTCCAGGACCGGGTGACTTTTATTCACTTGTCAGCGTCCCTTGAAATAATAAAAAAAATCCCCCTTAACTTACCTTTTAATCGGCTTGTTCTCCTGTCCTCTTCTCCTCTTTTCTCCAATTCTGTGCTGTTCTTCTCGCTTGGGTGACTCCTCTGTGCTGCGCTCCGCAATGGATGTTGGGCGTGATGACATCCCGCCCGACATTCACTGTGAGTGCTGCACAGAGGAGGAGACAAGGGAGGGAGCCGGAGTACCAGCTGACGTGACCGCGTGACCGCAAGGTAAGTAGTTTATTTTCTTTTTTTTTTTGCAGGATTTTTTTTTCCATTAAGAGCGCTGCCCCCTTGCCACAACCAAAACTCCTTCTGGGCCACATTTACAGGCGTGCTCGGCCGCATGCGGCCCGCGGGTTGGACAACCCTGATTTAAAGTGATTACAGCAAGGTTTGAAAAGTGGAGATGTTGCCTATAGCAACCAATCAGATTCTAGTTATCAATTATTTAGTACAGTCTACAAAATGACAGCTAAAATCATATTGGTTGCTATAGGCAACATCTCCACTTGTCAAACTCACGATTTAGTAAATATACTCCATAAAGTCAAGGTAGGATAGATAATAAGTATCAAAGTGTGTTCCTCTTGTGAAATGAGATAACTCCATGTTATTATGAATGCCTTTCAGCCGATATTTGATTCATACTTGGCAACTCTTCCGGAATACCCGGGAGACTCCCGAATTCCGGGTAATCCCGGGAGAGCTGGCACTTTTCCCGCATCTGCCCATTTCCTAGTGAAGTGGGCAGATTTGAAGCCTCCATGATGCAATTCTCCGGGAATCGCATCATTTTGGCCACCCCCCTGTGTTAAAATGACGCGTTTGCTTCATTATGTCACAGGGGGCGGGGTCAAAACACAGAGATTGGCAGAGCCCCACCTTTATTCCGAGACTCCCGGAGGCCAGCCTTTAAAGGTTGACAACTATGATGTGATTACAGTTCGCTTGGCAGCTTCAGTGTTTAGATCACAAATAGCAATCCCATTCGTTATGCTTCAACGTATAAGCCCGAATGAAACCTCATTGCTCCGTAAGAAACATCAATTAGAGTTCAATATGTGATGCTTCTAATAACCTCTATGAAGCAAAGAGAAATTATACCGTGTTCAGTATATTTACCATATTGTAACAGGAAGCACTTAGTTTGCAGCAGTCTCAATGTCCAATAAACACCTTGATGTGTTTCAGTGCACTGTGCACTTTAGTCAGAAGGAAGTGAAGGGAACAACTGTAAAGCAGACATTAAGCTCATTCCAATAAATGTTTTTCATGAGTACATTTTTTTTTTTTAATATAGAACCTTTTAACTTTTATTTTACTGTTTGATCATTAATGCCTTTACTATTAACAAGTGGCATTAATTATATATATTGTTTTTTTCTGTGCGTTCTGTGCCTTGTGTAATAGAGCACAGCAGACCTACACCCGAATTCAACTGAGCACATATCTTCAGATCCAGGCCTGATAAATTCGGGAGTGCGCGTTAATGTCAAACATAGGTTGTGCTCAGTATGTGTGCCCTGATGAATCAGGCCCATTGGGTCTGATTCATTAAGGAAAGTGAGGCAAAAAAAAGTGTATATTTTCTCCTGGACAAAACCATGTTACAATGCAAGGGGTGCAAATTAGTTTATTATTTTGCACATAAGTTAAATACTGCCTGCTTCTGCATGTAGCACACAAATACTTGATAGCTTTATTTGTACACTGATATCTAAAGTTAATATAGGACATGCCCTATTCCCAATATAAATCTGGCTCCACAGTTTAAATTGATCTCCTCTCCAATGCAGCATGGTATTGCCAAGGTGCAAAGTTACTAATTTTTTTGCTTTACTTACCTTAATGAATCAGGCCCATTATGTTTGGCTATAGGGGCTTCTCTTGTCATAAACTGAATAATATGGATGCTTCTTTCCACTGCACAATAAGCCTCTTACATCAGGTTAAATTTATCACTCTAATAATGAAATAAATACACAGACACAGATTTGACTTTAGTAAAAAGGTCACAGTTTTAAATATAAAATTGCACCAAACATAAATGTAGTAGGGGTGAAGCATTCCTGTGCATCAACCACCCCCCTGTGGTCAGACAACTAGGTACCTTACATAAAGCGGTCGGACACATGGTCGGATCAGCCTGTTGGAGGGAGGGTGACCAAACGTCCGTTACCCAAATGGTCTGTCTTGGACATCAGAATTTTACATGCAATATGCAAGCCCCCAAGAATCACGTTTTAGCAAGCAACTTGGTCCTCCCAGTGCTTTTATACTGCGCTGTGAGTTTTTGTAGCAATCAAAGTTCCTAAATGCTTTATCGCTTGAATGGAAGACCCTTCCAAAGTTGCAGTGGTATCAGCCCCAAATCTAAGCAAATGGTGCCATAGTTCTTTGGGTCCAAACTGAGAAACTCAATGGGTGCTTAAAAATTGCTGAAAAATTAAACTTATTTAGGGGAGGAAAGTCCATGTGTATCAAACCCTGCGACATCTGAGTGGATGAGGACCCACCAGGAGAGTGGTACTGGGAACAGGGACTATACCGTCCTATGTTGGTAGAGAAGGGGGGCAGGATGGGACTGGAGAAAGGGGTGGGGGGTGGCTGTTTGGCTGATAATGGGGTAAGGGGGGGGGGTTGATGAACACAAAGGACTGGGGGGCACATAATAAATTTATAAATAACTTGTGAGGGCAATATTTATTTTTCATTGTGTTAAGGGGACAATATTATTGTTTTATTATATTATTGGGCAATACGCATATATAGTTTTATTAAGGGGGAATAATATTTGATTGCTAATGGGTGCAATAATTATTTATTATGGGACAACACTTTTTACATTGCACTACATGTGTTAGCGTGCACTTGCACCCATGTTCATGCTGGCACTTGTAGTGCCATGTGTGTACAATATAAATAATTCATTTGCTAGTCACCTCACCTGGACTACTGCACAGCTTTCTTTGCTCTGCCATAAGCACTTCAGTGAAAAGGTCAGGTCAATTATAACAATTTCTCTCACCTATTTGTAGCATTTATAAATCCCTCAATCCTACCATTTATATGCAGGAGGAAAGTTTGGTTTTGGATTTCTCTGCTTGTGCTCTGAAGAAGACTCATTTTGTTTGACTGTACATCATGATTCTACCATCTTCACTTCTTTGACCTCAGTCTCATCCCCCACTATTCTACCTTTTCCAATCCCTTGACTTTGGCTTCATCCATAGCTATTCTACCTTCCTTAATCCTTTGACTTCACTTGTACCTCACGACCAGTCCCCTCAGGACTAAATGGCTTGACCTCATGTTTTCCAATTTTAACTAGGAGCTGCCAGCACCATGACCGAACCATTCCATTTTTAATTGAAACTAAATTGAGCAAAACACCTGTGGTGAATAGTCACAGAACAGCCAAGGTTCATATTAAGACCATGTAATCTCAGTATTTAATGCAAACAGCTCCAGCTGCTGTCTCTGGAAGAACAATAGATTGGAGAGTAATTACATGTTTGGTGGGAACCTTTTCCTCTTACAAACCGGAATACTGGTAACTAAAAGATGAATATACCTTTGCTCATTCTACTGTATAAACTGGTTCTCTCCTCATGATCTTGAGAGACTAATTGTGCTGCTCTTCAGTGAGTAATTTGAAATACATTGCATTTTGCTGACAATAAGATTTTTCAATCCTTTATATGAACATGCTTCTTCTTACTATCAGCCCTTCGGTATGAAGAATGCCACAACATTCAACAGCAGTTCATTGTGCAAACTGATGTCTCAGGTTGTGGATGTGGCTCCATGCTGATTCAGATCAGGAAGAATGGTCGGGTGAGCCCCATTGTATTTGTCTCTCACAAGTTGTTGGGTCAAGAGATGACATATGCCACAATAAAGAAAGAGTGTCTAGCCATTATCTGGGCACTAAAGAATTTGCAGTCATACATTTATGGTCACGAATTCTCTGTGGTGACCACTCATTACCTCCTCAGCTGGCTGCAGTGAACATCAGGAGACAATGGACGATTACTGTGTTGTAGTTTAGCACTGCAAACCTATGACTTTACTGTATCTCATTAAAATGGGCAGGACCATGGAAAAGCAGATAGTTTATAATAGAGATGAGCGCACTCGGATTTATGAAATCCGAGCCCACCCAAACGTTGCCGATCCGAGTCGGATCCGAGACAGATTCGGGTATTGGCGCCAAATTCAAATCTGAAACTGAGGCTCTGACTCATAATCCCATTGTCGGATCTCGTGATACTGGGATCCTATAAATTCCCCGCTAGTCGCCGCCATCTTCACTCAGGCATTGATCAGGGTAGAGGGAGGGTGTGTTAGGTGGTCCTCTGTCCTGCTATATCTCGTGCTGTTCAGTTAAGTTCTGTGCTGTGCTGTGCTGTGCAGTGCTCAGTCCAGTGGTGCTGTGTCCTGTGCTCTGTCCTTCTGAGGCCAGTGGTGCTGCTGGGTCCTGTGTTGTGTCCTGTTCAGTCCAGTGGTGCTGTGTCCTGTGCTCTGTGCTTCTAAGGGCATAGTTATTTCCCCAATATAGTGTTTAAAAAAATAAAAAAAAGTTATTTAAAAAAAATACAAAAAACTAATTAATTTTTTTTTTTAATTACAACAAAATTTGCACAACCAATCCTGCAGTATAAGCCCATTGGTACTGCAATATTACCAAGTTCACACATTCTGCAGTATCAGTCCAGTGGTGCTGTGTCCTGTGCTCTGTCCTGCTGAGTTCAGTAGTGCTGCTGGGTCCTGTGCTGTGTCCTGTTCAGTCCAGTGGTGCTGTGTCCTGTGCTCTGTGCTTCTAAGGGCATAGTTATTTCCCCATTATTCCCAAGTTTTTTAAAAAAAAAAAAAAGTTATAAAAAAAAAAAAAATTAAAAATTAAAAAAAAAAAAAATTATAACCAAATTTGCAAAACCAATCCAGCAGTATATAAGCCCATTGGTACTGCAATATTACCAAGTTCACACATTCAGCAGTAAAAGTCCAGTGGTACTGCTATTACAAAGTTCACTGATTCAGCAGTGTATAAGTCCAGTGGTACTGCTATTACAAAGTTCACTGATTCAGCAGTGTATAAGTCCAGTGGTACTGCTATTACAAAGTTCACTGATTCAGCAGTATAAGTCCAGTGCTACTCTCCTGTGCCGCATATAATTTTTAAAGGCTTTGCCGAGTGTGTGTGGCTTAGGGGTACGCTCTCTTGTGCTACATATAATGGAAAACCAAAATTTGGAGGATGAAGTAGGGAAAGATCAAGACCCACTTCCTCCTAATGCTGAAGCTGCTGCCACTAGTCATGACATAGACGATGAAATGCCATCAACGTCGTCTGGCAAGCCCGATGCCCAATCTCCTAGTACAGGGTATGTAAAATCCAAAAAGCCCAAGTTCTCCAAAAATAGCAAAAAGAGAAACTTAAAATCATCTGAGGAGAAACGTAAAGTTGGCAATATGCCATTTACGACACGAAGTGGCAAGGAACGGCAGTTTTTAGTGCAGCGGGGAACCTGGTCAGTGAGCGGCGAAGGAGGTTGCTTCCTCACAATGTTGAAAAAATGATGTTTATAAAAATGAATAATCAATTCCTCAATGAAGTACAGCACTGCCCTCCAGACAGTACAGAGGGACCTGTGGTTGTGGAGTCCAGCGGGGACGAATTGATAATGTGTGAGGAGGAGGAAGTACACACTGTAGGGGGAGAGGAATCAGAGGTTGAGGATGAGGACGACATCTTTCCTCAGTAGAGCCTATTTAGTTTGTACAGGGAGAGACGAATTGTTTTATTGGTGTGGGGGCCCAAACAAACCAATCATTTCAGCCACAGTTGTTTGGTAGGCCCTGTCCCTGAAATGATTGGTTTGTTAAAGTGTGCATGTCCTATTTCAACAACATAAGGGTGGGTGGGAGCGCCCAAGGACAATTCCATCTTGCAACTATTTTTTTGGCATTATGTGACCATTCAACAGTCGTTTGCCATGTTCAAAAAGTAAAAGAAAATGACAACAAATTCAATAAATTAAATCAAACGTTAAATGCCCTGTCATTATTTAAAACAAGAGGTTTTGACGTGCTAGAATTAGTGTAGTGTTAAGATGTTATAAACACTACACTTGGAACTTGGAGGAGGTATTGTGGCCCCGGTATCAAATTGGGTACCGGGGCCAATCCACTACGCAGTCCAGATACTTGTTTGGTGCAATTCAGACCAGTTGAGGGTGTATTTATTTTATTGTGGCCACAGTATCAAATTGGGTACCGGGGCCACCCCACTACGCAGTCCAGAAACTTGTTTGGTGGAATTCAGACCAGTGGAGGGTTTTATTATTATATTGTGGGGACCACTCTATACCACACTACCACTCTATACCACTCTATTTAATACTTTAATTCTATTTAATACTTTAATTCTATTACTAATTGCCATAAAGAGGAGCTGCCACTTCTATTTAATACTTTAATTCTATTAGCAGTTACCATAAAGAGGAACAAAATAAACAAATTTTACCAAAAGTATAATATGACTTACAAACACTACACTTGAAAGATGGTGCCTTTAAAGGAAAAAGTCAGTCTTCATTGCATGACTATGTACAACAGGGACAGTTTTTTGGTTTAGAAATTCAACCAATAACACTTCGACCCTGTCTGTCTTTAACATAGTTGATGGGATCTCAATGACGAATGGTCTGTACCATGGTTGGAGGAGGTATTGTGGCCCTGGTACCAAATTGGGTACCGGGGCCACTCCACTATGCAGTCCAGACAGAGGTGTATCAGATATTAAACAACGTTGACTGTTGCTGCAAAATTTTTAAATAATATTGTGGGGAACACTACACTACGCAGTCCATAAACTTTTTGGGTGGAATTCAGACCCGTGTAGGGTTATTTAATAATATTGTGGTGACCCACTCCTCTACGCAGTCCAGGTACATTATTGGTGCGAATCATACAAGTTCAGGGTTTTTAATTTATATTGTGGTGACCCACTCCTCTACGCAGTCGAGGTACATTATTGGTGCGAATCATACAAGTTCAGGGTTTTTAATTTATATTGTGGTGACCCACTCCTCTACGCAGTCCAGGTACATTATTGGTGCGAATCATACAAGTTCAGGGTTTTTAATTTATATTGTGGTGACCCACTTCTCTACGCAGTCCAGGTACATTATTGGTGCGAATCATACAAGTTCAGGGTTTTTAATTAATATTGTGGTGACCCACTCCTCTACGCAGTCCAGGTACATTATTCGGTGCGATTCATACCAGTTGATGGTTTTCTTATTATATATATTGTGGTGACCCACTCCTCTACGCAGTCCAGGTACATTATTGGTGCGAATCATACAAGTTCAGGGTTTTTAATTTATATTGTGGTGACCCACTCCTCTACGCAGTCCAGGTACATTATTCGGTGCGATTCATACCAGTTGATGGTTTTCTTATTATATATATTGTGGTGACCCACTCCTCTACGCAGTCCAGGTACATTATTGGTGCGAATCATACAAGTTCAGGGTTTTTAATTTATATTGTGGTGACACACTCCTCTACGCAGTCCAGGTACATTATTCGGTGCAATTCATACCAGTTGATGGTTTTCTTATTATATATATTGTGGTGACCCACTCCTCTACGCAGTCCAGGTACATTATTGGTGCGAATTATACAAGTTCAGGGTTTTTAATTTATATTGTGGTGACCCACTCCTCTACGCAGTCCAGGTACATTATTCGGTGCGATTCATACCAGTTGATGGTTTTCTTATTATATATATTGTGGTGACCCACTCCTCTACGCAGTCCAGGTACATTATTGGTGCGAATCATACAAGTTCAGGGTTTTTAATTTATATTGTGGTGACCCACTCCTCTACGCAGTCCAGGTACATGTTTTGGTGCGATTAAGACCAGTTGATGGTTTTCTTATTATATTGTGGGGACCACTCCACTACGCAGTCCAGAAAGATACCTCGTTGCACCGTTTTGGACTAATAACTATATTGTGAGGTGTTCAGAATACACGGTAAATTAGTGGAAATGCTTGTTATTGAATGTTATTGAGGTCAATAATAGCGTAGGAGTGAAAATAAGCCCAAAAACTTGATTTTTTAATTTTTTATGCTTTTTTAAAAAAAAATCTGAATCCAAAACCTTAAATCCGAACCAAAACCTTTCGGCAGGTGTTTTGTGAAACAAATCCGACCCCAAAACATCGAGAAAATCCGGATCCAAAACACAAAACACGAGACCTCAAAAGTCACCGGTGCACATCCCTAGTTTATAATGTCAGAAGAACCATATCCCGACCTTCGCACCCCACCTGGTCCATGAGACTTGCCCGTCCAATTGGCAAGATCCCACTTCCCAGATTTAAAAGAGAAGATTGTCCCATCCGGTGCTCGCTTCCTCTGCTGTCACTGCAATTGTGCCCTGCTAGACTTCTCTCATAGACTCTGTGTCAACTGTGACTGCACTTGTGGGAGATGTATTAGAGACTATCTTATGGGGAATAGGACACATTACATTTAAATTACACCAGGTGGATAACCCTTAAGAACATGGCAAACTAGACTCCATTGGCCAGAAGTACCCATGAGGATTTCTATTTAAAGATCGTAAAAAGCACTTCATGGGTTAATGTTCATCATAGCTGGTGGCAATCATGTGGAAACCCCATTACTGGCATATTGTTCCATCACCTCTGGTCAGAGCAAACTTTCCATCAGAACTCTTTTAGGTTTTCTGTTGGGACATTTGACATTTGTTGGGACCCACTGTTTTGTGGCAGCATCTCTAGCTTCCATACGGAAGTGGGTATGGCAACACTAGTATATAGGCCAGGTCCTTGCCCTACCTGACAACCATGAAAAATAATAATTGCTTAAGAATCATGACTTCAAAACAGCATAGCAAATATGTACTAAGACAGCCCTCTATGTGAGCTAATACACCATATATTTGTAGTGTAAAAACCTCAAAAACAGCAACTGATGTGTAGTCATACATGAAACAGTAGAGAAACCAGATTTGTAATAGCAGTGACTCACACAACCTTTTATATTGATGAGATGTAATGTTCCTTAAACATTCCATGAAATGAAGAAGAGCAGCATTTAAGACATCAATCAGCAGTCAGAATAGAAATAAGAGAGTCAGGTCCCCACTGTTGCCCACATTGTGACTTTTTGTTGGGTTTTGGCAATGGGAAAATCCACATGAAGATTCCATTCTTTCAGAAGTTTGAAACTATTAATGGACAGAAAAGTACTAATTCTTTGAACAATAAACTTCACAGGAAAATCCCATCTGTAAGAGTGCTGTGATGATGAAACAGAAACAAAGAAACATAAAATTTCACAGCAGATAAGAACCACTTGACCCATCTACTCTGCCCAATTTTTAACCTAAGGTAACTTCAAACTAGAGATGGGCGGGTCCGGTTCTCCGAGAACCGAACCCACCCGAACTTTGGGTATCCGAGTACCAAGCTGAGCAGCTCGGTACTCTCCCGCCCATTCCGAATCCAAATCGAGGCCGAACGTCATTGTGACGTCGTCGGATCTCGGGGCTCGGTTCTCGCGATACTTCAACTTTATAAATACACGCCTCCACAGCAATCCATCGCCATTTGACAGAGGGAGAGAGCAGGGTGTAGTCATAGGCTAATTAGAGCAGGGACAGAGAATACAATATTGTTCTTGCAATTGCTCTAACCAAAATCGCTAGTGCAGAGAGGAGGATAGAGGTTTATTATTTTTTCTTCATATTTGGCACTCCCCAGCGCTTTTGGGGTGTCCCCCATAATTGTGCATAAATATTGCTGGCTGTCAAAAGTCATATCTGTCAGCAGTATCTACTAAATAATTTTTAGCACTCCTCAGTGCTTTTGGGGTGTCCTCCCTAATTGTGCATTAATATTTCTGGCTGTCAAAAGTCATATCTGTCAGCAGTATCTACTAAATAATTTTTAGCACTCCTCAGTGCTTTTGGGGTGTCCTCCCTAATTGTGCATTAATATTTCTGGCTGTCAAAAGTCATATCTGTCAGCAGTATCTACTAAATAATTTTTAGCACTCCTCAGTGCTTTTGGGGTGTCCTCCCTAATTGTGCATTAATATTTCTGGCTGTCAAAAGTCATATCTGTCAGCAGTATCTACTAAATAATTTTTAGCACTCCTCAGTGCTTTTGGGGTGTCCTCCCTAATTGTGCATTAATATTTCTGGCTGTCAAAAGTCATATCTGTCAGCAGTATCTACTAAATAATTTTTAGCACTCCTCAGTGCTTTTGGGGTGTCCTCCCTAATTGTGCATTAATATTTCTGGCTGTCAAAAGTCATATCTGTCAGCAGTATCTACTAAATAATTTTTAGCACTCCTCAGTGCTTTTGGGGTGTCCTCCCTAATTGTGCATTAATATTTCTGGCTGTCAAAAGTCATATCTGTCAGCAGTATCTACTAAATAATGTTTAGCACTCCTCAGTGCTTTTGGGGTGTCCTCCCTAATTGTGCATTAATATTTCTGGCTGTCAAAAGTCATATCTGTCAGCAGTATCTACTAAATAATTTTTAGCACTCCTCAGTGCTTTTGGGGTGTCCTCCCTAATTGTGCATTAATATTTCTGGCTGTCAAAAGTCATATCTGTCAGCAGTATCTACTAAATAATTTCTAGCACTCCTCAGTGCTTTTGGGGTGTCCTCCCTAATTGTGCATTAATATTTCTGGCTGTCAAAAGTCATATCTGTCAGCAGTATCTACTAAATAATTTTTAGCACTCCTCAGTGCTTTTGGGGTGTCCTCCCTAATTGTGCATTAATATTTCTGGCTGTCAAAAGTCATATCTGTCAGCAGTATCTACTAAATAATTTTTAGCACTCCTCAGTGCTTTTGGGGTGTCCTCCCTAATTGTGCATTAATATTTCTGGCTGTCAAAAGTCATATCTGTCAGCAGTATCTACTAAATAATGTTTAGCACTCCTCAGTGCTTTTGGGGTGTCCTCCCTAATTGTGCATTAATATTTCTGGCTGTCAAAAGTCATATCTGTCAGCAGTATCTACTAAATAATTTTTAGCACTCCTCAGTGCTTTTGGGGTGTCCTCCCTAATTGTGCATTAATATTTCTGGCTGTCAAAAGTCATATCTGTCAGCAGTATCTACTAAATAATTTCTAGCACTCCTTAGTGCTTTTGGGGTGTCCTCCCTAATTGTGCATTAATATTTCTGGCTGTCAAAAGTCATATCTGTCAGCAGTATCTACTAAATAATTTTTAGCACTCCTCAGTGCTTTTGGGGTGTCCTCCCTAATTGTGCATTAATATTTCTGGCTGTCAAAAGTCATATCTGTCAGCAGTATCTACTAAATAATTTTTAGCACTCCTCAGTGCTTTTGGGGTGTCCTCCCTAATTGTGCATTAATATTTCTGGCTGTCAAAAGTCATATCTGTCAGCAGTATCTACTAAATAATGTTTAGCACTCCTCAGTGCTTTTGGGGTGTCCTCCCTAATTGTGCATTAATATTTCTGGCTGTCAAAAGTCATATCTGTCAGCAGTATCTACTAAATAATTTTTAGCACTCCTCAGTGCTTTTGGGGTGTCCTCCCTAATTGTGCATTAATATTTCTGGCTGTCAAAAGTCATATCTGTCAGCAGTATCTACTAAATAATTTCTAGCACTCCTCAGTGCTTTTGGGGTGTCCTCCCTAATTGTGCATTAATATTTCTGGCTGTCAAAAGTCATATCTGTCAGCAGTATCTACTAAATAATTTTTAGCACTCCTCAGTGCTTTTGGGGTGTCCTCCCTAATTGTGCATTAATATTTCTGGCTGTCAAAAGTCATATCTGTCAGCAGTATCTACTAAATAATGTTTAGCACTCCTCAGTGCTTTTGGGGTGTCCTCCCTAATTGTGCATTAATATTTCTGGCTGTCAAAAGTCATATCTGTCAGCAGTATCTACTAAATAATTTTTAGCACTCCTCAGTGCTTTTGGGGTGTCCTCCCTAATTGTGCATTAATATTTCTGGCTGTCAAAAGTCATATCTGTCAGCAGTATCTACTAAATAATTTCTAGCACTCCTCAGTGCTTTTGGGGTGTCCTCCCTAATTGTGCATTAATATTTCTGGCTGTCAAAAGTCATATCTGTCAGCAGTATCTACTAAATAATTTTTAGCACTCCTCAGTGCTTTTGGGGTGTCCTCCCTAATTGTGCATTAATATTTCTGGCTGTCAAAAGTCATATCTGTCAGCAGTATCTACTAAATAATTTTTAGCACTCCTCAGTGCTTTTGGGGTGTCCTCCCTAATTGTGCATTAATATTTCTGGCTGTCAAAAGTCATATCTGTCAGCAGTATCTACTAAATAATGTTTAGCACTCCTCAGTGCTTTTGGGGTGTCCTCCCTAATTGTGCATTAATATTTCTGGCTGTCAAAAGTCATATCTGTCAGCAGTATCTACTAAATAATTTTTAGCACTCCTCAGTGCTTTTGGGGTGTCCTCCCTAATTGTGCATTAATATTTCTGGCTGTCAAAAGTCATATCTGTCAGCAGTATCTACTAAATAATTTCTAGCACTCCTCAGTGCTTTTGGGGTGTCCTCCCTAATTGTGCATTAATATTTCTGGCTGTCAAAAGTCATATCTGTCAGCAGTATCTACTAAATAATTTTTAGCACTCCTCAGTGCTTTTGGGGTGTCCTCCCTAATTGTGCATTAATATTTCTGGCTGTCAAAAGTCATATCTGTCAGCAGTATCTACTAAATAATTTTTAGCACTCCTCAGTGCTTTTGGGGTGTCCTCCCTAATTGTGCATTAATATTTCTGGCTGTCAAAAGTCATATCTGTCAGCAGTATCTACTAAATAATGTTTAGCACTCCTCAGTGCTTTTGGGGTGTCCTCCCTAATTGTGCATTAATATTTCTGGCTGTCAAAAGTCATATCTGTCAGCAGTATCTACTAAATAATTTTTAGCACTCCTCAGTGCTTTTGGGGTGTCCTCCCTAATTGTGCATTAATATTTCTGGCTGTCAAAAGTCATATCTGTCAGCAGTATCTACTAAATAATTTCTAGCACTCCTCAGTGCTTTTGGGGTGTCCTCCCTAATTGTGCATTAATATTTCTGGCTGTCAAAAGTCATATCTGTCAGCAGTATCTACTAAATAATTTTTAGCACTCCTCAGTGCTTTTGGGGTGTCCTCCCTAATTGTGCATTAATATTTCTGGCTGTCAAAAGTCATATCTGTCAGCAGTATCTACTAAATAATTTCTAGCACTCCTCAGTGCTTTTGGGGTGTCCTCCCTAATTGTGCATTAATATTTCTGGCTGTCAAAAGTCATATCTGTCAGCAGTATCTACTAAATAATTTTTAGCACTCCTCAGTGCTTTTGGGGTGTCCTCCCTAATTGTGCATTAATATTTCTGGCTGTCAAAAGTCATAACTGTCAGCAGTATCTACTAAATAATTTTTAGCACTCCCCAGTGGTTTGCGCTCAGAATGGATTCAAAGCAGTCCACATATGATCTGAATGAGCAACCAGGTTCTGTCACCAGTCCTGATGTTAGTGTTCCCAGTACGTCATCTGGCCAAGGCGATGTCAAACAACAGAGTGTTTTCAAATTAGTGCAAAAAACAAAAACCAAAAAAAAATTTACTGTATTGAAGCGAAAAAGAAGTGTAACTGAGCAAAAGTTAAGTGACGATAAAAAAAAAATTGCAAGCATGCCATTCTACACACGCAGTGGCAAAGAGAGAATGAGGCCTTCACCTTTGGCTATTAGTGGCAGATCCCAAAAAGTTACCCAGCCTACAATTGGTGCACAACTACTGTTACGCGTCAAAGCCGAGCTGCAAGATAACAGTGAGGCATTACAGGAGAATATTTGCTCTGATGCACAAATGACAACAATCCCTGTGGAGAGTCCATCCAACAGTGGGATGTCTAATCGTGAGCATTCTGCTGATGTGTGCCTTAATAGCCCGAGTGTAGCCGGTGATACCCAAATTGAGGATGCCACTTTGGAATTAGAAGAGGATGAGGGGGAGATTTGTGTAGGCGACGAGGGCGCTAATGAGGATGTTGATGAGGATGAGGTTGTTTGTGTAAGTCCTGCACCAGTGGCAGCAGTTCTGGCACGTGACAAGAAAAAGGCCATTGTCATGCCTGGGCATAAAACAAAAAAATCCACTTCTTATGTGTGGAATTATTTCTACCCAAATCCAGACAACAATTGTATAGCCATTTGTAGTGTATGTGAAGCCACAGTCAGTCGAGGGAGGGACCTTAACCATCTTGGAACCTCGTCTATGTTACGCCATTTAACGAGAGTTCATGGCAAAGTGTTGGGAAAAGCTGAAAGTTCTTTTCAAAAGAATACAAGCACTCCCTCATCAGCTAAGACCCTCCGCTCACCGACATACCGACGGCTACAAAATACACCCACCACACCATCCTCATCAATATCCTCAGTAGCGCTCGGGGTTAGCCCGGCATCCCACTTAGGCTGGATGACTCCGGCACTATTATTGATTCCTCTGAAGAAAGCGTTAGTCCTGCTGCTGCTGTTGCTGCTGCTGGGGGTGAATCGTCATCCCAGAGGCAGGTGAATAAAATGAGCAGTCCTACATTTCAGCAATTAACTGTGAAACAATCATTTGCGAGGGGAAGCAAATATGACAGCAGTCACCCAGTCGCCAAGCGAATCACAGACGCCATGGCTGCAATGTTAGTGTTAGATCTGCGTCCAATCTCCACAATAAACGCAGCTGGTTTTTCACAGTTAATTGAGGTTTTGTGTCCGCGTTACAGAATTCCATCGCGACACCATTTCTCCCGTAAAGCTATTCCACAACTATACCAAAAAGTGTGTAAAAATGTAGAGATTGCGCTGAAAAATGCCATTCTGCCCACTGTTCACTTAACCACAGATATGTGGACAAGTGGAAGTGGCCAAACCAAAGACTAAATGACTGTGACAGCCCACTGGGTTGGTCATTCACCTTCACCAGCAGGAACAGCAGCAGCATGTACACCACTACGTAACATTTGTCACAGGCAGGCCACTCTTTGTATCACCGGCTTCACTAACAGGCATACGGCTGACAATTTGTTACGCAAACTGAGAGATGTGATTGATGCATGGCTTATACCACTCGGACTCTCCCCAGGGTATGTCATTTCAGATAACGCCAACAATATAGTGCGAGCATTACAGCTGGGTGATTTCCAACATATTCCCTGTTTTGCTCACACCATCAACTTGGTGGTGCAGAGCTTCCTACGAAATAACCGTGAGGTGCAGGAGATGCTTTCGGTGGCCCGTAAAATTTCAGGCCATTTCAGGCATTCAGCCACAGCATGTAGGAGATTACAGCAGCTCCAAGAGCAGTTTAACTTGCCCTGCCACCAACTTAAGCAAGAGGTGGTAACTCGGTGGAATTCCACCCTGTACATGCTTCAGAGGATGGAGGAACAGCGCAAAGCCATCCAAGCATATTGCACAAGTCATGACATTGGGAAAGGAGGGGGGATGTATTTCACTCTTGCACAGTGGGGAATCCTTTCAGTGCTGTGCAAGGTGCTGAAACCAGAGCCGTAACTAGGGAGGTGCGGGCGGTGCCGTGGCCCAGGGCGCAAGCCCAAGGGGGCGCAGTAGCCGCCCGCTACTTGCCTCTGTGCCTGGCTCTGTGACTGCAGGCTGCCGGGGAACACATGCTCTCTATAAGGCTGGACTTCGGAGACTCCGCAGACTAAGTATGTGAGTCTCTCGCTGCTATCCTCTACCTGGGACAGTCTCTCTCCCCTCAGACTCACAATATATATCTGTCTGTGACAGCTTCGGCATTCACGGCGTTTGAAGGGGCGGAGCTTTCCGAAAGTGGGCGGAGCTATGTCCAAACGTATATTTTCTGTCTTTTAAACAAATCCCCGAGTGTGACAGCTTCTGTATCCTCCCATTTCCTGCTCTGCTTGTGAGATCGTCTTTCCCCTTTCCCTCTGTGTGTCAGTCAGCCTCTGTCCCTCCCCTCCCCTCCCCTTTGTGTGTGAAAGTTTCTGTCTGCCCTCCCCTCTTCACTCCTATGCAAGTGAAATCTCCTCCTCTCACCCCTGCATCAGTATGGCTGACATTGGTTCAGTGTGGGGACAGTGCTGTTATTGGTGTAGTGTTGGTAGAGGGGGTGACAATAGTTTAGTGTGGGTAGGGGGGTGACATTGGTGTAGTGTGGGTAGGGGGGGTGGATTTGGTGCAGTGTGGGGCCAGTGCTGGCATTGGTGTAGTATGAGGATAGGGCTGGCATTGGTGTAGAGGGGTAGCATTGGTGTATTGTGGGGACAAGACTGGCATTGGGGCAGTGTGGGGACATGGGTTGTACTGGTACAAGGTGACGTTGGTATAGCCAGTTGCTGTAATGTGGAGAGTTGGCAAGGTTTTGTTGATTTCAGTACTGTGGAGCAGAGCCATGGCGGTGCTAAGTGAGTGCAACGGCTGCCTGTTACTTGCCTCTGTGCCCTGGGTCTGTGACCACAGACTATAGATTATCGATGCTAGGCGCCCAGCGCTTCCAAAATGGTGCCCAGCACCCAGCTCCTGATCTCACAACGTTGCTAGTGGATTTAGAGGAGTCGGGAAGAGCCAGGAGCTACAGCACAGGGGCGGCTGGACCGAGAAGGTAGAAAAGAACTGTCTTCAGACAGCAGTATACAGAAGAAGGATAATGACGAAGAATACAGCAGTATAGAAGAGAAGATGAAAAGGTAAATATGAAGCAATAAATTGTCCACAGTCACATATGCAAAATCTGGAAAACAAATGAAAGTCACTTTAATAATACAGTCTGTGCTTTTCCCCCACATTTTATATTCCCGGCAAACCAAATCATTTAATATCCTACACCGTGCTAGCATCTCTCCATAGAAACATAGAATTTGACGGCAGATAAGAACCACCTTTTTTAACCTATGGTAACCTCAAACCTATTTAATTCTTGTTTCTTTTTAAGAATATCCTTATGTCTATCCCAAGCATGTAGAAATTGCTATACTGTATTAGCCTCTACCACCTCTGATGGGAGGCTATTCCATTTATCCACTACCCTTTCTGTGATGTAAATTTTCCTCACATCTTCTCTGAACCTACTTCCCTCCAGTCTCAGTACATGTCCTTGTGTTCTAATACTTCTCTTCCTTTGAAGAATGGTTCCCTCTTGTACCTTGTTCAAACCCTTGATATATTTGAACGTTTCTATCATGTCCCCCCTTTCTCTTCTCTGCTCCAAACTATACATATTAAGATCTTTGAGTCTTCCGGGTAAGTTTTGTGCTGTAGGCCATGCACCATTTTAGTTGCCCATCTATACACAGTCTCTAATGTATTTATATCCTTCTGGAGATATGGCCTCAGAACTGAACACAGTATTCTAGATGAGGCCGTACCAATGACCTATACAGTGGCATTATTACTTCTTTCTGCCACTGTTTCCTCTCCCTGTACTACCAAGCATCTATCCGCCTCTGCAATTTATAGATTTCAACATTTAAAAAGAATACAAGGAGTTATTTTATTTATTTCTGTCGGGACATCTTTAAAATCAGAGAGCACACATCTTCACATGGCCAAGACACCGGAATGAGAACATGGTCACCAGCTTAGGAGGAGTCTGTTACCTATTATTTTAATATGCAGAAAAATCTATAGCTGATATCGCCATCAAATCAGTTGTCTCTCCAAATATACCAACACCTTTCACTCTGCCAAGAGTGTTGTTTGTACATTTTGCTTGGGATTGGGAGAGTAATATATATATGAAAAGGCTACAATGTCTGGGATTGCTATATTATTTTTATTTTTGCTTTAAGCCATTTTTTTTTTGAACGCCTCTCTAGAACGGCTTACCCCTGTGCCCCAGACCAGGACCGGGTGCAACGACTAGAGACGGAGAAACACGCCACCTGACCACTCTCAGGGCACAGTGGGTGGACCAGTCTTTTCATTTGCAACACAGCACTGAGAGAGGGACCATAAGTTATATCCTCATATATATCACATAATTACACTGGGAGAGGGATTATTAGTTTCTGTGTATGTATGTGTATGTATATATATATATATATATATATATATATATATATATATATATAAATATATTGTAGTGTGTACGGGTTTTCTTATAGATACAAGTTTTTTCACCATTGTTGGGCTTCTTTACAACTTTCAAGAATATCAGTTACAGACATAGAAGAAAAAATGCTAGACACACCCCTACATTAGGGTGGCCACACCCACTCGACAAACGTCACTCCTATTAAGATGGGGGGCGCCGATGCCCTGTCTCGCCCAGGGCACTGAAATGTCTAGTTACGGCACTGGCTGAAACCATTTGAAGTTGTGACATGTGAGGTCAGTGCAGACTCTGCTAGTTTGAGCCAAGTCATTCCTTTAATTAGACTATTGGAAAAGCAGCTTGAGAAAATGAAGGAGGAGCTGAAAGCAAGCAATTCAGCAAAGTATGTTGGCCTTGTCGATCAAGTACTTTATTCGCTTCACAATGATCCTCGAGTTATTAAGATCTTGCACTCGGATCAGTATGTTTTGGCCACTGTGCTTGATCCAAGGTTTAAAACCTACATTGAGTCTTTACTTGTAAATGAGCGAGATGTGAACTTTTGCAAGGAGCTATTGCTCAGCAAGTTGGCCGCTGAACTGGGCCTCGGCTTGACGACGTGTCCTCCTTCACTTTCTCAAGCTGTTGCTCGTAAAAAATTAAATTTCCAAAAAAGAAGCAGGGAAGACACAGGGGGCAGACCAGAACAATTTAACATCTGGGCTGGTTTGAAGGATTTTTCAAAAAAATGTGTCACTTTGCCCATAACTCCATCCAATATGAGTATAAACATGCAAAGGATGGTGGAGGATTACTTTCAAGAGGTAGTTGATATGGAAATGTCAGACAGTCCCTTTCCTTACTGGGAAGAAAAGCAGGCCATTTGGAAACCCATGTACAAACTTGCTTTGCAATACCTAAGCTGCCCACCCTCCAGTGTGTACTCTGAACGAGTGTTCAGCACAGCAGGGAACTTAGTCAGTGATCGCCGTAGAAGGTTACTTCCCAAAAATGTGGAGAAAATGATGTTTATAAAAATGAACTACATCTTCCACGAGGAAGGCCTTCACCATCCAAGACATCCAAGCACTGACTGTTCTCTAATGGCGGATTCAAGCGGCGATGAATTGATAGTCTGTGATGATGACGTACACACTGATGAGGGTGAGGATTAAGCTGAAGATGATGCCGATAACATCTTTTTAAAACTTTCTATGTAAGTGTAGGGTGCAATCTACCCCCAAAGAGGAAAGGGACTTGTGGCATTTCCATATCACATACCATCTTGAAAGGCTGCTGTTAGGGCAATTTATCCTTAAGGGTAGGGTGTCATAGACAGAGTGACCCTAAACTGGCTTTGTCCATTTTTCATAATATTGTACAGTCTATAATGGCTGAATTTTTGGGTATTTTATACAAGTGGAGGGGGGCCTAGAGAGACAGAAACCAAACTGGCTTTTTCCATGTCAATTAATATTGTACAGTCTATAATGGCTGAATTTTTTGGTATTTTATACAAGTGGAGGGGGGCCTAGAGAGACAGAGTGACCCCAAACTGTCTTTCTCCATGTCAATTAATATTGTACAGTCTATAATGGCTGAATTTTTTAGTATTTTATACAAGTGGAGGGGGGCCTAGAGAGACAGAAACCAAACTGGCTTTCTCCATGTCAATTAATATTGTACAGTCTATAATGGCTGAATTTTTTGGTATTTTATACAAGTGGAGGGGGGCCTTGAGAGACAGAAACCAAACTGGCTTTTTCCATTTCTTTACATATTTAACTATAAGTGTAGGGTGTAATATACATTCAAAGACGATGGCTGCATTGCCAATATGCATAGATGGAGAGGAAGACAATCTGTTTTGTGTGTAGAATAGGCCTACCAACGAAGAATTAAACTGTTTTTTTGGATGATTTATTGCCTCAACAATTAGATTACTTGTCTCTAAAACAGTTGGAGCACCAAATTGGGTTAATTTAGGCCCAAAAACATGGATTTTCCCAAAAAATAGCAAAACAAAACCAAACAAAACCAAAACCAAAACCAAAACACGCAATGGCGGTTTTGCAAAACCAAAACCAAAACCAAAACACGACGGTAATCCAGATCCAAAACCGAATCCAAAACCAAAACACGGGGGTCAGTGACCATCTCTACTTCAAACCCTATTTGACCCTTTATTCTTTATATCAATATGTCTATCCCAGGCATGTTTAAATGATTCTACTGTATTAACCCACTTATCCACTACCCTTTCTGTGGTAAGTTTTGTGCAGTAGGCCATGCACCATTTTAGTTGTCCTTCTTTGTACAGTTTCTAATGTATTCATATCTTTCTGTAGATATGGCCTCCAGAATTAAACAAAGTATTATAGATGAGGCCGCACCAATGAGCTATACAGTGGCATAATTACTTATTTCTTTCTGCTACTGATTCCTCTACCTTTGCAACCGAGCATCGGACTTGCCTTTCTCATTGTTTCGTTATATCGCTTACCTGCCTTTAAATCACCTAAAATAGTGAGTCCTAGATCCCTTTCCTCCTCTGTAGTTTCCATTATATTGCCGTCAGGGGCAGATCTAGAAAATTGTTGTACACGGGCGATTTAGGGGTGGGGGATTTAGGCCCCACCCATTTCTGACATCTGAGGCTGCCGGCGGCTGCACACTATGTGCAGGTCCGTTCGGCAGTGACAGGTAGGGAGAGTGTGCTGCCTGGCTGCTCTGATTGTGTTTAAAACACAATCAGAGCAGCTGGTCAGCACACTTTCCCTGCCTGTCACTGCCGAACGGACCTGCACATAGTGTGCAGCCGTCAGCAGCAAGCCCCTGCTAGGGAGGGGGATTGCACCGATCGCCCCACCCCCCCTTGGATCCGCCACAGATTGCCATTAATACTATATTTAGCCTTTGGGTTTTTGAGACCCAAGTGCATGACTGTGCATTTTTTGGCATTAAACTGTAGTTTTCACCATTCCTTTGACCATTCCTTTAGTCTACATAGATCATCAATCATTTGTTTTACCCTTCCTGGTGCGCCTACCCTGTTACATATCTTTGTGTCATCTGCAAAAAGGCATACTTTCCCATCAATACCATCTGCAATGTTACCAAAAAAAGATATTAAAAGCATTGGTCCAGGAACAGATGCTTGGTGTAATCCACTTTTAACCTTTCCCTCCTGTGAATGCTCTTCACTTACTATAACTCTCTGTTTTCTATCCTGCAACCAAGATCTAATCCATTTGACCATCTTAGAATAGAATCCTAAGCTTTTGACCTGATTTAACAGTCTGCAATGCGGAACAGTGGGACAGTGTCAAAAGCCTTACTAAAATCTAGATAAGCTACATCTAGACCCCTTTTTCCAACCTATTACTTTAGTCACCCATTAAAAGAAGTCAATAAGATTTGTCTGACATGATCTCCCTCCAGTAAATTCAAGCTGTTTGGGATTCTGTAAGTTACTGATTTAGAGATATTCTACACCTATTTCTTTTAAGAATATTTCCATCAATTTCCCTACTACTTGTAAAGAATTTAGAGGTAGGATTCATTGAGTTAACCTAGATTGGCGCTGACCGACCAAGATTGCAGAGTCTATTCCCTGGTTTTCACCAAGAACCGCTGCAAGGCGGGATGAGCTTAGCTGCTGAGAACCCGCAGGTCGCGATCCCCTGACCTGCCACTATGTGCAAGGCATAATAACATAATACTGGACACAGTAGGAGAGGGAAGAAGCAACTGACAGCAATCAGAGTAACTGAGTCTGAATTGGTAGACGAATGGTTAATAAAGTAATAGATACTGGTGGCAGGTGGAGTGTCAAAACAAGCACAGGCAGACAATGAGATATAGATTCAGAAGGAAGATGGATAGTCAGAACAGAGCCAGAGTCTGTTACACAGAAGGGCAATGCTGTAGCAGAATAAGGAGGCAGATGGAGTAACAGGACGGAGTCAGGGTACAGTACACTTGAGGTCAATGAACAGTATAGCAACTTGGGGAGCAAGAGCAGAAGAACCGACCAAGGACCAAGAGTCAGACAAGTTGAGACACTTGTTGCTTTGATACCGCTACAGTTTCAGAGTAAGCTTTATATACTCTGCAGATAGACTATGCCGCCTCCCAGCCACAATGATGTGACCACCCAAACCAGGAAGTGCTTGCCTCTTCCTTGCTTCCACTTTTGTGGAGTATGACCACATTCGCTCTTTTCCAGTCCTCTAAAATTATTTCTGTAGCTAGTGACTGGTTGAATAATTCTGTTAATGTTGTTACCAGCATGCTTTTAAGCTCTTTGTCCTTGGATGTATCCCAGCTGCGCCCATTGATTTATCTACTTTCAGTTTTGAGAGTTCTGTTTGGCCGCTCTCCTGTAAATGTACTTGTATCTGCCTCATTTTTATGAATGTACTTGCAACTTAACTGTGGCCCTGTCCCCTCTTTCTGTAGGGAACACTGAGCAAAAATAATTATTAAGACTCTCTGTCCTTAGTCTTATTATTCCTCCTTTTGTTTTTCTCCTTTATTTTATATACCTAAAAAAGTTTTGCCCCTTTACCTACTGACTGGGCCATTTTCTCTTCAGCTTGTGTCTTTGGACATCTGATGACTTCTTAGTCTCCTTCTGTCTAACAAGATACACCTTGTTGTCTTCATTATTTTGAGTCTGCTTATAGTTCCTAAAGGCCACTTTTTTGCTTTCACAATACTTGTTACTTAATTTGCAAACCACACTGGCTTCCTATTCCTTGCACTTCCCTAACCCTTTTAATACAAAGTTCTGTTGCTCAAAGTATTGCACTTTTCAATTTTCCTACATCTCCTGCTGTTATGTTCTTGCCCTTAGATTTGCCCTTATTCAAGATGGCCGTGATTGCCTCATGAAGTTTCCATCTTGGATCTCTGATATGAACTTGCCCTTGCAATAGCTCTTATCCAAGATGGCCAGAACTGTCTCAGGAAGATTCCATTTTGGATCTCATTTCCTGTTTGGGCCTAGAAAAGGCACTTCCTGTTATGCAGCCTATGCTCGAGTATTGTGTTTGTGTCTGAACCAGATGCTTCCACAGAACCTTGCTCCCTTGTGATTTGGAATACAATTCCTTGATACCTCTACAAGACATTTTTCTTGTTGATACTTTGGACTTGCTTGCTGGACATTTAAAGATTTATTTCTATATCAAAATAAATCCTGTTTACTACAGAACTACCTGGCTATTGGGTTCCGTTTGTAATACCAGAAGTGTGACACCTGCACTCCGTTCAAGTTCCTCCACTCTGCCAAAAAATCACTTACACATTTACCCAACACTACAAAGTCAGCCTTCCTAAAATCTAACACCTTTGTTTTTGTGTGGCATGAGTCAGTCTCTGACTTTATACTAAACCATACTGCTTGATGGTCGATGGATTCTAGGTTCTCTCCCACATTTACATCAGATAATCTGTCACCATTTGTAAGTATTAAGTATAATCTTGTGTATTTGTGTGTGGGCTTCCTCACCATTTGCTTGAGGGATGCTCCCTGCAAGGAAAAGGACAACAGAGGCATTATTTTGTGAGAATAGCAGGAGAGGGATCCGGAAAAAGCTGTAAGTCTCCCCCAAAATTTCTGTTGCAGAGGTTGATGGCATGGTCCTATAAGGATCTGCTCTATGACATGGAAGAAATGGACTCTGGTAAACGAACCTGGCGGTGTTCTATCTTTTGGGGAATCTATGAATTCCGTTAATGATAAGGTCACTGGTAGAGGCCGAGGATAAAAGTTTGCTTAATAAATTGGTAGTGAAGTTTTGGAGCTCTGACAGACACAGAAATGTCTTTGATTTTTATGTTATTGCGACATGATCTGTCCTCCAAATCTTCCAGTTGATTTTTAATGTCCATTACCTTTGGTCACATTGTGGTCAATGTGGTATGAATGCAAAGGTTGTGTCAGCTTTTAAAGAAGTTATTAAGAGTTTAATGGGACATAGCGTTACAGGTCCATCCATTTTCAGTGATGGATTGGAGTCCTGACAGACTGATGGAGATTGTTGAGATAAAGTAGAAGATCTTGATGACGTCCTTCATCCATGATCAGAATTACTTTGCTCAAGGTTTTTATTGAATGTGAGTGGCCTGCTTTGGCATTAAAAAAATGAACCGGAGGTGCAACTTGGCTATCCTTAAGTTTTTAGGAACCATTTTGGAAAATACTCATATATCATCAATATTGTTTATTATTTTAGAAAATAAGGTAGGTACTAGAAAGCATTCACATGATTTTCACAGACCCTCAGCTTAAGGTTCAGTTGTATGGAAAAATGCTAAGTGAAAAGGTTGTCAGAGTTACGTATTACATATTAACATTGTGTTTATTAATAGCAGGGAACATGGAGGACATCGGAGAGCTAGGAGCAGACCTAATCTCTGGCAGATAAAAAGGCGCCACTCACTGGGATTTTCAGGTACAGGTTAGGTTGTGCGATTGTCTAACAATAAGATCAATAAGAGGGTTGTGGACTTTGAGAGAGCTTTGGTAGCTCGTAAAGATAGTAAACTTTTGAGAGATCGTACGGATTATGAAAATGATAGAGTTAGAACTTATAATAGGTTCCCGAGGGGAGAATCAAACAGGAGAGATAGATCTAATGGTCCTAGACAGTATGATTTCCACAATAAAGCTCGTCAACCATTCAATAGGAAGTTCAATACCCACAATACTCCCTCACCCAGGACTGCCCAATGGAGAGGTCCTAATAATAAATTAAAGAAGGATAACTCAATTTATAGACCTGCTCTAGACCGGGATACATATAATCCAGAACCTGATAGTGAATATGAGGATCCACCTTTGGATAAAATAGGAGCTCAAGCTCCATACAGAAAAGATACTAGACCTATGAGTAGGGACCCGCAGGAGAAAGTAGTTCCCCGCAGGAACATTGCGACCTCGTCTGCTACCTCTGCCTCTTCTTCCTCTTTTTTAGGAAGGGGCTATCATGCTCCACCATACACCCAAAGAGATCGAGATCTAGATATTCATACACCAAAAAGATTAAGAGAAGAAGAGCCAGAGGATCCAGAGGAGGGGTGTTCAAATCGAATAAGAAATCCACATCATCAGTAACGGGTAAAGGTGTTTATAATTTATCTTCAAAAACACTTACACAATCTGAATTAAAACTCTTACAGAAGGGTTTAAAATTTGCCCCTGCAGAGAAACCTAATCTTTTTGATCTCTTTGTGGATCTAAATCGTTATATCAGGACTTTAAGTAGGAAGAGATACTTTGCATTGAAAGCTATTAAGAAGAATAAACAAGCTCTCTCTCCAATTTTGTGTGATGTTGATGAACAAATGGCACTGGCTGACTTAGAATCTTTATACATGGAGAGCAATGAGAATGACTCTCCTTCTGAGGTGAGTCTTTTTGACATTAACTCTTCAATGTCCTCGAAGAGGTTTAAGACAAAATCCAATTTTTATCCACTCCAGTATAAGGGTCCTTATGTGGATAGCTTCTACAGAAGCACCATGGAAGATTTTAGAAAACTTTGTGATAAATCCGTATGTGAACCGATCAGGGACAATCTTACTGCCCAAGAGAGAGTAGCTCTCAAGAGATTAACGAAAGATACCACCCTCATAATTAAATCAGCTGACAAAGGCGGGGGTGTGGTGGTTCAAGATAGATCTGATTATTACATGGAGGCAGTTAGACAATTGAATAATGACCGTTTCTATAGGAAGTTGGATAGAGATCCTACATCAAGTTTTCAATCTGAGTTGAAATTCATGTTAGATTTGGTACTATCAGAAGGGACAATAACAAAGGACACGTTTTGGTTTTTGTTTTCTCAACACCCGGTGACACCTACTTATTATCATTTGCCCTAAATTCACAAATCTTTAATTTCATCTCCTGGGAGACCTATAATTTCAGGTGTGGGTTCCCTCACTAGTAATTTGTCTTACTTTGTTGATGTTCATTTGCAACCATTGGTTTCATCTCTAAAGTCACACATAAAGGATACGACCAGTTTTCTTAAGCTGATTCAGTCTGTAAGTTGGAAATCTACCTATACCTTCCTGACCTGTGATGTTGAATCACTGTACTCCAATATACCACATGAATTAGGTTTGGAGTCTGTTAAGTATTTTTTGGATAAACAGGATTCTATGGATCCAGTGTTATGTGATTTTATAATATCATCCATAAAATTCATTTTGGATCATAATTATTTTTTATTTGATCTGCAATTTTATTTACAGGTGCTGGGCACAGCCATGGGGACCAGGTTCGCCCCGAGCTATGCAAATCTCTTTATGGGGCTCTTCGAAGAGAGATACATATGGGATTCTGGCTTTGGGGCGAACCTGGTCCTCTATGGAAGGTATATAGATGATTTATTTTTTATTTGGGATGGGGATTTTCACTCTGTTTCATTATTTACAGCTCACCTTAATTCAAATACCTTTGGTATTAAATTCACAAGCACGTGTAACTCATCAACTATCAATTTTCTGGACGTTACTTTGAAGATAGTCCAGGGACGGATTGAGACAGAGAATTTTTCAAAAGATGTAGATACGTTCAACTTTCTTCACTATAGAAGCAGCCACTACAAACCCTGGCGGGTTAATATACCGAAGGGGCAGTTCCTTAGGATTAAAAGGAACTGTTCTGATGTGGAAGATTTTAAAACTCATTCTGCCAAACTCTATGGTGCATTTCTGGAACAGGGCTACCCAAGTTTTATTCTGGATAAGGCTCTTGAGGATGTTGAGAGACTTGATAGATCAAATCTATTTTTGTCTTCCAACAAACCTAAAACTACCGATAACTCTTTGGTCTTCATAACTAAGTTTAATAGTTTAGCAGGGGACATTAAGTCTATCGTGCGTAAAAACGCTTCATTATTAGAATTAGATGAATATATTGGCCCTCTCATCAAAAAGAATAACATTATAAGATTTAGAAGAAGCAAGAATTTAAAGGAACAATTAGCTCCTAGTCTTTTCAAGAGTACTGTCCTGACTCCCAGTCGACCGTCTACACAGCTCTGTGAGGGAGGGAGATGGTTGAGTAGGAAGGAAGGGTTCTTCAGATGTGGTAGATTAAAATGTGGTTCATGTGCATATGTGGACCACCAATGTATAGAGTTTTCTTCTTTTATATCAGGTGAGAAGTTTTTTATCAAGAAATCCCTAGATTGCCAGTCTACATTTGTCATCTATTTGGTCAACAGTGGGTGCGGTATTCAATATGTAGGACGCACTATTAGAGCAGTCGGTACACGTTTCCAGGAACATCGACGCAACATAGTAAAGAATGTCAAAACACATCGTTTCAATCAACATGTTATTCAATGTCAAGAGGGTCGTTTAACAGGTCTTAAATTTAGGGCAATCGAGCATATTACCAAAACTATAAGAGGGGGGGATAGGTTTCATCTGTTGTGTAAGCGGGAAGCTTACTGGATTTTTAAGTTAAAAACTCTGATACCTTTAGGTTTGAACGACACCATAGAGCTTAACAATATCTGCTAAAGTTGTTTCTATATGTTTTAGAGTACTTATTCATGGTATTTATAATTAGTCAATTTTAATTTGACTTTAACGATCTAATTTGATGTATGCCAAGAAGGAGTACATTATGAGAATTCTATATTAATATTTATTTATATTTATTATTACTATTATTATTTTTTATTATTTTTTGAGAATT
Source organism: Mixophyes fleayi (assembly GCF_038048845.1). Classification (NCBI taxonomy): domain Eukaryota; kingdom Metazoa; phylum Chordata; class Amphibia; order Anura; family Limnodynastidae; genus Mixophyes; species Mixophyes fleayi. The sequence continues at coordinate 28,635,447 of NC_134405.1, read as the reverse complement.
TTGAGCCAACAATCTGTAGTATTGATCTTTTTATATATTAAAATTATTGTTTTATACCTTTATTTTATTTATATGTTATAGTATCTTTAGCTGTGTAGATCCGATATGTTTTGATGTGTAAAAACCATCTCCAGATACACCAATAACAAATCTTTATCCTAGATTGGTGTCTACAAATGATATTTTGAACCAGCGGATCTTACAATTAGGATTACAACTTTCACAGCTGAGTTACGAGTGACGTATTTAACAGCTGGTATTTTTTCTGAATGGGAACCTTTTTTCTAAACAGGAATCTTATTCCATTGCACCATTGTATCACATGATCAGCGATAAAGGATTGGTTTACTATCCCCATGTGATTAGAAGCACTGACTATATAGAGAAGGCTGGTCTGTTCTGATAATTACACCTCTGATGAAACGGCCAGAGTGCCGAGAAACGCGTCAGGTATTTGCTGGATTCCAGTCAGTGATTGTAACAGCGGAGTCACTAACATACCCCGGGGTCGAAGAAACTTTCTCCGTGATTTGAATGGTCAAACCTCTATACAAAACCGCTTTGAGGCTGAATCTCCATGACATTTGATTGCCTATTCGGGATTAACGTTAAGTATACAACATCTTAAAAGGCATCTATGTTCCTCTCATAGAGAGGGTGACTATTGTGCACTCAATTGGGGACTTTATACACGAAGTCTGGTTCATATGAACCTCTTGAATTATCTATGAGTGATCTTTACTATCACAGTAGATTGCCTATCCGGGACTAACATCAAGTATATAACAACCTAAAAGGCAACAATGTTCCTCTCACAGAGAGGGTGACTTTTGTGTACTCAATTGGGGATTTCACACACGAGGTTTTTGTTCATATGAACTTCCTGAATCATTCATGAGTGATTTTATCATTATCATGGACTAAATAACCTGCGGTATGAGGATTTGTTTTTACATTTGTGTGCTCTAGTACATTCATTTTCCAGGATTGAGCCGTGTATTTGTTGGATTATCATCTTACACACTTTGTTGTGTCTACAAGTTTCAACCTATACATATACACGAGTATATCCAATTATTACTACATCTGCTGTGAATCCATTTAGGGAATATTTTATGTGCTCTGACACATTTTAGAGTGTTGAATCTGATATATGCCAGTTTTTTGTTATACCTAATACTGGCTATTGTTTTATAAATATGTGTAATGGTATATTTATATCATCTTTAAATACATATTATTTTATTTTATATAATAAATTAATTTGTAATTAATCCAACTAGTGGCTTACAGTTTTTTGCGCTCTCAGTTTTCTTTTTGTTTGTGTTTATTAATAGCAGGGAACATGGAGGACATCGGAGAGCTAGGAGCAGACCTAATCTCTGGCAGATAAAAAGGCGCCACTCACTGGGATCTTCAGGTACAGGTTAGGTTGTGCGATTGTCTAACTTAGCGTGGAGGTTCCAAGAAAGTTTCTGCTAGAGTCGGGAAGTCAGGAGGTGTTTCACTGGCGAAAAGGTGCTGCCCATGGAAGAAAGGCAGAGTAGGCAATCGGGATAGTCACGATCTGGGGGAGAGCTGGTCTCCATTCAGCTGAGGCAGATCTTTAGCCCTGGGAGGAAGAAAGGACGGAAAAGGAAGTATCTTTGCCAGGGGCCAGGTTACCATAGGGTGAACTGACTGGTATTGTATAAAGTTTCAGCAGGAGGGCACCACTGAGCTCCAAATAGTATCCAGGAACCAATTCTGGGAACAAAAAGTAATTTTGGGGAAGAGGAATCCCCAATGTCCAAGTCCGGAGCTCTTCAGAGTCGTGAACTCACACTGTGGCTGCTAGGCCAGGTAACTACTTCTTAAAAAAAAACTTAAATGCCACTAGATTTAATATGGAAAATACAAACTATAAAGGAATAGTCCGGACCAGAATCTCTTAGGTGCTCTTTGTGGAAGTGAACTGCCAGTGTCAACTTGATCTGTTCTAGATGATTCAGAAGAAGAAGGGTCTGATGGAGATGAAATGTTCAATAGCATTAGTAGATTTGCTGCTTCCTCCAAAGTTCTAGACGTGACCCATCTACCTTATTGAGACACAATGAAATTAAAATAAGAATCCCCACTTGTATTTGTTATTTTTTCTCAAGATTCAGGTGCATTCTTTACATTCAAACCTCTTTCAAAGAGTAGTAGCAACTAAATCTTGGAAAATCCCTAATTGAATACTTTCAAAAAGATATATTTTTGGGTTCTGGGCAGCTAGAAACAGTGTCTCTTTGGTTGTTAAATTGTGTAGTCTGAGAACTACATCTCTTTGAGGGATTTCATTTTGCAGTCTAGATTTTAGAGTTCTGTGGGCCTTATCAAGTGAAAAATGCTCTTGGGAATATTCTGGTTGAAGGTTTAGGATATTCCTAATACGAAGGTTGTTCCATTGGGCTCCATTTTCCATGTCCTCCTGTTATTCCTTCACTTGTTGGAGATTCTGATGAAGAGACGCAAGGGTCTTCTCTATTTCTTGTTGGTATTGAATAACCTCATCAAGTTTTATTCAGGTTTATTTCTGTGCAGGCTGCAATTTTTGCCACTTCTGATTTTAAGTCTGCCACAGATTTTGGCAGTTCCATTTGAAATGTACTGTATGTTTAAGAGACTTCTTCTCAGATCACATATTTATTTTTGACAGCTGGTTCTGTTGATTCGTCTTCAGAATCAGAATCCAATTTCACTTGTGGAGAGTCCATCAAATCTGCTGATTGTTTTTATGAAAAAACTGCACCAGAAGACTTCTTCCCTTTGCTAAAACTCATGAATAGATAGGGTGGTAATAGTTTTTTTTCTTATTTAGCATAAAACTCAACTTAGTCCAATTTTTTTCATGTATATGATTGTCCTCCAGAATTTGTAGCAACATACATTATTTGGTATTGTTTAATTTGTTATGGTCAGTAAGACCTTGTAGGTAGAAATTTATTAAGATCTGTAAATCCATTGTTAGTTGATAAGTTGATGGCTAAATTGACCTACACAGTAGACAATTAGGGACGTATCTGGTATTGCAAATTTAAATAGAAAAAGCCCTAGTTTTGTTGGGAAAGACTGAATTGTTGGCTATGAATATGCAGACAGCAATGAAGAAAAAATGTGTTCTTAGAGAAGATCCAGAACAAGTCATTAAAATGAATAATACATGATCACATATTTTCAAAAAAATAGTGTTATTAGACTTCATACTTATATAACATTGGTAATTTGAGAGAAGTGGATGCTATCTTTGTAAATATATAAATCAGGTACAATAAATAATGTTTTCCTTACATGTTGCTCCTGAATTCACTTTCCTTTTGTGAATATTACAGGTCTCAGAAGTATTCGGGACATGGAAAACTCACATTTGTGAACCAGGTGTAAACCGGAATCTTTATTTATAGATATATATTTATAATATCTATTTAACATATAAGTATTAATATATATCTCTATAGATATATCTTATATGTCACACATATCTGTGTGCAAATATATCATACAAGTTAACCCGTGCATGATACTCATGCATTCTAGTCAAATCAAGCTACTTAAGGTGTTAAAAAGGTTCTTGTCATGCATTTGGGCCTAGCCCAGGCCTCCTCAGGGGTAGAGCGTTACTTACCGACGCAAGCGCCCTTTTTTGACGTGTTTTTGTCCACATGTCACCACCTCACCATTTTTCTCCATCAGCTCATCCTTCATCTTCATCGCCACATCCTTCATCAAGCAACTTTAGGTGATAAAAACTCCCCACTGTCACCCCCGGCAACCACCAACCACTCCCAACTGTCACTTCTCCTTCAAGAAATATATAGGTCAGTGTATAACTATGCCCAGCAGGTGGCGCTGCAGCTTGTTTTGTTTTTTTGCCACACACACCACTAGGCATTTATATAGTAGACAAGGCTTGCAATTGGTCGGCTCATAAAACTAAATGGCAAAAAGTTACTTCTAGTCCAATCATATATTATATAAACACATTTATCACGTATGAGCATATGACTGTCTCATGTGTTTTTAAAAGAGGATCTATTTCACTACGGTCCAAGAAATATATCTATGTAATAATAAATATACAATCTACACAGATATATAATCTTAGCTCATTGACTATGCAAAATTTATTTGGCCAAACCTTTGCAGCCTAACATAAATATATTTGTATGCAACTTGATATACATATATATATGATTGCAAAAATAATAATAATTTGACATAAAAACTCAGCTCTAGTTTACTAATATTTATTTATGGTTATACAAGTCACAAGATTAGAAACACAATGGTAATACATTTTCTAATTTTCTAATTATATACGCTTCCTTATCTAACTACATAGCAAAACACAAAACACAAGACTATATGACAAACACTTAATAATTAATATGCATATTGTATCCTTGTAAGAAAATAGAAGTGTACTACATGAAAAAACAGACAGTATTTAACTTATGTGCAAAACAGAATGCTAATTTGCACCCCTTGCATTGTAACATGGTTTTGTCCAGGAGACTGAAATAAGAAGTTTCTCAAGTTAAGATCCTTAATAAATCAGGCCCTAGATCTTTTTATACACACATATACAGGGCCTGACTGGGACTAAAAATCAGCCCTGGCATTTAAGGTACACAGGCCCACCTCAGTTCCAGCAGGAATGAAAATATGTGCCGCCGCATACGGCGTGACCTCATTGTGTTGTGGGTGTGGCCAACATGGGGCATTGATACATACATTATAATAATACATTACATTTATAATTTTAAACAAATACACAGGCCCTACTGTTAGAAGCACACAGCTTTGCCTTCACAAGCAGTACGTTGTGAAGCGGGACATACCTCCCAACTGTCCTTGCAGTCGGACCAAATCCTGACTAAGGGAGACAGTCACCCAAATTCAGGACTGCCCTACCAGATTCAGGATAGTTGGCAGACTGTCCTGCTCTCTCCTACCTGTTTTGGTCACTTTCACCACTAGTAGCAGATGGTTTCTTTAGCTCAGTTCATTCTTGTCTTGATCCTGGAATATTGGATGCCCTATTTTAAAAAAAAAAAAAATGGGTACATGAGATTTAGAAAACTCCAACCAGCCCCAATGTTAAAACAATAGCACTCACGTTTTATAATTAGGCCTCCCTTCAGTCCCCACAATAATAATATTCACATTTAATAAGTAGACCTATTTCCCTCCCACCAGCCCCAACATTAAATTAACAGTATACCCATTTACTCAAGACATATTTCCCTCCCTCCAAACAGTCCCAGCAATAAATTAAATAGCATTAAAATGTAATAAATATAGCCATTTTCCACAACCATCCCCGACAATAAATAATTCATATTCACATTCAATAAATAGCCGTTCTCCCCAAAATCAGCTCCATATTCATTTGATAGCCCTAAACCACCCCAGCATTAAATTAAAGGTTCTTTCACCTCACCTTAAATAATTAGCCCCCACCTACACTCCACTATTAAATAGCCTACCTCCCACACTATATTAAGATCCTCCCTTCCCTCACATATTATATTAAAATACTGCGCACACACACACACACACACACACACACACAATATATGTATGGCCCCACACACACACTAATATATATATATATGGCCCCACACACACACTAATATATATATGGCCCCACACACACACACTAATATATATATATGCCTCCCCCACACACACTAATATATATATGGCCCCACAAACACACACACACACACACACACACTAATATAAATATGGCCCCACACACACACTAATATATATATATATATATATATATATATATATATATATATATATATACATATATATATATATATATATATATATATATATATATATATACACAAGTTAACCCGTGCATGATACTCATGCATTCTAGTCAAATCAAGCTACTTAAGGTGTTAAAAAGTTTCTTGTCATCTTCATCGCCACACACACACGCCGCTAGGCTTTTATATATTAGATAATGCTAAGAATTTAGTAGGTCAGTGTAGTATATAACTCCGCCCAGCAGGTGGCGTTGCAGCTTGAGCACTCTGTCACCCGGTAGTTTTTTCCACACACACACACACACACACACACACACACTAACACAGCATGTGTGTTCATGAGGTAAAATTACCTCACGAAAATGAGTTTGAGCCCTCAACACGTAAATTTAGCCTTTACTTCCCCTCCCACGGGGGGAAGGGGGGATGATGGAAGTTAACTGACTTCACTATTATAATTTTTTTGTCAAATAATGTTAGTATACCAAATTTCAGGTCAATTGGATGAGCCCTTTCTGAGAAAATAGTTTTTTCTACACACGCACACACTAACACACGCCGCTAGGCTTTTATATATTAGATAATGCTAAGAATTTAGTAGGTCAGTGTAGTATATTACTCCGCCTAGCAGGTGGCGTTGCAGCTTGAGCACTCTGTCACCCGGTAGTTTTTTCCACACACACACACACACACACACACACACGAACACACGCCGCTAGGCTTTTATATGAGGATGAGGAAGTACACACTGAAGGGGACGAGGAATCAGAGGATGAGGATGAGGACGACATCTTGCCTCAGTAGAGCCAGTTTAGTTTGTACAGGGAGAGATGAATAGCTTTTTTTGTGTGGCGGCCCAAACAAACCAATCATTTCAGCCACAGTTTTGTAGGCCTTGTCGCTGAAATGATTGGTTTGCTAAAGTGCGCATGTCCTATTTCAACAACATCAGGGTGGGTGGGAGGACCCAAGGACAATTCCATCTTGCAACTCTTTTTTGGCATTATGTGCTCTTTGGGGCCTAGTTTTTCAAACTGCCATCCTGTCTGCCACTGCAGTGCCACTCCTAGATGGGACACCTAAATCCCTTGGTCCTGTTGTATCCACACCAGCAACACCTTCCTTGTCAATTTCCTCCACGATCTCGATCAGAGATAGTCCTGCAGTCCAGAAATATTAGTACAAGAGATTAAACTACGTTCACTGTTCCTGCAGTCCAGAAATATTAGTACCAGAGATTAAACTACGTTCACTGTTCCTGCAGTCCAGAAATATTAGTACCAGAGATTAAACTACGTTCACTGTTCCTGCAGTCCAGAAATATTAGTACCAGAGATTAAACTACGTTCACTGTTCCTGCAGTCCAGTAATATTAGTACCAGAGATTAAACTACGTTCACTGTTCCTGCAGTACAGAAATTTTAGTACCAGAGATTAAACTACGTTCACTGTTCCTGATTGGTTTGTTAAAGTGCGAATGTCCTATTTCAACAACATCAGGGTGGGTGGGACGGACCAAGGACAATTCCATCTTGCACCTGTAGCAAACTCTTGCAAACTGCCATCCTGTCTGCCACTGCAGTGCCACTCCTATATGGGCCACGTGTTTGTGCCGCCCACTTGTGTCGCTTAGCTTAGACATCCAGCTACCTCGGTGCAACCTTTTGGACTAAAAACAATATTGTGAGGTGTGAGGTGTTCAGAATAGACTGGAAATTAGTGGAAATGAATGTTATTGAGGTTAATAATAGTGTAGGAGTGAAAAAAAACCAAAAATATGGATTTTAGCACTTTTTATGCTTTTTTAAAAAAAAATCAGAACCCAAAACCCAAAATCAGAACCAAAACCTTTTGTGGGGTGTTTTGGCAAAACAAATCAGAACCCAAAACCTCAAGCTAATCAGAACCCAAAACCCAAAACACCAAAAGTGGCCGGTGCACACCCCTAATAGATAGATAGATATCAGATAGATAGATAGATAGATAGATAGATAGATAGATAGATATCAGATAGATAGATAGATAGATAGATAGATATCAGATAGATAGATAGATAGATATCAAATAGATAGATAGATAGATAGATAGATAGATATCAGATAGATAGATAGATAGATATCAGATAGATAGATAGATAGATAGATATCAGATAGATAGATAGATAGATAGATATCAGATAGATAGATAGATAGATAGATAGATAGATAGATAGATAGATAGATATCAGATAGATAACAGATAGATAGATAGATAAATAGATAGATAGATAGATAGATAGATAGATAGATAGATAGATAGATATGTGATTTTATAGTCTGATTGATGACCCAGCCTACCGAATTGTTGCCTCTGCATTGTATAGGCAGTAGGTACACTTTAAGCCTTATATAAAGCTTTTGGTAGACCTGTGCTGCTAATGTATATAAACACTTTTATAATCGCATAGATACATACACATGATGGTATATTTTACAAAATTGTGGGTTTGAAAAAGTGGAGATGTTGCCTATAGCAACCAATCATATTCTAGCTGTCATTTGTAGATTATAATAATAATAAATAATAACTAGAATCTGATTTGTTGTTATAGGCAACATCTCCACTTTTTCAAACCCGAAGTTTAGTAAATATACACCATGGACTTTTCACATACACAATTTATTTTTTTTACATCCTAGTGATATTATATGTTATAAACAAGGAATAATTTACTTACAGGAGACAATAAATGCTTCAAAAGCAAACATTATAGAGTGTTTACAGCCTTAAAGATGCATTTTCTTATCTTGACTCTTAGCAGGGACACTTAGGGCTAGATTTACCAAGCTGCGGGTTTGAAAAAGTGGGGATGTTGCCTATAGCAACCAATCAGATTCTAGCTGTCATTTTGTAGAGTGTACTAAATAAATGAAATCTAGAATCTGATTGGTTGCTATAGTTTTAATACTTTTTCAAAACCGCAGCTTAGTAAATCTAGCCCTTACAGTTCGTAGCAGTCAACTGAAATAAAACATTATGGTTGACTCACAAACCATTGCTCACAAAGAGACAAAATAAAATAGTCAATTACGTTAAACTTTTCCTAGTTTTTCACCTTGTTAATCATTGTTAGACAGTTAACATTGTAAAGATTTATTTGTTTTTATGCTACAAATAGTTTTTTATGGAACCTATCAACTTGATGACAATTTATGGCTTACATTCAAACTGTGTAGATGAATGAATAGTTGTTAAATATAATTGTTATTAAATAGAGATAAACAGAGGGCTCAGATCAGTCCCATGTTATACCCCATTCATACTGCACCAAAAACCCGGGTTTTTGCAGAGGCGCGCTGAAAAACCCGGGTCTTGGTGCAGTATGAATAGTCCAACCACAAAATCCCGGGTCTAAAATCCCGGGTCTTAGACCCGGGATTTTGCGAGGGGTAATTCCAGGGTTGGACCCCGCTCGCCTGCAGTATGAATGGTGCAACCCGTGTAATTCCCGGGTCTCATCATTCATACTGTAAAAAAAAAAAAAATGGGGAAGTAAAAAAAAAAGATTTTAATTAATAAAAAATACATAACAAATGTTTACTTAACTTATTTTCAGCCAGTGGTGTCTCCGGTGCGTTGCCGGCTGTCAGCGGGAACTCTGGGTACTAAAATGACGTCATTTCTAATGGACTAGAAATGACGTCATTTTAGTACCCAGAGGTCCCCCTGACAGCCGGCAACGCACCGGAGACACCGCTGGCTGAAAATAAGTTAAGTAAACATTTGTTATATATTTTTTTTTAATTAAAACATTTTTTTACACTTTTTTTTTTCTAAAACCCGGGTCGGGCAGGTGCAGTATGAACCCGCCCGACCCGGTAATCTTCTTATCTATACTGCCCTGTGCCCCGGCAATATCCCGGGTTAACAACCCGGGATATTGCCGGGGCGGCAGTATGAAAGTGGTATAATCTGTAGTTTGCTGAAACCATAAAATCCACCCCACCCCCTTTCAGATTCCAAATAATGTAAAACAATTATTAGAATTTATCCCCTGATAGCTTCAACCAATTAGATAAATGAAATCTGATGGGTAAAAATTTTAATTTTTGCCACCCCTGAAGCTTTCAGCTAACCAGAGTTCATAGACTGCTTCAGGTTAAGAGAGAATCAAAGGCTTCAACCAAGACACTTTGTGGATTACACTTGCTAAAGACCATGAACAACAGCTTGGATTAATTAAGCATTAAATGTAGGATGGTACGTACAGTCATGGCCATAAGTTTTGATAATGACACAATTATTGGTTTTCACAAAGTTTGCTGCTTCATTGTTTTTAGACTTTTTTGTCAGATACTACTATTGTATACTGAAATAAAATTACAAGCATTTCATAAGTGTCAAAGGCTTTTTTTGACAATTACATTTAGTTTATGCAAAGAGTCAATATTTGCAGTGTTGACCCTTCTTCTTGAAGACCTCTGCAATTCGCCCTGGCATACTGTCAGTCAACTTCTGGGCCACATACTGACGGATGGCCGCCCATTGTTGCCTAATCAATGCCTAGAGTTTGTCAGAATTTGTGGGTTTTTGTTTGTCCACCCGCCTCTTGAGGATTGACCGCAAGTTCTCAATGGGGTTAAGGTCTGGGGAGTATTGTGGCTGTGGACCCAAAATCTCGATGTTTTGATCCCCGAGCCACTTAGTTATCACTTTTGCCTTATGGCAAGGTGCTCCATCATGCTGGAAAAGGCATTGTTTGTCACCAAACTGTTCTTGTATGGTTGGACGAAGTTGCTCTTGGAGGAGGTTTTGATACCATACTTTATTCATGGCTGTGTTCTTAGGTAAACTTGTGAGTGAGCCCACTCCATTTATTTATCACTTGATATTGTTATCATTTTTTTGTTCCGTACTAGACTTACAAAAGCTGTGGTCAATCTATAGCAGATGGCTAGCTATAGGTTTCCTAAGGCTAGCACTGAAGCAAATAATTATAAAAAAAACCCAAAAGGAATACATAAGAATACATAAACAAAAAATAAAAAAACACCCATAATCAATTATGCTTTACCCAGGCCTTCCCAGAGCTGGATTTTGACTTATGTGGTCCTAAAAAAAAAGTATGGTCTCAGGGTTCTTCCTCTCTACCAACCTGTCCCTGAAAAAAATCATTTTTGTAAACAAACTATGAAGCTGAAGAAGGCATTCACATGTACAGAGTGGGGGGGGGGGAGTGGGGAGGACAGAAGAGAGAAGGAGGACAGGAGACAAGAGAGATGGGTTTGCAAAGAGCAGTACTGATTAAAGTAATAGAAATACCATGTGCAGCGTATCACTGTCACTCTTCTGGTTTCACAAATGGAATCCAATAGCTAGGTAGTTCTAAAGTAAAAATGATTTATTTTGATATACAAATCTAAAGTATCCAACAAATGAAGTCAATAGTCCGAAGGCAGATAAAGGTCTGGTAGAGGTATCTAACAATTGCAATCCAAATCACAAGAGGGAGAAAGGTTCTCTGGAAGCTTCTGGTTCAGATTCAAAAACAATACTCAAGCAAAGGCTTCAAAACAGGAAGTGTCTTTTATAGGCACAAAGAGGAAATGAGATCCAAGATGGAATCTTTATGAGACAGTCCCGGCCATCTTGGATAAGGGATGTTCTATGGGCAAGTTCAAAACAGTCATTCAGAAACACTAGATCAATCTTCCCAAGTGAGATGATAGATCTGAATTAATAAAGACATCTGAAATATATAACATAAAAATGGTTGTGATCATATTCACAATGTACATTCTTTATGTACTGACTGGAGTTATCTTTTATGGTTTATAACAGTCATGCAGTCCGGTCCCTCTGATGCAGGCAGCACTTCATATCAGCTGTACACCCAGAGTAACTGCTTTGTGGATAGATGTCCTAAATGTCCTCTCAGTAAGAGGCTCGTACCTGGGTAAGGGTCCTTGCAGTTTCTCCCACAGATATCAGAATGCCTCTCTTTATTAGAACAGTCACTGTTCTTCTGACATTTTGGAGGTAACAAAGGATCTGAACACTTTGATGGACATCATTAGGAGAAAGGAACACAGGTGATTGGTGGCTGGTTCTAGGGTTGGGGCCAACCACTAGCCCTTTAGTCCCGGCCCCACCCTGATTATCCCTACAATGCAGGGGCCTGATTCATTAAGGATCTCAAATGAAGAGGATACTCATTTCAGTCTCCTGGACAAAATCATGTTACAATGGAAGGGGTGCCAATAAGTGTTCTGTTTTACACATAAGTTAAATACTGACTGTTTTTTCATGTAACACACAAATATTTGACAGCTTATTTGTACACTGAAATTTAAAGTTGATATTTGTGTGTTACATGAAAAAACAGTCAGTATTTAACTTATGTGTAAAACAGAACACTTATTTGCACCCCTTCCATTGTAACATGGTTTTGTCCAGGAGACTGAAATGAGTATCCTCTTCATTTAAGAACCTTAATGAATCAGGCCCCAGATTACTAGATAAGCAACCTAAGCCCTTCACCGCTGTCTGACGGAAGTGGCAGCGGCATGCTCCCAGGGTACAACAGGACCTAGTTGGTGGCCGAGGTCACCTAACTGGTAATCTGGCACTGGACATTCCCATCTCCCAGGTGCTGAGAGAGCATTCAGTGCCAGGTTGGCAGTGTGTCACAAAATACAGCAGTCGTACTAAAATCCCCAGCAGTGTGCAGTCAGGCTCATTGTAGCTATGCAACGAGAGCTAGATTTCTAAGAATATTGCTTGCAAATACTTATGATGGGCATTCATGTTTCTAGCATCCTGGTTGAGGTGCAGAAGGTATTGACATCATGGCTCTCAGTAGCAGCAGAGGTTGTCAGTATTGCGAGACTCAAGCTCTGACACTGAGACAAGCATGCACACATGTTCTGATTGGAAAAACTACAGTCAAGTCCATAAATATTGGGACATCGACACAATTATCATATGTTTGGCTCTATACACCACCACAATGGATTGGATATGAAACTAACAAGATGTGCTTTAACTGCAGACTTTTAGCTTTAATTTGAGGGTATTGACATCCAAATCAGGTGAACGGTGTAGGAATTACAACGGTTTCTATATGTGCCTCACACTTTTTAAGGGACCAAAAGTAATGGGACAATCGACTCAAAACCTATTTCAAGGACATGTGTGGGCTATTCCCTTGTTATTTCATCATCAATTAAGCAGGTAAAAGGTCTGGAGTTGATTCTAGGTGTGACATTTGCATTTGGAATCTGTTGCTGTCGATTCTCAATATGAGATCCAAAGAGCTGTCACGATCAGTGAAGCAAGCCATCATCAGGCTGAAAAATCAAAACAAACCCATCAGAGAGATAACAAAAACATTAGGTGTGGCCAAATCAACTGCTTGAAACATTCTTAAAAAGAAAGAACGCACCAGAGAGCTCAGCAACACCAAAAGACCCGGAAGACCACGGAAAACAACTGTGGTGGATGGCACAAGAATTTTTTCCCTGGTGAAGAAAAACCCCTTCACAACAGTTGGCCAAATCAAGAACACTCTCCGGAGGTAGGTGTATATGTGTCAACAATCAAGAGAAGACTTCACAAGATTGAATATAGAGGGTTCACCACAAGATGTAAACCATTTGTGAGCCACAAAAACAGGAAGACCAGATTAGAGTTTGGAAAACAACATCTAAAAAAGCCATTACAGTTCTGGAACAACATCCTATGGACAGATGAGACAAAGATCAACTTGTACCAGAGTGATGGGAAGAGAGGAGTATGGAGAAGGAAAGGAACTGCTCATGATCCAAAACATACCACCTCATCAGTGAAGCATGGCGGTGGTAGTGTCATGGCGTGGGCATGTATGGCTGCCAATGGAACTGGTTCCCTTGTATTTATTGATGATGTGACTGCTGAAAAAAGCAGAAGGATGAATTCTGAAGTGTTTCGGGCAATATTATCTGCTCATATTTAGTCAAATGCTTCAAAGCTCATTGGACGGTGCTTCACAGTGCAGATGGACAATGACCCGAAGCATACTGCAAAAGCAACCAAAGAGTTTTTTAAGGCTAACAAGTGGAATGTTATGCAATGGCCAAGTCAATCAGCTGACCTGAATCCGATTGAGCATGCATTTCACTTGATGAAGACAAAACTGAAGGGAAAATGCCCCAAGAACAAGCATGAACTGAAGACATTTGCAGTAGAGGACTGGAAGAGCATCACCAGGGATGAAACCCAGTGTCTGGTGATGTCTATGCCTTCCAGACTTCAGGCTGTGATTGACTGCAAAGGATTTGCAACAACGTATTAAAATGTGAAAGTTTGATGTAGGATTGTTTAGTTTGTCCCTTTACTTTTGGTCCCTTAAAAAGTGGGAGGCACAAATAGAAACCGTTGTAATTCCTACACTGTTCACCTGATTTGGATGTAAATTCCCTCAAATTAAAGCTGAAAGTCTGCAGTTAAAGCACATCTTGTTTGTTTCATTTCAAATCCATTGTGGTGGTGTATAGAGCCCAAAATATTAGAATTGTGCTGATGTCCTAATATTTATGGACTTGACTGTATATAGATTCAGGAGTTATCACTGGCCCTGTGCACACCCCAGCTGCCATATTAACCTGTAATTCTTGCTGTAACATTGCCAGATTACTGAGTTTGTGTACAGTAAGCTAGCGTTTCCTATTGTGTACCAGACAGATTGTTGGTGTACCAGGGCTTTAACCCTGACGCAATTGATGATAACTTCCTGCCTTCACTGTGTACAGCACCACACACACTCTGTCCCACTGCATAAACACACACACACTATCCCCTGCATAAACACACACACACTATCCCCTGCATAAACACACTGTCCATCTGCATAAACACACACACTCTGTCCCCCTGCATAAACACACACACACTTGTCGAAGTCAGCTAATTGGATAAAGTCATTTCAATTAAAGTCGAACAAACTTGGTTGTCTTTGTCCGAAAAGATGCGTACGGTACGCTACGGCGTACAAGGGCACGCTACGGCATGAAAGGGTGTACAACAGTAATTGGTCTTTTACCATACATTCGCACAAACACGCATACTTATAAAATAGTACACATTAATGGTAGTTGCAACACATAGTCAGTTATGTCGAAATATAGTAGTATTTATATGTTATATTAGAGTTACATGCATATAAGTGAAATACACGGAACAGGTTGAAGGAATCATATCATGAGTGGTATCATAATAAACCTCTTTACATATCCTACTGTTTGGTTCACTCTGCGAGGGAATCGCAGAGTGCATACACGAGTTATGAATGATAGGGAATTATGAACTACTTAAGACTGAGGAATCTTGGCGGGAAGAGCCGAGCATACCCCCTGGAAAGGTGACCCCCTCCTTTGGATTCCTTAGGATGAACTAGCCAATGATTGACAACCCCTTGGACCTTCCTGAGACCTGGACCAATAGATGCAAGCTATACCACCTTCATTTTATTACTGTATTTCTGTGTGTATATAAGCAGCAGCTTCACATCTAGTGTTCAGACATCTTGTCCCCAGACTTCAGGATTGAATGACTGCACAATGGATCCAGAACGCCTGCGATAAGTAACGCTGTATTTATTATTACTTCGCTTGAGCATATTATTCTACTATTTGCGAATAAATCTTTGTGCGTTGGAAACACAAATCGAGGTTCGACAATCGTTATTGGTTAGCGACAATACGCACATAACAATTTGGGGGCTCGTGAGCTTTGGAGGTTTCGTTGCTGATAATACGCAAGACCAACGGATTTCGGTTTCGCAACAAAGGGTGGAGACGCGTCATATACGGGTAAGAACGCAAATGTGTTCAAAACCTGAATTTTACTCTGTGTTGTGAAACCGAATGTCCGTTTTGCATTGTCTAGGGCACGCTAACTAGAACCTAGGGACAAAAGAGAAAACTGTTTCTTTTACTGTCATTGTGCGTTTTTACTGTATTTCATTGCTTAGCGTATGTGTATTTCCTGCTGTGTGTACGCGAACTTCCGGTAGATTTGCCACGTGGTTAAACAATCGATTTGATAGTTATACATGCATAGTATAAATCACTTGTGAAAACCTCTGGGACATTATTACTATTGTTGGGAATTCTTTTATTTTCTGCGCAGAAAAGGTGTATGTCGTGTGATTTGTTGACTTTAAATACACTAAGGTTTTATCTATTGTAAAATAGAGTGTCAGTTGCTGTTTGACGAGGCAGGTGCCCAACTGGTGTACGGTATACAAGGCAGGTATACAGGGGGCGGAAACTGAATAAGTTTTCGCGACGTGCACCCAAGGGTAATCGTATCGCTTACAGACTAGCTTTAAGCATTGCGATTGCACCGCACGGCAAGGAAAGCCGTGATTACGACTTGGGAGTAACGGGGAGGAATTACGTTGGTAAGGCTGGTAATTGACTTTACCGGATGCTGCCAAATGTAATAAACTCAACAGATTTTGTTGGAGAGTCAGGGGTGATCAGGAAGCTGATAACCCTTTAGTCCGCATTGATATTTCTGTATTAAGGGTCCTTGTTTAATACAAGAGGAAGCGAGTGGACGCGGCTTGTAGTAAATACGTCCACAGGCCGGTAAAATATCTCTAGCGGTAGTGTTGAAAATTAGTGGCTGAATATTGTGTTATTTCTGGAACCCTATTTTGTGGCAGGATATTGTGATATTTCTGGGACCCTATTGTTCAATATGGGTGCTAAGCAAACGCTAGAGAAGGCCAAGGTACTGCCTAAGGAAGGTCTTATTGGTTCAGCGAGATTTCTCATGTGTAAGAAATATGGTGCATACGCAACTGCGTATTGCGACACGTGGGTCAAGATGACCAAAGATTGTGATAGGCCTTTCCCAACAATAGGGAGTTTTAATGCAGAGGTACTAAATACTGTAAAAGATAAAGTATGGTTGATTAACTCAACGAAAGTGAGGAATAAACATAATGATTGTTTAAAATTGTGGCAAATGGAAGGTAACACGTGGCATAGCAGCGAATGCAAAGCGGAAGTAGGCGTGGCGAAAAGCGCGCGCACGACGGAAGTAGCCGTTGAGAAGCGTGGCGAACTCAGCGCAAGCGCGCCCCCGCCACCTTATGTGGCGGGAGCGGTAAGTACAGCCGGTATTAAAACTGAAAAATGAAAAATTGCTAAGTTGTATCCTGTTTTAAGCCAGTTTAAAACAAGTGTATCAGAAGATGAAGATGAACCCACTGTGATTTCGGCCACTGCCCATGCTGTTAGTGTACTAGAGGCTCAGCGCAAGTATGAGAAAATGGCTGAGATAGGTGAGAGTAGCGTGATCACTAATAGTGAAAGCATTCTAAATCTTAAACTAGCAAATCCTGTAGTGTTCCCTGAAGTCAGTGAGCCAGAGGGTGCGTACCCAGTCCGCACAATATCAGTTCCCAATGGGAAACCGGATAAGGATGGTGTAGTTCCTTTAAGAAATGTTACAATGCATTGTCCCTGGACTAGATCAGAATTACGTTCCATTATGACTGAATTCCCAGATCCTAGAAAGGAGTTGGCTAAGTGTCAGAAATTTGTTAAAGACTTAGGAAATGCCCACGAACCAACCAATAAGGATTGGCGTGTAGTGTTGAGGGCGTGTCTACCTCCCAATACTAACATACAAAAATTTATTGAAGATTGTTTGCTGGAGGAAGATGACACCTTGACTGATGAGATTAACCAAAAAAATATAGAAAAAATTGTCAAACACTTAGCCATCTATTTTCCAGTAGTAGTAAATTCTAGTAAGATTTTCACCATAAAACAAAAAGACAGTGAAACTGCAGCGGATTATTTTGGTAGAGCCCTTGCATCAATGACACAGTTTACGGGGATATCAGATATAAGGGAGAACCCACATCATAGGGAAGTAGCGGTAACAGTACTGATGGATGGTTTAAAGGAAAATGTAAAAACAAGAGTACAAACCTCAACCCCTGGTTGGAGAGGCAGCACGGTAGATTCTCTTAGAGAAGTTGCTGTGGAACATGACAAAAATATTTTTAGGAAAAGAGAAGAAAAGAGTGACAAGTTGATGACGGTGAGTATACAGGCATTAGAGGGAATGCATACACGACCACCAGCATATAACCCACATAACGGGAAACGCAGAATGTTGAGATGTTACAATTGCAAATAAGAAGGACATATGAGAAAAGATTGTACAAAGTGAAGGTATAATCCTAATGAAGAGTCACATAGATATCCTCCAAGGAGGGATTCACATAGACTAGAAGACTCAAGCCTGCCCGCGCATGTCGCAGCAGTAAATGTTGCACGGGAAAGCAATAGTCAGCGCTAGGGGTCAGGTCATACCTGTAGTCTACAGCCAGTGAGGTTAACTGAGAGTCAGATGGAAGAACCAACAATGATAGTTGACATAGCTGGTAGGAAAGAAACTTTTTTTGTAGATACAGGGGCGGCCCGATCTGTGATAACCTCTCCTTTCAATCTACAGGTGACCAGTAAAACAATTCCAGCCATCGGGGTAACGGGAAAAGTGTTGCATTATCCACTAACTAAACCAGCTGAGGTTACTATCGGGCCCCTGCATACCAAGCATTCGTTCCTCTTGGCTGCGGCGGCTCCTACTAACTTGCTAGGGAGAGACTTGTTATGTAAAATGGGATGTGTCATATACTGTACTTCTGATGGTGTGTTCTTAGACATACTGGAGAAGGTCGCACATGAGGTACAGGATATATTGGACACCCCTCACAGGTTAATGTTACACTCTACTGTTATAGAACACAGTCCATCTCAAGTAAAGGGGATGTTGCTGGAAATACCAGGTTCACTATGGACCAGAGATGGACAGGACACTGGACTGATGGCAAACGTAGCCCCTGTCATGGTCAATCTGAAAAGTGGTAGGATAGCTCCAAAAATCCCACAGTATCTATTAAAACCGGAGGTGGAACTAGGGGTATATCCTGTTGAGAGGCTGTTACAACAAGGGATTTTAATTCGTACAGCCAGTGCAGCGAATAGTCCCATTTTCCCTGTGAAGAAGAATGAGGGGAGGGGCTATAGATTAGTCCAGGACTTAAGGGGAATTAATAAAGTTGTTGAGAGCCAATTCCCCGTAGTGCCGAATCCAGCTGTCATCCTCATGCAGATTCCACCGTCTGCCAGTCATTTTACTGTCATTGATCTATGTTCTGCTTTCTTCTCAGTCCCTCTTCACCCTGACTGCCAATACCTTTTTGCATTCTCCTACAGGGAAGTGCAATACACATGGACCAGACTACCCTAGAGGTTCATTGACAGCCCCAGTATTTTCTCCCAAGCCTTACATGACTGTTTGCAATCCTTTCAACCCCACAATGGGTCTGTTCTAATTCAATATGTGGACGATTTGTTGTTGTGCTCTGATTCTTTTATGTCATGTTTGCATGATACTAAATTGTTGTTGCTTCATCTTTCACAAACAGGGCACAAGGTGGCAAAGGATAAATTACAGCCATGTTAGACTAGGGTCAAATACCTAGGACACTGCCTCACTAAGGGGCTAAGACACCTGACAACCGACAGGATTGAGGCCATACAACACATGACTTTGCCGCAGAACCAGAAGCAGATTCGTACTTTCCTGGGGATGTATGGATACTGTAGATCCTGGATCCCAGGTTTTTCTATTCTGGCATTACCATTGCAGGAGCTAGTCTCTTCCTCAAAACCAGAACGTGTTGTACACACAGAAGAGTCAGAGCAAGCGTTCTTTAATCTTAAAGATAGTCTGACTAGAGCACCTGCATTGGGAATACCTGATTATGAAAAGCCTTTTGAGCTATTTTGTACAGAAGCTGATGGTTGTGCAGCAGGCGTCCTCGCACAGAAACATGGTGACGCTAGCAGACCGGTAGCATACTACAGTGCACAATTAGACAATGTGGCAAGATCACTCCCAACATGTCTCAGAAGTGTAGCAGCAACGGCTTTTCTGATAAGTAAGAGCGAGGACGTAGTATTAGGACATAATTCAACTATCTATACACCCCATGCTGTATCAGCTCTGTTAAATTCAGCCCAAACCAGACATGTCTCTTCAGCTAGATTCACAAAGTGGGAACTAGCCCTGATGGCACCCTCAAACATCACCATCAAATGATGTAGCACCTTAAATCCAGCTACATACCTTCCGTATGTGTCTCTAGAGACACAAAGGGTGGGAGGTGAGGAGACCCTGGTTGATGATGAGTTAGGCAAGAATACTGACACGCATGACTGTATGGAACACCTGAATCAGACCTTTACTGCAAGGCCCGACATACGCGACACCCACTTAGAAAATGTAGATTTTACGTTTTATACAGACGGAAGTTGCCATAGACAGACAGAGACGGGAGAGCTATGTACTGGTTACGCTGTTGTAGACGATCAGGATGTGGTAGAAGCTGAACCCCTTGGCCCACCTCACTCAGCCCAGGTGGCGGAACTAGTAGCACTAAGGAGAGCGTGTGAATTGGCAGAGGGCAAATCAGCCAATATATATATTGACTCTAGGTATGCCTTTGGGGTAGTGCACAATTTTGGGGCCCTTTGGCGTCTTAGAAACTTTACGACAGCAGCAGGTACACCAGTGGCACACTCACAACACATAAAAGGACTTCTGACAGTGATACAGTTACCCAGAACAGTAGCCGTCATAAAGTGCAAAGCCCATACCTTTGAAGAAGACCCAGTGTCATTGGGCAGCAACAGGGCAGACGAAGCTGCTAAATGGGCAGCAGGGCAACTTATGACTGTATCGACCGAGACTATGATGGTTTTTCAGATATTAGACATGCAGAAATTAATTAAAATGCAAGATTTGTGTTCCCTGCAGGAAAAGGCGTTCTGGAAGGCGAAGGGATGTGGTCAAGAGTCCTCAGGACTCTGGAGGGATGGACAAGGTAAGCCTGTAGCTCCCCGAACATACTATCCAAGCCTGGCTGAAGCAGCACACGGCCTGACTCACCTTGGTAAAGAAGGTATGTGCAAACTGGTGAGAGCATACTGGTGTGCTCCCGGATTTTCCTCTCAGGCTGGTAAGAAAGCAATGTCATGTCTTACTTGTTTGAGGAAAAATGTTGGGAAAACTATTCCAACTGAGCCATCCCACATCCCTCCTACAGACGGACCTTTTCAGGTAATACAAATTGACTATATCCAATTACCACCGTGCAGGAATTTAAAGTATGTGTTAGTGTGTATTGATGTGTTTTCCGATTGGGTAGAAGCATATCCGGCAGCCACTAATACTGCTGTGTTCACTGCAAAGAAAATTGTACAAGACTTTGTGTGTAGGTTCGGTATCCCTAGAATCATTGAAAGTGATAGGGGTACCCATTTTACTGGTGATATCTTCCAAAATATGTGTAAACTCATGGGAATCGGTAGCAGACTTCACACCCCTTACCGACCACAAGCCAGTGGTAAGGTAGAGAGAGTAAACGGTACTATAAAGAACAAGCTTGGTAAGATAATGGCTGAAACTGGGTTGGCATGGCCTCAGGCTTTGCCATTGGTCCTCCATAGCATTCGAACCACTCCTAGACCTCCTCTTAATCTGTCCCCCTTTGAGATACTGTTCGGACGACAGCCTCATTTGATCGTGAGTCCACAAGACGACTTGAAGTGTAATAATGAAGTGACTGTACGATATCTTATAAGAATGAGTAGACAGCTAAAGCAACAACAACAAAAACTAAAAATTCTGTCACCTGGTATGCCAGAAACGAACTGCCATGATGTTGAACCTGGAGACTATGTTATGATCCGCAATTTCTTACGTTCAGGTTGTTTAACAGACCGTTGGGAAGGCCCGTACCAAGTGCTGCTGACCAGTACTACATCACTGAAGGTTGCAGAGAGAGACACTTGGGTCCATTCCACCCACTGCAGGAGAGTCCATAATCCGGAGAAAGTGGAAGATAAAACTAAGACCAATGACATAGATCTGTCACTCGTGAGTCTGTTCCGGGAGACCTAAAGCCTGCAGTCGAGACACCTGAACCAGAGACGTTGCCCCAGAACTTTCTTTCCAGCGATGGAGTGGCGGTTTTTGTTTTTCTTTTGTTCCAGGATTTTCCTTGTTTTTATTTTTTTTAGGACATTCTATTTTTGTGAAGGAGGATGGAGGACGGAGGAGAGTTCTGGGAGTGATACGGATGAAATGGAGGCAGAGGAAAAGTTATTAGGATACTCAGAGCAGCCCATTATCAAACTTGGTCCGGGGGTTATTAAAAGGTCTGCTAGCTCAGGAACTCGGAGGCAGTGTGAGGGGCTATTGTCTTATGAGTATTGTATCTGCAAGTTCTGCGACTCCCTAGTTGAAGAGAGATGCATCCAACGATGCCAGTCCCCCAGTACTCTAAATATAGGCGGGCATCCTTTGGAGGATTATCACTCCCTGGTGGGTAAGGTGCTAAACCAGACCGAGTGTTGGGTGTGCTCTCACGTGCCGCAAGGGCAGCATAATATAGGACTAGTGCCATTCCCTCTAAACATATCCAAAGTACTCGAATTGAGGGGTGGGAGGCCCATAGACGGGAGGTACAATAACACTAGGTCCCCTAGTCTGACGCTTCGACAATACTCAATAGGCAGATCTTTGCTGTGCCTAAATATATCTCATGCAAAGTGCCTGGAGAATTGGGAGGCTGACCTATCAGATCAGACAATGGCTCGCCACACTCATTTTAGAGGGAGACTCACAAGGTCACTACTAGGCAGGACTGTTGATGGAAGTCACAAATTAGGGCGTATAACCAAACATAAGAAAGTATCCATTGGAAAAGTCTCTACAGATAAATGTAAAAATGACATTAATGCCGACACGTGTCTAGAGCAAATGGAGACACTAGGCATGGGTAGTTTTATCAAAACTCTGTGTGATATAATTCATGGGCATACTGTTCCTTATGTTCTCCCTGATGATGTGTATTTTGTTTGTGGAAGGAAAGCTTATTCCTGGGTGACTCCGAGTTCCAAGGGCTTGTGTTTCTTAGCTAAACTGGTTCCTGAAATCATGACTATTACTCATGAAGAAATGGTTGGTATTCACAAGACTACATCACCACCATACATACACACACAGTATGAACACCGTGGCAAGAGAAATAGGATTCCTGGTGAGGAACCCATAGCTACAAAATTGATTAATGAAACTGCTGGTTTCCAAGTTATGGTTGCTCTAGACCTCACCAGGACTGCTCGGGGAACATTAAACTTTAAATATATCCAAGACCTAGAGCTAAATAATAGATAATATCACCGAGATGTATGATGACACTTTCAGGTATACTGGAAGGGAGCTACAAGCGTAAAAGAAGGAGTTGGTGCAACATAGACTGGTACTAAATTACCTCACCTCTATCACTGGTGGGTACTGTGTGACACTGGCTACCCAGTTCGGTGTCAAATGTTGCCACGTACATTACTAATAATACGGATGACCCTAAATAGGTTATAGACCGGAAGATGGAGGAAATTTTGCAGCTGAAATGGGAGTTTCGAAAGAGCCATAATTCTTCGTTATATGAGGTCGGGGAATAGGTGGCGGGTTGGTTCTCGTGGTTGAACCCTGTGAAATGGTTCTCCGGTCTGGGGGAGTGGGTACAGGAAATGGTTGCTAGTATAGGTAAGCTCCTTCTCCTTATACTGGGTGTCATTTTAGCAATTGGTTTAGTTGTCAAATGTGTTCCTACTGTGTTGAAGTGTGGAAAATGGTCTCATAGGAGTAACACTGAGAAAGAGACTGAAAGGGTGGTACCAGATACCGAGATCATGGTCTGTGAAGAAGTATTGTATAATCCTGAACTTGAAACGGTGATTGGGTGATAGTTTATTACACTATCAAAGGGTGGAGCTGTCGAAGTCAGCTAATTGGATAAAGTCATTTTAATTAAAGTCGAGAAAACTTGGTTGTCTTTGTCAGAAAAGATGCGTACGGTACGCTACGGCGTACAAGGGCACGCTACGGCGTGAAAGGGCGTACGCATCCACTACACGTGGCAGCAACAGTAATTGGCCTTTATTGGACTTATAAAATAGTACACATTAATGGTAGTTGCAACACATAGTCAGTTATGTCGAAATATAGTAGTATTTATATGTTATATTAGAGTTACATGCATATTAGTGAAATACACGGAACAGGTTGAAGGAATCATATCATGAGTGGTATCATAAAAAACCTCTTTACATATCCTACTGTTTGGTTCACTCTGCGAGGGAATCGCAGAGTGCATACACAAGTTATGAATGATAGGGAATTATGAACTACTTAAGACTGAGGAATCTTGGCGGGAAGAGCCGAGCATACCCCCTGGAGAGGTGACCCCCTCCTTTGGATTCCTTAGGATGAACTAGCCAATGATTGACAACCCCTTGGACCTTCCTGAGACCTGGACCAATAGATGCAAGCTATACCACCTTTATTGTATTACTGTATTTCTGTGTGTATATAAGCAGCAGCTTCACATCTAGTGTTCAGACATCTTGTCCCCAGACTTCAGGATTGAATGACTGCACTGGATCCAGAGCGCCTGCGATAAGTAACGCTGTATTTATTATCACTTCGCTTGAGCATATTATTCTACTATTTGCGAATAAATCTTTGTGCGTTGGAAACACAAATCGAGGTTCGACAATTGTTATTGGTTAGCGACAATACGCACATAACACACTCTGTCCCTCTGCATAAACACACACACACACTCTGTCCCCAAGCATAAACACACACACGCACACTATGTCGCCCTACATAAACACACACACTCTGTCGCCCTGCATAAACACACACACTCTGTCCCCCTGCATAAACACACACACACACACACTCTGTCCCCCTGCATAAACACACTCTGTCCCCTTGCATAAACACATACACACTCTGTCCCCCTGCATAAACACACACACACACACACACACACACACACTCTGTCCCCCTGCATAAACACACACACACTCTGTTCCCCTGCATAAACACACACACACACACACACACACTGTCCCCCTGCATAAACACACATAGACACTGTCCCCCTGCATAAACACACACACACACTCTGTCCCCCTGCATAAATACACACACACTCTGTCCCCCTGCATAAACACACACACACTCTGTTCCCCTGCATAAACACACACACACACACACTCTGTCCCCATGCATAAACACTCACACGCACACACTATGTCGCCCTGCATAAACACACACTCTGTTGCCCTGCATAAACACACACACAGACACACACACACTCTGTCCCCTGAATAAACACACACACACACTCTGTCCCCCTGCATAAACACACTCTGCCCCCTTACATAAACACACACACAGACACTGTCCCCTGCATAAACACACACACACACACACACACACACACTCTGTCCCCCTGCATAAACACACACACACTGTCCCCTTGCATAAACACACACACACTGCCCCCCTGCATAAACACACACACTCTGTCCCCCTGCATAAACACACACACACTGTCCCCCTGCATAAACACACACACTGTCCCCCTGCATAAACACACACACACTCTGTCCCCCTGCATAAACACACACACACTCTGTCCCCCTGCATAAACACACACACACTGTCCCCCTGCATAAACACACACACACTCTGTCACCCTGCATAAACACACACACACTGTCCCCCTGCATAAACACACACACACTGTCCCCCTGCATAAACACACACACTGTCCCCATGCATAAACACACACACTCTTTCCCCATGCATAAACACACACACACACACACTGTACCCTTGCATAAACACACACTCTGTCCCATACTTGCCAACTCTCCCGGAAAGTCCAGGATATTCCCGAAATCCGGGTAGGTCTCCCGGGAGAGCAGGCAAGTATCCCGCATACTGCAATTTACTCACCAAAATGACGCAATTCGCGGTGATTTGCGTAATTTTGGCCCTGCCCTCGCAAAACAAAATGACGTTTTTGTCGCGGGGATGGGGTAAAATGAAGCTATTGACTGCACCCCGCCCCTTCCGCCCTCCAACCACGCCCCCTGCCCAGGATTTTCCAGAATTCCCTATTCAAAGGTTGGCAAGTATGTTCTGTCCCCCTGCATAGCACAAATCTGCTTACCTATCTTCTTCTCTTCCGCCAGCAGTCAGCTCCTCTCACTGCAGCTCCTCACTGACACAGTCGGGACGGGATGATGACATCACGACCATCAGGCAGTGACTGAGGAGAGGGGAGGAGTGGACAGGAGGAAAGGGGAGGATGGAGCGACAGTGTGGAGGAGGGGGGAGGGGGAGCTCCCAAAATCAATAGTAAAGTTAAAAAAAAAAAAAATCTTACATGCTGACGCGTTGCACCCCCTAGGTCCCAGTGCCCCAGGCTGCAGCCCGATCAGCCTATTGCTTGATCAGGCCCTGACTTTATCTTACTTTTACGACTTTCTTCCTGATTCAGAGGAGGTGGAGTATTTATCAGTGGGCTGTGGTTCTTCTGCTCATGCTTTGACAGAGAGAACTTTGTTGACAGCACAGAAAGTAAAATTGCACAAACTCTGTAGATCAGGATGTATCTAGACATGAAGACTGCATTCAGCCATGCTCTCATCTCTGCTATGCTTCAGGTTTATACAGCTGGTAAGTGACACCCCAGACAATGGGTCTGGTTTCTAGATATTAATTTTTTTCACCTGTTTATAAGCAAATGGCATTGTATATTAGTTTGTGACATTGTCCCATTAGAACTTACTCACAGCACTGCATGCAGGTGCAAATGTTAAACTGATTGATGGCACTCAGTCAATAACTAGCTTTTGTATATACAGTAGGGATGTGCACCGGCGACTTTTGAGGTCTCGTGTTTTGTGTTTTGGATCCGGATTTTCATTATTTTAGGGGTTCGGATTTGTCTCGCAAAACACTTGACGAAAGGTCTCGGTTCGGATTTAAGGTTTTGGATTCGGATTTTTTTTGGAAAAAACATAAAAAGTTTAAAAATCAAGTTTTTGGGCTTATTTTCACTCCTATGCTATTAGTAACCTCAATAACATTCAATAACAAGCATTTCCACTAATTTACAGTGTATTCTGAACACCTCACAATATAGTTATTAGTCCAAAACGTTGCAACGAGGTATCTTTCTGGACTACGTAGAGGAGTGGGTCACCACAATATATATAATAAGAAAACCATCAACTTGTATGATTCGCACCAATAAATGTACCTGGACTGCGTAGAGGAGTGGGTCACCACAATATATATTAAAAACCCTGAACTTGTATGATTCGCACCAATAAATGTACCTGGACTGCGTAGAGGAGCGGGTCACCACAATATATATAATAAGAAAACCATCAACTTGTATGATTCGCACCAATAAATGTACCTGGACTGCGTAGAGGAGTGGGTCACCACAATATATATTAAAAACCCTGAACTTGTATGATTCGCACCAATAAATGTACCTGGACTGCGTAGAGGAGTGGGTCACCACAATATATATTAAAGTTAGTCAGTGAAAGCAGGAGTCTGATTGATCAGTGCTAATTTTGCAGTCATCGTTAGTAAACGAGTCATGTTAGTTTATAGCTTTAGAGAAATGTGTAGATATATTTTTAGCTAAACAAAACTTGCGTGGTGACTGGAACTGGTGATCCAGGGTAAAATCTGTTTCAATGTTTATTTTCCCTCATTTGATAAATTAGATTGGAATAAATTGATTTCATTACATTGTTGGCATATTCTGGATTAGCACCATAAGACTGGAATTGATAGGTGGATGATTGCCTTTTTCCCATCTGAGTTGGTGTATTGATACGCTGACATTAGTGGGCAAAATACAGGCTTTATGTCAACTTTAATTTCCAACGGATCAGATCAGGAGGCAATAAAGTATGCAAAATAAGCACAAATACCTTATAAGGGTCTGACAAGTGACAGTGGGAATAATAACAATTGTCAAGCTGAGAATGAATGCAAATTGGATCATACAAAGACATAGCAATATAGAATTTATTAGCCGATAAGAACCACAGGTCTGATTCATTAAGGAACTTAAATTAGGAACTTATTTAAGTCTCCTGGACAAAACCATTTTACAAATACTGACTTTAAATTTCAGTGTACAAATAAGCTATCAAGTATTTTTGTGCTACATGAAAAAACAGTCAGTATTTATCTTATGTGCAAAACAGAAAACTAATTTTCACCCCTTGCATTGTAACATGGTTTTGTCCAGGAGACTTAAATAAGAAACTTCTTAATTTAAGTTCCTTAATGAATCAGGCCCCACATGTCTGTCCATTTTTATTTAGAAGAACTCCAGACGCCATTGGATCCTTACTAATGTAAAGTGAAATTCCTTTGATGTCTGACTGTGTTTTTCTCTCCTCAACCTTCGCACATAACAATTTTATCTTAGCCTCCTAATGCTTATAATGTACTAGATATACTGGATATACCAGTATAACTTAAGTCTTCTGAGTACATTTATATTGCCTAACAACAATATTTTTTGTTTGAACAATGCTTCCTACCTCTTTTGTGAAAAGGTTGTTTCTCCTTTCCTTGTACTTTCACTATCTTGTCTGACACAAGGCCTTGCTGCATGCAGATCTTGTAAAATATGTTTAATGTGAACGCATGAATCGGCATGCTGATCAGGACTTAACAAACTTACCTCCATTTATGATCTCTTCCTCTCAAACAACCTCAACCTTCTGGCAATAACAGAAACATGGCTCACGCAATCAGACACTGCCTCACCTGCAGCCCTTTCACATGGTGGTCTCCATTTCACCCACACCCCCAGACCAGAAGGTAGACAAGGAGGGGGGGTTGGACTACTTCTCTCCCCACAGTGCACATTCACAGTGCTACCAAGTGTCCCATCCCTCACGTTCACATCTTTTGAAGTACATGCTGTTAGGATTTTTAACCCATTCTCTATGCGAGTTGCTGTCATCTATCGCCCCCCTGGTCCACACCAACAATTTCTTGAACACTTCTCTGCATGGTTCCCTCACTTCTTATCTTCTGATATCCCCACCATTATCATGGGTGATTTCAACATCCCTATTTCTAATCCACGTTCCAATGCTCCTTCCAAACTATTCTCTCTAACCTCCTCATTCGACCTCTCCCAGTGGATTAAATCCGCTACTCATCAGGATGGCCACTGTCTTGATCTTGTTTTCTCTAGACTATGCTCAGTTTCTCATTTCCTAAACACTCCTTTCCCCCTCTCGGATCATCACCTTATTAGCTACTCGCTCACCCCCAGTTCTTTACTCTCCCTAGTGTCAAACTCTTCCAAGCCTCCTCGTACCTGCAGGAATATCAACGCTATTGATTTTCAACAGTTTTCCACCTCTCTCCAACACTTTCTCTCCCCAATTTCTACATTCTCCTCCCCTGATCGGGCAGTACCCCATTTTCATCAAACCCTAGCAACTGCCCTGGATCAAGTGGCTCCAGCGACACTACATACTTTGCGTAGAATTCGTTGCCAACCGTGGCACACTACAGTAACACGAACTCTACAAAAATTTTCTCGTAAAGCAGAACGTCACTGGCGTAAATCTTGTGCCTCTAATTATTTCATCACATATACTGATATCTACCACTCCTAAACAAGCATACTTCCGATCTCTCATCTATGCTCAGGCTTCTAACCCCAAATGCCTCTTTAACACATTTAACTCTCTTCTGAATCCTCCTGCCCCAAATGACCAACTAACATCAGTGCACAGGATCTTGCTTCCTATTTCAAGGACAAAATTAATAAGATCAGGCTTGAAATGGTATCATCTCCCTTGACAGGCAATCAGCTCAATCCCTTTGTAGCACCCTCTGACACTCTCTCTTCATTTGAATCCGCCAAATGAAGAGGAAGTTTCTACTCTCTTCTCATCTTCCTACTCTACCTCCTGCCCTTTTGATCCCATTCCCTCACAAATTGGTATGTCCCTGTCTCCTGTTCTCATTTCCCCTCTAACTAAAATCTGTAATCTCTCTCTTTCTACTGGTATTTTGCCATCACTATTAAAGAATACAGTGATTACTCCCATTTTAAAAAAACAGAATTCTGACCCTAACTCTCTTGTAAATTACCGCCCCATCTCCCAGCTCCCATGCACCTCCAAGCTTCTCGAGAAAATTGCCTACACTCACCTCACACACTTTCTTACAGCAAACAACCTGTTGGATCCTCTTCAGTCAGGCTTTCGCTCTCAACACTCCACAGAGACTGCGCTGACCAAGGTTGTCAATGATTTGGTCACAGCAAAAAATAATAACCATTACTCTCTTCTAATTCTCCTGGATCTCTCTGCTGCATTTGACACTGTTGACCACTCTCTCCTCATACAAACGCTACAATCCCTAGGTCTTGAAGGCACTGTCCTATCCTGGTTCTCATCCTACCTATCTAATTGCTCTTTCAGTGTTAATTTCTTTGGATCCACCTCTGCTCCGCTTCCTTTATCAGTTGGAGTACCACGAGGCTCAGTCTTAGGTCCTCTGCTATTCTCTATCTACACCACTTCTCTTGGAAAACGAATAAGCTCCTTTGGATTTCAGTATCATCTCTATGCGGATGATACACAAATTTATCTATCCTCTCCTGATCTTTCACCATCTGTGTTGTCTCGCGTTAATGACTGTCTTTCTGCCATTTCATCTTGGATATCTTTTTGCCAACTCAAACTCAATCTTTCAAAAACTGAATTAATAATATTCCCACCCAAAAACAGAAGCTTCCTGCCTGACATTTCTATTCCTGTTGATAACATGACCATAAATCCCACCCCGCAAGCACGTTGCCTAGGTGTAATCCTTGATTCACAACTGTAATTTATTCCCCACATCAACTCTATATCTAAATCATGTTACATACACCGAAAGAACATTTCCAGAATACGCACATATCTGACACAAGACACCGCAAAAACATTAATTCATGCACTCATCATCTCCTGCATCGACTATTGCAATTCCCTCCTTATTGGTCTTCCCAAAGTCAGAGTTGAACCCCTACAATCTATTTTGCATGATTTTATTTACTAACCGTTTTTTCTCTGCTGAGCCACTCTGTCAGTCTCTACATTGGCTTTCTGTATTTCAACGAATCCAATATAAAATTCTTCTACTAACATACAAGGCCATCAACAAAATTGCACCGACATACATTTCCTCACTTGTCTCAAAATATCTCCCCACTCGACGCCTCCGTTCTGCACAAGATCTACGTCTCTCCTCCACTCTCATAACATCCGCCCATTCTCAGTTTCAGGATTTTTTCTGGGCTGCACCCATTTTGTGGAATTCCCTCCCACGCACAATAAAACTTTCCTCTAGTCTTCAAACCTTCAAGCGTTCACTGAAAACCCACCTCTTCAGACAAGGTTATGATATTCGTCAACCACCATCTTAATTTCCTTAATTTCCGCAAGACAACAACCCTCTGACCAACATTGCAACACACACAACCCACTCAATACTTTTACCTTTGCATTCTAGCTGGTCCATTATGCAATATGATGTAGCACATGCCCTTGTGTTTCTAAATCCCATTGTCCTATAGATTGTAAGCTTGCAAGCAGGGTTCTCTTACCTCTCTGTCTGTATGTATTACCCAGTATTGTTTTATCAATGTTTGTTCCCAATTGCAAAGTGCTACAGAATTTGCTGGCGCTATATAAATAAATGTTGATGATGACGACTTTTTTTTTAGTCGGTAACATCGTTAAGTATATCGAATTGCGAGGAATCTTCTGCATTTTGTATCCAACCTAAGGCTAGGCATACACTGGAGCATTTTTGTCCAATAATCGTGCAAATTATCCAACATACGACTGTTCGGTCGGAAGTCGGGTCAGTGTGTATAGTGACACGATGGTTGAAAGTCGTGCCAAAGTGCCGCTTGTCGGCTCATTTGGTTGGTAGTACTATTTGATATTTTCTGAGCAATCCACCTAACGATCATGTAGTGTGTATAATTTTCCGAGCGATCCACGACCAAGTGCAGATAGTCCCTCGAGCTCCAACTCCTTTGATGGCGTATGTATGTTAATTTCTGATGCCTGTACCAGTCCCACGTGGTGTGGTGTCGGCACGTCACTCATTTTGTAATTAGGTGTTCTAGTGGTAAAGCAATAGCAGGTGTCTATCGATCATGCTCTGCCCCTTATTTAAATTTCTTGGGGATATCGTTACATGGTCACTTAAGTGTGTACAAATTTGTAATCTTTGCTCACGACAATATGGCGATGAAAAGTCGCTTTTAGGTCAGTCTTGCATTAATTGTCTAAAACATGACTAGTGTGTACGCATTAATCGTCCGAGCGGTCGGACCTTCGCTCTAAGGGAAACTTGTTTTAGATAACACGTTGATCGGAAAATTCTTCAGTGTGTACCTAGCCTAAGTCCCTTCTTCTGATTGTATGACAGACCCACTCCAGTCCATGTCGGGCAGACTAAAGTCTCCCAGAATTATTACCTCTCCATTTTGGTGATTTCCTTCATTAAAATGTTGTCCAATTCCTGTCTTGGGGGTCTGTAAATCACCCCATTTAGTTATTTAGTCGTTCTGAGCAGAAATCCATTGTACAATGTATACTTGCTGTCATTTTGACATAATATTCCTGAATACTTTATTTTTAAATTTAAATTACATTTTTAACAATCCCACTCACTGAATTATACCATATGGGCCTGAGTCATTATGGAGAGCAAAGCATAAAAAGGAGTAACTTTGCACCTAGTCAAAACCATGTTGCATTGGAGTATTTAACTTATGTGCAAAGTAATAAACTCATTTGCACCCCTTGCATTGTAACATGGTTTATCTTGGAGAACATTTACTCTTTTTTTTGCCTATCATCATCACCATCATCTATTTATTTATATAGCGCCACTAATTCCACAGTATCGTACAGAGAACTCATTCACATCAGTCCCTGCCCCATTGTAGCTTACAATCTAAATCCCCTAAAATACACACAGACACACACAGACCGAGAGAGACTAAGGGCAATTTAATAGCAGCCAATTAACCTACCAATATGTCTTTGGAGTGTGTGAAGAGCACCTGGAGGAAACCCACGCAAACACGGGGAGAACATACAAACTCCTCACAGATAAGGCCATGGTTAGCAATTGAACTCACAACCCCAGTGCTGTGAGACAGAAGTGCTAACCACTAAGAAACCGTGTTGCTTTCTTTCCTTAATGGCTCAGACCCTATGAGTGAATTTCTCATGGTTTGCTTAAAAGATTGATTTAAACTCTCTTAAATGTCCAAAATGTCAACCATGGAGAACTGTTTCACTTATATGTTATGATTTGTGATGGATCAAAAATTGCAGAAAAGGGGTATACATCAAATGACTTAATGAAGCTGGATCCTCTCATAGTGCTGTTGAGAGTTCCTGCTCTTCTATGATCTAACTGTCAGTCTGTGGCTTCCCGGTGGTAATCGCTTCCGCGACGATGAAAAATCCGACAGTGAGAAGACCTGCAAGAAAATAACGATTTCATGAAAAAACTACATCAATATTGACAGACTTACCTCCAAAACAACTCTGCAGATATCCGATGGAGGCAGAAGGATGACAGGACCTTCTTCCGACTGGCCAGCTCTCCCACCAGGCAGGTTAACAGCTTCAACAGTTAAGCTGCGTGGTCCTGACATTGCCATCGTGCAGCCATACCCAACCCGTGGCTTTCTGCTTCCCTCCATTCCCCTCCTCCCATCAGAACACTGCCCTGGTCTCATGTAGCCCTGTCCTCACAAACATAATCTCACAAGTCAACAGGTCACTGGGTGGACAGGTTTTTTTGATAACTCCTTTATTCTGCTCTTTCCTTTTGATCATCTTCTTTCTTCTATAATTTGTCTTCTTATAATTTTGCTTTTTCATATGAAGCTATCCCAGCACACGCTGAAAGATTATGTTATACAGACTCTCCTCTGAGCTTTGATTGCTTGTTAGCTTGAAACAATCATTTTTTTACTTATTGTCTCTTGTATACCTTAAATAATCAAGAGAGAGAGGAGACATTGGGTTGCCATTATTATATGTTTCACTGTTATACGTTTTCAAATTTTTTTTATTGCATTGGTAAAATTGCAACTAAAGACATTGAAATATAGACTAGGGCTCAACTTCTGACACCAGTAAAGGCATGTAGAAATCCTAAGTCCTCTTTAGTAAAGTAACAGCTCTGTGTCAGGCGCCGTCCCCGCACTGCTCCTATGTACCGGGAACAAACGCCTGTCTCTCTGCCCGACTTGCGTCCCGTTGCCTAGCAATGGGACGAACTTCCGGGTTTATCGTGCACGCAAGAGCGCAGTAGATCCGCGGCCCATTGCTAGGCAACGGAATTCTTCTTTCCCTGTTTATCGGCGGTCAGGTGCATCTGACCACCAAAATCCACTGCCACCAATCAGGGGCCACTAGTAGGTATTTCTGGATCCTCCCTCCATGAGCCTGGTGCCAGAGTACTGGTTTCACCAGGGGAGAACATACAAACTCCTCACAGATATGTTCATGGTCGGGAATTGAACTCATGACCCCAGTGCTGTAAGGCAGAAGTGCTAAACACTACGCCACCGTGCTGCCCAAACACAGTAGTAAACATTGCTGGGTAATACAGACAAAGAGATGAGAGGGCCCTGCTCGCAAGCTTATAAATTATGGGACAATGGGAGTTTGATACATAAGGTTAAGTCTACATATTGCATTTCGATCTAGCCAGATTGCAAAGGTAAAAAGTGATTAGTAAGCTATATGATCCAGTCACACAGCAATAGTCAGGGGATGAGAGGGTTGCTGTCTTGTGTGGATTGTTTAAAGGGTGGTAATAGGGTAACTTAGTGAGGTTAAGAGGGTGGTTGTGGAATATTATAAGCTTGCCTGAAGAGGTGGATTTTCAGAGAACAATTGAAAGTTTGTAGACCAGTCTTACTGTGTGAGGGAGGGAATTCCATAGAGTGGGCGCAGGTCAAAAAAAGTCCTGTAACTGGGAATGAGAAGATGTAAGGAGAGTGGATGAGAGACACAGATCTTTTGCAGAATGCAGTTGTCGAGTTGGGAGATAATTGTCCACATATGCAGATGACGTTCCATGGATAATCTCAGGTGCATTCTAAGGTCATGTTTTCATTACTGACTGGATATCAATCCAAGCAGGTGCTGAAGACTTTTTTTTTTTACAGAAATAACACTGGTATTACATAAGAAAAAGCTTAGCATATTAAAAAGTAATTTAGTGAATGTTACTAAAAATACAAAAATGTTCACTCAAATGCTTTGATCTCAACCCCTTGGTGACATTAATTATCTTTATAATGCAAAGTATAGGGTTAATTTTCCAACATATATTTGTTAATTAATGACTATATATTGCTTTTTGGGATTTTGTTCTAAAATTAATCAAAAAGGGCGCAATTCGTTCAATGAAGAAACACATTCTCCCATAGAAGTACTTTTATTACAAAATAGTCAAAGTGTAAAAAATTATTTGGGTCCCCAGAAATATTTCTTCGTCTGCAACTTGTTTCTTCAATCTGACTGACCAGTAGATTTTTGGTTCTATTTGTATAGCTGATAACATTGGAACCATGGGAGAAAGCTCTACAGTGAGACAGTTATTATATGGGTGAAGTTAGTCAGATAGCAGGGCTGATTTAGGTATGTTGGGATTTAAGATTTTGATATGGGGGTATAGAACATCCCTATAATTTTAATGTTGATACAATATATATTTGTCTTCCACAGCACAGTGTCAGAATGGAGGATACTATGTTGGAACTGGATGTATTTGTCCAAATGCCTTCTACGGGCCTATGTGTAATTTTATCAAAGACAGTATTCCAACAGGTGAGTGTTTGGAGCAATTATTAATCCTGTCACCAATAGGACTTAAGCGTCAGTCCCTGGTCAACTGAAAAGTGGAATACTTGTTAAACCCACAGAATGATCTCTCCTCTGTGTGTCATCATTAGATTATTGTCACAGGATTAACAAAACACTGAAAATGTCTACATTCTTAGAACTAGAACTTATCAATAATTAAATGCAAATCCACTATAGGTGGGGAATTTGACTGGGGCGGTACACCTGTCAAACCGTAACGCAGGTGTCATAAGGCGAGCTCAGGGATGGATAATATATATATATATATATATATATATATATATATATATATATATATACATATATATATATGTATATATATATAAAATATATATATACATAATTTACATTGTATCATTTATGAAAATATGGTGTACCGATTGCTCAGTCAGGTATTTGCTTTCATTATCTAAACTGTTGTAGGAAAATAGCAACTAGAATATGATTAGTTGCTAGTATTATCAACCTTTATTTATATAGCACCAGCATGTTTTGCAGTATTCTACAGAGAGGATGTTTAAGCTATATACAGCATTTGAGTAATTTTTGGAATGTACACTTTGGGGGAAAAACCTGTTCTTGGTTAGCACCAGGCACACAAAGAGTTGTTTGTGGATGTGCTTTGTTTCTGAGATAATTATCAAACTATGTAAAATATCCTAACTGTTAAGGTTGACGGCAAATATCATATCATACTCTGTTGCCCCCAGGTCTTAAACTCAGAGTAGTACAAGTTTATAATATTACCGTTGCACAGGCGAGGGCCCGGTGGTAGCAGCAGCGAAGTCCGAAAACAGGCCGAGGTCAAAAGGGTTACAGCAGGCAGCGGAGTGAGGTCCAGGCAGAGGTCAGGAGTTGCAGCAAAACAGCGTATCTAAAACAGGCAGAGATGAGGGTCACAAGCAATCCAGCAGATTCCAGTAAGCAAGCCAGGGGTCATACACATAAGAATAAGTCCAAATAGCTAGGAGCAGAGAAAGGGAGCAGGCAAACTATAACAGGCAGGGAGCCTAATATACTAGGAAGGACCAATAGAATAGAGGGCCATAGATGATAATCATTCCCCACCTGGGAATGAATTGGCTTTTGGTATTTGCGCACGCGCTCGGCTGGCCAGCTGCCCATGTCGCGGCGGTGATAAGAGGAACGTCCTGACCGTCGTCATGATGACGGGCTTCCGAAAACCGGAAGTGATGCCCGGATCGACATGACGACGGCCGGGATGCATCTGTGAGGCCAGAGCGAGCACCGCCGCGGCTCGTAAAACTAACATGCCACTATTAGTTCTTGAGAAAGCGAGAGTAGCGAAACACGCGTCTGCGTTCGCCGCGCTTTCTGTTATTGCTCTAAGTCCATCTTGATTTAAAATTATCTCTTAGCCTTAAACAATCTGAACACCATTCAAGATAGTTTAGCGTATATGCAAACTTTATAAGGCTAGTTTATTATGTATGAATGACTGATGTAGTAATGAATGAGATGAGCAAGTTTATACATAACTTCTAATGGAGGGTGCTTTACACTGCAACCGATTGGAGGTTATTTTATATGCCTATATTCTATGACCATCCATAGATAATAATGATTTAAATCAACAGGAGGATGTTGACAGGGAAATGATTCATATTAATGAGTTCTCTGTACAGCGCTGCGGAATCAGTGGAGCTATATAAATAAATGGTGATGATGATGATGATATTGTAATTATACACCTTGAACTAATCAGTGATTGCTGACGTCTCCGGATTATTTACTACAATCGTGATCAGATGTGATATGTTTAATAAAACCAATAAATCTAAGAGTAATTTGGAGCATTGAACAACATATATGAGATTGAATATTTAATAATATATAAAATTGATAATAAATGAATCAAACCCACAAGTGAGGTCTAGCAGTGGAATACTGCTATTTTATTGCACTTTATTAACACTTTAGTCACGGTCACATGATTTGAAATATTTCACTACAACTTTAACTCTGTCAAAGAATGGAAGGTTCTATATTTGAAAATAAAATTGGCTAATAAAGTTTGAAAATTGTTTTATAAATTAAATCACTGAGTGCCCCAGAATTACAGATTTTCCTTCTTCTTCTATACTTGATGAGATTTCATATTTGATGTGTATGTGCACCACCCGACACTTGTTTAATTGTCGATTCTGTATGAAGAGTTATTGTGTACAAAAAATTAACCTATTAACCTTTTTGGGTTAGTGATAACCTGGTGCCATTGGTGAAACTACCATTGGTGCAGTAGGTGCGGTGTACCGGAGCCCATTGAGATAGTGCGGCCCACTGCTTGGGGAACTAGTGAGTTATGGACCCCGGTTCCCGCTTTCCTGCACCGGGGTCCACAGCTCGCTAGTTCCACCTGTGCTTGCTACAGAGGTTTTCCATTATATTGAAGCTCAAAAATTTGCCGATCCTAATTAATATCCTCCCAAGATCTTTTGGATACCTACCAGGATGACTAATTGGTCTGGTAGGAAGATGACCTCTTCTAACTGTGGATGCTGTCATCTCCTGACCAATATGACTGTGCCACATATAAATCATCAATGTGGCCACCCAATTATATGTGTACTTAATGAGGGCATGTGGGTTGATAGGACATTTTTTATTATTAATACATAGAATCGGGCAAATTGACATTCATAAATCTATAAAAAGAATTAATGAAGTCAATCCTCCATACCCAACTATCTTAAGTGCCTTCATATCCTACATTTTGTGTCCTTACAATCCATGTTGATGTATCTGTGCTGAAATAAAATATTTCAAACCTTTATATTTTCTCAATACATGGATCCCATTAAAGTCTTACATTAACTCTTTCCTCTAGTTAAATTTTCTGAGTATGCTGTGAATGTAAAACTAAAAGCCACGAACAGGAACTTTACAGAAAATTTGACTGCTAAAATGACAAAGGAATATAAGGATTTTGAAAAGGACTTTAAAACAAAGGTGAGAAGGCATATCTGTTAAATATATTTTACGAAATGAACCCTTTGCCCTACACTCTATTACATAGAAGGATGAAGGATAAAGGGTGAAGTTGGAAATAGTAGTAGTCTGTTCTCGCTAATATGCCATATCTCCCAACATTTATCCAGGTAAAATGAGGACAAAATAACAGTGTCTATGATCCACACAAACTAGAGTCTGAAGAGGGAGCTGTATCAGGTGGGGGCAAGATAACCTAAAGAGAAGAGGTGAATTATAAAGATTGAAGGTTGGGAGACAGTCTGGTAATGCAAGTGCGGAGCAGCACAGGAGAAGTCTTAGACATGGGAGTGATAAGTGGTTATCAGAGGGGAAGTGAGGCACAGAACAGAGGGCAAGAGGAAGAGTATCTCATGACAAGATCATCATCATCATCATCATTTATTTATATAGCGCCACTGATTCCTCAGCCCTGTACAAAGAACTCATTCACATCAATCCCTGCCCCATTGGAGCTTACAGTCTAAATTCCCTAAAATACACACACACACACACGCACACAGACACAGACCAGGGTCAATTTTTGATAGGAACCAATTAACCTACCAGTATGTTTTTGGAATGTGGGAAGAAACTGGAGCACCCGGAGGAAACCCATGCAAACAAGGGGAGAACATGCAAACTCCACACAGATAAGGCCATGGTCGGGAATTGAACTCATGACCCCAGTGCTGTGAGACAGTGTAAGGCATGGCAGAGAGGAGAGGCAGAGGAGGAGCGGCGTGAGAGGAAGATGAGTCTTGCGGCCGCATTAAGTATAGAGCGGAGTGGGGTGAGATGGGAGTGGGGGAGGCCAATGAGGAGGAGGTTACAATAGTCAAGGCGGGAGATGATGAGTGCGTGGATGATAGTTTTGGTGGCAACCTGAGAGAGAAAGGGATGGATGCGGGCGATGTTGCGTAGTTGGAAGTGACAGGCTTGGGCAAGGGAATGAATGTGGGGGGGCAAAAGAGAGAGAGGAGTCGAGGGTGACACCCAGGCAGCGGAGTTGGGTGACAGAGGAAATGGTGGTGTTGTTGACGACAATAGAGAGGTCATGGTGGGATGGGAGTCTGGGCGGACGAAAGACAATGAGTACAGTATTAGAGATATTGATTTTGAGAAAGCGTTCGGACATCCAGGAGGAGATGGCGGAGAGGCAGTCAGATACCTGAGCGGGGAAGGTGGAGGAAAGATCAGGAGAAGAGATGTAGAGTTGAATGTCATCAGCATAAAGGTGATACTGAAGCCCAAAGTAGGAGATGAGAGCACCAAGGGAGGAAGAATAGAGCTAAAAGAGTAGAGGGCCGAGGACAGAGTCCTGCTGGACTCCTACAGGGAGAGGGTAGGGGGGAATTTCCTAGCAGTTGATGGGATATGTGGTCTCTTCTCAGTAACCAATCCATTATTGGCTTGCTAGGTCACCAGTGACTGTCTAAGGACCTGTCTGTTTAATAATTCCAGGGATACATTGCGCAACCTTCAGTTAAACAGAACCTAGTCATTTGTTTTCAGGGTAAAACAAAGTTAATTTTTAATGTGAATTTGTCCAATTTTACTTTTTTTGTCAATTACTTTTTGTCCAAAATTATATTTTAAACTACAACTATAAGGACTCCCACAATATAAGCAGAAGTCCTGCTGTTCAGTCCACACATAACTCCCGAATAAACAATTCACCAATTCTACAACATAATTAACTGTTTTGTGTGTATCTACTTTATACAAAAATTTTACCTGTGGTTCCCTGGACATCTTCATGTAATGTTTAACCTCTCATATCTGTATTAGATGGAACCTATCTACTCTAAACTTCCTGGTTACACAGATGTGAACATCCAGAAGCTCAGGTACGAATCTTTGCTTTGATACCTGTATCTTAATTTACAGAGCAGTGGATATATTGACCCTTTATAAGCTTATAATGATGAGCAAATTTGAACCATTGATTAAGTGGTGACTTTCTGGGATTATATAAATATTGGCATATTAGACAGAATTTCATTGTATTGTAGAGATCAATGAAGGGTATGGTGAATGCACCGTCTACATGCACACTGGACAACGCAGACTGTTGAGTGTATACAGAGGACAAATGTAAAATAGACATGAATAAGAACTGTATAAACCGCACTTTACATAGACCTGTCTACAAACACACACACAGGCTTTGCATACACTGTCCCCATACAGTCGGCACAGATCAATTTCCCCTTATCCTGAAAAAATGCCAGCCATTCTATCTATTATATTTCCTCAATATTAATACCATTGGCTCAGAGTCCCATTTCACTGGTCAGGTGGGAAGCCAATGCATAGACCCAGTGTGACGGTGGCCCTGAGGATGGAATATCACTGTTAATTGTAGTTGTAGTTTGTGTCTACTCATGGCAAGTAGGTCAAAGCCTCTGCTAAGTTGAGTACACTCACAGAAGTTGAAGAATATGCTAATCCTAAAGCTTCCCCTTAATACAGAGTTTTTATGGCTGATGTCCTGCTGAAAATGTACTCTATGACTTGGGACTACTTACTGCAAAATGAATATAGATACAACCTAACTTTTCATAGTGACACTGGGCATGGGACTACATAGTACTAGTGGTTATTAGTATGGGAGCTTACCTTTATCCTGAGCGACAAGTGATTGGGAACTGGAGTGTAGTGAGTGGAAGAGAATAGTAAGTACAAAGGGGATAGGTCATGGATGATGAGCCACTGCTGAGGGGAGAGGATTCTTACATAGCTCCAATGCTGCACTCCACATTCCTCTTCCCAATGAGGTTCTTTGAAACAAGAAGTTAAAGTAATACTTTCCTGTCCTCCACAACTAACAATAACATTGTCTTGTCAACAATCAATTAAGTAATTAAGCATCACCCCCCTCATCCACTTCCTACAGAAAAATAATGAAGAGCCATGGGAAAGAGGAATGGATACTAAAAGTGTCATATCTCCCCTATCCTGACACCTTGGACCTCAGAGGTACCCTGTCACTATCCATTTACCTTGCCCCCACTCCAACAACGGTCCAATTGCATCCGCTGTCAGTGCGGCCACATGGCACTTCTGAGTCTAGACTGGTATCACATGACCTTTGAAGATTCAAACTCCCCAGAATATATAAATTGACTCTGACACTGCAGAGTCAGAGCAACATTCTTCCATTCTTGTCTAACTGCTCTGTATGCTGAATCTTCTATTTTGGACCCTTGGCCTTAGCTGTGACCTTCCCTCTTGGATACTGTTCTGTATCGCGCTGACCGCCTGTCTACCAGTTCCCAACCTGTTTGACCTGCCCTTGGATTCTCCCCATCTCCTGAAATCTCCTCCACTACAGTGGAACACCTAGTGGCAGTCCAGGGGACCGCGACCTGCAAGTTCCCGGTTTGCAGCGGCAGTTCTTGGACTCCGCACCCCTGGTCGGCCAGTGCCAATCTAGATTAACACTTGGGGGTATATTTACTAAACTGCTAGTTTGAAAAAGTGGAGGTGTTGCTTATAGCAACCAATAAGATTCTAGTTGTCATTTATTTAGTACATTCTACATATTGACAGTTGGAATCTGATTGGTTGCTATAGGCAACATCTCCACTTTTTCCAACCCGCAGTATAGTAAATATACCCCTTGTAATCCATCTTCCTTGGAATGTTTATTACATACCCTTGTCTAAAAGATGGCTGTCTCTTATACAGTTATTGTCTGTTGACCATGTGTGATAAACAGACAATAAAACAAGGTATGATTTTTGTTAGTACCACAAAAACAAGTTCTGAGATTGATGTTGTAATGTGACTAGCTCAAAAGTGTGAAAATAGGCCTTCCCCATGCCCGCTGTTTTTTATTATTATTATTATTATTATTATTATTATTATTATTATTATCATCAACATTTATTTTTACAGCACAAGCATATTCCATAGCACTTTACAATTGGGGACAAACAAAGTAATAACAAAAACAAAGTGGAAAGAGGTCCCAGCTCACAAGCTCAGAGTTTAAGGGCCCTATTCATGCTCGGATGTACGTAGCATATCTTGCGTGAAATAGCTCTGCGCTTACCCAGTAATGGACATTACACCAATGAATGCAACTGCATGCCATTTATGTCTGAACGCAAGTGTTACTTATGACCTTCCTATGACTTGAGAGACAGAACGGGGGAAGGATGGGGCTGACTAAGATAGGCCATTTACAGTAAGGGCGTTCCAGCACAAATGCGGCTGGTTCCTGTGTTTGTGGCTTGTTTTTCACCCGTATCTTGTGCATGCACTACAGGTCAGGTGTAAATTCCGACTGACAGTGATGACTGACACAACATAGTCTTTGAACTGGAAATTATACATATG
Organism: Mixophyes fleayi; assembly: GCF_038048845.1. Classification (NCBI taxonomy): domain Eukaryota; kingdom Metazoa; phylum Chordata; class Amphibia; order Anura; family Limnodynastidae; genus Mixophyes; species Mixophyes fleayi. The sequence continues at coordinate 28,592,369 of NC_134405.1, read as the reverse complement.
CATGCCACTAGCTATGACAGAACAACAGTGTGCAAATCAAATATACTATGAAAACACATTGTATGTACAGTATGTATTGAAAGCATCTTTATATAAATAATGTAAAAAAAAGTTTTATGTACTCTGATATTACCTTTTATTGTACATACACACAGGGCCGGATTAACCCGAGGTCTAACTGGGCTACAGCCCAGGGGCCTTGGGCATCCGTAGGGCCCTTTCTTGAAAGTATTTTTTTTTTTTTATGTTGAGCTGTAGCGAGCCGCCGGCCACGCTACAGCCTGTACCGCGGTCGGCGACTCAGAGTCCTGAATGATGGTGACGTCACGTCACTCACCTCCATTGACAGGCTGCAGACAATGGTCCGTCCGCGGCGTGCACCTATCTCCTTACTAAGGAGATCTCGTGAGAGTGAGATCACTCTCACGAGATCTCCTCAGGAAGGAGATAGGTGCACGCCGCGGAACGGACACTACAGGCAGCAGGGACAGGGTGTGAGCTGACAGAAGAGAAGACCAGCGATGAAGACCGAGGTAAGCTCGCTCTTGGGGGCTGGTTGGCTCAGACAACTGTACATTGTATTTTTGGGTAACAAGATGAGGTATAGGGCTCAAAAGTATGTGCCTAAAGCTGGAATTTATTCTATTATGTGTACATAAATGCAAATAAACATGTTCTGGCCAGAACAAAGACATATAAACAATAAAATGTGCACAATGCAGAGCACGGTATGAGATAATTGCACTGGGCAATACAGTAAACAGTATACTGAATAAGCAAAGAAATGTCCAAATGTAAAAAGGGCAAACTGATCAGGAGTATGAAAAACGACTAAACAGTCTATGAAAAAATGATATAAAATAGATAAAAAAAAAGAAAAAATGGAAAAGAAAAAATGAAAAACAAAAAAAAGAGTCCAAACACACATGAGTTGGGGCCAAAACCCATAAAATGAAAAGTAAGTAGCTGTTCAATGCACGATACTACCGAAAGTTTGCCCTTTTTACATTTGGACATTTCTTTGCTTATTCGGTATATCCAGCTTTAGGCACATACTTTTGTACTTTTGCGCCCTGAACCTCATCTTGTTACCCATCTTTATTTGGGAGGGTGGGGATTTCCCTCCGTATACCACGGGTTCTATTTTGTGGCTGCATCCTCACATATAAGGAAGTGCGGCCCCTTCCCACTACCATTTTCTTATTGTATTTTTGGTGCAGAGAATTACAAGGGGAGGGGCTGGCTGGCACGCATATTGTGCTTTTGGGGTAGATTATTGCAGGGCGGGGTTTGGGGGCTGGCTGGCAAAGTGTGTACTTTTGAGGGAGATATTAGCAAGGGGGGGGGGTTGGGGGCTGGCTGTTACAGTGTGCACTTTTGGGGGAGATATTTGCAGGGGGGGGTTTGGGGGCTGGCTGGCAAAGTGTGCATTTTGAGAATACTGATTTAGTATATTAAAAGGAACACAGCTCAAACTACTTATGCCCAATCCAATATTACTAGGGAGCCCCTAATAATATCGGATTAGGCATAAGTCGCTTGAAAAATGGGGGCCTCACAGTACCCCTAGCCCAGGGGCCTACAGGGCCTTAATCCGGCCCTGCATACACATGTACATATACTGCAGTCTGTTCTGAGTGTCTACATAAGACAATGTTTAGACAGATACCTACACCCAGATTCGAATAGAAATGTACCTAGAGATATGCTTGGATATGAATACGGACGGAACTGTGCAAAAGTTCCGTGCTCCTAAAAGTTGCGTGAATCAGACCCTATATAATTTACTTTTTTAATGTCTATACTTTAAGCCATGTATAACCCTCACCCACCTTGTGTAGAATATACAAGTCAATATATGTACAGTATAATTATATTCTTTAGATATGTATCTCATACACAGATGGTAAAAATAATTATATATACATTTAACAAACAAAAACATATTTTACCATTTTAACATAATATTTAGTAAAGACATTTTTTTAAATAAATGCAAAGATAATAAAATGGAAAATATATTAAAATGTCAGAGGTTCGGGGGTATCTCTCAATACATGGGCAGCACGATGGCTAAGTGGTTAGCACTTCTGCCTCACAGCACTGCGGTCATGAGTTCAATTCCCGACCATGGCCTTATCTGTGTGGAGGTTGTATGTCCTCCCCGTGTTTCCTCCAGTTTACTGCCACACTCCAAAAACATACTGGTAGGTTAATTGGCTGCTAACAAATTGACCCTAGTCTGTATGTGTGTGTGTGTATGTTAGGGAATTTAGACTGTAAACTCCAATCGGGCAGGGACTGATGTGAGTGAGTTCTCTGTACAGCGCTGAGGAATTAGTGGCGCTATATAAATAAATGGTAATAATAATAATACATTTGTTTGTTAGGCTCGTACGAAAGCTTGTGTTGTATTGCCTGGACTCCGTAGTACTCCTATATTTAAAAGGAAAATGTTGCAGTTAAAGAAAATTCTGAACTATGTAAAGCAGGTAAAGGCAATACATACAGTATGTCAGAACCGCTGTTTGATAAACAGTAAATATACCCCTTGGTGGATAGAAGAAACAGTACAAGAATTGTGTAAGAAAAGAAGATAGGAAGAAATTGTGTATTAGAAGGCACTCCGCGATATCAATAATAAATTAAAATAACTATATCTTTATTGGTATGCTTTAAGAAAATCCCTCTTAATTGGATAGCGAAATATTAAAACCAAAGTGATTAAAGTGAACTAAAATAGCAAAATAAATTGCTATGCCCCGCTACTTTATATATATCTATATAAGTATTCAGTATATAATATAATAATCACTCCTATATTAGACCAGTCTCACAATTGGATACTATTCCAAATCAAATTAATTGAAGTATGTGTGGTATAAATAAGACTAATTTGGCAGCTATTACTTTAATCCAATATCTCAGTAATCCTTTATAGTAACTGTATTATCGATAATGGGATATCCTGATATAATAGAAACTCCATATGAATCAAAAACACACTCTCAGTGTAATAACCCTAATCCATATAATTGCTTGCATATAGAGCCCAATAAGGGCTTAAGCTATTGTTATATTAATAATGGGATTACTAGTGCTTAAAATAGGGTCTCTGCCTGACAGTTGTTTGGCTTAGTTATATACCCTAGCACTATATTGCTCTAGTAATTACACATGTGTGTTGAATTGATTAGTCATTCTGGTATCACACAGACATCTGATGTATCTATTGGAGCTCTTTCTAAATTAGAAGCCTGCCGTTTTTTAGTCATATACACACACACACACACACTCATGCTGTTATATAACCCATACAAGGTTTGGTTATCTGAGAATGCTAAATAGAGACTAATATTGAGGAGTAATTGAGCACAGTAGCGGGGTAAACGCCAACGCACGTTTCGCTACATGCTTTTTCAAGGCCTTGAAACTAGGGCAGGGCCTTGAAAAAGCATGTAGCGAAACGCGCGTTGGCGTTTACCCCGCTACTGTGCTCAATTACTAGAGCAATATAGTGCTAGGGTATATAACCAAGCTAAACAACCGTCAGGCAGAGACCCTATTTTAAGCACTAGTAATCCCATTACTAATATAACAATAGCTTAAGCCCTTGCAGGGCTCTATATGCAAGCAATTATGTGGATCAGGGTTACTACACTGAGAGTGTGTTTTTGATTTATATGGAGTTTCTACTGTGCTCAATCACTCCTCATTATTTGTCTCTATTCAGCATTATCAGATAACCAAACCTTGTATGGGTTATATAACAGCATGAGTGTGTGTGTGTGTGTGTGTGTGTGTGTATATGACTAAAAAACGTCAGGCTTCTAATTTAGAAGGAGCTCCAATAGATACATCAGATGTCTGTTTGATACCAGAATGACTAATCAATTCAACACACATGTGTAATTACTAGAGCAATATAGTGCTAGGGTATATAACTAAGCCAAACAACTGTCAGGCAGAGACCCTATTTTAAGCACTAGTAATCCCATTATTAATATAACAATAGCTTAAGCCCTTATTGGGCTCTATATGCAAGCAATTATGTGGATCAGGGTTACTACACTGAGAGTGTGTTTTTGATTTATATGGAGTTTCTACTGTGCTCAATCACTCCTCATTATTTGTCTCTATTCAGCATTATCAGATAACCAAACCTTGTATGGGTTATATAACAGCATGAGTGTGTGTGTGTGTGTGTGTGTGTGTATATGACTAAAAAACGGCAGGCTTCTAATTTAGAAGGAGCTCCAATAGATACATCAGATGTCTGTGTGATACCAGAATGACTAATCAATTCAACACACATGTGTAATTACTAGAGCAATATAGTGCTAGGGTATATAACTAAGCCAAACAACTGTCAGGCAGAGACCCTATTTTAAGCACTAGTAATCCCATTATTAATATAACAATAGCTTAAGCCCTTATTGGGCTCTATATGCAAGCAATTATAAGGATTAGGGTTATTACACTGAGAGTGTGTTTTTGATTCATATGGAGTTTCTATTATATCAGATATCGATAATACAGTTACTATAAAGGATTACTGGGATATTGGATTAAAGTAATAACTGCCAAATTAGTCTTATTTATACCACACATACTTCAATTAATTTGATTTGGAATAGTATCCAATTGTGAGACTGGTCTAATATAGGAGTGATTATTATATTATATACTGAATACTTATATAGATATATATAAAGTAGCGGGGCATAGCAATTTATTTTGCTATTTTAATTCACTTTAATCACTTTGGTTTTAATATTTCGCTATCCAATTAAGAGGGATTTTCTTAAAGCATACCAATAAAGATATAGTTATTTTAATTTATTATTGATATCGCGGAGTGCCTTCTAATACACAATTTCTTCCTATCTTCTTTTCTTACCTGATTAGCTATCTGTGTTGAAGTGCACCATCCAGTAATCATGTTACCTAAATATTTATAATTGACAAGAATATGACACTGGAATAGCGATACCTAGTGCAGTGGTATTTTCTTTTGCAATTAGTACAAGAATTGTATCAGCTCTGTCATTTTATGTGAAACAGTAAAATAATAAATGTATAATGCACTGTATGGAAACAGAACACCTAAAATAGAAAACAGAAAGACTGGTAGCACAATGTACATTTATATTATATTATATTCAAATATATTATATAATATAGGATACTGTTCCCTGTATGAACATGTGACTAGGACACACTTAGATAAATTCTAAGTACAATGCTATGGGGTGCCGCTTGATCAGGGGCAAGGGCTGGCTGGAAAATTCTAGCCTGAGTAGCCAGACTCGGCTCAGCAGCTTATAAGGAATTTTTTAAATGGAAAAAAATTCAGGTAGCCCAGTAATCCAGGACAAGGTAGCCCACTATGGACCGACCAGGGGGCAGATGTCACCCTGCCCCCCAGCCCAGCCAGCCCCCTGATCAAAGGGGCTGGCTGGGCTGGGGGGAAGGGTATAATGAGACAACAGGACTCGGCTGTGTCATGCAACATCATTTGACTTGTTGATAGATCAATAATACTTAATATTTCAGACAATTGATACATGGATGGGTCTGGTAATTGTACAAGGAGTCAGAATAGGGCCAATTTATCACCATTCTAACCCCCTTAGATGGCAAATTTAGGAGCTGCAAAATCTGTGCACCCCACAATTCATTATCTGTACAGGTGCGCTGAGTGTATGTCAAGATGCACGACTGCCTAGCGGTTTTTGGAAACACCCCCAGCCAGAAGCATCCTGTGCCTTGTTTTGTGGGTCAGCAGAGAAACTGAGAAGGTGCAGGATGGGGCCAGTAAAAATTCATATGAAAGGCTTTAGTATAATCCCTTTATTTAAACTTTACCATTTGTCAAGCGAGAGGTGAGCTTTTAATAACATTGGTAAAAGGTGCTTAGAAATGTTCTTTGCCAGATAAACACAAACTGAATGTGCAAGTACATCTCAGAATAAATATAGGGGTGAGACCCAATCTCTCGCAGCCTCTAAGGTAACAGAGACCTCTCCCCTTTTTCCAGGAGAAAAGTGTTTTGTGATGTATAAAGCAAGAAATATCCTTGTCCATCATTTAAATTGCTTTATCCCACGAAATTAAATCTTGCTTTTACATGGGAGCCATTCGTGCACGTAATCTCCTAAACTCCACCCATTTTGCACCAGCACAAACACCGACATCTTCGCCTGCAAACCAATGCACTTCGGCCAGAAAACCTAGATGCACAAAGGGATGATTGCATAGATCCAAACATCTTAATCTTCATGGTGCAGCAAGAAATAGATTCCAATATGCTAAATCTGAAACACTGGGTATTGAAGGTATATTTGCAAAATATTTAAGTATAAAAACTCTCCATTTTAGAGACAGCTAAGAAATCTAAAGCACTGGTCATATAGTTAAAAAATATATTGGTAGGTTCAATTGGCTTTGGTGGGAATTTACCCTAGTGAGTCTGTTTGTGTGGTAGTAAATTTAGCCTGTAAGCTCAATGGGACTGATGTGAATTATTAAAACATTTTCTGAAAAGCGTTGTGTAATATGTTCCTACTATATAAATAAAGGTTATTAATAATTATTAAACAGGCTACACACTTAACAAAAACCCAACAACTGCCCTTTACCAACAGAAACTTTCCCATAAATTACACAGCTTCCGTTGATAAAAAGAATACGGGATTAGCAACCTTGATAAGCTGCTTTGTGGAGTATCAACATATTGAGATATAAATGACTGACATATCATTTTCATTTGTTTATTGAACAATATCAAGTGTGCAGTTGTTCATTTATAAATTCTCCTTAGACTAAGTAAGACTAGGTACACACTGGAGGTATTCCAGATGATTTTAGAGCCAATCATCCGATAAACGACCGCTCGGCCACATATTGCGTTAGTGTCTATACTTACACAATGAACGACAATCGTTCCAAAGTGCCGATTGTCGATTCATTCGGTTGGTCGTACTGTTTAATAATCTAGTTCCAGTCACCTGCCGATTATGTAGTGTGTGTGCACTCACAATCACGATCACCATAGAGTTTACAGAGCCATGGGGCTAGATTTACTAAGCTGCGGGTTTGAAAAAGTGGGGATGTTGCCTATAGCAACCAATCAGATTCTAGCTGTCATTTTTTAGAACATACTAAATAAATGAAAGCTAGATTCTGATTGGTTGCTATAGGCAACATCCCCACTTTTTCAAACCTGCAGTTTAGTAAATATACCCCATGGTCTTTTCAGCCTATGTCAACAATGAACATGTCCTGGTGACTAAATGTAGAGAGTGCTGTAGATGGAATAGTTTGTTTGTTCGTTCTGAGACCGAACATTTTGTTTCAGAGTCGCAGAAGCTAACGGTATTCGTAAAGACATGTGGATAGCTATAACAGGTGGTTTTAATCAGTGTGAGAGGAATGATTGCATGAGTGACTATTGTGCTGTCATTTTCTAAAGGACTAGTGGACCAGATGAAGAGCACAGATCTGAAGGTAAATCTGCCTAGTGTGTACGCATGAATCGTCTGACGAATACGACCTTCAGTCGCAGGCACAATCATTGTAAATAACAAGTCGGTTGGAAAATTCTTTAGTTTGTACTTAGCCTAACTTTGCTCTTTGACCTCACTATATAAACTAGTGAAAAGGTTATAACAGGGGAACACTCTTTCAGCCATAGAGTTCTATTGTTAATCAATATATAGAAACCAGCTCCCATACTGAAAAAATCAATTAAGGTGCCATTCCACTCATTTCACTAAGGAATTGTTTTCACTGTATATAATTGGTATCACATTGAGGGATTTACACAACAGTGAAAGAGATTAATTTTTTTTTCACCCCCCCCATAATATAATGCTCTTGATGTGACTATATCATTGTAGAATTCCAACTGCTCCAGATAAAGACATCCATTAGATTGACTACAGTAATTGGTTAGACCATTCCTGATTATACATTTATATGGGCAGCATGGTGGCTTAGTGGTTAACACTTCTTCCTCACGGCACTGGGGGCATGAGTTTGATTCCCAACCATGTCCATCTGTGTGGAGTTTGTATGTTCTCCCCATGTTTGTGTAGGTTTCCTCCCACAATCCAAAATTATACCAGTAGGTTAATTGGTTCCTATCAAATTGACCCTAGTGTCTGTGTGTGTGTGTGTGTGTGTGTGTGTGTGTGTGTGTGTGTGTGTGTGTGTGTTAGGGAATTTAGACTGTAAGCTCCAATGGAGCAGGGACTGATGTTAGAGAGTTCTCTGTACAGTGCTGCGGAATCAGTGACTCTATATAAATAAATGATAATGATGATATTACTGATACCCATAACATGACAGGACAGTGGAACTAAAAATCAAAATACTCCTTTTTATCATATGATGATATATGTACTATGATCATAAATACGCTCATTTTGCCAGCATGGCAAATCAGCACCATTTAGCCTAATAATCTATCAAATGTCTATAAGCTATTATGACATTGTCTAGATACTTTAATGGATACTTTACGCCTCATAAAACTGGCGTCAACTTCATGCATTGTACTCGCATTTTATTGTTGGCATATGCATGCAACTAAAATGACCCCGTACACAATTTCTGGAAGCGTTTCATTTTTCTGTCTGCTCCACTTACTTGAGTTTACCCCAAGTGAAGACATTGGGGACACCTACGCAACCTCCAATGACTTCCCAAACATGAGTAAAAATGCATGACTAACGCGTTTGGGTTTGTCATGAGGTTTCTCTGAGGTTTGTACTAAAGGTTTTTTAAAGCAAAGTAAACGCCAGTGGGTACCTAGAATAGTTGATGTCTACCAGTTATGACTGATATTATTTTATTATTCTATGTAGTTAAATTTATTGACTTACTGTTTACTTTTTCTGTTTGTAGGGGTTTTTTTTTGTTATGTATGTATTTAAAAATAAAAAATTCTGGCGAATCTGCATACAAATAGACCATAATGTCTCAAGACGTGATCTACGATGCAGACCTGTGGGTTTTCACTCTGTAAATGACTTTTAGTTAGATCAGAAATAGATGAACCCTTTACGTTGGTGAAGGTACTTTTCATCATGCGCATTGGAAGTAACAAATGATGAGAGCAAGAGCCATCAAAGGTATAACAGGACTTTAGTCATGAGATCTGTATTGATAGCTGATGCATTCTTTTTTGCTTGATGGCTGTTTTGGCATTGTGAGGGCTATATTACATTTTTGCCAACTTTTAGATTATCCCACTCAGGGAGATCCCGGTGGGGAGATCAAGTGGCAAGAACTAGGGCAGGGCCAAAGTGATGAAATTAGTGGTGAATCGTGTCATTGAGGTCCCAGTCCTGCCCACTACCCTATGAAGTAGGAGTCTGGGAGAGGTACCCAAAATTCAGGAGGCTCCTGGACATTCCGAGAAAGTGGGCAAGTATTCTTTAATATGGTTGGGTAGTGAAGGTGAAATATTTTTTTATTATTAGAATATGGATCAAGGCCAGGAAGAATTGCCAATGATCCCTACTTGTCCCTGATGCTGTGTCATTCTCTTGCTTGCAATAAAATTGAAGCCATAGTGGATGAAAATGTAATTTTGACATGTTATATGTGTTTGGAATATGAATACATTGATCTCTGTTGAATTTGGCAGCCAGGGCAGTGTCATTGTGGATCATGAAGTAATTGCGAAGATAAAATACAGACAAAATGCATCTGTGACCCAGAAGTACCAGAAACTAATCCAACATGTGAAAATGAAGCTTGGGGAGTTAAAGGAGCAGCGCTGCACAAACGGAGGCTGTGAGTTTCCATTGACATTTTCTACTAATCATTTTAGAAGCAATTCTGTCTCCAGTAATGCATCAAATCTCTACATTTGTTCTGTATGTTTACAGTGTCAATCAAAATGTGTAACTTTTTTAAAGGGGTTGTCCCCCTTTGGACTACTATAACTTCTGTATTTCATTTCACCCTCTACCACCACCATTTAGCAAATTTAGCAAATAAAGGGGGTCCATTCTCCAGGATTCACCTTTTACCTGCCAATGGGAACCATAGATCTATGTATATATGAAGGTAGACACTGTAAAGGAGGACTCAATCCATCTGGACCTATTCAGTAGAGCTCAATAGGTTTCAAACATGGTCCAGATCCTATGTAGAACAGCAATATATATCTATCTATCCCATGCCATAAGCGTTGGTTAAATAGTTATGGTTCACCACTTTGCCCCTACAGGCACACCAGTAGATCGCCAGGGAATGTTACTGTGGTTTCCAAGAGTTGATGCTCACTTAATCCTGACATGGGTATATCAGTCCAAAGGGGACCATAACCAGCTTATAGAACTACATTTCGCTGCCAGGAGAGAACCTCCTGGCTGGGGTAGCTATCAGACACACACTACATCCGGCCAAATCACTTAGTCCTGGCAGAATTGGTTGTGAGGGACAAAGCTGAAGTTAATTGATTGGAAAAGGTAGAATCATGAGGGACAAAGCCTAAATCAATGATTTGGAGAATGAGCATTTGTGAGGGAAGAAGCCAAGGACAATACTCAGTCAAACAAAACAAGACTCTTTGAAGAACTAGAAAACTGTACTTAAAGTAAAAAGAGGATTCACTTACAGAGACTTCTACTAAGTTTTTTGATTAATCATCCTGGGCATCTGACACAAATCACCATAGAAACTGCTTGTCTGTCCGTTAAACTGGGAATGGTACCTGGACATGAAGTGGAGTAAAATTTCCATTCCCTTGTAGAAGGCCTTCCAAACTTAGCCAAGGTTGGAGACAATCGCTAAGCTAAGTCCATACAGCCAAAATACCTCTTTAATGAAAATCCAGTAGAATTGGAATGCCAGTGGAAGCTTTATTAAAGCCGTGAAGTTGATTCCTGCATTGCTCTTAAAAGTGTCACCTTCGAGTGTATAGACCAGACAGAGGTCTGGATACCAGAATATAGCCATTGAGGTGAAGAAATGTTTCAAGGTGTCAAAAGCCTGTTAAGTCAATGTGTCCCATGTTTGGTCAAGGTGGATATATGGCCAATGAAGCACAGCAGTGAGCTTCTCAGATTCTATTTCTCTGTGTCCCAGGAAGCTCACTCTGGGAGGGTTAAAGAAACACATTTCCATCTTGGAAAATAGTTGATTATTCAGGGGTCTTTGCAATACCTTTCACATACGGTTTTTGTTCCTCAATCAAGCTGGAGAAAATTATGCTATAAGCCAGGTAGATGAGCACAATGGTCTTCAGAAGGTCCCTAAAGAGCAAATTTACATATGCTTGGAAGTTGGCTGAGGCATTGCACAGGCTGAATACATTGGGCCTGAGTCATTAAGGAGAGTAAAGCATAAAAAAGGAGTAACTTTGCATCTGGGCAAAACCATATTGCATTAGAGGGGGAGATAAATGTAAAATGTGGGGACAGATTTATAGTTGGGGTAGGGCATGTCATAGATCAACTTTAAATTTCAGTGTACAAATAAAGCTATTAAGTATTTGTGTGCTAGATGAAAAAACAGCCAGTATTTAACTTATGTGCAAAATAATAAACTAATTTGCACCCCTTGCTTTGTAACATGGTGTGTCCCAGAGAATATTTACTCCTTTTGTTGCCTTACTTTCCTTAATGACTCAGGCCCATTGTATTCATAGTGGCCATCCTTTGTGTTGATGACCATCTGTCATTTGTCCCCATTCTGGACATGGATAAGATTATAGGTGATTTCTTGCAGGTCCAGTTTGTTGAAGACCATGACCTGGTGGAGCTTGTCAAAGAGGTTAGAGATCTCTGGGACTGGTACAATTTCTTAATAGTGATTTTTGTTGAGCCCCAAATAGTCAATGCAGGGTCTTAGAGGACCATGTTACTTTGCCATGCAAAATTCCTATGCTCTGAATCGGAACATGGACCCTTGCTCTAAGTTCTCCTGTATATAAGTGATAACAGAACTTGTCTCAGGCTCAGACAGCAAGTATTCCTTGCCCCTTGGTGGCTTTGTGCTAGGCAGCAAGCCAATTGGTCTATCTGGAAGAGGACTCTGCAAGCCAATGGAGAGCACAAGGGTTGAACAATACCCTGTGAATCTTGTTAATTGGGAAGGGCTGAATTACCTCCCTCAGTTTAACCCCTGAGATGATTTCTGAGTCTCTAACCTTCAGTCACCAGAAGCCCTCTGCTCCATATTGATTGTAAACCACATGCATATTGCACTATATCTAACATTAGTGATTAACCATCCTTTTCAGATTCATTGTAATAATAAAGCATTACACTCACTGTCATAATACCCAGCTTTAGGAGCTTTTCTCAATCTATCTTCCCCAGGGCAAAAGCGTTATTGTAACGTCTGTACCTCCACTCTGGCTCTATAATGCTCAACCAGTCCCTTTTTTTTTTGAATACCTGAAATCGGCACTTTCATGGCCCAGTCCAAAAAAAGTGCACAGGGTGTAGTCAACTTCAGGCCCGACTCTAAAAAGGGAAATCCTTGCAGGCTTTTTTTCTGAATGTGCACCAATAAGTGTAGGGTGTTATATACACCCAAAGAGAAGAACTCCATTGCTGAATTTGTCATTGCTGAAATACAAATATAATATAAATATACAAGTCATTGCAGGCTTTTTGTCTGAATGTGCACCATAAAGTGTATGGTGTTATCAAAATGGATTCACCGCAGTACACAGAAGAGCAGGAACACCAAGCAGCTTCTGCCACCAGTTATGATGATAGTAATCCCTGTACGTCATCTGTTAAAGCCTATGTAAAAGTACATAGTGATTTTAAGTACGACAAACAAGAATGTAAAAAAACACCTTTTACCTTGGTCAAGAAAAAAACACCTGTAATCATGGCATAGTTAAGTGCCGAAAAAAATAAAATTGCCAACATGACATTCTACGCACGCAGAGGCAAAGAAAGAATCAGGTCTTCGCCTTTCTCTATGAGTGCTAGTTCTGCAACGGTCAGTGGGGCATCTTCTTGTAAGGTCAGTCAGATACTGGGTATATCTGGCCCAATGCTACCCACTTCACGCTGGCTGGCCACCCACGGGTGCCTTCCTATGCCAGGAAAGTCTACCCAGTACCTTCTAGGATTCATATGGTCACTCAGGCAAATGCAGTTATACAAATACAACAGTATATTTATTGTCATACAAACAACACTAGAATATTATGTACACACAGTAAATAAATGCCAGGCAGATTTACCACATCATCCGTCCCTTACCCCACTAGCTTAAGGAATTATAGTCACATGGCTGTCCAGACTTCACGACCCGTGGATCTCTCTCAGTTGCATATATAGACTATAGTTAGAAAACGACAATTCAAAACTAAATCTTGCAGTCTTCATTAATGAAATCCCAGAATGAACACCCTTCCCCCCTTTTAGTCGCTTCTTATATCTAGGGTCTAATTTCCACAGTGTTTTCCCCCTCCCTGGGCAAACCCCTGGGTCTATTCTTCTTAACCATTGGTTAGTGCTGGAATAGGGGGGGTTGGAGAGGGCAGTGAAGATGAGCAGTCCTTTCAGAGAACCTCCCCTGTTAGATAGCCTGTGTGCACAATGGACACTTATTAGTTTTCCTACTCCAGCACATGGCAACCTGATCCCTACCCATAATCCCCCTGGCTTCACTTTAAAGACAATGAATAGCAACTTTACTGCAAGTCATCAATATACAATAACCAATATACATATGTACACTGAACTACAATGTCCCCTTAGCCACATGTTATTGGACAATGCAGTAGTAGTCTGTAGTCTGGTGAGCTGGGGAACAAAATCATGGGCTATAAAAAAAGTACTATAATCCACATTATGTGAGAAATGAGACACCGAATGCTCACAGGGTTATCGCACTCATTTCGTCACAAAGACCTTCTCATTCTGACTCAAAAAGTGTGTTATATAGGAAACACAAAAAGGAGAGCTGCATTGCTAATTCTCATTGCTGTAATGCAAATACTAGTCCTGCAGGCTTTTCTTCTGAATTTGCACCAAAAACTGTACGGTGTTATATACACTTTTTGCTGGGAATTACAATGGCTCTTTTTAGTGCATCCATGGATTGAGGTGTGTCTGATAAAAGCACGCATCCCAGGGGGGTCAGCGCTCGTTGCCATGTATTAGCTGTAGAATTACCTCACTTATCCAAGAAACAGGTGGAGCAATTAAATGAACCATAACTGGTTTCATAATCCAAGGACAATTCCATCTTGCAGCACTTTTCTTTTCTGTCACTGCTGTGTGCCAATGTGTCCTAGATGTGCTAGGAACTGCCGTGTGCTTGAGTTATTGCTCTGTCGCCTACCATCCAGCCAGATCGCTGCAGTATTTGGCTGAAAGTATATGAAAAGCATATTGTGACCTGTGAGATGGTAAAAATTGAATGGAAATCACTGTAATTTAGTGTTAGTCAGGTTAATAATAATGTAGATACAAATAAATACCTAAATTATGTGATTTTAGCCCAAAAAATGGAATTTTTTAAAAAATAGCTAAACAAAGCCATAACCAAAACAAAAACACGCAAGTGCTGTTTTCGCAACACCAAAACCCGAAGGTAATCCAGATCCAAAACCAAAACACGGGGGTCAGTGAGCATCTTTAGTTTTCAGTGAGATATACTGAGTGTAGCTACTTTCTGCAGAGCAAGAAGTGACTGAGACAAATGGACAGGAATTCCAGTGAATGGCTGACTACATGTGTAAGTGAAACAGAGGTCTAGTTTCATATAAGAGAAAAAGAGAAAAGAGGAAATACAAACCAGCTTTAGGCTGCGGTATTAGCCTGTATTATACTCCATATGCCTTGCTGTCACATGTCTCGGGGTAGATAAAATCTGTCAGAAGGAATAACTTTGTGTTGTCCAGTGACTATGTTGCAGATGATAAATAAGACCCAGTGGTCCAACAGTCATTATCTATGATTGCTCATCTTTAACCAAAACCAAATAAAATATAGTTTGTGCAAGGCATTATTCTTACACAGTTCTCTCTCTTGTACAGCTGCCCTGTGTATTGATGAAGAGTCAGTCGAAATAACAGGGATACCACCATTAAGTGAAAATGGTAAGTGACAGATATATTTGCTGTAAGTATCTTGTTTATTACAGTCATTGAACATTCATTCTATTTGCCCCTTGTCTTCTCAGAACTCTGCAAGGCGATGGTTCCATATGGCTTTGGGGAATTTTATAGTGCAATCCTGACTTCGGAGGGTCTGAATTGTGTGTCTCTTTGTAATCCAAAGTCTCCAAAATATCTGAATTGTCACGAGGGAAGATGTCAGTTGAGCAGGGCAGGCCCTGAGTGTTTGTGAGTATTGAGCCATCTAAATGGACACCTCTTAAAGACTATTAATCCATGGAGGTATTTTAATAGTAATCCCCTCTAAGATGTCAATATGACTTGAGTCCAATGCCTGAGACCCCTGGCACCCATGCCCTTTCTCTCCTGCAAGGATAATAAACCATTAGACATCCTCTGTGAAGATACGTATGTCCCAAATGTCAATTCCAAGTCTCGAACCATAACCAATGGCATTTTGAATTCTTGGCAGGGAAGGGGGGGAGTGGGATTAATAGTGAAATACCTAAACGGATAAACAAGTACTTTAAAGGAAAATTATCATTAATATATTTGTAAAACCCTCCCCATAGAGGCTCTGGCCATGTACTGACGGGCAGCACGGTGGCCTAGTGGTTAGCACTTCTGCCTTACAGCGCTGGGGTCATGAGTTCAATTCCCGACCATGGCCTTATCTGTGGAGTTTGTATGTTCTTCCTGTGTTTGCGTGGGTTTCCTCCGGGTGCTCCGGTTTCCCCCCACACTCCAAAAACATACTGGTAGGTTAATTGGCTGCTATCAAAATTGACCCTAGTCTCTCTCTGTCTGTGTGTGTGTATGTTAGGGAATTAAGACTGTTTAGACTGTAAGCTCCAATGGGGCAGGGACTGATGTGAATGAGTTCTCTGTACAGCGCTGCGGAATCAGTGGCACTATATAAATAAATGGTGATGATGATGATGATGACTATGGCTGGTTTCCACTGTGGCAGGGGCTTCCATGTTTGTGGATTCCCTGTTATAGCGGGAACTAGCCCACCAGCTCGTTACTTCCCTATTAGAGTGGGGCCTAGCCCACGTGGCTTATTATCTACCTATTAGAATGTGGACTAGCCCACATGGCTCATTATCTCCCTATTAGAGTGGGACCTAGCCAACCCGTCCCATTGTCTCCTTATTAGAGTATGGCCTAGCCCACATACTCATTATATCCCTATTTGAGTGGGACCTAGCCAACCTGGCTCATTGTCTCCCTATTTGAGTGGGACCTAGCCAACCCAGCAATTGTCTAACTATTTTTTGAGTGGGACCTAGCCAAGACAGCCATTTTCTCCCTATTTGAGTGGGACCTAGCCCACAGGGCTCATTGTCTCCCTATTTCAGTGCGACCTAGCCAACCCAGCCATTGTCTCCCTATTTGAGTGTCACCCAATCTGGCTCGTTGTTTTCCTATTTGAGTTGGAACCAGCATTTTCCTGCAATTTCAATCAGATGCAGATATCTGTTAACCTGGCATAAAAAGATGGTGCATATGGTACTGGTGCCAAGCTGCAGATCTTAAGATACATATGGGTCACCAT
Organism: Mixophyes fleayi; assembly: GCF_038048845.1. Classification (NCBI taxonomy): domain Eukaryota; kingdom Metazoa; phylum Chordata; class Amphibia; order Anura; family Limnodynastidae; genus Mixophyes; species Mixophyes fleayi. The sequence continues at coordinate 28,575,705 of NC_134405.1, read as the reverse complement.
ACAGGTGTAAATATGTAATTTTTATGTCCGGCTTTTTTTAAATGTAAATCCCGCCCCTTTTGCAGCCAACTCTGCATCAGCCCCAGTATGTACAAGTTGTAGTTAGCCATTAATCTGTATTATATATACACACCTTTTTGGTTTTCCTACCCCTTGTATAATCTACTTGGTAACACAGTACCACATTCTACTGAAATTAATCTGCAAAATGCCCCCTACTTCCTTCTATTTCCATCCTAGCTCTACGTGTTAAGCTCAATTTTTTCATAGAATGTTTTGTACTTGAGCAGGTTCCAATTTTGTTGCTTTTGTTTGTGCCCAGATTGGGTTTTTATTGGGTCATTTAGAGTTGGAGGCATTTGCCAAAATGCGTATTGCAAGAATGGTTTATTTTGAGTTGTACATATCATAAGATACGTGCAACTCTTAATAGTATGTTAAAAGCTTTAATTGTATACTGAAGACATGGGGCCTGATTCATTACAGAAAGGAAAGCAAAAAAATGAGTAACTTTAAACCTTGGCAAAACCATGTTGCAATACAAGTGGTGGAATGACTTTATTATTTTGCACATAAGGAAAATACTGGCTGTTTTTTCATGTAGGACGCAAATACTTTATATGCTTTATTTTTACACTGACATTAAAAGTTGATCTAGAACATGCTCTAATCCAACTATAAATCTGTCCTTACATTTTAAATTTACCTCCCCTCTTATACAACATGGTTGTGCCAAGGTCCAAAGTTACTAATTTTTTTGCTTTACTTTCCTTAATGAATCAGGCCCCATCATCCTCAATTTGAGGACTTGCATTTTAATGCATATTTACTTAAATAAATATATAAATAAATGTTGTTCCCCCTCAATCAAAAGTAAGGATGAGTGAACTCGGATTCCTGGAATCCGAGCCCCCCCAAACAGTGCGGATCCGAGTCAGATCCGAGCACTGTCCGGGTATTCCCGCCGATTCCGAAACTTAAAACGAGGCTCTGAGTCATAATCCCGCTGTCGGATCTCGCGATACTCGGAACCCTTAAATTCCCCGCTTGCCGCCGCCATCTTCACTCGGGCATTGATCAGGGAAGAGGGAGGGTGTGTTAGGTGGTCCTTTGTCCTGCTATTTCTCGTGCTGTGCTGTGCTCTGTCCTGCTGAGTCCAGTGGTGCTTTTGTCCTGTGCTCTGTCCTGCTGAGTCCAGTGGTGCATCAGTCCAGTGCTCTGTCCTTGCTGAGTCCAGCTGTGCTTTTGTCCTGTGCTTTGTTCTGCTAAGTGCATATTTATTTTAAAAGTATTGAAAATTCTTCCATAAAAAGAAAGAAAAAAGAAAAATTCTACAAAAATCCTTTTAAAAAAATATTAAAAAAAGTCATTGCTGAGTCCAGTGGTGCATCAGTCCAGTGCTCTGTCCTTGCTGAGTCCAGTGGTGCATCAGTCCAGTGCTCTGTCTTTGCTGAGTCCAGTGGTGCATCAGTCCAGTGCTCTGTCCTTGCTGAGTCCAGTGGTGCATCAGTCCAGTGCTCTGTCCTTGCTGAGTCCAGTGGTGAATCAGTCCAGTGCTCTGTCCTGCTGAGTCCAGTGGTGCTTTTGCCAGTGCTCTGTCCTTGCTGAGTCCAGCGGTGCGTTTTGTCCTGTGCTTTGTTCTGCTAAGTGCATATTTATTTTAAAAGTATTAAACATTCTTCCATAAAAAGGAAAAAGAAAGAAAAATTCTACAAAAATCCTTTTAAAAAAATATAAAAAAGTCATTGCTGAGTCCAGTGGTGCATCAGTCCAGTGCTGTGTCCTTGCTGAGTCCAGTGGTGCATCAGTCCAGTGCTCTGTCCTTGCTGAGTCCAGTGGTGCATCAGTCCAGTGCTCTGTCATTGCTGAGTCCAGTGGTGCATCAGTCCAGTGCTCTGTGTTTTGCTGAGTCCAGTGGTGCATCAGTCCAGTGCTCTGTCCTGCTGAGTCCAGTGGTGCTTTTGCCAGTGCTCTGTCCTTGCTGAGTCCAGCGGTGCTTTTGTCCTGTGCTTTGTTCTGCTAAGTGCATATTTATTTTAAAAGTATTAAACATTCTTCCATAAAAAGGAAAAAGAAAGAAAAATTCTACAAAAATCCTTTTAAAAAAATATAAAAAAGTCATTGCTGAGTCCAGTGGTGCATCAGTCCAGTGCTCTGTCCTTGCTGAGTCCAGTGGTGCATCAGTCCAGTGCTCTGTCCTTGCTGAGTCCAGTGGTGCATCAGTCCAGTGCTCTGTCATTGCTGAGTCCAGTGGTGCATCAGTCCAGTGCTCTGTCCTGCTGAGTCCAGTGGTGCTTTTGCCAGTGCTCTGTCCTTGCTGAGTCCAGCGGTGCTTTTGTCCTGTGCTTTGTTCTGCTAAGTGCATATTTATTTTAAAAGTATTAAACATTTTTCCATAAAAAGGAAAAAGAAAGAAAAATTCTACAAAAATCCTTTTAAAAAAATATAAAAAAGTCATTGCTGAGTCCAGTGGTGCATCAGTCCAGTGCTCTGTCCTTGCTGAGTCCAGTGGTGCATCAGTCCAGTGCTCTGTCCTTGCTGAGTCCAGTGGTACATCAGTCCAGTGCTCTGTCCTTGCTGAGTCCAGTGGTGCATCAGTCCAGTGCTCTGTCCTTGCTGAGTCAATGGTGCATCAGTCCTGTGCTCTGTCCTTGCTGAGTCCACTGGTGCATCGGTCCAGAAACTGAGGGAAATAATCTCTCAGTGGCTTAACCCACTTAGACTCTCCTGGGGATTTGTGGTGTCAGACAACGCCAATAACATTGTGCGGGCATTACATATGTGCAATTTCCTTTGTGGCTCCATTATCCCAATTAAAAGGATTTTTACCTGTTGGTGTAACGATGTTATAAACACTACACTTGAAAGCTTGAGCCTTTAAATGAAAAAGTCACTCTTCATTGCACGAAGATTTGCAACAGGGACAGGTTTTTTGTTCACAAAGTCAACAAATAACACTACGATGCTGTCTGTCTTTGACATACTTGATGGGATCTCAATGATGAATGCTCTGTACCATGGTCGTCAAAAACAAGAGGTAGTGACGCGCTCGAACTACACCCTCTATATGCTGCAGAGGATGTAGGAGCAGCCATATGTGCAGTGGAATTCAGACCAGTTGAGGGTGATATATTGTGGGCCCAGTACCAAATTGGGTACCGGGGCCACTCCACTACGCAGTCCACATAGATGCGTATCAGATATTAAACTACATTCACTGTTGCTACTGTACCAAAAAATAGGTACTGCAATTCCAAACTACGTTCACTGTTGCTGCTGTACCAAAAAATAGGTACTGCAATTCCAAACTACGTTCACTGTTGCTGCTGTACCAAAAAATAGGTACTGCTATTTCAAAATACGTTCACTGTTGCTGCTGTACCAAAAAATCAAATATTGTACCTAAAATCAATATTGTGAGGTGTGAGGTGTTCCGAATAGACTGGAAATTAGTGGAAATGATTGTTATTGAATGTTATTGAGGTTAATAATAGCGTAGGAGTGAAAAATAAACAAAAAAAACTTGATTTTAACCCTTTTTATGCTTTTTTAAAAATAAATCAGAACCCAAAACCCTAAATCAGAACCAAAACCTTTCCTCAGGTGTTTTGGGAAAACAAATCAGAACCCAAAACCTCAAGCTAATCAGAACCCAAAACACAAAACACTAAAAGTGCCCGGTGCACACCCCTAATCAAAAGTGATCTAAGCGCCAGCGCTAATAGCTAATGTGGGTATAAGGTCGACTTGCAAAAGCTGCTACGGGCTTCGGTCTATGACAGGCTGGGATGGTTGCTCTTATAAGAGAGAAACTCAAAGTATGCGGTCCCCCTTAGTGGGACACAGCCTCAGCCTGTCCTGAATGTAGCTGAATTTCCTAGCGGAATTAGGCCCACAAAAGAAATTTGCCCCTGCCTCTCCAATGAAAAAACAGCCCTGTGTTGATACTTTGAATATTTTTATGTAGTTTTCTTTTTTGCTGTTAAACATCATATTAAAACATATACATCATTTACATATGCATGTCCTCATCCTGCAGTGGAAGAAAATTAGGACTGTCCATACGTTGGGTCATCGCTCTCCTGCTGATCATCTTCTTGGGGATCGTTATATGGAAGTTAAAGAAAACACTTACACTGTGTGATAAACCATTCTTCTCTTATGTGAAGTAAGTTACTAATTGCTGTGTTATATACGGAACTTATAATTATGTGGAGGGCATAGATTAATATAAAAAGCAAAAGCCTACTTACATTGAATGCGTTCTTTGCCTGATCCAGGTGGGTCACCAATGGCTCTATATGTCCTGACCAAGTTAACATTCAACCAAATGAATGTCATTGCCCCCCCCCCCTTTATAAACTTTCCATTTGTGTATTTGAAAAGATTATGGAGAAATGAGCATTGACATCCAAAGACAGATGGCTGTAAATTTAGAGATAAATGCATTCTGAGGCCTCTAGAGGCATTGCAGATCCCTGCCTTTCTGACGAACTGCTTCAACTCCACCCAAAACTAATTATTTTAGTTTTGGATGGTGTTATCTTGAAATACTGTCTTCAGTTGATAGAAATGGCTTAAACAGGTAGACAAGACCCAGCGGCATTTTGTCATTTATCACACTATAGCCAGTGGACTGCACACCAGCTGAAAATACCTGGTCAAAGCAGTCAGCCAATAGCCAATCACGTGATGCTCACATCCAATCCTGGAGCAAATTGTTCTGCCAGGAACATTTCACCGCTGTCCAGTCCCTGTCTAGTAAGTGCCATGTTCAGTCATGGCGATGTTATCTGTTTTGTCCCATTTATATGAACTACAATCAATTGTCTATTATAACCATAGTTGACGTTGCTGATATTTTGTTTTGTCTTCTTATATTTTAGGCTGGTGTAGATTTTATATGCATTCTACGTTGGTCTTTACAACACAGAAATACAAGCTCAACATAACCATCATCACCCGACCCTTCTTTTTCTTATTCAATGTTTTCTCCAGATTGGAAGGGCTTATGAGAAAGGACAGAAAAATATTCTATTCTTTGGAATTTATATTGTTGTTATCGATCTGTTGCATTGGTTGGATGCTATTAACAGGTCACAAAGTATCAACCAGTTTATCTGATATAAAAAAATGCATTCACAGGGATATATGTACATCACATAAGAGAACATCGCAGGCTATAGGCTGGTAAAGCAGGATAGGCCTGTACTTTCACCATACCTGGAGAGCCACAGGTTGATCCAACATATGCGCCCAGTGTGTATCCAATGAACCATCACATGCTTAGGAGAGGCCTCTGCTCTGCTCTTTTGAGAATCAGGGGAGAGTGAGGACCTCAGAGATGGAGTGACTATGCATTGCCCAGACCCTACAAGTCCTCTAGCTGAATGCTCTGAACTCTCTGAAGTTCCTCCCCTGGCCTAAGCTCTTACTCTCCCTTCTTTCCCTATTCACCCTACAGGCAGCTACAAACTTTTTTACCTTGTTGCAACAATGTCACAGTTCTCAGTTAAACCTTGGGCATGATCAGACATGGGTGCAGTGTGCTTGCTGTGCAGTGTGACCTGGTTAGACCTACTTGCTGCAGAGTGCACTGAAAATAGAGGATTGTGTTTCCAGCGTGGTTATTATAATGCATAGTGGGTACTGTAATGCAATGCTATGTGAATGGAAGAGGTATGTGACAACAGTATCAATGCTAGATCAATTGGAAGAGCACTATGTATGCAGTCAGTATGGACTGACATCAGTTATAGAACTTTGCAGACACAATGCGTTTCACGCACTGCATTTAAATTAGTCTAAAGTGCTCAAGAACTGTTTATTTTGTTTTCAGAAGCAAAAAAAATAATAATGACAATTGCAATACATGGTAGTATCAAGTGAAATATATTAATTTAAAATGCACAAAAGATATTTATATATATGGATAAATTACTGTTATTGGTGAATTCTGATGTTATTATTCAGGGTTTAATAGGAAAACATATATATTATATGGAAAAATGCAGCTGTTTTTGCAAATTATTGCTGACATTAGAAGTCACCTCAACCTGTACACATTTGTCTCGAATTTACACATAAACCAAAAATTTCTCCTTGCCAATCGCTAGCACCTAATATAGACCACTTGTCTATTAGATTAGCCAGCTTATCCAGCAGTGATCATTCCACCCACAGGAAACACAAGCCTTGATAAACCCTTAGCTCCTCCCCCAGCGTATTGTTCTCCACCTGCTCAGAATGTGGGTCACACGCATATGCACCAATGCAGATTTTTTTCTATTCTGCCACTTTACCCTGTGCCAGGAAAGGCGGTAGGGGGTTGTTCTAATGTATTAAAGTACAATGATGCCCCTTGGCGCTCCACTAAACATAAATGTAGGTTATGCAAATATATGTGGGTTTTACAAATTTATTTAGCAGTGCTACAGCAAGCAAATATTGTTCCGGACAAAACACAAGTATAGATAATACAAAATTGCATGCAATAAACGGTTATATACCATAAAAATTGAATAATGATGTCTGAGGTTCTGGATAGTGGACCCTTTCCACGAACCAAAGAAGTCCAGTAATGATATGGTAGGATTCACGAGTGCGTAAAGTCCCACCTTTAGATACGGTATTGAAATCGTGATAGCCTCTGAAATGTCACAGTATAATGTTTATAAGCTTGAATCCCAAATCCTTGTTTTACCCCAGTCATCTCAAAGGCCCCTACATAGAACCATTTCAGAAGATGGTAGAAGAGGAACTGGAAAGGCTAGATACAAACAGGACAAATACAACCAGACCCAACCTTAGTAAAGAAGAAAGAGGAGCCCTACAAAAATTGAGCGAGAATAAATATATAATCATTCAACCCACTGGCAAAGGAGGGAGTATAATGATTATGGGAAAGAATGACTATCTGAAAGAGGCATTTAGGTTATTAAAAGAAAATGACCCATATGAACCTTTTAAAGAAGACCCCACCAATAAATTTAACAAAAGCCTTCTAGGTTTACTAGACAAAGGCAGACACTGGGGGATTCTGACTAAGAAGGCACATGAAGAGACCACCAGCATTCCATTTCCTACCGAAAATACATAAATCTGACAGGTTTGCGGGAACACGATGGGAATGAAGTTCGCGCCGATAGTGCCGAAATTAAAATACGTGTCACTCATCATATGGGATTTGTTTAATGTAAATCACTCCCAATCTGCGGCTAACACTGCATGAACCTCATGGTGTCAGCCATGACAGGCTCACCATGGCAAACAGAACCTTGGAAACAGTGTAAGGTAAATACATTTTATTTTTTTGTTTACACAGTTGCCCTCTACACACAAGATAATAAAATATCATTTTGTTAGAATATGCCCTTTAAATATGTGCACATTTTATAATGTTAGCTAACTTGAACCTCTATGTCAAAAGGATGATAGTTTTTTTATAGTAATAAACAATGAAATTATTGCATGTGTCTTTAATGTATCACTGGAGGTATTTATGCACAGGTTGTGTACTGCAAATAGCATTAGTTTTGCACTGTTTGCTTATCTAGACTGCCCAGCGCTCTTTAAGGCGCATGCTACTGTGCTCTCTTTGGAGACGACTCCACAAGCTAGAAGCGAACTTAGCTTTGCACATAGGTGGGAAAACTTGAAGCGGAGCACTGTGCAAAACACCTCCTATCGCCGGGTGCAAACGAACCAATTTACAAAAGACACCATCTTGGTCCTCAAACTCACGCACTTTGAGGCAAGTGGCATCGCCAAAAGCATTCTTGCACTTTACCTCTACAGTTTGGTGCCTTCATAATTGGTTTGCAGGTTATGTGACAATAGAGATGAACTTTATCACGTAACACCCAGCAGGTAGATCTGGACCACTACATGGACATCTCCTGGCATGAAGAGTGGAAGGACGTCTGTACAACGCCTAAACCACCGCACGAGAAATATTAGTCAGCAGCGCAAATGCTGTTTCTGTACTATTGTACTTGATTCCATGGTTGGTGTACTTGGGCTAGTTGGTGGCTACAGAACCCTTTTCCCACTATAAAACAACAAGAGGCATAAAGTATGTGGCAAAAAAAAAAAAAAAGCTCACATGTTCATTTTTGTGAAAAAAAGAAAGAATAATGTTTTGTTCTTTGAAAAAGTGGACTCGCTTCATGTTCGGACGTCCGTTTTCATAGCGCAGCTTGCGTGAAATAGCTCCCCGTATGCTCAGAAATGGACCTTAGGCCAATGACCACAATTGCATGCAAGTCATGTCCGAACGCAAATAAGTGACAGTCTAGGACTTCAGGATAAGAACAAGGTAGAGAAGGGTCAGACTAATGTAGGCAGTCTACACTAAGGGCTGTTAGCAGATCAAGTGCTTCATCTATACTCTGTCAATAGGCACACACTGGGAAGTTCTTTGTGGTATAAATAGTAGAAAGAACTTTGTACTGTTTATAATAAACTGTTTAGTTGTCAGCATACAGACGTGACGTCTTACATGAACAACAACATCCCTATACAACAGATTACATTTCTATAATTCAGAGTGATAACACGTTTAGTAATAGCACCACCTGCTGTCCCTCCTGTGTAATCACTCAAAAAACATTAAGGGCTAGATTTACAAAAGGGCGGTTTGCTCAAACCGCCGCTTTTCGGCTATTTTCTGGCGGTTTTGAAACCGCCGGATTTACTAAAGCCCAAACTGCTGTCAAAATGGCCAGAAATGACATTTTTCAAAACCATCACTTTACAAACCACCATCCCGATGAACATACAAACAGCCGGATTTACTAAGCTGGGGTTTTCAAAACCGCCGCAAAACAGTGACCAATGAAATTCCTTTTGTTGAAGCTTCTGTGAATCTCAGTTTTCTAGCTTTGTGGAAGGAAGATCAGTCTACCATTACATCACAGCCAGGGGATAGCTGGCAACTTTGCGACCGGAGGTAATAGTCCAACTAAGGGCCTCAGTGTGCACCACCTCCAGAGGATGAATGAACAAACTACAGAGGAGGCATGTCTAGACTATCCTCAAACCCCATCCCTTTCACTTTGAGCACTATAAAAAAAAGCTCTGCAACCACCCCCAAACCAGGCAATGTCCCATAAATATACCCTCTCCCTGCTAAATATCATTTTAATATCTCTTTCTGCAAAACTAAATGTATTTTTTGCATCTGGATTTGCATTTGGGCAGCACAGTGGCTCAGTGGTTAGCACTTCTGCCTCACAGCGCTGGGTTCATGAGTTCAATTCCCGACCATGGTCTTATCTGTGTGGAGTTTGTATATTCTCCCCGTGTTTGTGTGGGTTTCCTCCGGGTGCTTCGGTTTCCTCCCACACTCCAAAAATATACTAGTAGGTTAATTGGCTGCTATCAAAATTGACCCTAGTCTGTCTGTCTGTCTGTGTGTGAGTGTCTGTGTGTGTTAGGGAATTTAGATTGTAAGCTCCAATGGGGCAGGGACTGATGTGAATGAGTTCTCTGTACAGCGCTGTGGAATCAGTGGCGCTATATAAATTGATGGTGATGATGATGTGGATGGAACATGAGGTGCACAAGTGTGCCCGGCCAAACTGCGGTTTCCAATGGCTTGATCTGCCCAGCTACTCCCATCAGGTCAAGCTAAATGTTGCATCCTTGCTGACACTGACATTTTCAAATGAGGAAGCTTAGCAAGGAGAGAGAGAGAGAAAGAGAGAGAGAGAGAGAGAGAAAGAGAGAGAGAGAGAGAAACCCCCCAACGGTGACTGGCTGATGCCCAGCTATAGAAGGACTTTGATTCATGTAAACAAACATACAAAAAATAAACCTTCAAAGCATTAAACATTACAATAATTACAGCTGATGTTAAGGGATTACATTTTTACATTCAAAAAGAAAACAACAAATAAATAGCACTATTAGTGTATCTAGGAAGTTATAAAAAATAAACAAGTCAATTATAATTGCAAAAGTAAAATTTGAAGATGTTAGAATTTATTATTGCTGAAGAGGCGGAATGGTAGAGGGAAGAGGTCAGATGGTTTAGGCCAAGTACAGTAAGTGCGTGGTCATAAATGAGATTATCAGCACCAGCATGCTCTGGCTTCACGTCCCCTCTGGGACCTGTACTGCACCAGCAAAAATACTGTTAAATCAAAAGACTCACAACGTGATCAAATCTTTTATTAACATAATCACTCCCCTACACACCATATTTTACAAATGTATTTGTTACCTAAATATATAGAGTCATTTTCATTCTTCCTGCTTTTAACCCATTAGGAAATTTTTTTTAAAAAATACATACACACTGAAGACTGGCTCTTGTACAGCCAGAATGCAAATTACAGGCTGGTTTACGCCCCTGTGGGCAGCCTATGTGTCGCCTGACGTGGCAAATTTGAGAACAGCAGCAACCACGGTGACCACTGTGCTCTTGTTTTAGTAGTAAACCCCACCTAAACATGCCAATATTTCAACCCCAGAGTGCAAACACCATCTGAGATGTCACACGTGTCTGTATACACTGATATGTGCAACAAGAATTTGTGGTCAGACATGGCAGTGTCTGCCAGGGGGCAAAAGTTTCCATTGTTCTGTGGGAGGTCACGCCGGCCTTTGATCCCCAGGGATTATTCATAAGGTTATATCAACACAATGATTCATCAAGGCAGACATGGGGGTAAATGTATTATACTCCGATTTTTTCAAGTCGCCGGAAGTCGCGAGTTTACAGCTAAAATTTAAAGCGGCGCTGGCTTGTAAAGGCAAACTTGCATTGCAAAATACATTTACCGCATGGTGAGCACAATGTGTGTTTGTTTGTAAAATGTAAAATGCACGTAAATCGGCATCCGAATTCAACAAGGAATGGATTTGAAGATGGGTGTTGTGATGAATTCAGGTGTAGGTCTGCTCAGCTCTACTAGACAGGACACGTCCAATAACTATGTGGAATATAAAATCACACAAAAAAAAGTATATAAGAAAAAAGTGTAACCAGCCACGTGTGACATCACCTACGTGATGATTCAATACACTGGCAATCTCTCGATAGTCTCTCAATAAAGTTCTCTTCGTTATCGAACTTCTCCAATGCACATCCAGTAATTGGCAAATTGACAGTGTGTCACCGGTTCTACATGAGCTGACACTTCATGCCTTGAAATGGTAACTTTCACTCTCGGTCTCTACACTGTCCTCAGGGCAGCTCGTCCGAACTCTCAAAACCAGGTTAGTCTCCACTTAACTCAAGTTCTTGTACCTCTCACTAGAAGTAGGGTATCACACAGATTGCAGGTACCCAGGCTCTGTCATCATGTTTAGGCTTCCTGGCTTCATAGACTTACTCACTAAACGGATTAATGGTTGGGGTTTCAGCCCCAGCATGACTATAAATGTAACAATGTCTCTGCAGTTCCATGCAACTCTTACTAGTATTCCACTCGGAACTCTGACCAACGTATCTCTCGACTGCAGTTCGTTTTCTGTTTCTACTGCCCAGCTGACTACTAGGCAATGCCACGGTCAATGGGGCTGAACTTGGACTCAACTCGGACACTAGTCATACTGGAACAGTCCATCCCATTGTCCCCCGAGAATGGAGAGAGCCTCTTTTAAATCCTCCGACCACACCACTTAGTCTCAAACACTACCCAGATGGAACTATCAACTATGGGGTGTAGTCCACTACATGATGCTTAGTTTAAGTGGAATTACAAGTCCTTCCACCTAACTGTACAGTGGTTGAGGAAGAGTTGAACTGTTGGAGAAGAACTTGACCAATGGTCAGAATAATCAAAGATTCCATCTTTCCTGCCCGTGTTCTGGAGCAATAACTGAATAGGTATTCACTGGTGCCGTGGAACCAAAGAGAGTAACCATTCATCCCCACAAAAGTAGAAATGTTGGTATTCATAAAAATTAATCAGCAGTGGATAACATCTAAATTCACCTTTCTCAATGTAACATTTACAAGAGCAAAAACCAATGTACTGTACCATGATAGGTGTATCATTGCGTTCATTTAAAACAAAGATACCAGACCCCAAGATATTAAATTGCAAACACAGGGCCTGAGTCATTGGAGAGGTTGCATTGGAGGGGGAGGAAAATTTAAAATGTGGGGACAGACTTATAGTTGAGGTAGGGCATGTCCTAGAAAAACTTTAAATTCAGTGTAAACATAAAGCTATCAAGTATTTGTGTGCTAGATGAAAAAACAGACAGTATTTAACTTATGCGCAAAATAATAAACTAATTTGCACCCCTTGCATTGTAACATGGTTTGTTCCGGAGGACATTTACTCCTTTATTTGCCTTACTTTCCTTAATGACTCAGGCCCACAATCTTTTTCTCATAATTGTTGCATTGTCCAGCAGAACGTTCTTGACATATGTTCACTTGAAAACTTAGGAGATCAGGGTTGTGATGATATCCAGGCTATGACTGGCAATGTGATATTTGAGTCAACTCCTAAGCCTTGCAGTTTCTGAATTAATTTATTGTGTCATACAGCGTCAAATGCTTTGCTAAGGTAAGCGATATCGTCTGATCCATAATGATCTATTGCTTTAATCAACCCATCAAAAAAGTTACGCCTCAGGATATATGAAGATTTAAGAGATGATATGTAGTCTGGTGAAGTTACTGATCCCTTTAATGGTAATTATATAAATATGTGTAGTATATCTGAATGCTTGAACTACAAGACATGCTGTTTATATAAAAATTTGTATTGCTGACACGTGCACTTTTTACTTTTTGACCAGCAGAGAGCACTAGTGTTCCACCAAAAGAGTCCAGTAACCCCTTAGTCATTCTCAGTCATAAAAGCTCAAAAATTGCTTCACCAATGCCTGAAAAACCTGATTTAAGGAATTTGCTAAACCAGCAACCAATCGCACATAAAATAACGATGGTAGAGCCAAAGAATGTGATGTCATATGCAGTAATAGAATCTATTACATACCTGCCAACTTTTCCTTGTTGGCTTCAGGGAGATCCCGGGGAAGGTGTGTTTGGGGTGGGGCTTGACAAATTGCATAATTTTGGTCCCGCCCCCTAAATGATTGTCACAATTTTGGCCAATTACAGCAGAGGGCTATTTACGTCATTAAGCCCCGCCACTTATCTATTGCGGGGCGAGAACCGGGAGGTTGCCCTGCTCTCCTGGGAGGTCTCCCAGAAATGTGGGAGTCTCTCCGACATTCCGGGAGAGTAGTCAACTATGCATTAAAGAAAAGCAGCTAATGAATCGCTAGAGACTGAAGTGTCTTTTACATTTCTGTCTCCATTACTGAAGACATGTTGTCTTACCTGTCAGTCTTTGATTAAATCTTGGTCTCCATGAAAATGGCCACCATAGGCATCAATACATGGACATAGGACACAATTTCTGAATTGTGTCATCATGCCACAGATGGCGAAGCCGACCACGTCTTGTACTGGCTCAGGATGACGGAAAATGTCAGACTCTTCAGGGAGTGAGGGAGATCACCCCTATTTCAGGGAGTCTCCCTGACATTCAGGGAGAGTTGGTAAGTATGATCTATTAGTAATATGAGGTTCTTAATTAATATCCCTGCCCAGAAAATATTAGACCACAATCACAATCATCCTCGCCCCTGCACTAACCCTGTTTTTAAACAACTCTAGCTATGGATGGTTGTAGTGAAAGGATAGGTGGATGGACCACCCTTTAATGACCTCTGAATTAATCCTGCATAGCACCCCCCCCCCCCCCCCACACACACACACACACAAACACTCATTACTCAAACTGTCCCCAACTTACACCACACTACCTCCAAATGTGATTTTTTTGCAGGCAGAACTAACGTGGGTGCAAGGGCTGCGACCACTACAGGGGCCAAAGTGGGGGGCACAGGCAATGCCAGGGCCCCCCTTCAAGGGCACCGCTGGAGATATCATGCACCCCCGTCACCCCCACGTCAACCCCCAAAACACCACTCTGCTCTAAAAAGAGCAGAGCAAAGTCCTCTTCTGACCCATGCATGCTCACAAGAGGCCTGCTACCTGCTGTGTTCTGAGCAGAACCAGGAGGCCCAAGTTCAGATGAGCCAAAGTCAAATAGACAGCAGCCTGCGATATCAGATGATAAATTGATGTAATGAACCTCTAGAACAGGCTAGTAGTGGTTTTTACCTTTAGCAGATTCTGTTAGAATGAAAGATATTTACCTATAATTGGCTCCCCCCAGGTCATAGGAACGTAGTGGTAGAGGCTTATTTCGAGACTGACCCTAGCACTAGATAATTAGGAAACCTCAATCAAACAATATTAACAGTGGGAAAAAAATTGAAGGTTCTCAAAAGTCTACCGAGTATTGCAGCTATTTCTCAGCAGGTGGCGCTCTAGTGTAAGCCATAAACTGAGAGCAATAGATGATATTCTGCAATGATTTCACAGGGAACATAACTGTTAACATAATTCTTCAGAAAGAAGTAGTTTCACCTAAGTGTGGTTAATAATATCTGACGCAGAGGGAGAAGATCTGTGTCTCTCCAGCAGAGAGCTGGATAGGCTTCAGAAGCATAAAGGTTACTGGTCTGTTCATATGAGCCAAGTACGCTTCAAATCAATTTGCAAAACAAAGCACAGGAAATTCATTCATATGAGATTATTTGATAAGTTCAGAACCGTTTGAGACTAGGCAAAGACTGGTAACTAATAACAACGATAACTATTACATTAATAGCTAATTGAATGAGTCTATTGACGACAAGATAACTAGAAACTATGAAATGTTCTGAAATACTTTGGAAGTTACCTGGAACCAACGATGGTCTTCAGAAGGGAAGAAATTGTCTTTTCCATTATAATTTGGTTACCAGTCGTAATTGTTAGCCCAGACCACCTGACGCTTACATAGTGGAAGCAGCTATTTTATGAGTTGAACCTATTACCAAGAGGTAATTGTGACATCACTGAGGCTAGAAGTACTTTGTACCGCACGGATGTTACTAATGATCTGAACAACTGTATAATTAACAAGCTAAACATTTTCCACCATTTACAATAGAGTAGCTGTCTACACATATAGCCCCTTTTTCCACCGGTGTGAACCTATTTCTTGCTCCGGGTTCCTCCAGGCTGGCTCAGGCTCTTATATATTTGGGTTCTATGGCTTAGAACATTCAGTATTGAAACCTCGGTTGGCTGTATATATCACAGGTGCAACAATACAGTTCACATCACGGTTGTTATAATATATGGAAGCAAGACCATAACTCAATAAATTTCAATGTTCAGTTTATCGATCTGTAGCGCTCCTAGAATGACGGAACAGTCACACACAGCTGTCCTACCTTCCTCTCAGTGACCACCTACCACCTACGTTTGCACGTACCACTACAACGGCTCTCCACCTTGGACCCTAGCTCGGATGTGACCGGGCTCCTCAATCCTACAGCAGAGTGTACTGCAGGAAACAGACAGATAGTACAGGAACCATCAATAGTGAAAAGTTGAGTATAGTATGTACCCGTGACCACCTCACAAATGATCACAGCCTCATCTACCTTTCAATACAGAATATGCACAAACCAATCTTACTCCTCTTACTCCTCTTACTACCCTGAGTCACCAACCTTCGCCTGGCACCTAATTACACAGCAAGCCTTCGTCCGCTGCCTGGGTCCCCAGCTTCCTCATATGCTACTCTCGACAGCCTAAGGCCTAGCTTCACTCACGAAAGACTGAGTGTCCTTCTAACCAAATAGGACCTAGTGCCTTGTGCCACACCTTACAATGGTCCTTGGGCCCAGCCTAGTTAACTATGGGCCTAGTGCCCAATTTCACGAACTGTGGGCCTTGAGCCCAGTCTAACTAAAGGCCTTGTGCCTAGTTTAGCTAAGGTGTCTAATGCCTAATAACCCTATCTACCGATTACTGTGTCTGCGTTTTATCCCCTGTTGGTCCACGGGCCTAACGCCGAACTGCGCTAGGGCCTTGTGACCTATGAGGGGAAAATACAGAGGATAGGAGAAAGCAATGTGGATGTGGGACCAGGAGAGGTGGAACCTGCAAAGGCCTTATCTGTTCTCTGAGTATTCAGGGCTTTCTCCTTGATCTCTCTCCGCTGTTTCCACTGGTCCTCCTCTGGTGTCCGCTGGCGTTAATCCCATTGGGTCTTCACGGGGCAGAGTAGCTCTCAGCCCTGACAAGAGTTCTCTTTCTTCGACTTCCACTGCGATTTCCTCTGTGTCTTCATTTCTTCTTAGCTTGACCGCAAAGTCTGCCTTTCTTTCAAATGGCTTCTTGCTTCCTTTCTTGATCGCATCGTCTTCTTCTTCTTCTTTTTCTTCGCAGCTGGTCCCTTGATGTCCACTCGCCATGATCTCCGTTGACCAACTTCCAAAATTGCGGCACACCAATGTCACCAATGTCACGTGTCACGATTGACGTCATTGGCTCACCGCGGCGCCAAACGTCTAAACGGTCGGGAGGTGAGCCCTGATTGGCTCACCGACCTGGCCATTAGCGGCGTAGCAGCATCGATATGGAGGGGTCCACCAGACTTCAGGTTGTCCAGTGAGTCCCTCACAGATCACCACTAGCAGACATTTAGTATTGACACTGTACAAAGGATGCCAAAGAGCTGACACTTTACTCTCAACCTCTAAGCAGTCTTTTTTTTAGCAGTTCTCCTGATATCCCAGCAACAGGCTGTTCATACATTACTTGAGTGTCCCTTGTTCCTTTCTCTCTAACATAGGCATGTATTTTATTTTATTTTATTTTATGGACGAGCATGGATTACAGATGAAGAACCTGGATGTTGGTGATTATTATAGGGCTTTTTTTTTATTTTGTTTTTAAATAAAGTTATTTTTAAAATGTGGTGTGTGTTTTATTTTTACATTTTGTCATCATGCCCTACAGGTCTCAAGGGGCCATGGGAGCGAGGGCAAGTGCCAGCTTGACCTGGCAGCCATGGGAAAGCTGGTGTTTGTAGTGACACAAGCACCAGCATGCCCAAACTGTTAATGGCAGCCTTCCCTCGCTACTGCAATTATCCAACTTCTCCAGCACTATCTTCAGGTGTAAGCTTTACTCAGTACACGATGGGACCTCTTTTCACTGGTTTTCATTGGGCCTCTTCATTTTTGCCTGTCCTGAGGACCTGTGGCTAGTATGGACTATACATTAGTCCCCAGCCAGTCATGGGAATAAGGAGAGCTCCCCCGGACTTCATCTTCTATGCAAGTGGCTAAACTCTTCCTACCTTGACCCCAGACAAGGGGGGATCAGGAGTGGCTCAGAACTTCTCCCATTTTTGCCCAGACTGGACCCAGACTACTCATAACTATAGGCTATAGGCATTAAAGTGGAAAACAAGAACACAGGTGAACATAGAAGATACAACTGTACTCTAAAAGAGCAAGACCACAAGTAATAGGCCACACCTCCAAGAAACTTTATGCTGCATATCCCTAATTTATCTTTATGTTATATACAGCTCACCTCATTTGCTCCTGTGTTTCTGCTATCAGTCCTAGCGGTTGGGGCTGGAAGGCAGTCTCATTTCCATGCCAGTCAATCACAAGAAGTGTGTCAGTACCCCTGTGACTGTCCAGGGATATGGCAATAATTCCTCGTGATAAAGGAATGCAGAGGGAATGTGGGACCAGATACAGTATATGAACTAAACAGTGGTTTGATTTGCCCTATGCATTATTTATGAAGGGTAGTAGGGATTGTGCTAATGACATATGTTAGCTTGGAACCTAGCCAGGAAAGACGTGATATTCTCTATTTATCTAATTCACCTTTCATATATGACAGCAAGTGTGGATCTTTTCTTGAAAGAAACTATGGGGATAGTTTGTCAGCTGAATTCCCTTGTTAGAGAAACCACTTGACGCGAGTTTCTATCTCTATAGGAAACTACATTCATAGTTTCATCTTGAACCAGTGTGTAGTATTCATGGAGAGACAATCAGAAAGATGTCATCATCGTCTGCGAATAGACTCATGGTAAGTCCTTGAACGTCATTGTTTTGTCTAACACTCTAGACTCTACGTAGGTGTTGCATTTCCAAGGTTAAGAATGACATCACCCACACAACAGAGATGACGTGAAACCATCATGAAAAAACCTACTGTAGATGTGAGATTATAACAGTGACAAACAGCCTGGTGAGCTTCAGGGGCCGCATAGGTGACCCTCTAATCTTCAAAAGGGCCACACATTACCCTTAATCTCTGTAATAAGCTAAAACAATACATTTAATCAAAGAAAGAGACACCGATCTGTAATAACATATCAACAGGCATTTTACACAAGCGTTACAAGCTATAACAAACAAATCTGGTAGTAAAGTAGGAAGGAGCGGGGGTCAGCAGGAGAAGTTTGGTGGTGGGCTTTAATTTAATTTTTGTTTGTTTGTTTTCTCAATATAGTCTGTATAAGTCTATTCTTGAATTCATTTACCTACTCAGGGGCAAATGCAGAATTTGTAGAGGGGGTTCCCACACCACGCCGCCAGTGGGCATGACCAGCATGCATAGGGGCGTGGCTATAATATTAGACAGTGCTTGGCTGCTCTCCAACTCTTC
The DNA here is from genome assembly GCF_038048845.1 of Mixophyes fleayi. Taxonomy (NCBI): domain Eukaryota; kingdom Metazoa; phylum Chordata; class Amphibia; order Anura; family Limnodynastidae; genus Mixophyes; species Mixophyes fleayi. The sequence goes on along the minus strand of NC_134405.1, from coordinate 28,557,131 downwards.
CTATCCTCATAATATTCATGCTGCGTGCACTACTGTTAGGTGCACGCAGCTCTCCCTTTTCAAGCAGAGCCGTGTGAAGCGGAGGCAGGGTCCAGCCACCTCAATTATACAGTGCCCCAGGCTTGGAGGGGGTTTCCAGGCCCTAATGAACCCCCTCCTCGGTTTGCCTATGGTACTAGCTCCCACTACAACTGTTGGGAGACGGAGTTCCACACATCTATAAACTTAGCTGTAAAAAGTTCTTTAATATGCGTTCCACTCCGTTCTGATAGAACGCAAGTCTACTTCCTGCTTCCTGTTGTGCGCACAACCTTACTGATGTCACAATCTATCACAGTGTGTCCAAGAACCAATCGCAAACTCCCAATGCATTTAGTCTCACAGACTTTCTCAAGGGATGGACACTATTAGTGTATGTAGTCTTTAAATAGAATTGTCCAACATTCCTTGCTCCTCCCACTGGACAGCGATGCACTTCCATTCTTTCATTCATAGAAAGTCAATAAAAAAACTAGTTAAAAAGGCATTGCTTTGGTTATAAAAACCATATATGGAAGAATACATCAACTATCATATTGAAGAATAAAACAGTTACATTGTAATTCATATATAAATATAAATTGTTAAAATATTAAAATATTAGTTTCATATATAAAATACTAAAATTGAATTCCTACAAATCTTGGATTGGAGAGCTTATAGCTGATCTATAACAGACGGCAGGAAAGTATTGCACTACGTGAGTATTCCTCCCCATCTGTACATTATAGTGCATATATCCACAAATAACACACCTATATGCATGCATACATAATCATCTATGCAACATGGCTAAAAATACTAGAGAAAGGACTTCATGTCAAAATCAATGTTTAGCCCCTTAGGGGTTAAAGTGCCTAAATTGAAAATCCATTTAATTTATTCCTGCAATATGTGTCTCTCAAATTCTCCACCTCTCCAGTCTGGTGTTACAGTACAAATGCCCAAAAAGGTGAGACCTTCGAAATCTCTATAGTGTACCTCATCAAAATGGGCTGAAACACTATTGGTTTTGAGTCCTATCCGTATATTCCGCATATGTTCATTTATTCTAACTTTTAGCTTCCTCTTTGTGCGCCCTATATATTATAATCTGCACAGACAGATAAGTAAATAAATAACATTCTTAGTCACACAAGTAATTTTCTGTTTAATAATATACTCATGTAAAATAATTTTTCTTTCTTTTTCTATTTGTAAAAGACTTGAATTTTTCTTTTTTCATCGTTATAATTATTATTATTATTATTATTGTTATATAGTTTTGGAGTTGAGGATGATGATTGTTACACATTTGATCCAGATGCATCTATACACTAGATTTAAGGTTGCATGTATCTTAAGATGTGTGCAGCTCAAAATACATATGTGGAAATACAAGTGTGCATCTTTGCTCATATATAAATCACAATCTCCTACTGGCTCCTTAATCATACCAACCAGAGGTATTTGTTTTACAATAAATCACTGAATGGATATAGCACTTTTACAAGAATATGTTATTCAGTTACACTGTAAACAATAGCACAATATAAACAGGATAAAACAATACAATGCAAACCATCTACTTAGCAAGCCAACCCTTGAAGCGATCCTTCTGGGCAGTCGTTTGGTGTTCATTATTTCCTTCTACCAGTAAGTCAGTAGTCAAGCTCAGTGTTGCCCTGCTTTTGGTAGGAACACACAAACTCAAGACCAAGTGGAACTCCAGCTGGTAAAGTCTGGACAAAGTCCTCTGGAACCCCCTATAAAGACTGGCTCCCTGAAATGTGACAATGAGAAGACCATACAATAGCCACTGACCTTGTTCATCAATGAAGCTTAATCATAGGCGATACGATTGAGAGGCAGTCTTCTCCTCAAATTGACCACTCAACATCTTTTTGGGTATTTTAGAGCTCCCCCCACATCTATGACTGGTACTTTTGGCTTACAGTGACCAACCTCTTTAGTACAAAGTCCCATTACCTGGAGTAGTATCGGTAAGTTCCTGTTGTCTGTGGAATAGTGAGCTCTGCGCAAGTCTTAGCAATGGCAATACCCTAGTATGGCTACAGCTCATTCACAAACTACCTATACATTTTAACATTATTTACAGGGTACAAGCACTAAAGCCACATGGCAAAATATAAGAACCAGAAGGGAAGTGTCACCAGCATTCTCCTTGACGAGATAGGGTTCCAGGTGGGCTTAGCCACTGCCTGGGCACTTTTACATGCAGCTCTAAATCAGGCCATATGTCTATTAACAGAAGACTATCTCATTTATCTGAAAGCATAGTGTTCAATATATGCTTTAATTAGGATTTAAATTTCTGTGTTTTAATTGACTCAGACACACCTCTACAATGCAGAACTTTGAGCTTGGAGGGTCTTTCACTAGGCAGAAAAGTGCTTTTTATTAATGTCCCAGACAAATATTAGAAAATTAGCATAGTATTCAGCATCCAAAATAATATATAATGAAACTAAGGACACAGAGGGGAACCAGAATTATGGGGAGTGTCCACACTCTCTGTAAACACACAAATAAATCAATAAGAGAACTTGAATACCAGAGAGATGCTGTTAGGAGCAGCAGGTAACCGCTGTTCTCTTTTTGGCTGCTGCAGTGTTGTTTTTAGCCTGAGTGTGATCACCTGAACTCCTCTCACCTGCAGCTCTATCTGACACCTGCCCTGATTGGCTACTACTCGTTTTAATACCTGTCAGCTTCAATCTGCATTTGCCGGTTATAGCGTTCACACACTGCTTCTCCGTGCTCCTGGTTCTGTGATTTGTCTGCCAGTTTCCTGATTGATACCCGTTCTGACCTCTGCCTGGATACTGACCTTGCTGGTTTGCTCGTGACCTTGACTTCTGCCTGAATATTGACCTTGCTTGTTTGCTCATGGCGATGGATTCTACTTTTACTTCTACTTGGATTCGGACTCTGCCCTTTCATCTGAGAGATCCCATCTCATCCGCAGGATTGTGGTGCCAGCTATCCTCTCCATCACCTGTGTCTGTTTCACAGTACAGATTTACTGCTCCATCTTGCTTCGGCATTTTCCCTGACACTGTGCTGCTCTCTAGCTCCATCTCACTCAGGCCACTGCTGGTACTACACCATCCTCTACTCCACACTGCCAATCTGTAATACTGGTGGAGGTTGGTACTGCATCCTGTTACTACTCAGTGTTCCTGCTTAATCTGGTCCAGAAGTATCTCTGCTCAGCATTCCACTGTCAAGTCCTCTGTGGTGCCTACCTACCGGAGTTGAGTTATCACTACTCAAGAATAAGTCCTGGGGACAACTGAGTACCGGTGAACATATCTGGTTCTGTGGGAAAGGGGGTTGCTATAGGTGAAGCTCTCGTCAAACAACAGGTTCTGATAGCTCAACTCATTGGGTTATTTGTGTCAGATGCTGCATAGAAATCATTGGTATTGCTTAGTACAATGAGAACAATGCCACACAATTCAATGCTGATGTTAGAAATGACAATAAAATTTCCCTAGTTCAACAATCCTATATTGAAGGATTTGCTGATGGAGATGCGGTTAGTTGTAATATATAAAAGTTCTGAGTTCAGAAGTCAAAAGGGTGTACTCTGTTGCTAACCGGCCTGGTTTCATTGGAAATGTGGGTGTTTAGATGGATCGGAGATGTCACCTGGATGGTGTGAGGAATAGATGTAGCAGGTACAAAAAATGCATCCCCTCCTCCAATTATCCCCAGTCCCTCCCACTACAGATATATTTACTATTTAATTGTCGAAATAAAAAAACCCTTACACTGAGAGGCAGCAATAGTTGCTGCTTTACCCAAAGCAGCCCAAAGGTATCTGGAGACTAATGTCTGCCTCAAATTCTATAATATCAACCAAATCATTATCTGTCATTGTGGTGGATTCAGCCAGAAGATGACAGCAGACGACTGTACTTGGCGTGTGTACACATTGGTCTCATGACTACACTAACTGGCCTCCGTCATGTCAGAAGTGTGGACAAAATGGACTGTCGCCCCAGAACTCACCAAGTGGCAGGATTAAACTGTGTGTTCTCAGTCAGTAGATCAAGAAATACTGGAGACCTGACTGATGTGCAAGGAGGCTCTTTAAGGAATAAGGGGTAACATTTATGAAAGCAATGAATTAGTTGCAATTACATTTCTTCTGCAGAAAATTGGACAAATCATTGTCACATTTTTAAAAACAATACGATTTGCTATACAAATTTTACACATGAGCAGAAAAAACATTCACCGTCACCCTTAGGAAACAACTCCACTGCACTGCACCATCATCATCAGTTATTTATATAGCACCACTAATTGCGCAGCGCTGTACAGAGAACGACTCACATCAGTCCCTGCCCCATTGGAGCTTACATTCTAAATTCCCTAATATATATACACACACAGACACAGAGACTTGGGTCAATTTTGATAGGAGCCAATTAACCTACCAGTATGTTTTTGGAATGTGGGAGGAAACCGGAGCACCCGGAGGAAACCCACGCAATCATGGGGAGAACATACAAACTCCACACAGATAAGGCCATGGTCGGGAATCAAACTCATGACCCCAGTGCTGTGAGGCAGAAATGCTAACCACTTAGTCCCTGTGCTGCCCAAACCATCAAACATTTAAAATTCCTAAATTGGAACATGGCCACTCTTCCACTGAAAGGGTGGATAAGGCTGTGTTATGTTATGGGTGTGTCCTGGAGAGCTAGGCAACACCCAACCCGCCTTCCCTCTCTAAAAACACCCTTGAATTGCCCTACACATTGGCCTCTGGTGTTTGCAGCTACCAAGCTGGACATAACTCCTGCGAGTCAGTCAGCGCCGCCTTCAGAAAAAATCGGGCCCAGTACAGGCCCCCCGTGCCATCCGGGCCCCCCCCCCTCATGAGCGCCCCCCCCCACATTAGCAACACATACTTTCATACTTACCTGGGGCCCGCCGCTGATCTCCGCTAATCTGTCTTCAGCCTGGCTGTCACCGTGACAGCCAGGCACCACAATCCGATCGCAGGGGTGGAGGATTCATTCCCCCTGCGATCATGTGATCTGTCACAGGCAGAGCACATGATCGCAGGGGGAATGAATCCTCCACCCCTGCGATCGGATCGTGGTGCCTGGCTGTCACGGTGACAGCCAGGCTGAAGACAGAATAGCGGATATCAGCGGCGGGCCCCAGGTAAGTCTGTGCTGAGCTGTTGTACCGGGCCCCCTGGTGAGCCCGGGCCCGGTACAACAGTACCCCCCGTACCCCCCTGATGGCGGCCCTGGAGTCAGTACACACATCATAAGTTTTGTTCAGAGTGTTGTGGAATTCCACAACAATATAACATAGATAAGAATAGGCCTGGATTAGTGGAAAGACCACATACTGTAATCCTAAACTGTAGGGCTATACAGACACTGCTTTATTTTTTCACTTTGAAAAATAATACTATTATCCATTATTAACATATTACATTTATAGATGTGCAGAAATGTGGCTGAATTATTTCCAGCTATTTATTTTGCACAGATAGAGCCTGGTATCAGGATCCTAAGTATATCTGGAAAGTGGGAGTTATGGTGTGGCATAGAAAAGTGGTCTAGGAGAACATATATTTCAAATTCAGGCCAGGAAAAGAACATCACATTGGGCCTGGTTCATTAAGGATCTTAAATGAAGAGGTATCTTATTTCAGTCTCCTGGACAAAACCATGTTACAATGCAAGGGGTGCAAACTAGTTTTCTGTTTTGCACATAAGTTAAATACTGACTGTTTTTTTCATGTAGCACACAAATACTTGATAGCTTATTTGTACACTGAAATTTAAAGTTGATATTTGTGTGCTACATGAAAAAACAGTCAGTATTTAACTTATGTGCAAAACAGAAAACTAGTTTGCACCCCTTGCAATGTAACATGGTTTTGTCCAGGAGACTGAAATAAGATACATCTTCATTTAAGATCCTTAATGCATCAGGCCCATTGACACTAAATTTATGGAACACTGATTGTAGGATAATACCATACATTTTCAAGCAAAAAAAGGAAAGGAAAAATAAAGTTAATGATAGTATCCCTTTAAGGGATAAAATATTTAAAGTTGGACTAATGTGTGAATTTGTACAAAAAACTCAGAAATACAGAATGTGTCAGTGTTTGACTGTACCCAGAATAGACATTGGTACAGCACATTCATTTGTCAACGGGGGCTGCAGGCTGATTATGAGTCAGTGGATAGAAGCTGAATTTACAGACACAAGAAACAGGCTGGTGATACTCAACACAGCAGGGATGGATGCGGCCAGATGACTGGGAGACACTTTTCCTATATACGGAGGGATGCATATAAGTGCTTGAGCAGAGATAAGTGGCTAAGCGTCACATAAAACACTCAAGGCACAATAATACCTCAATAATAGCCATGTATGAAGCTGCAAAGAAGCAGGTTCACAGTCCAAATGTCGTGTTGTAAGGTCATGTGACTGTTTTCCTCTTTGGGCCCGTTTGTACGGGAGAGCACATAGATTGGCATGTCAAAGTGGTAAGAGATGAACGCAATTTTGAAAACAGTTCTGCAAAATATTTCCCTCATTTTGCATTTGCAGAATATGTCCTTAAATGTTCCATGCTGAATAAAATGCTTAAGGGCTAATATCTTTCACCTCAACTTAAACCTCTCCTTACCTTATTTAACTTAACTAAATAAATGAACCGATATGATGTGGCAAATAAATAAAGGAGTTTATTTGGCAAACCATATGGTGGAGAGTAGAAGGAGCCGGCAGTACAGCAAGGCCCAAAACGGATATCCCAACGTTGGTCAACTTTCCCTTTGGATATCAACAACATGGGTGGTAACAAACATCCCCTGGGCACACATATCTACCATACCGGGAATCAATTATCTCGGGCACACCAAAACCCGCGACCCCTCTGGGCTTTAAGGAGTGCAACCACAAGCTGACCCACAGGGGTAGTTCTTGCACCGAGACTATAGCCGACTCTTCGAAGGGAGATGGGTTTAGCATGCCTACCACATAAATATGCGCCTCCATTATTATTGGCCGCCAACTGCGCTAAGCTTTCCGGCAACAAACCATCCATGACCTCCACGATACTAATGCCCTACCAGGCTAGGAACAGGATAAAAATTGAAAGCCAGCACAAAATAGAGCAGCAGATGTAGAATTTCATTCAAAGCCAGGGAAGGTGGGCAGGTAACATCCAGGCTCTCTAGAGAATGAGTTACACTCCGCCCAATCTATTGTATATGCACCACATACCCTATTTAGATGACCATAAGGGTATTTCCGAGCATGTGTTTGCTCATCTTGCACTTTTCTATAGAACTGGCCATGGATTTGTACAGCAGGATGAAAAGTGAGTGAAATTTGAAAAACTATGGTGGACATTGGCATATGGAGGTGGGGTACAAGGAATGTCCTCAACTCTTAGGGAAAAGCATTGTGATGTGTCAGCCTACGTATCTGAAGCACAAAATTTACTTTTGCAGGGCAAGATATTTAGAGGAGTTTTCTTCTTTGCCAGAGCCCCATCTTTGCCCACCATGATTACCATTGCTGGACCTACATTTTTACCAATCCCCCTATCGGTGTCCCTGACTGTAATTGGCTACATTAATAACTCTGTATTTGATCTATTCTGTCTTTTACCTACAGTTTTTCATCACAACATATGTGAATCAACACTTGGGTGTTGGTGTATTCAGTAGACCTACTGATCCCAACTGTTGTAGCAACTGTTCTTCATTAGACCAGGGAGTGATTGCTTTGAAAGCTTTGAGGTGGACCATTTATTTTGATTCTAAAAAGAAAACTATTTGCCCCTGGACTGTTGTGAATCGACTTTTTAATTTGCTGGTAGCACTTGCCTCTCTCTAATGGGTTAATATTAGGGTAAGGGATTGTGACATCCCCCTCCTGAGACATTTCCATCACTCCTTTCCTCCCAGAGACCTCCTCTGAGTCCACAAGTGACTTTAACGTATCATCAGGTTTGACATGAGATATGTAACTTTTTTCTGGACCGGGTGATCCCTTTAAGTAGGACACCAGATTTCTCTCCTCCATAATTCACGTGACTCTTACAGCATGCACAAATGCTCTTGGATTCAGACTCTCACATAGATCATATTCAGCTGGACTCCAAGCTCTCCTCTTCTCCAAGACGGCACATACTCTGCTATACCATCCGACTTCTCTAGTCCTCTCACTCAGAACCTCTCACGTTCCTCTCCCGGTTCCAAGGTTTATTACTGCTCTATGGCTTCCATCACCCTTAAATAATTGTTAAACACTCTTATGCCATAAGGTAGGGTTACATTTAGGTGGTTCGAAAGGTTGGCATTGCTTCTATTTGCTTAACCGGGTAATTAAAACATGATTACCTTGGTGAATACTATATATTTTCAGACAGTAAGATTCTCATTTAAGATGTAAAAAATGTGTCTTAAAATATCCTTTGGTCAACACATAAGAGCTCCTAGAATTTTAAAACAAGACATTTCCATGGATATCAAATGTAATAGATCACTAATTACCTGCCACCACCAATTCATGATACCTACAGTATTTTGAATTACCTTACAATGCAATGATAAAAAATGAATATATTTAATATATAGGTTCTTCTGCTTTGAAATAAAGCTGAGTTGTTGACCCCTGCAACTCCATCTCCTCCTCAACGTTCCACTTCTCAGAATTTGGCCTGAATACAACATTTGTGGCCAGGGCCGGATTTACCGCTAGGCAACCTAGGCAACTGCCTAGGGCTCAGCGGTACCCAGGGGGCCCTGCCAGAGCCGACGGTGAGTGGGGTAGGCAAGGCAGAGGGGCGCTCCCCTCCGCCTGCCATCCCCCTCTGGCCGCCGTCATAATACACAAGAACCGGCAGAAAACAGATTTAAGAAAAAAAAAAAAAAAGTCAGCTGACCGCTCGTCGGGTCCCAGCAGCCTCTCCTCCTCTCAGTGTCTCAGTGATAGAGAGAGAGGAGGAGAGACTGCCGGGACCAGGCGGGCGATCACGTGACTCTTGTTTTTTGTTTTTTTTTAATCTGTTTGGACTAACCGAGGAGGAGCAGCGCGCCGGAGAAGAAAGGCAATAGAAAGGTAAGTAAAATAACGGAGGGACAGAGGTGGTGATGGTGAAGGGGCACAGAAGTGGTAATGGTGATTGGCACAGAGGTAGTGATGGTGAAGAGGCACAGAGGTGGTGATGGTGAAGGGGCACAGAAGTGGTGATGGTGAAGAGGCACAGAAGTGGTGATGGTTATTGGCACAGAAGTGGTGATGGTGAAGGGGCACAGAAGTGGTGATGGTTATTGGCACAGAAGTGGTGATGGTGAAGGGGCACAGAAGTGGTGATGGTGAAGAGGCACAGAAGTGGTGATGGTTATTGGCACAGAGGTGGTGATGGTGAAGGGGTACAGAAGTGGTGATGGTTATTGGCACAAAGGTGGTGATGGTGAAGGGCACAGAAGTGGTGATGGTGAAGGGGCACAGAAGTAGTGATGGTTATTGGCACAGAGGTGGTGATGGTGAAGGGGCACAGAAGTGGTGATGGTGAAGGGGCACAGAAGTGGTGATGGTGAAGAGGCACAGAAGTGGTGATGGTTATTGGCACAGAGGTGGTGATGGTGAAAGGGTACAGAAGTGGTGATGGTGAAGGGCACAGAGGTGGTAATAGTGAAGGGCACAGAAGTGGTGATGGTGAAGGGGCACAGAAGTGGTGATGGTGAAGGGCACAGAGGTGGTGATGGTGAAGGGGCACAGAAGTGGTGATGGTGATCGGCACAGAGGTGGTGATGGTAAAGAGGCACAGAGGTGGTGATGGTGAAGGGCACAGAGGTGGTGATGGTGAATGGGCACAGAAGTGGTGATAGTGATTGGCACAGAGGTGGTGATGGTGAAGAGGCACAGAGGCGGCACATGCTTTCACTTCTACATAACTATAGGGGTATATGGTAGGCATGCGGCGGCACATGCTTTCACTTCTACGTAACTATAGGGGTATATGGTAGGCATGCGGCGGCACATGCTTTCACTTCTACATAACTATAGGGGTATATGGTAGGCTGCAAAAATATAGTGCTATGCATTGTTTCAGGGAGGGGGCCCAAAAACAGTATCCTGCCTAGGGCCCTATGAGGTCTAAATCCGGCTCTGTTTGTGGCTGGTAAACCAATTATTTAAGCAGAACTGCAGGAGAATCATATGTCTCTGTAGAAATCTACAAGTCTCTATTGATAATCTTACCATACTGATAATGTTCTGCACACTGCATGTATACAAACTTACAAACACTTCAAAGCTACATAGAGAGGTATATATGTGTAGATTATTATTGTACTATACACTATTGCATTGTATCAGGTATATTGTAGTTATTTATTTATTTCTTTAAATTACACGTACAGGGAATAGAATCCAGAATGCAGAATGTCAGGAGCATGAGTAGAAGGGGGGAGGGGGGTGAGAAAGCTGGGAATGTGGATTCAGACATCTGGGCCCCTCGTGTCTGAAACATGTGAGGGAAACAATGAGGTCACATTCAGTTACCTTATAAAGAGTTCGGTACATTCCAGAGCTAGTTCCCTGCGACCTACGTGACCCCCCAGTGAGTCCTATAAACTTTGATAAATCAATTGCCAACATATATTAAGTGAAAACAAAAATTGTAGATTATTATACACAAACACTTAACTCTATATATGGATAAGTATATCAATATATATATAATCTAATCTACTATCTTATCTTATCTTACAACTCAGCTGTTGCTGATATTGGTGCACTTGAAGAAAGTTATGGCATATCTCTGAGGCTGGGAGCCAAGATAGGCCCAACTCCAGCACTTGTGTTCCTTATTATTATTATTTCTGTTATTACAATCGTTTATTTATAAGTCTCCACAAGACTTCAGCAGCCCTGTACATAGGCGGTTACACCATACAACAAAATTACTTAAGTACATACAGATAAGAGCAATTGGGAAAGATAGCAGAATAATAAATGTACTGATGCAATTAACTGAGAAAATGACATGGCATTAAAAAACAGCGAGACAAAAACAGGGACAGAGAGGAGGATGGAGACAGGGCAGACGTAAAACACAAAGTACAGACATGAGACATAGGGTAGAGGACCCTACCCGTGAGAGACTACATTCTAGAAGGAGAGACAAAAGGAGCAAATGGGAACAATAGACATAGTGGGGTTCACTGTAGCACAACAAGATTCTCTAGTCGGGACAGCATCAGCAAAAACTGCCTGTCCTAACAAAGTCTTTCTCCTGGAGAGATAATTCTGTGTGCCCCAGCAGCCACTGTGCCCCCTAATGTGCTCCCCAGTTACAAGCCCCTGCAGCCACTGTGCCCCCTACTGTGCTCCCCAAATACATGCCCCAGCAGCCACTGTGCCCCCTACTGTGCTCCCCAAATACATGCCCCAGCAGCCACTGTGCCCCCTACTGTGCTCCCCAAATACATGCCCCAGCAGCCACTGTGCCCCCTAATGTGCTCCCCAGTTACAAGCCCCTGCAGCCACTGTGCCCCCTACTGTGCTCCCCAAATACATGCCCCAGCAGTCACTGTGCCCCCTAATGTGCTCCACAGTTACAAGCCCCAGCAGCCACTGTGCCCCCTACTGTGCTCCACAAATACATGCTCCAGCAGCCACTGTGCCCCCTACTGTGCTCCACAAATACATGCTCCAGCAGCCACTGTGCCCCTCCCTCCCCCCACGAATTACCTTTCCTGCTTTCATTGGGTCCATTGCTATGGTGATACAGAGCTGTCATGATGTATGTGTATTATTTATATGGGTGTGGTACCTATAAACGGTACCGACTACCGTGACAGAGAAGGCAACGACATGAGGAGTCCGATTCAATAGTACACCGACCTGCCCAAAAAACTACTTAGCGGAATGCAGATTACTTCATATCACGACTCGCTCCGTTGCCGACTGGAGAAAAAGGACGTAATCACCACCCGCGACTTGGCTTGGACGGAACCGACTGTCATTTATGTCATGTAAGTACTATTTTAGGGGTTAGGTGTGTTAGGGGTATTAGGGTTAGGCGTTAGGGTTAACCCTAATCCTAATCCTAACCTTAACCCCTAAAATAATACTTATTAATACAGTATTATTGAATCGGACTCATGTCGTTCTCTTCTCTGTCGGGGTAGTCAGTAACGTGAAACTGACTACCACCAGCAATAATAATATATATATCATATGAATAATCATATAATAATAATCAAATCTATTGCAGTCCTTTCAGCTGTTATATGAGCAGGCATAAGGTTTATATATTGCTGAGATCTGTCATATAAATAGGTATTTGCCGTTGTAGAGGGGTCTAGGATATGCTTAAACTGCTTTTCTTCTTGATTCCCTATGTGAGATTGCTTCAGTAATTAATGCTCTTTTCCAATTTCGTAACATGAAATAAGTTTTTAACTGAATAGATGTTAGATGCTTCTGGGCAGATTTGTGTTATCTATCACTAACTGTGTAATTCTATGGTTACCACCACAGATGGCGCTAACTTTAAGATATCAAAATATCACAACGGAACTTTCGAACATTTTTGCCACTTGGTAAATTATCCATTTTCACCATCTGCATAAAAACTCTCAGTGATTTTGCCAGCATTAACCCTTTAAAAATTGGACGAAGAGAAAAATTAGCCTTTCTGCAGAAAAACGGCATATGACTCAATACTAAATAATACTCCTATGTCTGTATTATGTGGTTTGCCTATGTCAGTACTTGATCTGGACAGCTCATTAAATATTCCCTGTTAGCCTGAGTCTTCCGCCCAATGTTGGACAGCACAGTGGCCTAGTGGTTAGTACTTCTACCTCACACCTACTTCGGTCTTGCCACCACATATTGAATAAGGGCAATAGGACCCCAATATCCTGTCCCACACTGGCACAAAATGAACACTCCTAGTTACCCACAGTTTAGCAAGGCATACACCAGACTTGGTATAAAAATGTATTCACAATTCACACCTCAGCAAAGAAAGGGTTTAGCATGGTCGAGCAATCTTATCTCTTCTACGCAGACAATGAATTTGTTTAGAGCAATAAGGACATGAACTATTAAATATTAAGATTTAATATACAAAATGTACAATGCTTACAGGTTATTAAAAACAACTAACATGACATGACATACATAACAAGCAAAACAGTTGAAAATAAAGGGATTAAATTCAGAGTATAACTTACAGATAAGTGGTATTTTCTGGCCAAGATGGACAGCTTATCAAGAATGATTGATTTCCCAAAAAACTGACAATTTCTTGTAACTGGTCTTAGCTTTTTAAAGGTACCTTTACACCTGTCCCCTCCTCCGGGGGGGTTATGGTCTGTGACACTTTATTTAATCCCCATTTGCATGTTATCTGATTTACTACCCAATTCTACTATGGGACCTAACTTGTCTGTGGACTGTCACACAGACCCAATTTTATTACTAATGGTTCCCCTATGAATTTACTAGAGATGCTCAGACTCGGTTCCTCGGAAACCGAACACACCCAAACTTAGGGGATCCGAGTAGCTCGGTACTTTCACGCTTTTTTTGGATTCCAAAACGAGGCAAAACGTCATCTGTGATGACGCCGGATCCCGGGAGTTTTTGAATCTATAAATACTGCCCTCCATGGCGATCTAGCGCCATTTGAGAGAGGGATACAGAAGGGGTAGCATAGAGTATAGAGCAGTTGGGCAGGCAAAGTTAGAGAATTGAAAGAGGAGGGTTGTAGTAGTGTTAAAGAAAGCTCCATTGCTAATTGTCATTGCTGATATACAAATATACTAGTCCTTGCAGGCTTTTCTTCTGAATTTGCACCAAAAAGTGTACGGTGTTATATACACCCAAAGACAAGAGCTCCATTGCTCCATTGCTGAAATACAAATAGGAGGGCTGGCAGGCTTGTATTCTGAATATGCAGGCAAATTATACTGCGTTATATATGTAACAGACAAAGAGGAGTGCTCCGATGCTAAGAGTCATTGCGATCGCCCCTCTTATTATCCTACTTTAGTTTAGTTTTATCACCACAATTAGCTTGTCTTGCTTGCACACCTGACAATCACTTTGGACTGGTGCAAACATTTTATATATGGATAATTAGATTCCTTTTTTAAGGAATATTTCCCAGACAAAAATATTGCCATTCATTTTGATTAAAGAAATCGTAAGCATATGTCCTTTTATTAGTTTTTAGTTTTTAAATTAACGTAAGAAATCCTATAGTAATACAAATCTACAATACAAAAAATAAATTTAAATGTACAATATGAAAATAATGTATATCTAAGGTGCATTAACATATATCCTTTTGCAATCCAGTACATAGATTTTAACTTGCATTTGACCTATTTGAAATAAAAATTTGATGCATTAATAACACATTGAGAGTACATTTTCAGTGCATTCGATGGGACCCATGTAACTTTGGTGTGACCCGCAGATCTTGGCTGCTTTTTACCAGAGAGCGCATAAATACAACTCCTGGATTTGACTTGCCTTAATTGCAATATTTAATAGCCAAATAAGCATCAATAATAGTTGTTCTTCATCTATATGATGCTTCTGCCACTAAGCCCCAGCAAGGGTCACTTAAAGCTCATTTATGGGTGGTTAAGGAATTTGTAATGAAATTGATGGATTAAACCTGGATCATCATCATCTATTTATATAACGGCACTTTTTCCGCAGCGCTGTACTCACTCACATCAGTCCCTGCTCCATTGGAGCTTACAGTCTAAATTCCCTAACATACACACACCAACAGAGAGGGAGAGAGTGTGATGAAGGTGGAAGCAGTGTGATGAAGATGGCGCCGTGTGATGAAGGTGGAAGCAGTGTGATGTAGGGAACAGTGTGATGAAGGGAACAGTGGTTTGATGAAGGTGGTAGCAGTGTGGTCAAGGTGGGAGCAGTGTGATGAAGGGAACAGTGGTTTGATGAAGGTGGGAGCAGTGTGGTGTAGGGAACAGTGTGATGAAGGGAACAGTGGTTTGATGAAGGTGGGAGCGGTGTGGTGAAGGTGGGAGCAGTGTGATGAAGGTGGGAGCAGTGTGATGTGGGGAACAGTGTGATGAAGGGAACAGTGGTTTGATGAAGGTGGGAGTGGTGTGGTGAAGGTGGGAGCAGTGTGATGAAGGTGGGAGCAGTGTGATGTGGGGAACAGTGTGATGAAGGGAACAGTGGTTTGATGAAGGTGGGAGTGGTGTGGTGAAGGTGGGAGTGGTGTGGTGAAGGTGGGAGCAGTGTGATGAAGGTAACAGTGGTTTGATGAAGGTGGGAGCAGTGTGGTGCAGGGAGCAGTGTGATGTGGGGAACAGTGTGATGAAGGGAACAGTGGTTTGATGAAGGTGGGAGCGGTGTGGTGAAGGTGGGAGCAGTGTGATGAAGGTGGGAGCAGTGTGATGTGGGGAACAGTGTGATGAAGGGAACAGTGGTTTGATGAAGGTGGGAGCGGTGTGGTGAAGGTGGGAGCAGTGTGATGAAGGTGGGAGCAGTGTGATGTGGGGAACAGTGTGATGAAGGGAACAGTGGTTTGATGAAGGTGGGAGCGGTGTGGTGAAGGTAACAGTGGTTTGATGAAGGTGGGAGCAGTGTGGTGCAGGGAGCAGTGTGATGTGGGGAACAGTGTGATGAAGGGAACAGTGGTTTGATGAAGGTGGGAGCAGTGTGATGTGGGGAACAGTGTGATGAAGGGAACAGTGGTTTGATGAAGGTGGGAGCAGTGTGGTCAAGGTGGGAGCAGTGTGATGAAGGTGGGATGAAAGGGGCAGCAGTGTGATTATGGGGCATACATATCTGTTATTTGTTGCTCTTACTGCTGGGATTTTATAGCTATATAGTGTTTTATTTAAAATATAGCAAAGAACAAACCTAACTGTTACTATGGTAACAATTACTACGGTAATAGTGCTCATTCTTACCGTAAGTACAGTCATTTTTATTGCTGATTTTTGCGGGAGCCGCGAGCATAAATCTGGATTAAAATTACTGTATAAACGTTAATACTGCTAGCGCTGCGTTAGAATAACGTGGCTGAACTGGATCAGCCCCATAGTGTTGTAGGGCACAGGGCCTACAGGAGTTGGGACTGGAGAGGGGGAGGAGTCATGACTGGAGAAGGGAGGGGCTGTGACTGTAGAGGGGGAGGGGTCAGGGATAATCTATAAACAGCCCCCTCCTAAAAGAAAAGTCTAGATCCGCCCCTACCATTAGACCAATCCAGGCTGACCTCCTTATCAGTCCAGGAGGGTCAGCCTAGCTATATTGGCAGGGTTGGTGTCCAACGAAGGTAATGCTCTTTCTAGGCTCATTAGAACCCTTCTGGGTTGGCTGAGAGGGAATTCTGGTGCTCTCTAGTCCTTGGATTCAGGACCGGATGACCGGATGACCTGGTGGGATAAGTTGGTCTGCCCAGGGTTAATGCAACGGCTCCCACTAGACCACCATATGCATAGTTTGTTTCCTACATTTTGTGAGTCCAGGGGGCTGCCCTAAAATTTTATTTCTTCAAACCTCATTTATGATCTAAATAAATCAAAAGCTTAAGGGGGTGTCGGGACTGTTTTTTATTTTATGTGTCACATTTTTACATTTTATACGAGCCATTGTGTTGATCTGGCATAATAGGGATAAAGAATAGGATAAATCAAAAAGTGTCAAGCACATTTATAAACTGTGTCTGAGCTTGCTTAGTCAAGAAAATGTGGCAGCTCAATGTCTAATTGATTGAAGACACAATTCACACTTCTCAGAAGTCGTCATTGCTCAACACAGGCATAAAACAAATATTTGTTTTGTGATTCATGTAACAATTCTTTATTAACCTCATGTAGCTTTATAATAAATGAAATAAACCAGAATGAGTAATAAGTTGTGAAGCTTTGAGGTTGAATAAGGATCATGATAGATAAATCTGACCAGAAATATTTAGATGGTTATTTTTGATTTTTGATTAACCAATTTTTACTTGGTGACAAAGAGAATATCCCATAGTCACTACACTAATATTTAGATTGTAAGCTCTCAAGGCCAGGGCCCTCTATCCTTATTTTGTCCTTCCTACCCCATCCTGCCTACCTGGACACCTCTGTCTGTCCCCTTCTCTTTCTATGTCATCTCCTACTGCACCTTACCTGGTGCACCTTGCACTATTGTTCCAGCGCGTTATCTTATTTGCTTTCATCTTGTCCCTTTCCCCTGTTCTGTATTATGCTATCACCATTGCATCAATCTAGTCCTCATTGTTAGGCGTTGCAGCATTTGTGGTGCCTAATAAACTAATGATAATAATAATAATCATGTCTGTGTCAACTAAGAATTGTGAACTATGTGACAAAAAGTCCTCCATATTTATTCTTCGCCTATATTTATGCAATAGGCAATGTGCCTGCTCAAACATTACCACTCAATGTTCTATCAACTGGTGCAATACAATAGGCTGTCTAATATACTTACTGGGGTTTCGGTGCGCAGTCCTGGTTTCATCTGTTGGGTCTCCAACAGGCACTGATGGGTCTGCTTCTTCCAATGGCTGCTGCCATGTTGGATTTGGGTCTTTTATGCTATTGGCTGATTGTTTCTCATGCCCCATCATCCTGCAGACTATGCAAAGCACCTGTTCTAGAAATTGGTGACAGATCTTCAAGTCATGTAGCCTGCTAAAATGTGGGATTATTTGGCTCCTCTGTATCCTGTATCCTTGTCTATTTTACCGTTCCTGGTATCCAGTGCCATATGCTTCTCAACTAATCCTGGTATCCTGTATACATATCTATACATCAGGACCTGGTATCTAGCATTATATCCTAGTATCCTGGTATCCTGTATCCATTCCTATTCTGGTCACTCCTTATTGATACTCATCCGACTCTTTGGGGGTGTCCCTTGCAAAAGACATCATCTTGGTAGATTCAGCGCCTCCGTGGTGGGTAGAGTCAAACCAGGCAGACTGCAAAGAGTTCAACTGTCCCTGTGAATTCCGTGTCATAGACATTGTAGCCCACATGATTGTCATAGGGCCAGGAATTCATAGGTATGGAGTCCACAAAAGCCACTAAGTACTAAATTCCATGTTGATCCAGGTGAAAGCAAAACAAAACCTCAGCAAAGTAGCTACTAACACACAGGATGAAAAAAAACCCTTCCTGACCTCATAAATTGGTATGAGAATAATTCCCTGGATCAGTCACGCCAATGGTCTGACTGTATATACGTATGAATAGTTATTTTTATATATCTCCATTATTGTATGCAGCATCTCACAAGATTACAGACAAATAAAAAGTGTATATAACGTAAGGGAATTTGCTCAAACATAGCAAGAGGATATTGGAATCCTGTCTCAAAGAGCTTACAATCTAATTATTATATTATATACAGAAATATTATGGTAAATGTGAATTGATGAAAGTGAAATTTGGAAAACAAGTGAACGCAATCTAGTTTCTGTTGTCATTGGGGAGATGAAGCTTCTGCTGGGACTTTAGACGTATGATGGTACTTACCTGGTGATTCTTCAGTGGGAGAGAACTGGAGCAGGAGTTTACAGTAGTCAATGCAAGATAGAATTAGGTCATGCATGGATGAGTGACAAAGAAAATGATGTTACTTGTTAAGTGTTTTGGAGGAAGTTTAATATTTGTTTAAAATTGGAAGTGAAAGAGAATGGAAACCCAAAAGGGACACTAAAGCTGAGTACACACCTTTGCAATCTTACTTCAGATGCAATTTCTGTAACGATTTCAACAACGATTGAAACTCCCAATGATCATGCCGATTCATGCGTACACACCTACCCAGTGTGAGCCTCATCTCTCATAACCATCTGCTGAAAAGATCATGACTCTGTACACTCTACAGAGATCTGCCTACACTGCTGGTTGTGAGTGCATACACATTTCCAAATTTGCCCGATATCGTTCCATCGTTGACAGTGATTTTTAGAAAGTTTAGAAGACCAAACCAAAGGATGCAATGTGCTTTGGTATGTTAAACCATGATCGTGGGAGCATACACACTCTCGCAATATATGAAGAAACGGTCGCGAATCGTGTGATCTACACGATAATTGCATAGATGTGTATCCAGCTTAAGGGCATGATGCAGATTTGGACATATGTCTGTTTACGTAGCGGAAAATCCACAAATTTATGCATGCCTACAAATAAGCTGCATGCATATGCGGGTATACAGATTAGCTCTCATCTGCCACTTGTGCCTGCTTGTGATTGGAGAGCTGGAACGGGGAAGGAAGGGGCTTCCTAACACAGGCCGGGTACAGTAAAGGCATGTTTTTGTAATTGTATATATATTATATTTTCTTGTTTTTATCCTCTGTTTCTGTGTATAGGTGTATCTGGGTGTATCTATGTCTGACGTAAATCTGGTGCATATGCTATTGATGCAGAGCTGGATGCATCTTACCATGCGTAGGCAACAGTATATCTGCAGTAATACGCTATTTTTACATGCTGCTTTTTAGGGATTAATGTTTGGATGTGTTAGCTCCTAAGTCTGGGAAATGTACCCAATGGAGAAGGTGCAATTGCAACTGCCACTTTAGGGCCCGGGCTAGAGGGAAATAATAATACCTGTGTTTTATTCAGGATAAACTTCAGGCATCATGGCAGCATCCACTTAGAAATTTCTAATAGGCATTTGGTTAGTGTGCCTTCACCAATGAGATGACAGCTAAACCCAAAGGATTTGATAAGGGGCCTTGGGGCATTGCAAGTCATGCTCAACACCATCCCCTGCACCCAGGGGTGCCGAGAAGGGTGGGTGGTGGACAAGTACAAAGTACCAGGGCCAATGCCTGTCTGGGGGCCTTGGCCTGTCTTTAAAACGGGATGTGGCCACATCCCCTTCAGCGGCTATGGAAGGGTCCCCAAGAAGTTGCTGTACGAGGGTCCGAAATACCTCGTGGTGCCCTGCCTACATCCATGGTAGTACCAACAGTGGGCACCAGCACTGATCACTAAGGTATACCAACAACTATATCCATAACAGTTGATTCAGTGTTAGAGACCAGAGGAGGAAATGAGTGTAAACAGACCAGATTCCCCAAATAGCATCAACATTAAAGTCACCTAGTATGAGAGATGGGGCTTCTGAAGTAGGAAAAATAGCCAAGTTACAAAGGCTGTTCCTCCTGTTGCCTCTCTGTGTATCTCCCAGATCCTAGTTTATTTTTAAAAATGTACAAAGCTCACAACCACCTTGGTCCACAATTTTCCAGAACCAGGTATTTAGTAAAGTCGTCAACACAACACAGGTTGTTGTTATCTGGATTTAAAAAGTGACACCCTGACCTGACAAGACAATGGTACCTGAAAAACCTACAGACTATTCAAATAGATTTATATTAGCGCAGATAGAGCTGAACAAATGAGATTGCAACAAATGATATATTGCAATCAGATTGTAATTTAGATTCATTTTAGAGCTACTAATACCAATACATTGGTGTTTATACAAGACAAAACAATGAATAATCTATTTCTATAAGGGTGATGAGCAGACCTTTCTCTGTGTCACAGTTCATGTACCCCCATCACAGTGTCACATTGGCATGCGTTGCTAGATAAATCGTTGTGTTGACCTTAAATATATATGTATTCCACCCATGGTAAGAATACTGTCATTATTCCATATTAAGTAAAAAAAAAAACATGGACCAGGGGTGGAACGAAACTTTGCGTTTAGGGGGAGGGGCAGTTTCCAAATACATGACCTGTCACTCAAAATAACATTCATTGCCAGGAACATAGATTATGTATTTTCCCAGCAGTGAAAGGGTTTCAAAACATTGCTCTCTTTTGCTAAGTAAAGAAAGTATCTATAGAGGGGGGGGGGTTTAATCACCTCAATCATCATTTCAAATTGACAGGCCACAGTCATAACGGAAGTGATCTTGTGTTGTCCAATTAATTCACAACATGTACAGTAAAACTGAATATTGCTCCTGTTGCCTGATGACTAGAGTTTTGTGTATGGCCAACTTTAGCTATTGCATTTATCTATCTTGATCATCATCATCATCATTTATTTATATAGCGCCACTATTTCCGCAGTGCTGTACAGAGAACTCATTCACATCAGTCCCTGCCCCATTGGAGCTTACAGTCTAAATTCCCTACTATAGACACACACTCACACAAACAGACAGACTGTAGAGAGGGAGAGACTAGGGTCAATTTATTTATTTATTTATTTTTTTATTTTTATTGCAGCCAATTAACCTGCCAGTATGTTTTTGGAGTGTGGGAGGAAACCGGAGCACCTGGAGGAAACCCACGCAAACACAGGGAGAACATACAAACTCCACACAGATAAGGCCATGGTTGGGAATCCGGGAATCGAACTCATGACCCCAGTGCTGTGAGGCAGACGTGCTAACCACTACGCCACTGTGCTGCCCATCTTGATCATCATCTGTTTTTAGTGGTGTTTGTTAGTTTTCTATTTATATCATCCGGATAGAGTCGTTTTGGGTGGAAGACAGAACTGCTCTGTGGACACAAATGTATGAAATGTAGATATTCAAGGAGCAACAAAAATAAGCCAATCTGTCTGGATGATAGTAGTTGGTGAATAGCCAAAATGCCAGTACGATCATACAAGGTATTTAGAAAAAGTTACAATTAACCAATAAATGAAAGAATTCCATTTGGTGGAAAATATAAAAGCTTCTACTCAGCAAGTAGCCTCTTGTTAATAAGACATACATTATTTGGCACCATACTCAAGCAATGTACAGAAATATTATTCAACGTTCATACTGGCAGGCTGAATAGGTTATGTAACTGAGGCAGCTGTGTCATCCATTAAAGTATTTCCATACACACACACACACACACACACACACACACACACACACACACACACACACACACACGCCAGTACAAGAACATGACACATCGTTTCTCTTAAATAAATACAATTATGAATTGCTGTTGGGAGACAGAAGTCTGCTTTCTAAACCTCTTTGAATCCTAAGAGCCTTCAAATTATGCTCCGTAGTGTCCTATTAACCCTTTGACTCTCATGCTCTTTCCGGCTTTGGATGTTGTAGAGCTAATATTTTTGCACAGCAGTGAAGTGGTAAAATCATTAAAAGCACAGAGAAAAGTTTTAGCCAGAAAAGCCTGGTGCAAAGCTTGTTTCACAATGATACTGGAAATGTGTGTTTTTTTATTTTACACTATCTGGCACGTCCATTCACCACAACTTTCTCCAGATGTTTCCTTCCCAGTTCAGTGCTCTAATAAATGTACTGAGACTATATGCTAAGTCTTTTTTGTTAATTAAAAATGGATAGTCAACCCCCCTTGAATCAAACATGCTCCCCTCCCCCTATTACCGGGATCCCAAAATTACTAACACCCCCTATTATCTAAATCCCAAAACCAATAGTGCTCATTTGTTCTGCAGAGATGCTGCGCTGAATATAAGTGGACTACACGGCGTCTATGCTTCCGTGAAGCTTCAAATAGAGAGAGTCTTGACTGTTAGCAGTAAATGCCACTTTCACATTACCCCATTTGTACACAGTGTAATCTTATGATGTGTCATACAAACAACAAAGAATTATGCCTTGACAGTTACTAATAAACACCAAAGTGGCATGTTTCCTATAAAATGAAATTAAATTATAACACAAATGCTAAATACAAATGCAATTTAATTAAATACAAACATCTGTTGTTATCTCCTTTGAGAATTAAATGATAATCTTCTTCTCTGGCTGTCAAAATGGAAATATTAATTGATTAATGTGAATAGATGCCTGCAACTTCATATAATTCAGCAGCCAAAATAATGGTTTAAGTAAGGCGTAAGATGGAAGAGTCAATCTGCAATCAGCCAGTCATCATCATTGTATCTCATTGCACAAGATCTCCAACTGTTCGGATACTGTTCTTCATTCTGAATTAGGCCTTCAGTACCTCTGTGCTTCCGGAGGTGCTGCTGTTGTACTTGGGTAGTTTCTCTTTACCTGTAAGAGGTTAAGACCTCATCATCTGAGCTGGATCGTGGTCACCTGTATCTGGCCTCTATTAGACTGCCTTTACCTACAGACTGGTGCCAGTTCGTTTGTCTTTGTTTTGCTGCTGCTGGTCTCTCTGTGAAATTCCTATTTGGATCCTTACTTCTCACTGGAATTTGATCTCTGCTTTGTTCCTATATTTTGCACCGCATCTTATGACCCAGATCCCAGCTTCGTTTGACCTTGCTCCTGCTTACTCTGGTATATTGTGGCTCTTCTTTCTCTTCTCTTCTGCTGACCCCTGGCTTGCCTGACCCTGCTTTTGCCTGATTCTCCCCTGGATCATCCAGTGCCTTGTGCCTCCTAGCTAACCTGTGCCTATGTCATCCTGCTAACCTAAGTTTGCACTTCACCATTTGTTTTCTGAAATCCTGGTGTCCTGCTTGATCTGTGAAACCTGGTGATCTGGGTTTCCTGCTTCGTCTGCTAAACCTGGTGATCCTGGTGTCCTGCTTTATCTGTCAAACCTGGTGATCCTGGTATCCTGCTTCATCTGCTAAACCTTTTAATCCTGGTATCCTTATTCGTCTGCTAAACCTGGTAATCCTGAAATCCTGCTTCATCTGTTAAACCTAGACATCAGTCTTTCCTGCTCCAGCTTCCCAGCAAACCTGCTTATTCTGACAAAGCTGTGTTATTTATACCATTGAACCATTGCTAGCTGTTTAACCATTGACTGCATATAGTTATACCTGTGTGATCCTTGTTCAATGATAAAGACATTCTGTTTTCACTACAAAAACTCCCCTTGGTAGTCATACTGGGAATCCCCAACACCAGCCCTTGCAATAGATATGTCTACTAATAGGTGTATCTGTGTCTACAGGTTTACTTGAGTTGCATTTACATGAACATGCCCTTAATGAACACAGCCTACGCTTTCCCGCCCCTTCTCTCCTCTGCTCCAACTATTCTTTGGTAAGGAGTAGTAAGTGTAGAACACTCCAAAACCTGCATACAGACATTTTGCTATGTTCTTTTGGCATGCATGCACAGTAAGAAAATAAAAACAGAAATAGAACAGATGCACGTTTAACACTACATGAGCCAAAAAGAGTCCAGCATTTGACTATAAAAGCTTCATTGCCTGGGGTAGAGTGGGACATAGGTGTCTTCTTTTGCGTAAAGTACACATTTTGGTATTGCACATGTGCACAAAAATTGCATATTTGCTGCACCCTATGTAAAGCTGTTACATAGGGTGCTGTTATTTTGTAGAATGTACTAAATAAATGATAACAAGAATCTGATTGGTTGCTATAGGCAACATCTCCACTTTTTCAAACCCGCAGCTTGATAAATTTACCCCTAGGTGTGTGCAGTTGACAGTGACTTATTCAAAGAGACTCATTGTTGTAATAAAAGTAAAAGGTGCTTCCACAAAGTATTAGTTTAAGGGTGTGCACACTTATGCAAACATGGTATTGCAGGCTTTCTATATTCACTTATTTTTCCTAAAATCGTCTTAAAGGTGGAAAAAGGTCTGACATGAGTCATCTTGAATTCTGACTTTATGTCATAGCAGCCAACTAGCCAACTGAGAAAATTGAATCTGGGAGATCCAGCGGGAGGTAGATGGAGGTGAATCGCGTCACTTGGCCCCTCCCCCTAAATGGACACAGTCATTTCTGGCCTAGTATGGCAGGGGGCAGGGCCACGATCTCGCGTGAATTGTGTCATAAGCCCTGCCCCCGCAACGGGATAGAATCTGGGAGAACTGGTATAAATTCAGGAGTCTCCCGGACATTCCCTGGAGAGTAGACAACTATGCTTTATATGGCAAACACCTGCAATCTCAATAAGGGTGTGTTATTATATGCACTGTATATCTATATAAGTACTGAATCAGCTGATTATAAAATTCTGAAGAATTAACCAACCCCACACCACCAAATGTCACTTACCTATCCTCCATCGAGCTTATACATGCATAAATGTGTATACATTTTATGTAGATGTGTGAGAAGTTAACCTAAGGGTGCAATGAGGTGACCTTATTTAACTGATTATGTTACTAAAAAGCCTTTCATGAGCTATAACAACAGGTTTTGGTGTTACTTACATTTTTTACCTTTTTGACCTTGCAGTAGTCATAAAGAAATTTAGAGTACAGCAATATTTAATAAGTTGGTAAAAGTCCTTCCGCTGAGGAAAACGGCTTCTCCTTATCAACCAATGGGTGCCGCCGTGCTATTGTCAGCGGTAGCCCGCGCCACCAAAGTTATTCTCCAGATTTCTCCGGCAAAAACATGTGGAAGATTATTTAATAAAGATTGCGGTGGTACTATCTCAGGATGCCAAGATATTCAATGAAAAAATGCTTTAAATTGCAAAATAATTAATTTTTTAAATATATATACATATATATATATATATATATATATATATATATATATTACATTTTATATATATTTTTGTCAGGGTTTTATGTTCCACTGGACATTCTTGAATCAATAATCCATTTCACGCATGCACAGATCCACCAAGACAGGCCCGGCAAACGGTAAGGTAAACCTTACAGCTGCCATTTAGTAACGCTCGGCTGCCACGGCCAGGGCCGTAACTAGGGCTGTGCGACAGGGGCGACCGCCCAGGGCGCAACGCTGAAGGGGGGCGCAATTTAGGAATTTTTTAGGTTAATTTGGTTAAAATTGAGGGCTAGTGGGGCGGCATTTGTCTTTCTCGCCCAGGGCACTAGAATTCTAAGTTACGGCTCTGGCCACGGCAAAATGTTCTTGGGAAATCACAGCGATATAAAACTAGCCCTATTGTCGTTTATTAGTAAATAGACCCAGAAATGTTAGTTACCTATGCACCAATAAACATGCACAAATATGGTTTACATTATATATACATTCATTGTTTTACCTTACATTAAGCATAAAGGTGTTTAGATAATAGTTACTAAGGTGCTAGCACTTATATTTGCATATCATTTGCATTCTCAGGTCCCTAAGGATGCTCAAGATATAAGTATCCTTACTTTTAGCGTTAAGGAGACCTTAATAGCATTAATGACCTGTTAAGGTCTCCTTCAATTCAATAAGAGAGTTCAGAAATTTTAGGGCAATGATCTTCTATTTTTTCAGAAAAATGTGAGTTGAAGAGCTGCATTGAGAATCTACTGTTCAGTGCCACCCTGAATGACCGACTCTTCCTGTTATGGCAGTGAGAGTGTTGGATATTCAGAGGCTACAATCCAAATTTTGATTATGGACTATGTCTAGGGTAATATTATTGCTATTGGAATTGCTAATAGACAGCAGATCACAGACATTTGCTGCCTAATACACCATTATCTGTGTTGTATGGTCATTCCAGCAATTCTGAATATTAAAACAAAGAATGCAATGTGTTCTTTTGTCTCTATGATATATTGTCCATGATGAGGATGTCTGGAATTTCCTTATAACTCTCTAAAGAAAACTATTTGAAAAATTAAGAATTTTTACTTTTGCCCAACTGAGCGTCAGCTCAGAAGCCAAATTCTTGAGTTGTGAATCAGACAAAACCACCAAACCCAGGGGAGAAGACATCACAGCCCACCACTCAAGTCACCTAATCAACGAGGTTTGAAAGCATCATTATTCCCAGGCCCACGTGTGTAATACTCATATATAGTACAACATGTTTATTCCCATGTATCCAAGATAACCTGTGTGCAATGTGTGTGCTGAGTGTATCTTACAACAATGTCCTCTATGACATTAACCTCCCTTCTACTATGTTCTGACCTCTATCCCTTTGCTGTCTGTATTTGCCTCCCATAGAGGAGAAAGTGCCAGGACTGTTTTTTTGCACACTTTTCATTAAGAATCTTCTATTAGAGATCAGAGAACAGTTTGTACTGCGGCCAGTGACTCACACATGCACACATTACATCGTCAGCGCTGGATGACTCATGCAGACAAGCCAAGGCACACACAAGGACATGTGCTTAGTGAGAAACATATGTATCCTTTCAAACACTGAGCACAGCAACTGTACACAAACAGAACTTGTACACACAGGGGGCTTGCTGTGCCTGGAAACCACAGACCTACTTGAATCTGTAACGAAAACATTGTACTCAACAAATTGGATGTAGGTAAAACATTTTCCAAACTGCAGGATCATCTGGGTGGTTTTCTGAGTTATGTCCAGAAGGACTATGGACTCTCCAAGTACCCCAAGACTGAAAGGGCTACTAGACTTCAAACGTGACATTTTGAGATGTAACGGCCCATTGGTTTCATGCGTGTGCGTGACACATTGGGTGACTGAAGGTACCAGCCCTCAGGTGTGGTGGGATTGGAGGTTTAAAAAGGTGGATCTGCTCTGGTTCCCAGTTTGTTGTTATTGACCAGTTTTTCTGGAACTGAAAGCCCAAATGGAGCTTCAGTGCATATATATATATATATATATATATATATATATCTATATATATCTATATATATGTATGCCCTCTCCCGCTCATGCTCAGAAGAACATGAAAAAAGTGCCCCCGGAGCAGATAGACCAATATCGTTGGATCCCTGCCTACGCTGAGCCGCACGGGCTGCTCATACGGTAGTTACGCCACTGATGCTGAGTGAGCTGAGATTGGAGTGAAGAGCAAGTCTGAATTAGAATTTTAAACCTAATCAGTCAGGGAATCTCCAATCTGGGAAACCACAGGCAGGATCACATGAATCAACTTTGCCCACCTGAGATACCCCAGGTTGACAGCTAGCAGAAAGGGATACCGAGTGACAGCATGGGAAAGTTACAGCAGCGTAGGGTTGAGAGCAGCGGTCGGAGTGGAATTTTAGAAGTGGCGCTGTGAAATATTTAATGGGAATGTAAGTGAATGGAATTTAATAGTTTTACAATGAAGGCACTAGGAGAAGTGAGGTTTGGCATACCAACGTATACACCCCCACTTCCACCACTGGTTGAGAGGTCAAGAGTCAGAGTGACAGTCTCGAAAGCGAGGGAGTGTCAGCTCTTTCCACCATCTGTGTGAACCACCGTCCTTATGCATACAAAATAACTGTGCAGGAGAGAGAAAAATATGTTATTAAAATTGTGCATGTATTTCATCAAGAGACTTGGACTGTCGTTCATTACTTTTTACCAGCGCTACTACACCTGTGGCTGAATGCTCAACAACTACCGTATTACTAAACCTGTATGTACCGTGGCAGCTGTTCTTTTAAACCCATCAGAGCTTGGGATGAGGAGAACTGTGTTTGTCTGAAAGCGACTAATCCAGAGGTAGTTGCCAGGGGGGTGCACCAACACCACACTGCCAGGGAATAGGGCTACACAGGTTTGAACTATAAAGACAAAATTATTTTTGTTACTGGGACATTCTCACACCTCCTAACATGTATCCAGGCAAAATTGGGACAAAATAGTTCCTAAATAAACCAGTACAAACCACTTACCAATTGTGAACACTTTATGACCAATCACACCCACTTTCTGGCAAGCCCAAGTCCACTTCCCATTAAGCCTACCATCTTTCAAGGTCTGTATATTTGGACTGTTCCGCTGATATCGGGACAGTATGAGAGGTATGCATTCTACTGCAGCTTTGTTAAAAAGTATCACTCCATTACAGATAACTGTAAAACAGTGTCAGGGACAGGGAATGTAATGCCATTGTATTCAAATACATATACTTTGATATGGAGTTGGTCCACCTTTTTCAAAGATAACAGCTTCCACTCTTCTTGGAAGGCTTTCCCCATGGTGTTGGAGTGTCTCTGTGGGAATCTGTGCCCATTCATTCTGTGGAGCATTTATGAGGTCAGGCACTGATGTTGAACAAGAAGGCCTGGCTCTCAATCTCTGTTCCTGTTCATCCGAAAGGTGTTTGATGGGGCTAAGGTCAGGGCTCTATGAGGGCCAATCAAGTTCTTCCACACCAAACTCATCAAACCATGTGTTTGTAGTCCTTG
Organism: Mixophyes fleayi; assembly: GCF_038048845.1. NCBI lineage: Eukaryota > Metazoa > Chordata > Amphibia > Anura > Limnodynastidae > Mixophyes > Mixophyes fleayi. Next base: position 28,528,058 of record NC_134405.1, on the reverse strand, counting down.
CTTTGTGCACTGGGTCACAGTCATGTTGGAATAGAAAAGGGCCTTCCCCAAACTGTTGCCACAATGTTGGAAGCCTAGCATTGTCCAAAATGACTTGGAGTGCTGAAGTATTAAGATTGCCCTTCCCTGGAGATAAGGGGCCTAGCCAAAACACTGAAAAACAGCTCCATACCATTATCCCTCATACACCAAACTTCACAGTTGGCATAATGCAGTCAGGCAGGTAACTTTTTCCCGGCATCCGCCAAACCCAGACTCACCCATCTGACTGCCAAACAGAGAGGCATGATTCGTCACTCCACAGAACACATTTTCACTGCTCCACTGTCCAGTGTTGCAGTGCTTTACACAACTCCATCATATGCTTGGCATTGGTCTTGATAATGTGAGGCTTGCATGCAGCTGCTCGGCCATGGAAACCCATTCCATTAAGCTCTTGCCGCATAGTTTTTGTGCTTACATTAATGACAGTGGAAGCTCGGATCTCTTCAGCTATGATTACCCCTGAACCCTATGTATGTTGTTTATCTTGACAAATGAAGGTGGGAAATGGGCCAATACCCCCATGGGGTTCTAATTCGGCTCTGAGTGCAAGCAAACTGATATAAAGGGGTGAACAGGGCCATTCCGCCCTTAAGACAAAGTAGGACCATCCTAGGGTTGGCATGGAAATTTTTACCTCGCCTCCTCACCCTTCACTTGACTTTCTTCATCTTTCCTAGTTCTATGGTCAAAGTACACCAATAGCTCCATGGAAAAAACCCAGTTACTGAACACGGGTGTGCTGACACTGAAGATTTGCAAATACATTTTTCTTTGCCCTAGTGCAATGCCAGCTAAATGCAGGGGTCTTGTGGGCACTTATTCATTCATTTAATTTCCACTTTGGCTATTTTGCCTGTGTCACTTTGATGAAATCAACATTTTGTCATGGAGATGTTGCCAAAATGATGCAATTCCTCGCGAATTGCGTCATTAAGGCTAACATCCTGCCCACCTCACTGGGAAGTGGGCAAGATGCGGGAGAATTGCCTGCTCTCCCGGGAGTCCGGGAGAGCAGGATTTTGGGAGTCTCTCAGAAATTCCGGGAGAGTACCTCTTCTCAGCTACTGTCTCCAACAGAGTATGTAAAATTGACACCATCATTTTGGCTAAGTGGAGAAAGGAGGCTTCTACACACATACGTCTCTATGTGCCTTTTTCAGTACAGATGAGGAAAATGCAGAAAAAGCTTATGCACAATAAGTTCCAAGGTGGAACAATGCAGAACTTATAGTCTATAAATATAGCTGGGATGGGGATTATGTCAATTCATAGTGCTCTGTGTAGTGTATACGAAGGGAGTAGTTCGGGAGGAACACTTAAGGCCAAATTTCACTGGTGAAAGTGTGCGAAATTCCACAGGCAAATGCGGAAGGAGAAAAACATTCCTCTGAACAGCTTTAGAAATGTTGCTCTTCTCTACTGTTTACCAGCTGGAGATGGGAGTCTCGCACTATTGCCTAATCCAGACAGCAGCTTAACGTGAAAGTTCTCTATATTTAGAAAAGTGAAGAAAGAGTGAGGAATTTAACCCTTTTCCATTACCGGACTACCTGAGCTCCCAGAGTCATAGATCGGAACGTCTGAACCCGGGATCTCGGCACTACCTGTCATGATGTTCCCCTCTCCCACACTCTGTGCGCTAGTTACTTTGATGTCATTCCCGGCCTCCTTCGGTAGTATAATACACTGCAGAAATCTTTGGATTAGAAGTTTGCAGAGTATGTGTTAAGCAGTGTTTGTAACCACAGGAGGAGGAACTGGCAGAAAGTGCTAATTCTAATAATGCCCAAATACCATATGATCCTGATGCTTGGCCTGAGTGTTTGTGTGCTACATGAAAAAAAAACAGCCAGTATTTAACTTGGGAAAAATAATAAACTAATTTGCACCCCTTGCATTGTAATATGGTTTTGTCCAGGAGAAAACGTACTCCTTTTTTTGCCTTACTTTCCTTAATGAATCAGGCCCAATATATCTCCACATGAAAAAAACACGTAAAAAGACTTACGCTAATGAGACATATATTATTTTCTCTCCAGTCTCCTTTAGTGTATCCTCAAAAGATCAAAAACTACAATAGTGTAACATTGAAAGGATGATACATAGCCAAATTTGCACATCACGGAAAAATCTAATCATCTATACTCTTTAAAGCATTCCTCCTTACTCATTAACAAGGTCCATTTAATCTCCTTTATATTATTTTTTTCTATATCCTCAGGAAATGAAAATGCCGTCATAGTCTAATATTGTAACAAATACCACACAGAATACGGTTCTAAATTTGCACTTACAAGACATCCACTTGCATATCTGTACGAAAATTCTCTTGTCTCCTGTTTCATCATTTCCAAAATCATAAATCATGAAGGAGATATCCTTTTATTGGACGCATGCCCCAAAAACAGCAAACGGAAAGAACTCCTTTCATGCGTAATGTTTTAAAATACAAAGGTGCTTTAATCATGCAGTCTAACATTTAAAACAAAACGGGGACATTGTCGCTTAAAACAAAACGAATTTCACAAAACACAGTCCCCGTCTTGGTTTGTTGGGACTACTACCAGATTTCAGATGTTGCACAGGATGTCTCCTTCCACCAGCTGCTCATAGAAAGGTCCCCGGGTAATCTCAGCAGCCTATAACTTGATCTTTGTTTGGAAGGAATACAGTATGTAGGAGACACTTCCAATGTCCCAACTGCCACCGATTAGTTTCAATACAAGAAATATCTTTATCAAGGTGTGGTACACCTATTTAGTGCCAAAGGTTTGGTACAAATTCAATCCAAAGAGTGATAAGCAACCCTAGTTAGGGTTAGGTTTAAAGCTAAATATTCAGTACGCCAATAATCTGTCTGGGACGCATCAGGAAATGCAGAATCTGGCAAAGCTACAGCCAGAACAACTGGTTAACGTAGCGACCGAGGCATGCACTGCTAGGGGGAGGGTGTAACTCCTGAGTCTATATAGTTTCCCCGATCAGAGCGCATGTACACGCCAGTCTACATCTCACCACATGGTTTTCATAGTTCTCTGTGCAACACCACCAAGGGTGCATATTTACTAAACTGCAGGTTTGAAAAAGCGAAGTTTTTGCCTATAGCAACCAATAAGATTCTAGCTGTCATTTTGTAGAATGTACTAGATAAATGATAACTAGAATCTGATTGGTTGCTATAGGCAACATCTCCACTTTTTCAAATCCGGAGTTTAGTAAATATACCCCATGGTCTTTTCAGCCAATGCCAGCAATGAACATGTCCAGGTCACTAAATGTAGAGAGTGCTGTAGATGGAATAGTTTGTTCATTCGTTCATTCTGAGACTGAATATTTCATTTCAGAGTCACAGAACGAAATTCATAAGGACATGTGGATAGCTATAACAAGGCGTTTTTAATCAGTGTGACAGGAATGAAAAAATGAGTGACTATTGTGCTGTCATTCTCTAAATGACTAGAGGACCAGATGAAGAGCACAGATCTGAAGGTAAATTGTGTGTAGTGTGTATGCATGAATCGCCCTACAGGTTGGACCTTCAGTCGTAAGTACAATCGTAGATAACAGATTGGTCAGAGAATTCTCCAGTGTGTATCTAGCCTAGGGTGTATTACTATGGTAGTACATCTGTCCTTAAAATCTTCCAGATCTTGGTGAGAATCCATACGGACCGATTCATCCTTAACGCTGTCATTAAGTTCTTGACAAAATTAGGGACGTATAGCCACCATATTCCAGGTTGTATTCTCTATTCAATAGTATAAACTAACACAGAGTATGGACCTTGGAGAAGAGTGGACAGGACTATTTCCACAGTAGTAGCAGTGTGGATCAAAAACCCTGCCAAATGCTTGAAGAAAGAGTGACAATGAATTTAGAATAGGATCCTGTCTTTCCAATAGCAGTGTAGCCCAAACTAGGGCCTTTCCTTTAAATAGAGTGAGGATCATGTCAAACTCTAAGGAATTATGGTTCAATATAGGGTCATAAATGGGCGATACTGTACTTTATCTCCTCCAAACATCTTCTGTAATTTCACCTTAGGTTTTGGTTCCACATTATTTTACATTAAGCATGGCATCTGCGGATGATGCAGAAACTGCTAGGGGCATAGCTGCTTGCAGATCATCTAGATGAGCATGTATTAAAGTCAGCTGTGCCTGGAAAGTTTGGATTGCTTGAACCAGTGCTAGTTCTGCAGCTGCCCCAGCAGGATCCATAACAGAGAAGTGAGCACTTGTACTGTACACAAGGGAACCACCCCAAAGCAATAGCTAGTGGCTGGGAGGTGACTGGTAACTTTAATTAAAGTAAATGTGGAAAATTCTGTATGCAGGAGTACCAAGGAGTGATCAGTGGTCAAGGTCAAAGTTGATGTCACGGATTGGTCATGCAATGAAGTCAGGGAGTTACCAATAGCTGCGGTCTTGATCAAAACTAAAGATTCTGTACTTCTGAGTATATTTGGTTAGCCCGATCAGAGTGGGAGTCTACATCCATGAAATTCCATGATAAGTATTTGCAGGCAAGTTCGTTATAAATACTATCTCAAACAGCATAGCAACAATGAGTTTGCTTGCACACTGCACGGGGTTGTAGTACTGCTGCTGTAGTTTGTGACAAGGTGGATGGAGTGAGAGACAGTTGATACTGTGCTTATAATGTTCCAGCCAGGGAGAGGGAGGGGAAGGATATAATGTGAAGTGAGTGTTGGGATTGGGTGACGGAGGAGAAGGTGGATAATGACCATGACAAGGGTGTGGTTGTGTCATGCAATTCTTGTCCAGGAGGACAGATTATATTTTTGGTATTTTGCTTTAGTATTTAGCTTATCTTAAATAATCCTGCTTGTGCTCCTTTGCAGTATTTTGCTATATTATTTTATTCCACAGGCCAATATAGTCCATACCATAACTTGGTGCTTTAATCCAGGATAGGACTTGCCTCTAGCAGTCTGCAGATGAGGAAGTGACAAGAGCTGACGCATCAGGTGTAAGTGTCGAGGAATGTGGCATGTCCAATTGACGATCCTCTTCCTCGAGTGCTGACTGAGCAGCTACAGCTGCTACCAGAATGTAAGAGAAAGTGAAAGTGCAGAATAACTCTTATGCTGGTGCTATTGTTGTGTCTTCACTGACATGATAGGTGGTATATATTGTAGGTGTGACAGGACAGATACAGCTGATTCTGCAAGGAATGTAGGGGGAGCATAGGGTAATCTTTCAGTATTTGTCTCTCTGATGGAGGGTATAAAAGAGTTAAAGGTTATGGCAATTTTCTTTTTTAATGTAGCCCCTGTTTGCATGTAACTTCCATGACATCTACCGGGTGGTGCCATCCAGGCTGTCGCTCAGCCTCTCCCTTCTCGGGGTCATGCAGATTAAAGGGGGCAACAGGAGTCCTTGCACAAGCAGGTGTAATATACTGTAGATGAGACAGATAAAGTGTGCACAAAGGTGACACAGGTGAGTAGAATAATGGGCATCAGATCATCTTCTGATGTGACTAAGTTAATCCATACTTACCAACTTTAGTAAGTTGGTTTCTGGGAGCCTGCGGGGGAGGTTGGCGTGATGAGGGGCGGGGCTCCAAAAATGTGCATCATTTTGGCCATTGATTGGTCATTGATTCACCGGGAATCGCAGCGTTCGGGACCTAATTCTGCCCACTTCACTAGGAAGTGGGCACTTCCTAGTGAAGTTGGCATATCCGGGAGATTGCCACACTCTCCCGGGAGTCCGTGAGACTCTCGCAAAATGCGGGAGAGTTGGCAAGTATGAGTTAATCTGCCTCTATTTACATGGCAGCTATGAGCAGTCTTTGAATACACAAATCATTATGACACATTCCTTTTCACAGCAGCTTTTCTCGTCATTATCCCACTCTCAGTGACAGTGGGGAAAGCACCATGTTAGCAGATGGAACCATATAGAAATTGCACCTCTAAGATATCTATGTTTCCCCTTTGCTCTCTATGACCCCTCTTTACGTCCACAGGTGACTATGAGCCCTCATATGCTTTGACACAAGGTACTATCTCACTCCACTGGCTCTTTGGCTAGAATGACCAAGTACTTCTCTCTAAGGCTTGGTACACACTGCAGATATATAACGATATTACTAATGACCTCCCCAAAAAATAAAAAGTCCCGATCAGCATGTCGATTTATGTGTACACACTATACAGGTTTTGCAAAATTTACCTTCAGATCTGTGCTCTTTATCTGTCATGACCATCGGCTGAAAAGTTCGTGACTCTGTAAACTCTACGGAGATCCTGATCGTGAGTGCATACAAACTGCAGAAATGGAACAACATTGTTCCATCTTAGAGCGAGATATTTAGTTCAGTTTAAAAATCAAATGAAACGATACGATGAGCTTTGGAATGATTATCGCTCATCGTTGCAGTGTACACACTAATGTGACATCAGGCCTAACAGTTGTTAATCGGGTGATTGGCCCGATAATCAGCTGAAAACCCTGTAGTCTGTACCAAGCATTACATAGTTCTCTTATGGTGAGCACTCTGACAGGAGATTAAGTACAACTAACACTGAACTTCTCAGGTATCTCAATAGTTGCCTACTCTCCCGATATTTCCAGGAGACTCCTGAATTTCTGGGAGTCCTCCCAGACTACTGGGACAGCAGGGCAACCTCCTGGTTACTAAATGCCTCTATATTAAAGTGGTGGGGAGGGGCATAGGACGTGAATTGTGCATCATCGTGGCCCCGCCCCCTGTTGTAATTGGACAGAAACATTGATGGACATTTACGGGGTGTACCCGGAGTACCTCTTGCAAAAGTTGGTATGTATGGGTAGCTCCTGACTCTTAGAATCCTCTCAATTGAACTTCTCTCGAGCCAATCAGAGCTCCTCTTGTGATGTTGCCATGAAGACCCGGGCAAACCCATGTTCAGTATGAACAGGGTCTACCTGGGAATTTTTCTCCGTGGGAGCCTCTGTTCTCCGGCAATATCCCGGGTATATGAACCCGGTGTAATGCCAGGGCGGAGGTTTGAATGTGGTATAAGTGAAAAGCAGTAAACACAACCTGCAGTGTCCAAACTTAAACATGACCTATTTCTACCAGTTTAATGCCCTATTACTATATTAACAGTTTGAAAAAAAATAAACAGTGAATATGGCATGTGTAAAGGTCTGGGCACTCTGTCAATCCTTTAGCTTCTTCTTTGGCTGAAATCACAGTGTCAAAACATTTCTTGTAGCCAGCTAAGAGTTTTTCTACTCTGGCTTTTGGATTTTATATAATCTCACTCTTCCTAAAGAATTATTCTAGACAAGGAATATTCTTAGGTTTTCATACACTACATGTTTAAGATCTCCCCACAGATTTTCAATAAGATCTGTGGACTGTATAGGAAATTCCAAAACCTTCATCTTTCACTCCTATGAGCACTTCGTGGTTAATTTTCAGGTATGTTGTGGACATGGCCGGATTAACCATAGGGCTAACTGGGCTACAGCCCAGGGGTCTATGGCATCCAGGGGGCCCTTGAAAGTGCTCAGCAGCAGTATTGATCGGTCGGGGGCGGGGGCGCCCCCAGCCCGATCAGTGCTGCTGAGCACTTTCACTGCAGTGCTTCCCCGGCGCGCTGTAGTTTCCTTACTGAGGAGATCTTGTGAGTCTCACTCTCACGAGATCTCCTCAGTAAAGAGCGTACAGCGCGCCGGGGGAGGAGGTAAGTGCCGGGGGGGGGGGGGGAGGGTGTGGGCAGCTCGGATCACGGGGTTCAGCTCGGATCACGGGGGGGGGGGGGTTCCCAGGGGCCTCCGTTCCCTTAATCCTGCACTGGTTGTGGATCATTGATTTGCTGTCCAACCTCTTTTCAGGTTCAGTTTATTCGATGACTCTGGGAAATTGGCTTCTACAATTGGCTGAATATTTAGTTGAATCCTGTTAGGAACAGCAGGTAACGGATGTTTTTGTTGTGGCTGCTGCAGTGTTGCTGTCAGCCTGGGTGTGATCACATAAACTCCACTCACCTGAAACTCAATCTGACATTTGCCCTGATTGGCTACTAATGCTTGAAATACCTGTCAGTATCACTGAGCATTATAGCGTTCACACACTTGCGTCTCTTTCTGTGAATAGTCTGCTCCTGTTTGATACTCCGATTTAATCTCTGCCTGACCATACCTGATTACTGCCTGAATAGACCTTTTGCCTGTTGTTAGACTATGCCTTCCATCTGTGAGACCACCTCCCAGCTGCAGCATCGTGGTGCCCACTATCCACTCCATTGGACTCACTTGTGTCAGTTGTGTCTCACCTTCCAGATTTCCACCTCGATCTTGCTCTGGCACCTTCCCTTGCACTGTGTTGCTCTCCAGCTCAATCTCCACACAAGCCATTATTAGTACTACACCCATCCTCAACTCTGCCAATCTGTGATACTGGTGGAGATTGGTACTACATCTTATTGCAACTCAGTATATCTGCCTTATATGGTCCAGGTCTATCCTGCATCCTTGTTGCCATAGATACAGTATCTCTGCACAGCATCCCACTGTCAGGTCCTCTGTAGTGCCCACGTACCTGAGTTAAGTTATCACTAATCAAGATTAAGTTCTGGGAACAACCGCAAACATATCTGGTTCCATAGGAAAGGGGAGTGTTAATGGTGAAGCTCTTGTCTACAACAGGTTCTGATAACTTAACTCGTAGGGTGATTTGTGACAAATCCATTCTTGCTTCCACCATGATCCTGTGTTTTATGCCACTGACTGTTAATCAACTCTAAACAGATAATTCCACCCCATGAGCAACACTTAGCTAGAGGTTCTTTTCTTGAAATATTTCACCTGCTTGTCCCCAAATGTATCTTTGGTGGTAGTGCTTCATCAGTCCATAGCAGTTTGTTCCAAAAAGGTGTCTATTGTCTCACTTAAGATATTGGCTTTTGTGATCAGGACGTAGAAATGAGACCTCTTCTATATTTAGATCTCTTCTATATCTTTTTTGCATAAGCAACGGTGTAGTATGGACCTCCGGAACACCGGTGTCAGCTAAACCGTTCTTCAGGTCCTTTGTAATGATATGAGTTCTGCTTTCTATATCTGGCCATAGTACATGCAGTTCCGAGTCACCAAGATCTTGACTTGTGTACAACAGTTCTCCTTAACTGTCCTTTCTCAATGATGTTTCTGACAAAGGAATCCAAAGTGTTTAGATATCTCCCCTTGCTTTGTAACAGTATATTATCTTATTTCCATGTCCTCAGTCAGCTGCTTAGAGGAGAACATGGTTGTTGAGTAGGCAAAACATCCACAAAGGTTAGAAGGGTCCAAGTATTTATTTAACTCTGGAATTGTCTTCAACTAGCCTCATCTAAAGACTAATAATCAAGTCATGTTTTGAGGCCTTAAAAAAAAGTATAAATAAATCATAGGAATGGTGCCATCATCATCAGCTATTTATATAGTGCAACTAATTCCGCATGCCCAAACTTTTCCACTTGCCAAATTTCTGCTTTATTTTTATTTATTTTTTCAATTTGTTAAATTCGGCAGATAAAAAGTAACTGCATTAACATGTGCAGAAATAAGTCATGTTCAAGTTTGTACCTCACAGAGGATGTGTTAAGTTTCATTTCATACAGTGACAAATACAATTTGACCAAAGGTGCCCATATTTTTGCATACAATTGTATTGTACAGTGTATCTAGAATATCCTAACACAAATATCACCTTGCTGGCTGCTTCAGGGGGACAGGCGCTGTATGGGGATGAAGGGTATAGTGCATTTTCCCAGTGCTTCATTATTGGAGCAATGGATATAAAATGCACAGCGTGAAGCCAATGATTGTAGATAGGTTGGTTGGTTGATTTTATTTTTAACATGTAAAAAGCAATGCCATAAAGCCATATATCCTTTAAGGAATGTAACGGGACAATAAGTATACCATATTTATGAATGTAGGGTTTATCTGCTGTAACCTTAAGTCATTATACACAAGGAACTGTATATCTGTAGATATATGCATACAGATAAAGCAAGTTTGGACAAATGGCACAGCGTAAGGTGTGTAAATGAGCCAGGCAAGTCTGCACGGACTAGAGTTTGTTGCGCCATTAATCTTAAATCCACTCATCTGTTCTGTACTGGTACAGATTCCAATGGGGAAATAATTATCCAAATGGTTGAATAGCTGCTTATGTTTAGATGTCCTTCAAGGGGCATATTCAATTAGTCCGGACTGGTCGCGAAGGCACTCTGCGGCAATGTAACATCACGGATTTCACTTCGCCCCCCCATAGAGTTGCGAGGAAATTTGCAAAGATGAGGAACCGTAGTACTGGCAAAAATGCACAGAAGCGATGTTCTGAAGAACAGCGCGCGTAATTGAATATGTCCCCAAATGTCCTAACTTGGTTGTGATTGCTCCAGTGACACCCGAAAGTCCCAGGCAGTGTAAAATGAACTCAAGCCACATCACTCCACCCCCAGCCACATCACGTCACCCCCACTGACATCACGTCACCCCACCAGACACATTATGACACCCTCTCCCCAACCACATTTTTATAGCCCAAGCCCACTGTACTTACCTATGCTGTGCTTGTGCTGCTGACATGCATCAGACTGGAAACGTCCTCTAGAATGTGCAGGGAAGCTCTTAGTCTCACGAGGTTTAGAGCTCCTCAGATTGCTCTGCAGACTGTCAGACAGTGGGTGATGTCACACACTGTCTGGAGACTGGGAGCAGCTATCATCTCCCTCCTTCTAACCCACTTCCACGCCACAACCCCCCTGCGCGGATGTGTGCATTCACATGCCACCTGATGGGGGGAAAAATGTCACTTAAACAAAATGGAAAATAAGAAGAAAAATACCTGGCTGCCTCCAGTGAAGGCCCAGCCACTCAGGCAGGCCCAGGGCCCTGTACTTTGTACCCACCCCTCCCCTGGTTGTAGGCAGTCAGGAGTATCGGCTGCGTGCGAGCAATGCCAATTGCATGATATTGCGTTCACTGGTGTAAGTCCCGTTCTGGTGCATGTGCAGAGCTATTTCACGCAAGATACAGCGCACAAATGGACGTACGTTCGAAGATGAATCAGATGGTTACCTACTGGCGAAGCAGACTGGGCTTGTAGTTTTACAATACGTGGAGAGCGACAGGTTGGTCAGGCCTGACCTATTGCATGAAGTATCCAGTTTTCAGAGACCTCTAACGGTGCATGTATCTCCTAGTTGTTTTCATCATTGACACAGGTGCAGCTAATACTTCCACTAGCGATTCTAAAAGACCTGGAGACCACGCACAGTTAGTGGTCCCTGAAAGCCGACTTTGAGAATTCTTGCTGCATAGGGAAGAGTAAGAAACTCCTCAGATTGCATAAGAGAAGCAACAGTAAAAAAAAATGAACGTAGCATTAACATAGGCCTTGCATAATCCCAAATTCATCAAGGCACAGTTCTCAAGATATGTGCGCTGTTAAAATCAGTGGCAGGTCTGCTCTGCTCTACTACTCAGAACGTTATAGGATATGTCCAATTCCTATGTGGATTATAGATTCACAAAGGAAAAATAATTCAATTAATGTCACCTTTTAATAATAAACACATTAATGTTAAAACAGTTATACAAAAAAAGGGTGGGTTTGAGTTTGGCAAGCCCTTACTGTACATTGACTATACCCCTTCCCTGCCCGAAATTGTAGGCTGTAGTCGAAGAAGGAGCGGAGAGGGCTGCATTCACAGCCGTGTGTCCCAGATCTGGGGATGCGCAGAGTGATTTTGTGTACGATACGCTCAAAATCGTCAGATACGTGCCTTGGTGAATCAGGCCCTACAGTGTGTCTCCAATTTATACTTATGTTGATAGTCTACTTTTAAAAGTAGAAATTAGCGCATCCACTGCGGTTCCATTCAGCAAATGATTTGCGACAATAATGGGCCAGTGAATTCATTCACAAATTTTTTATTGCTGCTTAAAAAATGGATCCAAAGAATTTTTAACAGTATATAAAGCTGTACTACCTAACTGAATACAATCGCTTTTCCGAATTCCAATTTTTTTTTCTTCTCAACGCAACCTCCATGAAGGCGTTCGTTTGCCCTTCTGAGTCACTAAAATGTGAAGAATCTGAACCTTTGCCAAATCAATCGCTCGCCCGTCATAAACAAAGGATTTTAAATTTTAAAGAGTGGCGTCCAGATTATATTCTCTTGTTATGAGAAGTTGTTGCCAAATAACCTTTTTTCTAAAACTGTAGATTTTATCGATCTACAGATTCTGGTAACAATTAACTGGTTTAAAATACTTGTAAACATGTAAAGAGTTCTTACAGCAGCGATGAGCTGCAGAGAGAATTATGTAAGAACACGCTGCCTTTTCCTTAGAACATTTAGCTACCGGTCACACTGGGCTTGTGAGCAAAGTCTCCTAGGGAGAGATTTCTGGATGATGACTCTAAGTCGAAAAAGCTCCAAAAATCACAGAAAAGCAGCTGCTGAAAGAATTAGAAGAGGAAAAGACAGGTATAAACTAATCTAATTATAACAACAACAGAGAGTGATCAGTGAAACACTCAAGAGACGACGGTTAGGACATTAGATGAGGATGGAAAATGACTCACTCCTCAAACAATGTATGTTTTAACATATATTCGTGATGAGTTAAACAGGCATTAGAGATTATTCTCTCTTGAGTTATATAGGGGCACATTTATCAATATTCACATAAAGTGAAAAGTAGTTTTCAATCCTTATCGCAATGATAAGGATTGAACTATTTCTCACATTTATGTACAGCCCTGCACAGAAACAGCAGTTCCAAAAAACTGCTGTTTCAGTGATAAAAAAAATCATACTTACCCCCCTCTTTGGAAGCGCTGTCTCCAGGTCTTCTCTTCACTCTTCAAATGCGCATGTCCAGTTCCAAGAACTGGACATGCGCACACAGACCCCCTCTCTGTCTCTGCAACGATAGTTGCAGAGAGAGCGCGCTGAGTGACAGGGAGGGATCATGTGATCCCTCCACACATGCGCTGTACAGCTCTGGTCTTCGGAGCAGAGCTGACAGCATTAGATTTCTTCAATTCCGATGATGTATGCCTGGCGTACATTAACATGACAAGTTCCCGAATAAAATGTTTTTTCGGGACTTGTTAGATTGCGGCCAGGAGCAGTCACCATTCTGTTGAATGGTGACTGCTCCCAAAAACGAAGAGGAATGCAAAGCAGCAGATATCCATGATAGGACAGGAGGACACCTTAATGACCTGTTAAAAGAACTATCGTGCTTTATTAAATATGCCCCTAAGAGTCATCTACATAGCTGCCGATCTGTATTCTTGCCGTGCCAGCTCTGTTTTGCCATGATATGTGACAATGTCATATGTTTTATGCTGATTCCGCTCGTTGATACAGGTTTCAGGATGGTTCAGTGCAGACAGCATCTTATAAGTAGAGCTGGGTGGATCGAGGGCATTTTTCGCTGAATGTGGGTTTGGCGCAGGAAAGCGTCTCGTTCTGTGCCCACATAAACAAGATGTCATGCTGTGTCTTGATATATTGTGTTTTATGTAATACATTATATAAGGGAAAGCAGCTGCATATTTAGGGAAGGGCAAAACAGCCTGAGTTTTAGATGCATTAGGTATAACGATTGAGCCTATATTTTCAGTGGGACGCTTTTAGCACCAACTAGGCGTATATTATACCAGAAACCGCATTTATAGGCGCATTCATGTACAAAAGGGACACATGCCATAAGGGCAGTTCCAATGTCCGATCATGGCTTCATTAAGGCTGGAACAAGCAGTATTTTAGGAGATTTGCAGGAGTTTGAGGTAACTGTTGAGCACAAGTGACCCCATGCACAATCCCACCTGGATCCGCTATCCCGCAGATAGTTGTGCTGAGCACAGCGACACTTTGCAGTGTAGAAAGTGGGTGTATTCTTTGCGATGTGCTCTGCTGTGAATTAAGCGCATTTGCTTAGCTTTGACTAAGAAGCGGCCTCTTCTGTGGGCATCAGTGGTTGGTGCTTCTTTCTTCGTCCTTTAAAAACAAGTAACATGATAATTTATGCTGATGTTAATAAATGCAGGGAAAGAAGACTAACCATATATTGCCTCGTCCAACCCCTTCGCTCATCTCACATATTTGGACACCTGTTTTGCACTTTGATTCGCATCTGTTTAGATACCACTCATCGTTGAGACAATAGAAGCTGGTTGTAGACAGGTATTTTAAATGTCCTCTGTCTTGATTGGTTCTTTCTGTATTCTGATCGACTGAATCACCTCTCCTTACCAGATCCTGACTATTGAAGCTGAGTAGAGAGAAACTGACTTGTCCATTTACTCTATCGCTCTAGAAGTCCAGATTTATAACTAGTCTTCTGTTCTACAAATACTTATGGATGCAGGTGACAGGGGTACAAGGCTGCACACAGAGCCATCCCTAGGGCTAGATTTACTAAGCTGCGGGTTTAAAAAAGTGGGGATGTTGCCTATAGCAACCAATCAGATTCTAGCTGTCATTTTGTAGAAAGTACTAAATAAATGAAAGCTAGAACCTGATTGGTTGCTATAGGCAACATCTCCACTTTTTCAAACCCACAGCTTAGTAAATCTAGCCCCTAGAGTCATACAGCCTGGCTTGGTAGGCAAGGACTTCATGCCACCAGGAGGTGCCAGAGCTACATATACACTGTACTGTACATTAGAAACAACTTACTAGAAATAAAGTTCAACAACACAAACAAAATATATTCATTGCATATTTTGGTGTCCTTGTTTACGGTCTCTGCCAGACACTAACAATGTCTGATAATGATATGAGGTTCTATGTCAACAGTTTCTATAAATACCAGTATACGTTCAGACAGACCTTGCATCATGTCTCTCCATTGTTACAGCTGGGGAATGAAGGATGTTTGTGCATGAACAGTGCATAGAGTGGGGGAGGCGATGCTGAGAGAGTGGTAGTGAGTTCGCCTGACGTGACTGTTATCAGATTGGGAGGAGATAAGGAGACAGACAAGTCTAACCTGGTAGAGTGAGCAAGAGCCCGGTCACCGGCAGATAGCCAGAGATACAATACGAAAGAAACAATATTTACTGTGCATAAAGTATTTACTTTGCATTAGGGGTTCTTTACTAACCAGGCGTACCCTACAGCAATGATTCAACAATCAGCTTTGAGTAATCTAATACAAATTAATCAATGAGAGCACATAAAGGTCATTGACAAACAGCACAATAAATCTACAATGTATAAAGCAAATCTTCCTTCTTATATGAGTCAGTGCATGTCTATGCTAGATTATTGGAAATAAAGTGATACAGCCATATCTGCAGAGCAGAGACTGGATGCTACCCTACAAATTTTTGGCTACAGGAAGGACACTGACTGATCTCAAGTGCAGCACAGCACTTTCACTGCAAGCTCTGGGTTTGATCATACCTGAGACCTGTGAGGTTATAGTACACGTTCTGCATGGACAATATATAAAAATTGGTGAAAGAAATAGTCTGATTTTAAATAAACTTGTATGGGTTATATGTGGAAAGGCAAAATGAATATTTACATGAATTGAGGGCAATCATGCACTTCCACTGTATGCCAGCATACAGTGGGGGCGCTGCTAGGAGCCTAAAGGCAGGAGGTGTATGAGACCCATCTCTGGTGTGCAGACCAGAGATGGGCTGAAGAAGGGAAAGCAAAATGAATAATTTAAGTAAAATAGGGCACACATAAAAAATATAAAAACTTTAAAAAAAAACTTAGTATATAAAAATCCCATCACAGTTGTCACAGCTGTTCGTAATGGTATCGTTCAGTTTTCCAAGGATTGCAGACTTCCTGTGTATTGTGGCATATATGCCACAGGTGTTGGGAGTTCGGTAGGCAGGAGAGGTACTTGTTTGGCTTACCATGAAGGGGTGTTGCCTGTGGAGTGGTAGTGGATGGAATGTATGCGATTGTGCCGGCCGGAAATGCCCATGTTCCTGTGTTTGGTAGAGGATTGTGTCAATATAGTGTCTTGTAAGAGATCTCCCCTCTGTGCCTTATAAATCATATCATTCACCAAACATTCCATCTCCATTCACATCCAAGCAGGTCACATTCGTCTGGTTTAACTGGGTCACAGACGTTATCATTTTTCTAGTAAGAGCGTCACCTTGTTCGTGGTCACGTGCCCTTTTTTGTTCCCCTTCCTGCCAGTTTGATCCCCTTGTGGCTGGGTGACTTTAACAGTGTCCTGTGTGGGTCCCTCTGTGGTTAACTGTGTGGGTATGTCTGTGCTTACCTGGCTGTCTTCTGTCAGCTGGGTGACATGTGGCGTTGTCCCACATTGCCCTTCCACATCACCAAATCCGGTTTCAGATAAGACAGCTGGCTGTGTAATAAAGATAGAATGTAAACTAATTAGTATAATAATCCTTGTATTGATTTAACATTACAACAATATTTTTCTTGACGTTGGTTCCTGCGACGGTTGAAGATTGGCAACTTATTGTGCAAGATTTTGAAACACTTTGGAATTTCCCAAATTGTCTCGGCGCCATAGATGGCAAACATGTGAGAATTATGCCAAACTTCATAAATGGTTCCTATTACTACAACTACAAAGGATTCTTCAGCATTATCCTGATGGCCATAGTGGATGCCAACTACGATTTTCTTTTCATGGAAATTGGCAAAAATGGAAAAGTATCAGATATTGGGGCATTGGAGCAGACTCTCTTCCATGGCAAACTTAAAAAACTATTCACTGAAGTTGCCACCAGACACCGAAACACAATTAGGACTCAATTTAGGTTTTGTAGCTGATGACAACAATAATATATTAATAGCTTATTCCGAGAAAAGTCTCCCACCAGAAAGGAGGATCTTTTATTACTGCTTGTCAAGAGTTGTGGAAAATGCTTTTGGTATATTGAGTAGGGGCGTTAGGATTTTCCATTCTGCCAAAAATCTGCTCCTAGACAAAATAGACAAGGTGATGATGACTTGTTGTGACTTACACAAGTTTCTTAGGCGTAAAAGCCCCAGTCAGTACAGCGCGCCTAGTGTTATGGGGAATACTATACAAGTTGAGGAAGCGGTAGGGCTGACACCACTGGAGTCGTCCCCGATGAGAAATGCTAGCCACATGGCAAAGTTAAACAGGGAGGCGTTTTTGGAATATTTTAATGGTGAGGGTGCTGAGTCCTGGCAGACTGACATTGTGTAATGTATGTACATGCATATTGTATTCTATATTGAATAACTTTCATTGTCAACTACATGGACAATTAATATTTTGTCCATTAACAATGTTGTATGTTTACTTACTATGCCACTTGCCGGTAAATCATCTGTTTGTAGAACGTCAGGTGAGAAACTGCTCTCCATCTGTGGCATGTTGCTGGTAGATTGTCTTACTATTTCGTCATCACAGGTGAAACGCAGGAGGTCAAAATATCACAACTTGGGCACATAAACATCTCCAGCCCCTGCCCCTGATCTTTTGGAGACCTCCAACTTATTAAGTTCCTTTTTGAAGATAGCCCTCATGTTCTGTATCTTCCACTTGACCAATTCTACAGTCACCTCTGGATAATGGGGAAGACTCACTTTCACCATTTCATCCAAAGCCAAGTTCCTCTTCTGCCTGTTGGAATACTCTTTTGATTTTATTTTCCATAAGCAGATATGAGACCTGTAGGACTCAATAAAGTCCTTCATGAGCTCTACAGTTTGTCAGATGCCATCTTTACCGTTTTCCTGTTAAAAGAAAATCAAATAAATATAACACATCTAATAAACATCCAAATAAAAACTACACAAACTCTCATGCTATAAAGTACTTACCTTGCTATAATAGGGATTAAATAAGATAAATAAATTGATGTATCCGTTCGTATACTATAGAAACTTCAGCCAAAATTCTTCCAGCACAGCTGCAAACACCAGGGCTATAGACGAATGAACGTTCATCCACAATGCTCCACTCTACTGCTACAGCTGTCATGATTGGTTCATACCAACTGTGAACTCCCATGTCTGCCTCTATAAAATTATAAAGGTACCAATCTGTCGCCAGCGGTACAAGATAAGATGGCGAATGAAGAGGTGAAAGAAAGAAGTGATGGAGGGGGAAGAGGGATGGTGACAAAGAAATTATGCATTCGCAGAAGGTTAAAAGAGCCAAGACAATGAGTTCAAGGGAGATGGAGATGATGGTAAGAGTGCTGGACCAGCATGACTATGACTGTCAAAAGAAGCGATACCAAAAAGTCAATAACTGAAAGGAACTAATTATGCAGAATTTCCTAAATCTGCTACGCGTAAAAAAAAAGAACAACGTTCCAGATTCAATAAAGGTGGTCCGACCTAAAGAACAAGGAGCAAAGAAAGTTGAAGAGAACCCAAATGAACAAAAAAAAAAGGTGAGTATTATAAGAGGTGATTAAAACTTTGTAAAACTAGTAAGTAAACGGTGTTAGTAATTAACAGTAACAATAATGATTATTATGATTAATTAGTAAAACTTTGACATCTATTTACAGAAAGAAAAGTGCACAGTGAAACGTGCTGCGTAGATACACAGATAATTTTAAATGGAAGATGCTGTAGTGACTACAAAATAAAGAAATCATTGACATAGAAATTGAGGAAATAAAAGAGGAACCAAAAGAAAAAAATGTAAGGTGTAAGGTGTACCCATACTTGCCAACTTTTCCTTGTTGGCTTCAGGGAGATCCCGGGGGAGGTGGGCATGACGGGGCTTGACGAAGCACATCATTTTGGCCCCGCCCCATAAACAATTGTCACAATTTTGGCCAATTACAACAGGGGTGTTGATGATGTTGGGTGCAAGATGATGTGTTATTTGCATCGTTAAGCCCCCCCCCCCCCCATCACTTATCTATTGATTCCCCTGCTCTCCTGGGAGCCTGGGAGATCTCCCAGAAATGCGGAATTCTCCCGGACATTCCAGGAGAGTAGGCAACTAACATGTATGAGAACGTAATGTTTGAAGTTCGTAGCCAGACTAAACATTAAAATAATTATAATTACTACAGAGGCTTAAATATGTTATTTAGTAGATTTACATGTCCGGCAATATCAGGAATTGTATTTCTTTTTTTTTACATCCAATTTAAAAAAAATTGGATAATGTACACAAATAAAGAATCTTGTATACTACTTTCTGGTTTTCGGGTGCACTTGCTAGATAGATAGGCCTGAAATAAAGACAAAACCAGTGAACATTTTCTGTGGCACAGACACAGGGTGGATGCAGAGGTATTAATGGGCACAATGGGTGCAATTCTATGAGTATTTATGGGCAGCACGGTGGCTTAGTGGTTAGCACTTCTGCCTTACAGGGGTCATGAGTTCAATTTCCGACCATGGCCTTATCTGTGAGGAGTTTGTATGTTTCCTCCGTGTTTGCGTGGGTTTCCTTCGGGTGCTCCGGTTTCCTCCCGCACTCCAAAAACATACTGGTTGGTTAATTGGCTGCTAACAAATTGACCCTAGTCGGTGTGTCTGTCTGTGTGTGTGTGTGAGTGTGTGTGTGTGTGTCTGTTTGTGTTGGTGTGTTAGGGAATTTAGACTGTAAGCTCCAATGGAGCAGGGACTGATGTGAGTGAGTTCTCTGTACAGCGCTGCAAAATCAGTGGCGCTATATAAACTAATGGTGATGATAATGATGAGTATATATATATATATATATATATATATATATATACTCCTCCATTATGTTAAGAAAAATAAATACTCAGAGGTATTAATGGCCATTATAGGTACAATTATAATTATATATTCGTATTTGTACTTTGTATATTGAAAACATGAAATAATGTTAATATAATAATATAGAAATGAAGAGATTGACACATGTCACATCAGTTAATAAAAGAGACTTTAATGAGAATATGTATTTTCACACGTGTTAACAATGTATGTTGTATACACTTACATACAGAAACACATAAATGTCATATGGAGCATGTAAAACAGCTTAACTATTGCTTCACCATTAAAAGAACACCATTCATATTTGCTTGACGTTCTGACAGCGCACCACGTGACAGACGTAGAGACAACATCGTAAATCTAAATATACACGCCCAGAAAGGCGTTGCTGTTGGGGTAACTATCAGAAGATTGACAGACAGATGGTCGTTGGTACATACACACTGCAGGAATGGAACAACATTGTTACATCGCTGAACGAGATTTTTAGTCCGGTTTAAAAATCAAATCAAACGATACAATATGTTTTGGAAGGATAATCCGTCATCATTGCAGTGTACACACTAATGCAATATCGGGCCAAATGGTAGTTTATCGCTTGATTGGCCGATAATTGTCTGAAAACACTGTAGTATATACCCAGCCTTATAACTTGTATCATACATTGCACACCAAAAAACTTAATTCAAGATAATGAAGTGGACGAACATTCAAAATCAATTGAGATGAACACTAATGTACAGAAACTGTCTGCGATATAAGGACATGTGTATGGTCCTGAAGGAGACTATATCACTTATGTCCACATCACCGAAATATAATGCTACACCAGTATAAACAGAGTATCATCCTTAAAGGACCTTCCACCCTCAGACAACCTGAGTTCTGAGAGGAAGGACCTAGAACCCAGTTAGAGGCAAAACATAGTTGGTGAAACCTCGGTGAGAATCTGGAGGTCTAGCCAAGCAGGTACTGTCAGTCTGACTAGTCAGAGAGCTGAACGTGCAGGATCATGTATGCCTGTTCTCAGAGGTATCCTAATCACGTGTCTAGAGATGTCCACTCATGTGGAAAGTGAGAGGAGATAAAGGGAAGAGATACTTCACAGAGAGGTGAGAGCAGGGCAAGTGGAGTGACCAAGTTAACTCAAAGTTTGGAATGTGACAATCTCACTATGAATGTCAGCCCATGATGTACAATAACTCTGAGTAAAGCAAACAAAACATGAGTGGGAGAGATAAAATACAATAAAAGGGATTATACCATGACACAGATGGCCTGGCACCCGTTCATCAGCTGTGATTGTACCAGGCCTGTGTCAGATCTACAACTAGACTTGTCCCGTTAATTACCAGTCACTGTATCCTGGAACTGAGCTAGACCTGGGTGACAAGTAGGAGGATCTCCAGGGGTAGGGGCCTGGGAGTTGACATGGGCAGTGGGCTACACAGGAGCAACCAAAGTTAATAAGTCTGCCTGCTCTTACATATACATGGCTAAAAGTACAAACGTATGCCAGCAAGATAGATCAATGTATTCGGTAAAAGGAGGGATTGGTCATTGGCTATTTATCCTACGCACTGTTTTTTTTATATATATAGAAGTTCATCTTGATATTTACTTTTATATGTAAAGTAATTATAACACATATTGTAAAGTTGTTGCCTGTAGATTTGTTATCTTGTAATCATGTTGAAAGTTTTTTTATTTTTTTTTATTACTAATATTGTTACATAATACAGCTCAGCCTCCGGCAGTACTTTATGAACCCATCAAACTAAATCCGGGCTTGTTGTAGCATCAAACCAGCCGCCTCGCCTGTTTACACCCAGTCCACGGGGTGACATCTGCTCTCAGACTCAGCATTGCGGAACGTCCTATAAGCAGAGTCATTGCTTAAAGACACAGCTTGCAGACCATAAATATAGGTTACATGTACTATGAAAATAATAAAATATGCCTGCTGGTGCCTGTGTCTATTTTTCCTAAACTAAGAATGTAGTTAGCTCGCCTTAAAACAGCATTTGCACGTAAGTTCAATTATCCACTATCAAATTCCTGCACTATGTTATATTTTCACATAAATAGTCTTCTATTTAGTGTTCTTACAGCTAATTAGACTGTAAGCTCTTTGGAGCAAAGTCATCTTCTTTCCACTTATTTAACAAATCACATGTAGCCACTTTTTCACTGGTGCTCTCTAACATACTTACCTGTTACTAAGGTTTCCCAGGTTACTGTAAGAACGGGGACGTTGTACATGCAAGTTTGGAATTCCAGTTGACTGTTGGATATATTAGGTAACTCTTATATAAAGTACATACATATCAGGGGCTGGATGGCAAATTTTAGCACTGGGGGTCGAGACTTAGCTTAGTAGCCTAGTAGGAACATTTTAATTGAAAAGAAATGCAGGTATACTAGTGGCCCAGCCCAATGTAGCCAATTATGGGACCAGCCCAGGGGGCAGATGACCCCTGCACCCTAGCCTAGCCAGTGCCTGATACATATGCACTCACAATATAGTATTTCAGAGATAAACAGAAACCTATAGTGAGGTCAGTGACATACAAGGATGATCTGTGCCGTTTCCCTTAACCAGGGACATTTCTGTTGTGAGCCATGGTGGGGCAGCAGGCAGACCACTGTCCTCACCTTGACTCATAGACCCAGGGCCGGACTGGCCTGCCGGGGAGCTGGGGTACTCCCTGGTAGGCCCCGTTGTCTGACGGCTTCGTTGGTGGGGGGGAATAGGTTCTTTTAAAAAAATTATAATAATAATACTTACATCATCAGGAGCCAGCGCCTTTCCTTCCAATTCCCTGTTCTGTTCGCATTGAATGTCGCACGTGACGTGATGACGTCACGTCCAACATTCAGTGTGGAGCGGCGCAGTGAGGAGCCAATACGCAAGAAAGAAGAAAGAAGTCAGAAGACAAGAAGAGAAGAAAAGAGATGAAAGAAGCCAATAGGAAGGTAAGTAAAGGAACCGAGGCAAGGGGAGGAAATCAAAAAGGGACAGAATGATGAAGTGGGGAGGAAAGCAGTATGGTACATAATGATGAAGGGGGGGGGGTGGAGCAGAAAGGCACAGAGTGATAAAGAAGGGGGGAAGGCACAGAGTGGTGAAGAGGTGAGAAGAGCAGGATGGCACAGAGTGCTGAACAAGGGGGGACAGAAAGACAGAGTGATGCAGAGGGGAGGAAAGCAGCATGGCACATAGTGATGAAGAGGGGGGACAGAAAGGCACAGAGTGATGAAGAAGGGGGGCAGAAAGGCACATAGTGATGAAGAATGGGGGCAGAAAGGCACATAGTGATGAAGAAGGGGGGCAGAAAGGCACAGAGTGATGAAGAAGGGGGAAGAAAAGCACAGAGTGATAAAGAAGGGGAGCAGGAAGGCACAGAGTGATGAAGAGGGGAGGAAAGCAGCATGGCACATAGTGATGAAGAGGGGGGCAGAAAGACACAGAGTGATGAAGAAGGGGGAAGGCACAGAGTGATGAAGAAGGGGGAGCAGGGAGGCACAGAGTGATGAAGAAGGGGGGGAACAGAAAGGCACAGAGTGATGAAAGGGGAGGAAGGCAGCATGGCACATAGTGATGAAGAGGGGAGGCAGAAAGGCACAGAGTGATAAAGAAGGGGGTAGCTGAAAGGCACAGAGTGATGAAGAAGGAGGGGAACAGAAAGGCACAAAGTGATGAAGGGGGGAGCAGAAAAGCACAAAGTGATGAAGGGGGGAGCAGAAAGGCACAAAGTAATGAAGGGGGGAACAGCATTGCACAGTGTGATGAAGGGGTGCCAGGTGAAGGGGGGGAATGCAGCATGGAGGGTGCAGTGTGATCATAAAGGGGCACAGCGTGGTGATCAAAAGGAGGCACAGCGTGGTGATGATGAAGGAGCACATTAAATATGTGTGTGATGGCACATGGTGCTTGTGGCAATGTAGTATGTGTGTGGTAGGTGGTGGCTAATTAATTGGTGCTCTTTTGTTTGTGGGGTGATGGTGGGGCAATTTATTTTTATAGTAGGGACTGTTAATTTAAGCTGGTGTGGTTTGGGTGCTATTAATTGAATGTAGGGTTGAGTTTGGGGTGAATGAGGTCTATTTATTAAATGTGAATATGACTTATTTAATGGCAAGCGATAGTTGTGGGAAACAAGTATATTTATTAAATGTAAATACTATTAATTTATTGCTAGCACTGTTTGGAGGGAGAAATAGGTTTATTTATTAATTTGGAATACTATTACTTTAATATTGGGCTTGAATGGAGAGATATAGATCTATTTATTAAATGGGAATACTATTATTTTAATGTTGGGGCTGAAGGAAGGTCTAATTATTAATTGAGGGCCCTATTGATTTAATTTATTGGTTTGGTTGGCATTTTCTAAATGTACCTATTTTTTCCCAAATAGGGTCCCCAACATTCCAGGATCCAGACAAGCCACAACTAAAGAAACCAGCAGGGAGAGCAGGACAGTCTGCCAACTGTTCTGATTTTAGTGGAACAATCACAATTTTTGGTGACTGTTCTGCCCAATCTAAGGGGCAGGCCAAGACTGTGTACTCTTTATATACACACTGAAATCTTTATATACTACATTATGGTGCTAGCTGTCCTTAGTGGGCTTTCCACACCCCCTCTAGTAGTTTGGTTACGCCTCTCTAGTGGCTTACCACACTCCCTCTGGTGGGCCCCTACCATTGTATCCCCCAGTGGGCCCTTCATGTCCCAGTCCGACACTGTATAGACCTGAGTTTCTCACTGACTTCCCTCGCCAATACATATTATAATCAGTGTGGACAGTGCTAGTATAATCAGTGGGGACGGTACTCATATAATCAGTGGGGACAATGCTGGTATAATCAGTGTGGACAGTGCTGGTATAATTAGTGAGCACAGTGCCGATATAATCAGTGGGGACAGTGCCGATATAATCAGTGGGGACAGTGCCGGTATAATCAGTGGGGACAGTGTCAATATAATCAGTGGGCACAATGCTGGAGTAATCAGTGGAGGCAGTTCTGAGGTACTCAGTTTCATTCTAAAAACACAGACAGTACTGATTACATTTAGTGCTTTATGTTGCTTTCGGTGGCATCCAGAGACTAATTATCCAATAGGCTGACTAGGCTGCAGACTAGGGCGCTAGGCCTTTGGGGGGGCGCAACATTTTCAGGAGTGCAAGACAAGGACGGCAACCAGTGCAGGAGCGACAGACCCCCCCCTCTTCACCCTCAGTAGCGTTCGTTAATGCTTCCATTGTATACAGTTGAAAGGATTTTAATGAAAGCAAAATCAGTGATAAAGGTTGCTGTGACCCTTTTAAAAAGCAAAGTAGAGCTGAGTTTCTAAATCACGGGAACATAAATATTGGTGGGGGGAAATAGAATTGTAAAATTCTAAAAGGTGTGGAAGGTGGGGGGGAGGGCACTACGAGCATATTAGTCTAGAGCAGCCTGAACCATTAATCAGACCCTGGTGGCATCAATGGCAGTAAGAACCTTGTACATAGTACTAAAGAAAAGCAACATAAGAACAAAACACTGCATACAACAAGATACGAGTTTGTAATAAAACAAATTGCCTATTTCAGTTATGCTTACTTTAATTAACATTGCTACATACTGATAGTTAAAGTACCAGTGCACTATTTGTCTCTACTGATACTGGAAGCACTGGGTTAAACAGCCCTAGTAGTAGACATAGAGGTTAAGAGAAACAGTTTCCCTTTGGTAGACCTGTCAACACTGGGAGGCCAGAGAGATACTGTAAGGAGTGAGGAAATGAGCAAGACCCAGATAAGAGAGCGTGGGGGAGACGGAGCACAGGCGGATGAGAGGAATATAGAAATAAATTAGCAAATTATGGACTTCGGAAAAAGAACGTGTGGAAATCGACAAGGGGCAGGTTGACTCAAGAGGAAAAAGGGGTCAGAAATGAAGCAATAAAAAAAATAAGTCAGAGATTGGGATAAAAGACAAAAATAACTCGTCCAAGATTATATGTTAGAGTAAAAACATGGAATATTTCCATTGTACAATATATATACGGCGACAAACCAAAGAAGATACGTCTTTAATAAAGATTATATTAGCTGGACAGATGAAAAAAGTTGCCATTATTCTAAATAATTCTGCCCATCATATCTGATCAACTGGGAAATGTGCTTTTAATATGACAATATGTGGATAGATAAAGTTAAAAAGAGTTTTCAACCTTGTTTCCTGAACCCGCGCAGTTTACCTGATTCGGCTGTCCTAGTGCTCACTGGTGACTCCTGCTGAACAGCTGCAAGAGCGTAGCTGGATACTTACTGGACAAGTGGTGTGATCCAGTCATCAGAGAGCTTTCATTTGATCAGTTGCAAACAAAGGGGATCCTAGTGTGCTACACTGAGAGAGTGGGTTAGCGTAATCCACCTACCAAGCTATAAACGCCCTCTTAAATCTTAAAAGACAATAATAGTCATAATAATAATAATAATAATTCAAATCTTCAGGTTCGGTAAATCTAACCCTGTTCTACATACATAAGTCCATACTTGCCAACTCTCCCTGAATGTCAGGGAGACTCCCTGAAATAGGGGTGATCTCCCTCACTCCCTGAAGAGTCTGGCATTCTCCCTGATGCTGAGCCAGTACAAGACGTGGTTGGCTTTGCCATCTGTGGCATGATGACACAGTTCAGAAATTGTGTCCTATGTCCATATATTGATGCCTATGGAGGTGGCCATTTTCATGGAGACCAAGATTTAATCAAAGACTGACAGGTAAGACAACATGACTTCAGTAATGGAGACAGAAATGTAAAAGACACTTCAGTCTCTAGAGATTCATTAGCTGCTTTTCTTTAATGCATAGTTGCCTACTCTCCCGGAATGACCGGGAGACTCCCGCATTTCTGGGAGACCTCCCAGGAGAGCAGGGCAACCTGCCGGTTCTCGCCCTCACAACAGATAAGTGGCGGGGGGCGGGCTTAATGATGCAAATATTACATCATCTTATTGCGTCAATTCGTCAAGCCCCACTCCTGCATGCCCACCTTCCCCGGGATCTTCCTGAAGCCAACGAGGAAAAGTTGGCAAGTATGCATAAGTCTGACAATATTCACAGCAGCATTCTCTATATATCTCAAATCACCATAATGGCGCTGACATCTAGACTGTGAGATACCCCAAAACACATAGCAATTGCACTAGGCAATCCTCAAAGAGTTAATGTGGAACACTCACCACAAATTCTGAAGGTTCTGATATAATATGAAACAAAAATTATATTTTTCTAGAAATTCTGATTCCTTTTTGTTCTGCTATTAGTTGATATGTGCAATTAAATATAATGTATTTATAAGGGACTGAATGCAGTAGGGTTTTAGATTTTTTTTTAAACAGATTTGCGGCCACAGACGATAAAAACTACTCATCACTTATTAGGTCCTTCCAAACAATATTGGTCGTCAAGAAATGTATTTTGCTGCAGTGGATTTACCCTGAGCCTCTGACTAGTTATCAGCTGTTGGCTGCCATGTCTCTCATCACATACCTAACAGAGATTAAGCAATTGATGACACAGAAAGAACCGTCAATACAGTAACAATGGCAATGCAGAAGGATAGGAATCACGTGTATAAATCCTTTATGTGTGTAGATCACATTCCTCCACAGAACGGGAATCTCCTCACTATGGACATTGAGCCATTCACTGATTCATTTACAGTAATCTGAGCCTGTTTCCCACTTTCCATTTCTGATAAAAATGGGGTCACAAAGTTCTACAGGCTGACTGTAGCTGTTAGGTAACCCCATTATCACACAGGATATCCTGACCTCATTGTCACCTCCAGGGGTCAGAGACTGGTCATGTAATAATTGCAGAAGTGTGATGAAGACTGGAGATGTACTGGTGGGGATGCTAAATGTACCACTGTGCCGTATGCAGGGGGGAGAATCATAGGAGTGACCATGAGGAGGGAGGGGGAGAAAAGGTGATAGAGGTAGGTAGAGAGAGAGAGAGACGAAGGGGGAGAGAAATAGAAAATGAGGAAGAGGTAGGGAGGGAGAGGGAAAGATAGAGAAGAAAAGGAGAGAATGAAGGAGAGAGAGAGAAAATAAGAGATTGGGGTAGTAAGAGAAAATGAGGGAGAGAGGTAGTGAGAGACAGTTGAGGTAAAAGGCATTAGAGGTAGCGAGAGAGAGAGACAGGGGAGATAACAGGAGAGAGAGGTGACAAGAAAGAGACAGTGGATATAAAAGGAGAAATAAGTAGCGAGAGAGAGAGATGGGAGATAAAAGGAGACATAGGTAGCGGGAGAGACAGGGGAGATAAAAGGAGAGAGAGGTAGCGGGAGAGACAGGGGAGATAAAAGGAGAGAGAGGTAGCGATAGAGAAAGGGAAGATAAAAGGAGAGAGAGGTAGCGAGAGAGAGACAGGGAAGATAAAAGGAGAGAGCCGTAGCGAGAGAGACACAGGGGAGATAAAAGGAGACATAGGTAGCGAGCGAGACAGGGAAGATAAAAGGAGAGAGAGGTGGCGAGAGAGAAACAAAGGAGATAAAAGGAGAGAGAGGTAGCGAGAGAGACAGGGAAGATAAAAGGAGAGAGAGGTAGCGAGAGAGAGAAAGGGGAGATAAAAGGGGAGAGAGGTAGCGAGAGAGAAACAGGGGAGATAAAAGGAGAGAGAGATAGCGAGAGAGAGACAGGGGAGATAAAAGGGAAGAGAGGTAGCGAGAGAGACAGGGAAGATAAAAGGAGAGAGAGGTAGCGAGAGAGACAGGGAAGATAAAAGGAGAGAGAGGTAGCGAGAGAGAGACAGGGGAGATAAAAGGGGAGAGAGGTAGCGAGAGAGACAGGGAAGATAAAAGGAGAGAGAGGTAGCGAGAGAGAGACAGGGGAGATAAAAGGGGAGAGAGGTAGCGAGAGAGAGACAGGGAAGATAAAAGGAGAGGTAGCGAGAGAGAGACAGGGGAGATAAAAGGAGAGAGAGATAGCGAGAGAGAGACGAAGATGGAGAGAAATAGAAAATGAGGAAGAGGTAGGGAGGGAGAGGGAAAGATAGAGAAGAAAAGGAGAGAATGAAGGAGAGAGAGAGAAAATAAGAGATTGGGGTAGTAAGAGAGAATGAGGGAGAGAGGTAGTGAGAGACAGTTGAGGTAAAAGGCATTAGAGGTAGCGAGAGAGAGACAGGGGAGATAACAGGAGAGAGAGGTGACAAGAAAGAGACAGTGGATATAAAAGGAGAAATAAGTAGCGAGAGAGAGATGGGAGATAAAAGGAGACATAGGTAGCGGGAGAGACAGGGGAGATAAAAGGAGAGAGAGGTAGCGGGAGAGACAGGGGAGATAAAAGGAGAGAGAGGTAGCGAGAGAGAAAGGGAAGATAAAAGGAGAGAAAGGTAGCGAGAGAGAGACAGAGAAGATAAAAGGAGAGAGCCGTAGCGAGAGAGACACAGGGGAGATAAAAGGAGACATAGGTAGCGAGCGAGACAGGGAAGATAAAAGGAGAGAGAGGTGGCGAGAGAGAAACAAAGGAGATAAAAGGAGAGAGAGGTAGCGAGAGAGACAAGGAAGATAAAAGGAGAGAGAGATAGCGAGAGAGAGACAGGGGAGATAAAAGGAGAGAGAGATAGCGAGAGAGAGACAGGGGAGATAAAAGGGAAGAGAGGTAGTGAGAGAGACAGGGAAGATAAAAGGAGAAAGAGGTAGCGAGAGAGACAGGGAAGATAAAAGGAGAGAGAGGTAGCGAGAGAGAGACAGGGGAGATAAAAGGGGAGAGAGGTAGCGAGAGAGACAGGGAAGATAAAAGGAGAGAGAGGTAGCGAGAGAGAGACAGGGGAGATAAAAGGGGAGAGAGGTAGCGAGAGAGAGACAGGGAAGATAAAAGGAGAGGTAGCAAGAGAGAGACAGGGGAGATAAAAGGAGAGAGAGATAGCGAGAGAGAGAGACGGGAGATAAAAGGAGGGAGAGGTAGCGAGAGAGAGACAGGGGAGATAAAAGGAGAGAGAGGTAGCGAGAGAGAGACAGGGGAGATAAAAGGAGAGAGAGGTAGCGAGAGAGAGACAGGGAAGATAAAAGGAGAGAGAGGTAGCGAGAGAGACACAGGGGAGATAAAAGGAGAGAGAGATAGCGAGAGAGAGAGACGGGAGATAAAAGGAGGGAGAGGTAGCGAGAGAGAGACAGGGGAGATAAAAGGAGAGAGAGGTAGCGAGAGAGAGACAGGGAAGATAAAAGGAGAGAGAGGTAGCAAGAGAGAGACAGGGGAGATACAAGGAGAGAGAGATAGCGAGAGAGAGAGACGGGAGATAAAAGGAGGGAGAGGTAGCGAGAGAGACAGGATAGATAAAAGGGGAGAGAAATATAGGGGTGAAGGAGGGAGAGAGAAAGATAGAGGGAGTGAATAGGAAAGGCAGGAAGGGGGAGAGAGAGAGATTAAGGTAGAGGGTGAGTAAAGGAGAGAGAGGGAGAGAGGAGAGAGAAATGAGGAAGAAAGGTGAGAAGAAGGGAGGGAAAAGAAGAAACAGAGATGGGGAGAGGAAAAGAAAATGAGACAGAGGTAGTAAGAGAGAGACAGGGGAGAGAAAAGGAAAGAGAGGTAGGGAGAGAGACGAAATGAAAAAAATGAGAGGCAGATAAAGAGAGAAGGGACAGTGAGAAGAGACAGTGGGGCACATTTATCATTAATCGGCAAAAGTGAGAAATAGTTATCAATCCTTATCGCAAGGATAAAGATTGAACTATTTTTCACATTTATTAAAAAGGGAACACAGAAACAGCAGTTCCGAAAAACTGCTGTTTCTGTGATAGAAAAAATCACACTTAGCCCCCTCTTCGGACGCGCTGTCTCGGGATCTCCTCTTCGTTTGTTCTTCTTCCTTCAATTGCGCATGTGCAATGCACATGCGCACAAAGTCCCCACTCTGTCTCTGCAACTATCGTTGCAGAGAGAGCGCGCTGAGTGACAGGGAGGGATCATGTGATCCCTCCACACATGCGCTGTCCAGCTCTGCTCTTCGTAGCAGAGCTGACAGCAGTGGACTTCTTCAATTCGGATGATGTACGCCAGATTAACAAGACAAGTTCCCGAAAAAAAAAATATTTTCGGGACTTGTTAGATTGCGGCCAGAGCAGTCACCATTCTGTTGAATGGTGACTGCTCGCAAAAACGATCAGGAGTGCAAAGCAGCAGATATCCATGATATCTGCTGCGATGCACCTTTAATAAATTTGCGGAGGGCACATCGGGACTTTAATTCCACGGTACGTGCACAATAGTGCACTACCGTGATTTGTTAAATATGCCCCAGTGAGTGATAGGAAGAGAAAGAATGCACTATCTTAGACCAGCACCTTGCCTCATCTACACCATGAGAACAACCAGATAAATATATATAACTCAACATTGTTTTTGCATATCTTTGGTACAAGATATATGCTGTTTATGGCCTGTGTTGTTTGAATGCCTGGCAGTGTCATCACAAACAAAACCTTCACAATAGAAAAGAAGATACCGCTTCTCAAAGTGCCCATCTGGAATAAAGAAGATCCCGGCAAAGTGACAGAAAAGATTTTAGCCAGGAGAATACAAAACACTGCAGAACACGCTCTCACCTGGAGCCCAAGCACGGCACTTAAAATCATTCAGTGTAATCACCAAACAACACTGAGGAAACTGCAGATAAGGGCACTGTGCACAGATACTGGGGCTTACTTATCATTAGTTATCTTTTTTTTATTTCTGCTTATCACAATGATAAAACATTACCTTTCGACCATGTTTATCCCAAAAATATCGAGTGTAAAAAATATATTTTGGACATTAAAATATAACAAACCTCCCACAGTTCACATGGTGTTTTTGATAATAGGGAAATATTGTAGATATTTTTTTCCATTTTTTATAACTTCTTGTAAATGCATCTGCATCATTTTAGAATTTTGTCATGTTAAAAAAGGGATATTCTGACCTCACTGTGACCTCCAGGGGACAGAGACTGGTCATGTAACAATTGCAGAAGTGTGCTGCGGATTGGGAAAGAAAGAGGAAGAGAGTATGTTAGGGCACAGGAATAAGTCCATTTAATCAGTTTTGGGGAGACTTTAAATGATGATCTCACGTAATAGATTTTTATTAGCCATGTCTCACTTCTCTTATCAAACACAATGGTGGTCAGTGGCGGAACTACTATTCATGCGGCAGGTGCATTGCACCAGGGCCCATGGAGATAATGGGGACCGCTGCATGGCAAATGCAGAGGGCTGGGGGTCACGTTTCCCTCCTCCCCGCCTCCCTGCATCGGGGCCCATAGCTTGCTAGTTCCGGCTCTTATGGTGGTTATGCTTCCCCTGGAACACTCACCATTGCTGATATACAGACCACATAAGACCATATCCTCCTGACATCGCTCTATCAATACCGAGACCACCCAATCAGGTTTCCATTATTTACCTTGAGTAATCTGATTTCCATAATTTTGCCTCTTCATTATTCTCAATGGTCCACCATTGGTCTCTCCCTTGCCATTTCTACCAGGTGTTCTTCGGATGGACAATGACTTCTGCAAGGCTCCTCTGGATAACAACGTCCTGGTCACTCTGGCCATAAATGTCTACGGGTGCAAGAATCACAGCCTGTTGCCCTCTAGTCAGTATATCCACTTATTTCCATATCTTTAATAATCTAAAGCACGGGGTATATTATTTGAAAAATTGGAGGTGTTGCCCATAGCAATCAGATTCTAGCTTACTTTTATCTAGAACATACTAGATATATGATAGCTAGAATCTGATTGGTTGCTATGGGCAATTTTCCTTTTTCAAAGGTTTGATAAATTTACCCCAGAGACACAAAACATGAGCCAGTAGGTATCTAACAGTAGTTATAATTTAATTATAGAGGAATACTGTGACAGGATAGACCGCCTATGCCACCCCGTCTGTTGTTGCTGGGAACCGGCTGAGCTTACTTTGCCTCCGTTCCCTTTCTTTATTCCAATTGAACCCTCACCGTAGGAGGGGCTTACAATGCTGCCACCACTGGACTCCTTAACGGCATCCAGAACCACATTCCTTCTAGGTAATTGTTCCTGCTGGTGTACCCCCTTGCTGGTGCACTTGGGCTGGTACCCCTGACCTCTTCCTACAGATCAGGGTTGTTGTGGATGGATCGCCCCTGGCCTATCACACTGGCCAGGGCTGCTAGGTAGCGGGCAGAGCAGTGGTACCGGAAAGCTGGGTCCAAACCTCAGAATAGCCGGAAACGGATTACAGTTGGGTCTAATCTGTAGGTCACAGGAAATACAGCAAGGAAGAAGTTGTCAAGTAGGTCTTGCAGCAAGTGATGTTTATTTAGCTAATGTGTCTTGACAAGGACAGTTCACACTGGTTGAAGATACCAGTGATCGGAAAGTCAGATGGAAC
This sequence comes from Mixophyes fleayi, assembly GCF_038048845.1. Lineage (NCBI taxonomy): Eukaryota > Metazoa > Chordata > Amphibia > Anura > Limnodynastidae > Mixophyes > Mixophyes fleayi. The sequence continues at coordinate 28,494,864 of NC_134405.1, read as the reverse complement.
AATAATGATACATTTCAATACAAACCAGTGCTGTTTTATACTGTTTTGGACACAGCCTAGCAGGGGTTAAGCCAGCCCCCTGAACTCTTTGCTGGCCCCAAGAAGTCTGAGTTATTTTTAGGATCAGAATGCAATATGTTTCCCCAAACATGGATTTAAATGCAATTTATACTTAACAAAATTTACACTTATCTGTGATATCCTACATCACGTGCTGTTTACAATGTTCAGACAGGTTCTAACACACTGGACAAAAGGCCACTCAGGAACACCAGTAACTACCTCCTGTGGTGCACTTAAACTAAAAAGGATATGTTAGTTACTCACAGGAACAGACTTAATTAGCCTTAATGGTGACTTCCTCTCGAAGTTACACAACAGACTTTCTCAACAAATGCTTATTGCATCAGAAATCAAAACCTCAGAAATTAATGCATTTCCTATACAAAGCGCCACACAATTTAGTAAAATCAGTACATTGCAATGATATAAATAAACGCCCTGCGCTATTTCATTTAAATAAATTTATACCATAAGTTAAGTATAAGTGATCCAGCCACAAATACTTATGTATATTATGCACAGAAATGTTTAACTTTACCATCTGACAAATGTTAAGAACGACCATTAGTGTCACCCAGAACTATCTGGGTAATTAACGGCGTAAGATGTAACCTAAGAAAACATTTTAAAAGACATTTTTAATCATGACAGTTGTTGTACCCAAGTAAGTAAAAATAAATCTATTTTTAAATAATGAATATATCCATGACATAATAAATGCATCTGTTTCATGTGTTTACCAGGACTAAAAGCATTTTCAACAGCTTTGCCGCATATAATTGGTTGACTTTCATTAACCTTCACCTATAATGTCTGGTTAATGCTGCCTTGACAGATTAATGTTATCTCTTCCTCTACTCTCTGTGTCTATACAAGGAAGTTCCTACTGCACTAAAACATTATTAGGGGGAGCCTGGAGTATGGAGGGACCACAAGGAAACCCTGCATAACCAGGCGAACAATATGAAACTCCCGTTGTCCCAATTAGTTGAAAGGCAGAGGACCAGTTCTTGGGCTCCTGAGGTTCACAAGTCCTTTTTATAATGCTGCCACCAGAAACTCTTGCTTCTCCAATTATAAAAGCCAAACGTTCCAAACTACCCAGAATGCACTGGACATTGCTGCTTGACAACACAACTGTCAAATGATCTGCGCTGACAACCGTTCATTGCAGTTTGTGTGATTGTTAAGGTTGAGGCTCATTAACTCCTGAACTGTGAAGACTTCTGGTCAATGCATACAACTAGGTGTTATTGACAAAGGGTTTTATTTGATCGTAGTTTCCTTTTAGAGGGAATTTAACCCTATATTTGTTAATACATCAAAATGTCAAATAATGCATATGGGCCACCAGAATCTGAAAGCAGAATACAGAATGAATGATGATGTAATGTCAGCAACAGAGGAGAGGGACCTGCAACATTTGAAGGTTAGAAAGCAGTGTAGTCAAGCAGTGGGAAAACCCAGTAGAATACTTGTATAGGAAGACGAAGGTTATATTGCCACGTGATAGGTCACAGGTAGACCTCGCCTTGAGTCCTGTGTACAGTTTTGGCACCTCTATCACCAAAAACACATTAATAAACTAGAAATAATTCAGAGACAGAGGTGTATGATAAAAAACATTCAAATATAGCAAAGGTATTAACAGAGTAAAGAAGGCAGTATATATAAACATAATAGGATTAATAAAACAAGGGGACACACTATGAGATTGGAGGAGGAAGACTGGGAAGGTGATTTAAGGAAGAACTGTTTCACGTAAAGGGTGATAGGTCCATGAAGTAGTCTCCAGTAGTGGCGGATGGATTAGATTTGGTCTAATCTGCAGGTCACAGGAATTAGGTGTCATAGCAAGTTCCTTAAGCAGTGATGTTTATTAGCTCAGGAAGTCCTAAAAAGGACAGTTACAGCCACTAGTTGAAGGTACTAACAACATCCAGAAAGATACAGATGGAATGATACATTTCAGTACAAACCAGTGCTCTTTTTATACTCATTCTGACACACATGTCGGTAGGGGGTAATGCTGCCCCCTGATACTCCCCCCTAAGTTATTTTTAGCATCAGGATGCAATATGTTTCCCAAAACATGGATTTAAATGCAATGCAAAGTTAACAAAATTGACACTAATCTGCTATATCCCAAAACCTGCTGTGTGCATTATTCAGACAAGATCTGAGATGCAGGATGAAAAGCCACATAGAGAGTCAGTGAAAGCCCCCCGTCCCGTGCTGTGTATACAGGCTGATCAGACGTGTTGGCCCCTGAGATGAAAAGGTCTAATTAACATGAGGGACTTTCTTTAGAAAATTTATACAAACCCAATCACGACATCCTCTCTCAGAAGTTACAAATCAATACCTCAGAAATGAATGCATTTATATACAACAATATAACACAATATAATAAAATAAGTACATTTTCAATACACAGTTTCAAGAATCAGTACATTTGCAACGATATAAATTGGCACACTGTGCTAATAATGTAAATATATTATTACAATAAGTGACTCAGCCACACATGGCTATTGTCATGACTTATACAGGTCAATGATTTACACTGGTGGGAGCTGTAGATGCCTTGGAATTGTCCCTCTGACTCTCGAACTCTGTACTGTCTCTCCCTGTCACCTGGTCTCTCACCATTCACGGGTACCTCGGCTCTTGTCCCTTTACCCCGGGTACCTGTTTATACTCCCTCTCGGCAAATCAACCTGACATTTGATAATGCTATGATTTGCGATTTATTATTATTAATGTTTTGGCTGTATATTCTTTTTTTTTCTTTTTCATATGAGTTTGAATCACAGTGTCTTTTCAGGTGGTTTATTGCAATGATTTTTTTTCAGTAAGGTTGTATTTTTTTTTCACATGGGATGGAAACAGACTTCCTCACAGGAATGCACTGTAAAAACAGGCACCAATTGTGTGATTTATCGGGGAGCACTACACTATTTAGTCACATGTTGTCCTCACGATGTCTCCAAACCACAGGAAAGGTCCATGTCATTACGGGAATAGTGCGCCTTAATACCGGTATTACGGTACTTTTCTCGCTAGATTTCAACTCGCGGCTCAAGGAGCTGCGAGTTGAAATCCAACTTACTATTACCGTAATACCGGTAATAGTGTTTACGCCGCGGGGAAACACAAACAATTGAATATGCCCCTATGTGTCTTACATTGTTGCAACAATGTTGCTAAACTCTACAATAACTAATCCTTTGTGATGATGATCATGGCAAATCTTGTAAGTCAGCAGGATGATGAATATTAATGTTGCACATCATTATATTATCAATGAATTCAAACGGGGAAAAAAAATTGGAGTAGACGATCTTAATAATGGTCATGGAGCAGATACACTGACATATCTTGGCTCCGAGACATTGAAGGTTAAGAGCCCTTACTTTATCTACTGTGTAAGCCAACAGGGAAACATCTGCTTAATGTATCAGCCTGAAATGTTGTTTCAAACATACTATAAATTCTAATGGTAGGGCCACAAGTGCAAGAAAATATTGGTCTTTCTATAAAGAAATATCTAATAAAAACATAGTTTGTGTTTCAGTTATCTTTAAAACCAAACACTAAAGTGTCTCACAGTGGAGGATTACAGCATGAATGGTTAGGAGCGTTATATGGCATCCTGACCGCACTCAAAGTCAGCGGAAATGCTTGAAGTGCTCCAGCCGCTTGGCCTGGCCGCTGGATGCCTGGATCTCATCCAGATTGGCCACAAGTCATCCTGTTGAGCTGAGCGGCAGGACTGAATTGCGTGCTGACAGCCTTACAGCTCTGACTACAGGTGAGCCAACGGTTTCATGGGTAACTATGTGGGACAGACTGAATAAATCATTTTGGTAAAGCTGGCGCTCCACATGTGATTGAAAAAATGATTATTTGGCTCATAGTAAACATATATATCGAGCATAGCACCTTGCTTGGGATTCACTTGACCTTCTTTAATAAGACAGTGCAAGTAGAAAGCATGCACTGTAACCAAAAGCAACCAATCAGATGTTAGCATACTTTAGTATAACTGCAATGGATTGTGAAAAGCTGACATCTGATTGGTTGCTATGGGTTACGCCATACCATTGCGCAGGCAGAAGATCTCAGTAAGGAGCAAAATATTCCTGCTTCCATGCTAAAACCTTTATTAGTGTTTTCTGCCTTGCTGAAAGATCTAATAATACATGTAATACAATATATTAAAATGACAGTACTATAGTGTGACAGGATGGACCTCCTATGCCACCCAGGCTATTGTTGCCGGCTGGACTTACTTTGCCCCTGTCCCCTTTCGTTATTCCTAATATGCCCCTTCTGCCGCAGTAGGAGGAGCCTGCTGCCACCACTGGGCTCCTTTATGCGGCCCAGAACCATGTTCCTTCTGGGTAACTGTCACTGCTAGTGTACTCCCATGCTGGCACACTTGGGCTGGTACCTCTGAGTGCTGTGGATGGATCCCCCTGGCCTATCACACTGGGCAGCTGCTGGGTAGCGGCAGAGCGGTGGTACTGGAGAGCTGGGTTCAACCTCAGAAATAGCTGGAGGACGGATTAGATTTAGGGTCTAATCTGTAGAAGATGTTTTCAAGCAGGTCTTTGAAGCAAGTGATGTTTATTTGTTCTCACACTGGTTGAAGGTACCAGGTGATGGAACATCAGAATGATACATTTTAGTGTACAAGACAGTGCTTTTTATATTTATTTGAACATAGGCTATTTTTAGAATCAGGATGCAATGTGTTTACACAAACATGGATTTACATGCATTGCAAAGCTAACAATATTTACGCTTATCTGTGATATCTTAACCCTTGCTGTGATATCCTGCATCTGGTTTTCAGATACAGAAAATCTAGGAGCCAGTCTTAATTAAACCTTCCTGCCTTCAATGTTGGACCTTCACACATCAAAAGATCTAATTAACATATGGGGCCTTTCTTCAGACAGTTCAGAATACACATTCCCACAGTACGTCACAAACTCCAAACAAGCCATTTCCCCACATCACAATACAGAGAAGACTTTCTACACAAAGGCTCATTATATCAGATATATACCTAAGAAATCATGCATTCCCTCTAGCAAGGTTAAAACAAACAAGTTTCTTTCCTGGTCGCAGAAATAAGGATTTCCTGAATCACAATATATACAATATAAAAAATAAGTGCATTGGCAATAATATAAATAAGCGCCCTGCGCTATTTCCTTTAAATAAATTTATATCATGAGTTACTTATCAGTGATCCAGTCCCATATAGTATACACGAATAGCAGTATTTTAGCTCAAGCGTCAGAATACTTTGGCCTAGCCCTAGACATGATGCCTCTAATAATACAACTGAGGGCTCAGTAGCTTCCAGGGCTGCAGCACTTTCAAACAAGAATAGAAGCAACACCCTTGGGAGGTGAGGGCATCATCCTGGGCTCCACAGGCTGGACGTGTGCGCTTGGTTGTGACATCACAGCCAAGCGTCCAGCTCCCAGTATAAAACTAACATGGAGCAGCAGCCGCCAGCAGCCTCTACTACATGTCAGCAGCCAGTGCACCATGTGGGGGCACTATTGGTGCCTTCAAGTCACTGAATAAGACAAATATAAGACAAATTAATTACTTACCTCCTGTGCCTGAATATGGAGGTGGGGACTTCCCATTGGTATATACAGGACAGCTATGTGCTGTACTGTCTACACAGCCTAGATATACAATAATGCCTATCTTTACAATATCACTCTTAATACTCCTACTCGCTAAATACTAATTCCCACAGAATAATAATCAATGGCAAGAATTGCATTAAATAGGACTTAAGGGGTAGGCGTACTAAACCTGCTAATAAATGTGGAGGTGTTGCCCATGGCAACCAATCAGATTCTAGCTATTATGTTCTAGAATGTACTAGATAAATAATCTATAATATAATTATAATATAATTTAGAATCCAATTGGTTGCTATGGGCAACACCTCCACTTTTCCTTTTTAAAAGGTTTAGTAAATCTTCCGTTTATTGTACTATGTAGTTGGTCAGTACTGAAATCTGGGACATTTCCAGGGACATTAGCCGGAGGTGTTCCAGTAAATTAGGGACAGGTAGCGAGCGCTTCAGACTGAGTCCTCCTTTGTGGAGTTGCAGAGTAAAGCTGGGCACACACTGATGCAATTGTTGTGCACATCTCACGATAAACCACCGTTAGGTCAGATATTGCATTAGTGTGACCGATCCCACCACCATGTTTTTTCGTACCAAAACACAACGCATCTGTTTATTTGGATTCGGAAACTACCTAACAATCACCATCAATGATGGAACGATGTCGGGCGAATGTGGAAGTGTGTATTCCCTGGGGGGAGAAAATAGATAATTTATATGCTTAATAATTCAATGAGCATGTTTGATGCTATTTGCGGGGCTTTGTTTGATGTAAAAGGAACTAATTATATCATTCACGTAATGAAAAATAATTTCTCTGGGAAGTGAAACTCATTGTCTTCATGTAATTATAGAATATTAAATTAGAAACATTCTAATGACATCTTGTGAAGGGCTGTATGATATCTGGTAACTAATGACGAGACCTGTTAGTCTGTGTAGTAGGTGGAGAAAAAATCTGCTCTCACAAAAACAGTCTTAATAGCTGCTGTCTTTGTATATATTACTAATGCAGATATAAATAAATAGCTTTTATGTAATGTCTTGTACAAAGCTGTGTTAGTTACAGTTTGGTAGTTAATGATATCCTCATGCCAAGAATTTACAACGGAGCAATGAGCTTGTTCTAGACAAACCAGAGTGACACAGTGACACAGACAGAAAGGAGCTATGAGACTGTCCCTCCCACTGCAGGGTGACACAGACAGAAGGGAGCTATGAGTCTGCCACTCCCACTACAGGGTGACACAGTGACACAGACAGAAGGGGGCTACTAGTCTGTCCCTCCTCCTGCAGGGTAACACAGTGACACAGACAGAAGGGAGCTATGAGGCTGCACAGCCCCTGGAGGGTGACACAGACAGAAGGGAGCTATGACTCTGTCCCTCCCCCTGCAGGGTAACACAGTGACACAGACAGAAGGGAGCTATGAGTCTGTCCCTCCACCTGCAGGGTGACACAGTGACACAGACAGAAGGGAGCTATGAGTCTGTCCCTCCACCTGCAGGGTGACACAGACAGAAGGGAGCTATGGAATATTAGATGTACATTTGTCCTGCACAATGACAAGAAAGCATTGTGTTTGCAGCCGAGGTGAGGACTTTCTAAACAAGCCGAACCTGAGGATACTTCAAAAGCTTTATTATATCAATCTTAAGAGAACATCTTTTACTAGAGTGAAAGTAAATACAATACTTTGAGATAACTTCCTAGGATATAACTCTAAATATATTTTCCATAGTCTCCCCAAGTTGTCCTATTTTCCATTCCAAGGGGATCCTTGTCCTGACTGCATCAATATGGTGTAGGGATAGACATAACTATTTTTAGACTGTGTTATGGTGATGGTACAAACAAAAACCCACACGAACTCTCCCATATGTGAGCAAGATGTGAGAAAGGGAGCGGGGGTGGAAGAGCGGAGACATTGGGCTACACTCACTGACTGTGCACTTTATTGCGGGGATGGTTTACAATAAACCATTGAGAACAAATATCACAGTCCACTGATGAAGGATGTGTTATCACACCAGTTGTGTCTGTGCACTTTTCACTAGAACACAGGTAACATAATATTCTGCACACATATCTCTGTATTTCTTTTCTGTGTTTTCCTTTAGTATCACAACTGTCACCTGATTGGCCAAAAGCAAGTTGGATACTTGATCTTCATTTGCATATAGAGATCAAAGTCACCTATTCTACTGAAATGTCTGGGAGACTCCCAAATTAAAGGGAGACCTCCCACACTCCCAAGTGAGCGCTTCACTGCCACAAGGCTGGTGGGGACATAACAAACAGCACGTCCTCAAGCTCCACCGACCTAAGTAAGCGCCAAGTGGCGGGGGTGTGATAAACCGAGAGTGTGTCATCACGCTGCTGTCAGTCTTGCTTGGTGTTATCTCTCCACCCACTTCATAAAGCAAATTGCGTGAACAAACCTTGCCAAATTCTTTTTTTTCCTACCTTACCTGCACAGCTTCCAAGAGTAAGGAAGGAAAAGTACTATAGGTAAGTTTGATAGAGATGGATTTGAGACTTCAGTCTTCTCGCAGGCCCCACAACCCTACTCTGTGCTGTTGGAGGACCCTGCTCATTCCATCAGTCTGCAGTTCCCTCCAATGCCTCCATTCCAATTCTCACATCATGACACTGCCCCATCACATCCAGTACTGTCCACGCTAACATGGTCACACAAGTGGCTAGGTCTCACCCCTGCATCCTCATCTCCTGAATTAATCTGTGCTGCTGTGTGCATTCTTATGATCTACGCGTTTTATTATCCCCACCTTCTTGAATGCTGGGGAACGTGTGAGGTTCATAAATAAAGTTCCATGACTTTCTGTGGTGAAATAGAGGAGACAGGGCATGTACTAAAGGACGAGGCCACTCGGTATCCCGCTTTCCTGCTATGTACCACAGTTTTGCTTTAGATCAGTTATCCACCTCGCCTCCGTATCCAAGAAACAAAATCCATATTTTTTAACACACTGGAAAGAGTTAACCTGTTATTATGTCACGTCTACTTATGGTAATCCTGTTCCTGGACAAATTCATTTGTGTAAATCCAGATCTTCCATTGTTTAAGGACCAACAGCTCCAGATCATCAGAAGTCCCTTCTTAGGGGATCGGAAGAGGGATCAAGCACAGTTATTTCCCAGTTTGGCCTCTCTCCCAACCAATGGGCATTCGGTTCTCAAAGACAAGAGGAGGAGCAATTACCGTGTGTGTGTGGAAGGGGGGGTAATGAAACGTAGAAGGTCAAAAGAGTCTTGACAATGGAGAAGGTTTATTTTTCTGAAATGGTCCCAGAAAGCCTGGCCTTATTGCTTATCAGTCCCCGTGTAAATCTTTATTCCTGCACCACAAGGATATCCAGTACCCTGCTACTTATTTCCAAATAGGGGATCTTTCAAGCTACAGGGGCCATCCTAATAAGTCTAAGGTGGCTATCGGATCATGGGTCCTCTCTTCTGGCTATCGTAACAGCACTTGCGGCCCCTCTCGTTATGCCACTAATTTGTAGATGACCCCTCATAGTGTGAGTGAGTGAGACAGAGGAAAGGAAAGGAGATAGAGAGGAATTAGATGAACCTAGCGGTGAAATAGACACATAAAGGTGGTAATTTACATAGGCCTATAGAGTAAGATGCGTTTGAAGGGAACATCACGCATTTGTCCTCATTGGAACACATGGTAAACTGCACTGGCGATATTCGGTTTCCTGTACCAAACTCTAATAGTACCAAAAGGCCACCTCCATGGTCCAGGAGATCTACGTGACATTCGTGAGTCTCCCAGACATTCCGAGAATAGGCAAGTGCGGGTTAAACTGAGCAATATTTTAGAAGAAAATGGAAATGTATTTAATGAAAGGGATGGTACTAATGTAGTGGAAAGTCAGAACCTGATCAGGGGTCCAGGCCGCCCTAGGCACATATGGTTGTAGAGCTTCCACGCCAGGGTAATATGTGGTAGAGAAAAACTAACTCACTCTTAATTTAAAATCCATCTTCCTTCACCCACCCCCACCAATAATTACCTTCATATTCAAAAACAAATTAATGAAAAACTTCTTTGACTTAAATCTGTCACTAAGGTGGGAATTCAATTCCTCGCGCAGTGCCAGTCCGAGCATGAGTCATTGTCTTCAGTCTTTACCATAGGAATATTTCAAGATGAAATAATTACTAGTTTTCTCTCATGTTTTCTTTTTACTTTGGAGAACCACTATTCTTTTATTTCAAAATTAATTTTAGTTTAGATCTCTCCGTGTCACAATTGTGCACCCCCAAACATCTTGCACCCCTAAAAATCTTGGGGCCACAGCCTAGTAAGTCTATTGGGCAGCACGGTGGCTAAGTGGTTAGCACTTCTGACTCACAGCGCTGGGGTAATGAGTTCAATTCCCGCCCATGGCCTTATCGAAGTGGAGTTTGTATGTTCTCCCCGTGTTTGCGTGGATTTCCTCCGGGTGCTCTGGTTTCCTCCCACACTCCAAAAACATACTAGTAGGTTAATTGGCTGCTATCAAAATTGACCCTAGTTTGTGTCTGTGTGCGTGCGTGTGTATGTTAGGGAAAGGATCTTATGACGATGGCCTATTTGTTGGATTAGAAAATGGGGTTCATTTACTGTGTAGGAAAACATAGTCCAATCTGGGCAGCACGGTGGCTAAGTGGTTAGCACTTCTACCTTACAGCACTGGGGTCATGTGTTCAATTCCCGTCCATGGCCTTATCTGTGAGGAGTTTGTATGTTCTCTCCGTGTTTGCGTGGGTTTTCTCCGGGTGCTCCAGTTTCCTCCCACACTCCAAAAACATACTGGTAGGTTAATTGGCTGATAACAAATTGACCTAAGTCTGTGTGTCCTTCTGTGGGTGTTAGGGAATTTAGACTGTAAGCCCCAATGGGGCAGGGACTGATGTGAGTGAGTTCTCTGTACAGCGCTGCGGAATTAGTGGCGCTATATAAATAACTGATGATGATGAATCTATATTTTGCTATTCCACACATGTATGTGTCCTTTGAAAAAAAAAATTTTTTTAAAAAAAGACTCAATATACATCTGCCTCCCAAATAAAGCCACCCACTATTTTGCATAAATTTCATGGCACTCAAAATTACTGCCAACGTTGTTTGCTACAGTGAATGGATGAGCAACAATGATTTACAGATCGGTACATATAATGATCCTATGAAATGAAAAGTTACAGAACTCAGGGCTTGACAAAGTTATCAACAGGCTGAGTAAACTGACCAGGGTGAAGTGAGACACATAGAGAAAATATTCAGAACCAAAAAAGCTTTGCATGATGCAGAATTTTTTTATATGCCTGATTCAGAATATGAACGTGGGAATGAGGTGATTCGGAGAGATTCCCCCTTTATAAAATTGTCACTTGTTGGGGGGTTGACAGTCCTGTCTGTATGACAGTCGATGACTCAATACTAAGACCTCTCCCTCCCTCCAACCCCCTCATAACTTTTCATTTAGGTCTTCCCAAATCTCTGAGAATGTGTTAATGAGTTCCCACGAAGTCCCGGTTTCTCTTAGTCAGTTTCCTACAAACCACGAAACCATAAACCATTGTAGTATCTCTTATAATAAATAGACTGGGGTTGCTATTAAAAGAATATCACACTTTATCTCCTAGAACACATTTAATGACTGGACATCCTAAAATGCTGCATATAGTTGTCAACATTTTAAAAATAATTTCTCTGAATCCCTAATGTCTCTAAGCGTATCACATGGAACTGTTTAAATGGAATTAATGCTCTCTGAACCTATCCGAATATGTTTACTGAATTAGGTTATAATAATCTTGTGGAAAAGCAGGCAATTCTCCCGCTGGGGTGCTTAACTTCCAGCAAGGTAAGCGGGGGCATGTCCTGAATATGCAAATTGAGTCATCAAGCCATACCCACCTCAGTGAACACCAAATGGGTGTGGCTTGATGAGACAATATCATCATCCATATTGACCTGTCTGCTTGATGACGCTAATGGTGTCAACCAAGTCACGCCGTATCTCCTTTTTATATCTTCCTTCCGCAACTCCAGCTTAAAATTATTATCATTTATTTATATAGCACCAATCATAATACAGTCGATTCTACAGAGAATATGAAATAATTCACATCAGCCCCTGTCCTATTAGAGCTTATAGTCTAAATTGAAATATGAAATACAATGTACTGTAATTCTAATGCTTCTCCTCAAAGTGTTAACTTCAATACTGAAAAATAGGGATATTTCAGGGACATATATTTCAATATGTTCGAGCTGTATAAATAAAAGTTAAAAATATTCAAACCTCTCTCTTTCTGTCCATCCCTTCTAATTCTTTGTTTCCGTTTTGTTTGTATTGACCCCCCCCCCCCACTCTTCCCCACATTTTTCCATTTCTTTTGAATTGTTTCATCATCCACAAAGAATTTACTCTCATTCCGCCACTTCTTCCAAAACCCGGTATCCCTAATTTGACAGCAGTTTCCAATTTCTACTCTGCCCCTTTTCTCGTCCTCTTTTCCATCTGTTAGGACTCATCTGGCAAATCTATGGGTGACTGTAAATAATGCAAACGCCATATGTAAGGTAGTTGAGCGATGTAATGGACAAGTAAAGAATTATTTATGAGCAGAAGTGTATTCGGGACAAACCAGCTCTAAACAAGGTGAGAATACTGCCCTAAGTGGCATTTGTAAAGACACGGCGCAGTTGCACAAGTAAAATCCGATTGGTTAGAGCCAGCTGTCAAATAAAATCCAAATTCTATTATTGTCACTGAGGATGTGAAACGTTGCAATAGGGACTGGTGATCTACAAATTTCTTCTATTATTTACCTGCAAATGTCATCCAATAGAGAACTACTACTGGAATAGTTCACATTGTATTTCTCATCGCACACGTGTAAGTTATACATTATAGTAACTTTGCACCTGGGCAAAACCATGTTGCATTGGAGGGGGAGGTAAATTTATAGTTGGTGTAGGGCATGTCCTAGACCAATTTAAAATATCAGTGTAAACATAAAGCTATCAAGTATTTGTGTGCTAGATGAAAAAACACCCAGTTTTTAATTTATGTGCAAAATAATAAACTAATTTGCAACCCTTGCATTGTAACATAGTTTGTCCCGGAGAACATTTACTCCTTTTTTTTGCCTTACTTTACTTAATGACTCAGGCCCTATAGATGTCTAAACTCCTGGAATGTCTGGAATATTCCTGAACTAAAGGGAAACCCCGCACACTTCCCATAGATCAGGCCTGGCCAACCTGGATAATTTCTTCAGTTGCTTCATATTATATTTTATATCAGGGGGAAAACAACAGGTTTTAGGGGATTTTTTATTGAAAGCCTGGGATCTGTGCTTTCGTGTCACCAAAGTAGAAAAAAATAGCGTAAAACACAAAAAGTACACTAGGGTCTATGAGGCCCCCACAAAACCAGAAGCTCCTGTATCCCTGACCCCCAGAGCTAAAAGAACACTTATTAGGAAGGGTTTTCAGACCCCTCTTCAGTGCAAAGTTATAGGGGTTTCCTTTTACCGTGGGATCCACCAAAGCTTCACCCAGGGCAATATCTGCCTCAGGGCTACATCACTCCCCTTAGATCACTGGGGAAAATAAATCTCCCGCCCAGATGTAAGGGAGAGAAAACAAAAAAGCGGGGAAAATGTGCACTGTGCCCTACTCTGTCATGACCCCTGCTCCCCTCACTCTGGGGTCACATAGATCCCAGGCTTTCTCCACTACCTCGACTCCTGGCCAGAGGACCAAGGTAGGCTGTCCATGATCAGAGGGGTCACCACTCTTTCCGAGCGGTGGTAGGCAGTTTAACGATACTGACTACCCGGACATGGACTAAGACGACATGAGGATTCCGAAGAACTACTACCCCGACCTGAAAAAAGAAACGACTTACCATCCAGATAAATAATGCTTTAAATAAGTAAAAAAAATAAACAGCTATAATAAAAAAAAAAAAAATTGCTCATAACTATCATCAATTCCTTAGGAGATTGAGATAACAAAATGTATCAGTGATGCCACTTGTTTCTAGCAAATCATGAGGCTGCATTTTTATGACTATTGGATCAGTCCACAAAATTACTGCCTTCACTGTGGGTGTAGGCGATAAGCACACTTTTATCATACTTGCCTCTTCTCCCGGAATTTCCGCGAGGCTCCCGAATTTCAGAGAGAACTCCCAGACTCTCAGAAGAGTAGGCATCCTCCTGGACATGATGGAGGCGGTGCTTAATGATGGGATTTCACTTCATTAAGCTGTTATGAAATGCCTTGATTTTCGGCATTTCCTCGCAGAGGGCGGGGCTACACACCTTCCTACCCACTGTCACATGACCTCTCCTCCGGGAACTCCCGGACTAGAGATTTGAAAAGTAGGCAAGCATGATTGTAATATTCCACAATGTTTCATAATCATTTAGTCACAGGGGGCGATACGGCACGGTAATCTATGGATGGTATTGAATAAGTAAAAGCATTATCTGTACAGAATGACTTATGCCTATTTACTTAACTGACTTAAAATATAGTGAAACATACACCTGAATCGTAAATAGACCACATTTTCTCGTTAATTTTTTAGACCTTCCTAGGAAAGGTGGTAATCTTGGTGTAAGCAGTAGTGGAGAGCTGACCTTGCTTCCTCTGAAGCAGTACCAGCAATTGATTTAGAAAGTTTACTGATGGCTAAACATACAGTAAGGTCAAAGTGTGATATATGCAAAGCAGAAAGTTTAAAGTCTGATGCTTTCATTTGTATCTACTTTTATATTGTGTTTCCTATTTAGTTTTATCATTAAAACCATGTTTTATTCTCTACAATGTACAATAGGTTATTCATTTATAGCCTGCCCGGCATCTCCTAATACCCAAACAGTGGTATTCCAGTGTCTGCAGTGATAGAATAACTGTCTAGCTACACATTTATTCCGGTGATGTCACACTTGCTGACAGATTCCTAAATATGGATGTATGAACAATCACACACACACAGGAGGCTGTTGCTATTATTCACATCTGGGACTCTAGACAGAACAGGAGGTTTCCTCATGTTATTGGGAAACACCCCCCAGAGCAGTGTGTATAAATTCAGGGCTGGGACAGGCTCTAACACACAGTAGCTGCAGGCTTCAGAGATAGCTTACTGTACATCTGTACTGCCTGGGATTCCAAGACAGGACAGTACAATTATCAACATTCTATTATAGAACACCAACATTCTATTATAGAACACCACATTCTATTATAGAACATGATCTGCAACATGAGGTAAGTATTTGGATCAGGGCTATGATAGAGGTTTCAGTTCTGCATAAAGACACATACTCCCTGCAATATATCATGTGATATAGTTATTTAACATGTATATGATCTCTTATAGACAGGGAATTCATTCACGAGATGCTAACTGATCTGTTTTTTTTCCCCCTTAGGCTGGTAGTATTGGCTCTGTTCTCATGGACAGTGGCAGCCATCCGCCCAATGTCCCTTCCCCAAATTGCCCACAAAGATGTCAGCTTCGGGGTGCGTCTGTTCCAGGAGGTCCTACGGGAACACAAAGAAAAGAATTTGGGATTCTCACCCTATGGGGCTTCCTCTGCTCTGAACATACTACAGTCCGGGTCAGCGGGAAACACATTGGAACAATTACGTCAAACGCTGAATTACGGATATTCTGGTAAGAGGCATTAGCAAGGACACAAACGCTGAGTATTATAGCATAACTCTATTTGGCATTGTCCTGGCATTGATTGGGACCTTGGCAGATGATTTTAGGTGCTGCTCTGGTGCTAGTGGAGTAGATCCAGCACAGTGTCTCTAATTAAAAGCCTTAGAGAGGTCATGTTGGATCTTCCCTGCTACAGCGAGAACCAAGGTGATCTAAGCTCACACCTATATATAAGTGCCAGGACCCTGCTAAGTTGTACTGTTGTACTTTTATTGAGAAGAGATTTAGTAGGCGTCTTAAGTTAAGTGGAAACCTCCTTTATACTCAGTGTAAACCAGGACACATTTACAAAAGTGATGCCAAATTGGTGTTTGAGGTTATGTTTATTTTTACAGGTTACTTTTCTTTATTTTGCCATTAACATTTAAATGACATATTGTTTAAAACATGTTTGTTTTGTCACAGCAGGAATTCTGCCATCTGACCATGTTGTAAAGTAATATGATTACATGAATAGTGTACTATGGATGGTACTATAATTTGTCTCGAGTTGTCGTATACCAGACTTTATTCACATGCTCTATGTTAGTTTATAAAAAGCAGCATCATCTTACAAAATTAAAGAATAAGTGGTTAAAATAACAATAAAAATTGCAGTCAGAGACATGCAAATCACATCTCACTTACTATTGGCCAACCATGCCTTAGGACTCGTTGGTTTATTAGTTTGGATGCCACCAAAGTGGAATCATCATGAATTCATCTGGCAAACCACTGTTTGAATCATGTCTTGGTATCTAATGCATGCAAGTCTTCAACTAACGGTTGTACTTTTGTGTCTTTCAGAGCGGACGGTTAATGCATTGCTCCGGAGACTGAGAGAATCGATTTCTGGTGACACATCATCAATACACATAGCAGATGGACTATTTGTGCAACGGGACCTTGGTCTGACCCCAGGCTTCCTGCAAAGATTTCATGCTACCTTCAAGCGATATGTGACCCAAGTCAACTTCACCGAGCCATCACAGGCCAGGGACATCCTTAACCAATGGGTGGAGAACCAAACAGATGGTAAGCATGGCGATCCTGAGCAAACCTGAAATTTCATGGTGTTTACAAGTTCATTATTGGTTCACATCATATCATTGTGCCTCATATCTTCTCTGCATGTCTTCTAGGAATGATCAAGGACTTATTGGGAAGTAATTCCATTCCACCACTGACCCGACTGGTTCTACTTAGCGCTGTGCATTTTAATGGAAAATGGGTCATCCCATTCCCAGAGAAAGCCACTCACAAGAGGCCATTTTACCGATCAGATGGGTCTCAGGTGCAAGCACAAATGATGGCTAACACCGCCAAGTACAACTACAGTAAGTGACTACTGTAAATTTGTCATTGCATATGAAAAGTTGTTCAAAGCCAGGGAAAAATCCAACAGCATAATTATAATGAATGGTCATTCTTTCCTCAGGTGAATTTGAAACCCCAGAGGGAGAGTTTTATGATGTCATTGAGCTGCCGTATGAAGGAGAGGAATTCAGCATGCTGATAGCTGCTCCATATGAGAAAGGGGTGCCCTTGTCCACCATCACTGACATCCTGACTCCCGAGCTCATCCTACAATGGAAAGCCAGCATGAAACGATCAACGCGCCTCCTTGTTTTGCCCAAGTAAGGACAATCCCTTGCCGTGACGAATTGACACAATTTGATTCAAGTTTTGTAACATTCCCCGCAGAGTGCCATCAACACATTTTGACATCATTTCTCTCATGTCTGCAGGTTCTCTGTGGTGAGTGAAGTGAATCTAAAGAGTCCACTTGAGCGTCTTGGTGTCACAGACATTTTCTCTGAAGAAAAAGCAGACTTCAGCCGGCTATCATGTAAGTTACCACAATTTGAAAACAAAACACAAACCTAGAGGGCAGTAGGCATCTTTTAGGATGGTTGGAGCTTCTAGGATAGTTGAATATTCTAGGACGGTTGCATCTTCTAGAATGGTTGGGTATTCTAGGATGGTTGGGTATTCTAGGATGGTTGAATAGTCTAGGATGGTTGAATCTTCTGGAATGGTTGAATCTTCTAGGATGGTAGGGTATTCAAGGTGGTTGGGTTCTAGGATGGTTGTGTATTCTAGAATGGTTGGGTATTCTAGGATGGTTGAATAGTCTAGGATGGTTGAATCTTCTGAGATGGTTGTATCTTCTGGGATGGTTGAATCTTCTAGGATGGTAGGGTATTGTAAGATGGTTGGGTATTCTAGGATGGTTGGGTATTCTAGGATGTTCAGATATGATTGTAATATCTCGTTCCCAAATTGTCATCATTTGCTTAGATGAAAAGTCGTTGTATGTATCTGAAGCATTCCAAAAAATCAAGGTCGAGGTAACAGAAAGTGGAACAAGAGCGGCTGCTGCAACAGGTGAGAGACAGACCCTTCCACACAGTACACTAGGCCGGGGAGAATGGAATATATATATATATATATATATATATATATATATATATATATATATATATAAATATTTGGCACATCAGAAGCAAGAGATGAATGGAAGAGAGATGACAGGCACTTGAATAATTGATACTGTAACTCAAAGAGGAAAGGGAGCTGAGAAAATATAAGGTTATCAGAACAAAGGCTTCTAACAAGCAGAGCCACAGTAATTTTAAACTGCATTGCTCAGATTATCCAAGGCGGCTGTTTCAGGAACCATTTTATAGGTTGCATTTCTTGGATAGAGATGTCTCAAATTAAGATGAATTTATTTTGCCTAACTATTACTGTAACTGTGCAATCTGTGTAGGTTAGCATAACAAACAGATTATGTTTGAAACATTTATACTAAATATCTTATTTTTCCTGCAGCTGCAATTTTCCTGGCCCGAATGTCCCCTCTCGAGGTCATCATGGATCGTCCATTTTTTTACCTCATCAGACACAATCCGACAGGTAAGACCTCTTACACCCACACAACATATAAAATGCAAAACTCACCTCAGCTCCTGTTTCATAACTGTATTTAATCATCATCAATTGAAACACAGTTACTACACACATGTATTTATAACAAATACGAGCCTTGCCTATACATTTTACTTGGCATCTACACAGTGAGGGCAGCCATTTTGTGGGTTGGGCTTATTGACATGAGAATGCAGCCTATCAAATCACCAGGAACATGTGACCTCATGTCTCAATGTGCTTCACGCCTCAGTTATGTCACCAGTTCGCAGTGAATTCGACAAGTCGAATAATGTTTCAGCCCACGAAGTGTCTGCCTCCAATGTGCTTACTTGACAGGTACATTTTAAAATGCAACGTTCGAGTGAATAATCAAGTTATCAAGCGATAAATTCAGTGATGCTTTCCAGCGAGAAATCAATGCGTATTTACAGATGGTTTCCACACAACTATAATGATAACAAGTTAACTTTATGTAGATACAAGTTCAGTACAAAGCAATCACACGCTCATAACCTCTAATTTTCTCTTTTAGGTTCATTGCTGTTTATGGGACAAGTCATGGAGCCCTGAATCTAGCGCCATCTAGTGCCAACATCCAGTACCTCACCTCCTCCACCTTTGAAGTGCCAACAGAAAGTCACTTGAGCCAAAGCCCTTTCATTCTGTGGGGTGGAGAGGCTTGACAGACTACTAGGGAGGGGTGAAAAAGGAAACTCACGGGTAGTATGAATGAGGACAATGCATCAAGCAATGCAAGAGAGTGTGGAGCGTGTGAGCATATTGTAAACTATTGGGACAATTAGAGATTATACTATTGAGAGTTTTAGAGCTGAATATATCTTGTTTATCTTAATTGTGTATTTAATAAATATATTTATTTATATTTTAGACTGCTTATGTCGTACATATGGTATTGGTAACGGGTGTAATTTATTCTGTACACTGTAATCCCACCCCTATCTGGTTTGTTAGGTGGTCTCACTCATTAGTTCTCCCCCTCATCTGTCATTTGACTATTTTTGCAGTTCTATTATCATTCAGTTTATTGTCATACGTACAAATACAGCCACAGTGGCGGATCCAGGGGGGGCGATCGGGGCTTGCTGCCGGCGGCTGCACAATATGTGCAGGTCCGCTCGGCAGTGACAGTGTGCTGCCCGGCCTGCTCTGATTGTGTTTAAAACACAATCACAGCAGCCGGGCAGCACATTGTCACTGCCGAGCTGACCTGCACATATTGTGCAGCCGACGGCAGCCTTGAAGTCAAAAAGGAGGCAGGGCCTAAATCCCCCCCCCCCCTAAATTGCCCCGGGTAGGATACTTTTCTAGATCCGCCCCTGTACAGCAACAATGATAAAATAAGTAAATAACTGAATAGATCACAGTGGTTAGAGATTAATATAAATACATGAAAGTAAAAGACCATCTCTGTGAAAACAAGATAAAATAATTAAAAATGAAATACAAACTAACAAAATCAAATTAATGAGCAAGTAAAACTAAAAAGCTACACACAGGTCTAAACCCTCTGAAATAACACCAGGCTACCCTAACCTTGGGCAAGGAGCCAGAGAGCATACCCACCTGCAGCATGGCAGCAAGTGGTAACTCTAAGCTCAGTGCACATTTCATGATGGTAGGATTGTAGCTCAGAAATGTCCACCTAAACTTGTCAGCCAAGAGTACAAGTCAGGATCCAGAATCTGATTGTCAGAGATCAAATATTCTATTGGGAACACCCTTTGCGTTTTTTTGTGCGGTTCTGGAAAACAAAAACACATTGAAACATTTGTGGTCAGTTTTACACTTGCTGTCCGAGAACAGTTGTACACTGACACTTGCTGTCCTAGAACAGTTGTACACTGACACTTGCGGTTCTAGAACAGTTGTACACTGACACTTGCTGTCCTAGAACAGTTGTACACTGACACTTGCTGTCCTAGAACAGTTGTACACTGACACTTGCGGTTCTAGAACAGTTGCACACTGACACTTGTGGTCCTAGAACAGTTGTACATTGACACTTGTAGTCCTAGAACAGTTGTACACTGACACTCGCTGTCCTAGAACAGTTGTACACTGACACTTGCTGTCCGAGAACAGTTGTACACTGACACTTGCTGTCCTAGAACAGTTGTACACTGACACTTGCGGTTCTAGAACAGTTGTACACTGACACTTGCTGTCCTAGAACAGTTGTACACTGACACTTGTGGTCCTAGAACAGTTGTACATTGACACTTGTAGTCCTAGAACAGTTGTACACTGACACTCGCTGTCCTAGAACAGTTGTACACTGACACTTGCTGTCCGAGAACAGTTGTACACTGACACTTGCAGTCCTAGAACAGTTGTACACTGACACTCGCTGTCCTAGAACAGTTGTACACTGACACTTGCTGTCCGAGAACAGTTGTACACTGACACTTGCTGTCCTAGAACAGTTGTACACTGACACTTGCGGTTCTAGAACAGTTGTACACTGACACTTGCTGTCCTAGAACAGTTGTACACTGACACTTGCTGTCCTAGAACAGTTGTACACTGACACTTGCGGTTCTAGAACAGTTGCACACTGACACTTGTGGTCCTAGAACAGTTGTACATTGACACTTGTAGTCCTAGAACAGTTGTACACTGACACTCGCTGTCCTAGAACAGTTGTACACTGACACTTGCTGTCCTAGAACAGTTGTACACTGACACTTGTAGTCCTAGAACAGTTGTACACTGACACTTGCTGTCCTAGCTAAAAACATTTGAATCCGGCTGACCTAGATATTACTGCCAAACGTCCCTGGCAATTATTTTAAAATGTTGGCAGTTTTACTAGTTTAGCACTTTTACAGCTTAACGTTGAGCTTGGTGCAGTAAATGTAAATCTCTATGCAAAAGAAATCCGTTCATTCATGTACAAGCAATAAACACTAGATTCTAAAAGGACCTGACCAGCATATAATACGTACAAGCAGCCAAGCTTCTCAGAATAATAACATGCAGTGATAAATACAGCGTATCCAGTCTACAGAGAAAGAGACATTGCACTGGTATCAGCAGGTTGTAATACATAACTACCAATGTGTTCTTCTATATACCCTTTTATAAAGCACAGACAGCAAATTTGGATCTTGCCAGACATAGATCCCCCAAAACAAGAACATTGCATCTTCACAGAGGGAGGGCTGGCCCAAGGACAATTCCATCTCGCACCATTTTTCTTTTCTGCCACTACTGTGTGGAAATGTTTCCTAGATGTGCTAGGAACTGCCGTGTGTTTGTGTCATTGTTCTGTCGCTTACCATCCAGCCAGGTCCCTGCAGTCTTTGTCCGAAAGTGTATGAAAATAATATTGTGACCTGTGAGGTGGTCAAAATTGACTGTAAATGACTTGAAATTAGTGTTATTGAGGTTAATAATAATGTAGGAACAAAAAAAGAGCAAAATGATGAGATTTTAGCATATTTTAGGATTTTTTTCTAAAAAATCCAAAACCAAAACCAAAACACACTAGGGAGGTTTTGCCAAAACCAAAACCAAAACACGAAGCTAATCCAGATCCAAAACCAAAACCAGTTCACGGGGTCAGTGAACATCTCTAGTTATCAGTTTCACTATAACAAATGAATTGTTATAAAACAATGTAAAAAAATGACAAATACGCTTGAGGTGTAAGAGCTGTGACCCTGAGTACAGGGCCTAATGACGTTCTACCCGTTGATCTACAAGATCAACTTCTGAGGACTGGGTATTAGGTGCTCAATATGCTTATATGGAGAGCGAATTATAATGTGCCTACCTGTCCTCCTCACACATACATAGGTGCACATGCAAATTCAGCTTCTGGTAACTTTGTAAAAGAATCACTTTGCGCTTACACTTGTGAGATCGTCGGTCCCGCTGGTGGAAAGTGCAAAAACGTCACTTCAAAGACCAGCCCACTATCACTTTAGAGCATACTTGCCAACTCTCCCGGAATGTCCGGGAGACTCCCGCATTTTGCGAGAGTCTCATGGGCTCCCGGGAGAGTGTGGCAGTCTCCCGCATGTGGCAGAATTCTGGCCACTTCCTAGTGAAGTGGGCAGAATTAGGTGCAAAACGCTGCGATTCACCGGGAATATTGCATAGCTCTCATTGCTTGCGAGTTTGGAGGGACATTCCCATTAGCGGACCACAAAAGGGATAATAGGAAAGTGGGTGGAGTATTGACCATATATGCTCATTTTTGGGCGGAGTTTGGTTTGAACGTAGGCGTGGCTTACTTGGTTCCGCTTTAGGGATTCTAAATGTTGGGAGCTATACTACTGTATACTATACTATATTTTAACATTTTACTACATTGGTGGAAATGAAGCTAGGAACTTTTCTGTATAAGTGCATCGAAGAGGTGCAAAAAGCGAAAAAATTGGAGGTTTAGGTGGAGGTCTGATCTCCAAGGATGTGTAACTCTCCAGTTCTTGTGCAGAGAGAAAAGGCCTCAGTGACACCCCCCGCTAAATAGGGAATGCTCTCAAATCCTTGGGTCTCATGTAAATAAATCATCCCATATAAATGAAACCTTACTTTCACATGTGGATCGCTAGCTCGCACTCAGGAAGAAACGGATTGATCCACACAGCTCCTCCCATCATCCCACATAGACACCAACAAGACCTGGGGGGATCGTGTCACAAACTTATAGCATACTTGCCAACTCTCCCAGAATGTCCGGGAGACTCCCGAAATTCGGTTCAGTCTCTCGGGCTCCCGGGCTCGTTGGCATTTCTCCCGCATCCTGGATTTCACGATGACGCGATTCTCGGTGATTGACGCCATCTTAGAGGGCGGGAGGGGGCGGGATGAGGCCAATCGCGTCATTTTGGCACCGCCCCCCGCGACGTAAATTAAGTTTTTGCGGGGGGCGGGACCAAAATGACATGTTTGGCCTCATCCCGCCCCCTCCCGCCATCCGGTCACGCCCCCTCTCCCAGAAACTTGTTTCCGAGAGGTGGCAAGTATGACTTATAGTCCCTCTGCTGGTCCACATTCGGAAGCTTCGACAATGAGCCTTAGTGGCTAGGGTCACCAATGAAAAAAATGTCCCTAGTACTTAAACATTGAGGGCCTAATTTAGAGTTCGGAGCAAGCCACGAAAAAGGGAGAGCAAATTGTCTCCTGGACAATCCATGTTGCAATGCAAGGGGTGCAAATGCATTTATTTATGGTGCATGCAGCGAAAATGTTGACTGGTTTTGCAGGTAACACACAAATAATGGAGAGCTTTATTTTTACACTGTAATTTAGAGTTGAGCTAGGGCACACCCCCTTCCATCTCTAAATCTGTATGCACATTTTAAAGTTGCCCCCTCCTTGTAATGTAACATGGTTTGCCAAAA
This sequence comes from Mixophyes fleayi, assembly GCF_038048845.1. Taxonomy (NCBI): domain Eukaryota; kingdom Metazoa; phylum Chordata; class Amphibia; order Anura; family Limnodynastidae; genus Mixophyes; species Mixophyes fleayi. Next base: position 28,471,080 of record NC_134405.1, on the reverse strand, counting down.
TGCAAATGTATTCTTTTTTCTAAATTAGTCCTCAATATGGTGGTAAATATCAATTACCAATGTTAGACATAAACAAATAGCGAGGCCTAGAGATTAAAATAGCAAAAGCTTTCTATGCTCTTGCATTTGTGAATTACAGTGAGCCGCCAGGGGGCTTTTCTGCTTGTGTCCAGTTAGGTGTTGCGTCTGTCAGTCAATGGCGGACCATGACCTGGCTTATACTTCCCGCCCAATCTGGTCACATGATCTGACTCACCGGTCACTCAAAACCCCTTTAATTGTCAGGAACATAGACCCTATCAATGACAGTACAATTCCTCCTACGTAATAGGTATTGTAGAACTACACATCCCTGCACACCCAGAACACCATGGGCAGACAAGAAAGCTGGCACTAGTAGTTCCACAGCAATCCGAGAGCCACAATTAGTCTAACTCTAAAACATAGAAAAACAGGTTTAGTCTCATGTTAAAAAGATGCCCTAAAATAGATTATTATTAAACCAATTTTACTTTTTGTAGTAACCTCGTTATTCTTGAATTTGGAAGCTAATTATCTTCCAGGACGTTAGATATTGGTTGGATGACTGTAGGCATCTTTTCACACAAGTATGACATCCTTTCCAATTCAGGAGCCTTACATGCCTGCATTGACAATGGTCTGTCTGCAGGTGGCACTCTTGTTCTTCTAGTAGTCAAATGACTGAATTAAAATTTTGAATACACTGGACAGTATTCTTTGCAGGCAAATAAGCACCTGGTGGAAGTATCGACCAGCTCTTTCAGGGGTCCAGGAGGTTCCCCAGAAATTTCTGAAGTGCATAAACGTCAACGTCCAACCTCCTACCACTTTCATTAACTAAAACTTTTCCTTTTCTCTTCTAATACACTTCTCAGGTTATCCTTGTGGATGGCTTATATGAGACATGGGGCTGGCTTTAATACATGTGGCACGTTGTAATAATAGTGCCAGCACATGAGTTGGGGGAAAGGTCACAAACTACCATTTTCGTTCTTAATATAACTAGGTGTCTTCGTTTTGTGTCCATTATCAGATAGCGAGTCTTTTATTCCTTGGTTAGAACTATTCCGATATTAAATGAACAATACACCCACTCTGCCGTCTCAATCTCCACTCTGAGCCACGTTCTCTCCTTATATCCCATTAGATTGTAAGCTCTCTTATATCCACATTGTTTCCTACCTTGTATGTCTGTTTTATGCATGTCTTGTTATCCTCATGCGGTGCACTGTGGCACCATACAAACCAACAACAACAATGACAATAACAGTTCTATTTTCCATGAAGCAACGCTAACCCTAGCTCCCTAGTGAAATGCCTCATGCCTCAGTGATAACAGTGATTCCTAGTGAAATGCCTCATGCATCAGTAATTTTGCTGGATCCTAATAAAATGCCTCATGTCTCAGTTTTGTCACTGTTCCTAATGAAATGCCTCAGTGATGTCGCTGGTTCCTAATGAAATGCCTCATGCCTCAGTGATGTCACTGGCTCCTAATGAAATGCCTCATGCCTCAGTGATGTCACTGGCTCCTAGTGAAATGCCTCAGTAATGTTGCTAGTTCCTATTGAAATGCCTCATGCCTCAGTGATGTCACTGGTTCCTAGTAAAATGCCTCATGCCTCAGTGATGCCACTGGTTCCTAATGAAATGCCTCATGCCTCAGTGATGACGCTGGTTCCTCGTGAAATGCCGCATGCCTCAGTGATGTCACTGGTTCCTAGTAAAATGCCTCATGCCTCAGCGATGACGCTGGTTCCTAGTGAAATGCCGCATGCCTCAGTGATGTCACTGGTTCCTAGTGAAATGCCTCATGCCTCAGTGATGATGCTGGTTCCTAGAGAAATGCCTCATGCCTTAGTGATGTCACTGGTTCCTAGTGAAATGCCTCATGCCTCAGTAATGTCGCTGGTTCCTAGTGAAATGCCTCATGCCTCAGTGATGTCGCTGGTTCCTAGTGAAATGCCTCAGTGATGTCACTGGTTCCTAGTGAAATGCCTCATGCCTCAGTAATGTCACTGGTTCCTAGGGAAATGCCTCATGCCTCCGTGATGACGCTGGTTCCTAGTGAAATGCCTCATAGCTCAGTAATGTCGCTGGTTCCTAGTGAAATGCCTCATGCCTCAGTGATGTCACTGGTTCCTAGTAAAATGTATTATGCCTCAGTGATGTCGCTGGTTCCTAGTGAAATGCCTCATGCCTCAGTGATGTCACTGGTTCCTAGTGAAATGCCTCAGTGATGTCACTGGTTCCTAGTGAAATGCCTCATGCCTCAGTAATGTTACTGGTTCCAAGTAAAATGCCTCATGCCTCAGTGATGTCACTGGTTCCTATTGAAATGCCTCATGCCTCAGTGATGTCGCTAGTTCCTAGTGAAATGCCTCAGTGATGTCACTGGTTCCTAGTGAAATGCCTCATGCCTCAGTAATGTCACTGGTTCCTAGTGAAATGCCTCATGCCTCCGTGATGACGCTGGTTCCTAGTGAAATGCCTCATGCCTCAGTAATGTCGCAGGTTCCTAGTGAAATGCCTCATGCCTCAGTGATGTCACTGGTTCCTAGTGAAATGCCTCATGCCTCAGTAATGTCACTGGTTCCTAGTAAAATGCCTCATGCCTCAGTGATGTCACTGGTTCTTAGTGAAATGCCTCATGCCTCAGTGATGACGCTGGTTCCTAGTAAAATGCCTCATGCCTCAGTGATGTCACTGGTTCCTAGTGAAATGCCTCATGGCCTGCCGGCTCTCCTGCTGTAATGGAAGCACAAGTATCTCTATGCTCTGCCAGATACTGGGATTTATACGGCATAACAGTGGTAGCAACACAGATTGTAGCCTAATGCAGAAGTGGCTTTCAGTTCATTAAGTGGGTGGGGGTAAGTGGTATGATAATGCTAATTTCATCAATGTTTATTAATGTGGTGGTGGGGGCGAGGGGTGATGGCACAATTCATCCTCACCCCACCCATCTTCCGGGAGAACTGACTGGTCTTCTGGGAAGCCCAGAGGTCTCCCACCTAATTTGGCAGTCTCCCAGACATTCCAGTAGAGAAGGCGTCTTTAGCATACCAATAGGTTACAAGTATTGTATCACAGCTCTTTGTCTATAAGACAAGATTTCTATGAATTCCAGCTTGTTCCTACCCATCACATCAGCAATATTAGACAGAATGCAGGACCCTACCTGGACTATTCTATAACACGAGCTGAAATAGATGATTACTTTCTGTCTCCTCATGTGACACAAAACATGTACAAATCCTAGAATGCCCCACTCCAAGGATCTTTAACACTGGAGCAGGACTGCCACAATTGTCATACCTGTCAAAAGTGGGTGTGGCCTTTTTGGAATGTGGGTGTGGCTGGTTGGAACTGGGTGTGGTTTGGGAGATCATGGGTGGGACCTTTTTTCCCCTCCTTTTTGTAAAATGTTGGGAGGTATGTGACTTTTGGGGCTTATGATGCGAATTGTGCGTCATCGTTGCCCCAACCCCTGCTGTAATTGGACAGAAACTGTGATGGCCGTTTAGGGGGCGGGGCCAAATGACGCATACCACTGGGTACTGCCCACCTCCCCCCCGATCACCCAAAATACCTCTTGCCAAAGTTGGCAAGTATGAGTTAGCTCATACCCTGCCCCTTAACTGGCCATCACGGTTTCTGTCCAATTACAGTTAACCTAAGAAACAATTTTTTATTTGAAAGCGTGTCAATGTGATTCTTATATTGTCTGTTTTAATTCATAAACAGAGCTTTCTTTGATGGTGCACAGAGAGGTACATGTGGTGCAGAGAGGTAGAGTGCATGGATAGGAGGGGGTGAGGCCAGGAGACCATATTTTGCATTTTTCTGAGCCACCCCTGATAGGGATTTTGGCTCTCAATGTAAAGATTCCAAGGGCTAGATTTACTAAACTGTGGGTTTGAAAAAGTGGGGATGTTGCCTATAGCAACCAATCAGATTATAGCTGTCTTATTGTAGAAAGCACTAAATAAATGAAAGCTAGAATCTGATTGGTTGCTATAGGCAACATCCCCACTTTTTCAAACCCGCAGCTTAGTAAATCTAGCCCCAAATCTTACATAGTTATTTAGTATAGAAAAAGTAAGATATCAGAAAACAGCGACAAAGCGACAAATATTTAAAACATCATTTTTTGATTGTAAACAATTGTTTGACTGATGGAAGAAAACCTCGCGAAAACACTACATAACGACAATGCGAGTAAGCAACAAATCTCACGACAATTGCATTTAAAATTTTTGTTTTTCCTGTTACTTTGTTAAAAAAGAATTACTGTAATAAGAAAAGTATGAAATAATAAATGTAATTAATTATTAAATCATAGTCGCAATAAAATTCATTTAATTTTACTGAATTACAATTTTGTTTAGATAAAATTTTATTTTATTTCTCTAATCAGAGCTTTTGTTTATTTTCTAAATAGCATTTTTGGTCTATTTACCAAATAATTCCCCGATATATGAAAACTGCTACAAATTACAAATTGGACCCACGCAACGCCAGGTGAACCTGCTTGTATCGTATAAAGTTTAGAGAATAAGAATATATGTAGAGAATTGAATCTCGCATGCAAAAAAATACAATGTTATGGTGCAGTTGCTCACTGCTGAAATACAAGGACATTTCTGGGCACACTTCATTAGAACCTTGGACTATCCCTGGAAATCTGTGACCGATGCCAGATCTGATCCTAGAATATACATCCTATGTCTCGGCGTAAAAATAGAATTCCGCTTCTTCTAAGATGCAATATTTATAATAACGTAACACAACAAAATAGCTGCGTATCATATACCAGGGTAAGCGCACACAGCCATTTGGGGACGTTTATAAAAGCCGTCAGTACATTTTTCATTACTATTACTGCATACTTGCCAACTTTTTCTCGTTGGCTTAAGGGCGATCCCTGGGGAGGTGGGCCTGCGGGGCGGGGCTTGACGAATTGCATCATTTTGGCTAAGATGACCCGTTATTTGCGTCATTAAGCCTCCTCCCCTGCCACTTATCTATTGTGGGGGCGAGACCCGGGAGGTTGCCATGCACTCCCGGGAGGTATCCCAGAAATGTTGGAGTCTCACGGAAATACCGGGAGAGTAGGCAACTATGCGTTAAAGAAAAGCAGCTTATGAATCTCTAGAGACTGAAGTGTCTTTTACATTTCTGTCTCCTTTACTGAGGTCATGTTGTCTTACCTGTCAGTCTTTGATTAAATCTTCGTTTCCCTGAAAATGGTCACCACTATAGGCATCAATGAATGGACATAGGACACAATTTCTGAACTGTGTCATCATGCCACAGATAGCGAAGCCAACCACGTCTTGTACTGGCTCAGCATCAGGGAGAATGCCAGACTCTTCAGGGAGTGAGGGAGATCACCCCTATTTCAGGGAGTCTCCCTGACATTCCGGGAGAGTTGGCAAGTATGTTACTGGGCATTGCTGCCATCTGTGGCATGATGACACAGTTCAGAAATTGTGTCCTATGTCCATGTATTGATGCCTATGGAGGTGGCCATTTTCATGGAGACCAAGATTTAATCAAAGAGTGACAGGTAAGACAACATGACTTCAGTAATGGAGACAGAAATGTAAACGACACTTCAGTCCCTAGAGATTTATTAGCTGCTTTTCTTTAACGCATAGTTGTCTACTCTCCCGGAATGTCCGTAAGACTCCCGCATCTCTGGGAGACCTCCCGGGAGAGCAGGGCAACCTCCCAGTTCTCGCCCCGCAATATATAAGTGGCAGGGCTTAATGACGCAAATATTGCGTTGTCTTAGCCCCTGCTGTAATTGGCTACAATTGTGACAGTCGTTTAGGGGGCGGTGCCAAAATGATGCGATTCATCAAGCCCCGCCACTACACGCCCACCTCCCCCGGGATGTCCCTGAAGCCAACGAGGAAAGGTTGGCAAGTATGCCATTAATATTTGGCTTCTATTTTGCAGGTTTTCTGTGCATATGTTTTTAGAAATACACAAATCTCCAAACTGTCCTGATTTAGTTGGGACAGTGACTATTTCAGGAGACTGTTCTCCTTATATGGACTTTTGTCCCGATTTGGGGACAGTGAAGAAATATATCCCACTAAGTGATACCCCTTCAATGGCATGCATAACAGTGACCTGTGCAAAGGCAGTGAATGGGGTATTTTTAGGGAGAAAGGAAAGGGACATTACAACACACAGGCACCACCCTGGGCGGGGCAGGAGCTGCCATCTCCAGCTCCCTCTCTGGCAAGAGTTTGCAGGGCACATCAGTAAGCATGGTGCCCTCCTTATGCGCCTACTGGGATTACCGTGTTCCGCCGGCTCTGCCCAAATGGGACTTAGCAAGCCACCAAAGCGGCAGGGCCACACCTCCTTCTCGTGTGTGGCATCTGTCACGATTCTTAAACTGTAAGTGCTGGGAGGTATGAATACATAGTTGCCAATGTTAGATCTATAATTCTGACCCAAGTCAGCCTGTGGTGTCAAGTATATCTGGAAGCGCTTCAATCAGCTGGAGAGAATTGACACAGACCAAGTTCTGTATGCAAGGAATATTCTCTAGTTTATTGATACAAAGATACAGGTTTTTATAGGCTACTGAATAAATGAATCCTACGTCATATGCATACAATAGTTTATACCACTAGTTTATGAGAAGCGCTACTGATTAACTTTCTCACGTATTCTTGAGGTGTTTACTTTTCTCCCCCTTCTAAGGACAGATGAGCCTATTATTTCTTATCTCAAGGGGAGTTGGAGATATGCTATGTGTAACACCATGGATACAGCTCCCATACTACCAGCTGGATATGAAGCTCATTATTGTTTTCATAACTGGTTACATTCTTCAGGTGTTCCCTATTAGTTCAACTTCAAGGCCATAGGCTCACATATTGCAAAACTGCAAGTTAACAGAAAAATGAATAATCTCTTCTAGCAAATAATATTTCTATACAAGTCACAATAAAATGGCTGAACAAAGGCCTTATGAGGCCTTAACAAAAAATCATATTTAACATTTCCCATCTTTTATTCAATTTTCGACCCTTTCTCCTCCTACCTACCTAATCCTATCTATAGAACCACATTCTTAATAAGCAGGTACTTATACACATGTAGGAGGCCACATGCATAGAGTTGGTCCCCTTAGGAATCTGTCAACTCATCCCCCACTAATAAGCCTGTGATCCTCCCTGTCCTAACTTGATTTATGAGGAGATGCATTTTGGCAAATGTCCATGTCTAGAAAAGATGGTTTCTTAGAAGATGGTTTCTTAAAAGATGGTTTCTTAAATGATAGTTAATGAGTCTATAGTAGTTCTGCAGGCCTTGCATGTCCTTTGTTCAATCTTTAGTAGTTTCTTGTTGCAAACTCTGCAGTTCTTTGGCTTTGCTAGTCCAAATAATTCATGACACTCATAGTCTGGTCAGGTTTCAGAAGTAATTTCTGTGATCATCAGAGGTTCGGGATTTTCAGTGGTTCCCTTTTTGGAGAGACAACAATCAAGTGTCAGTAACTTCTTAATCAGCCATATATTTAGTTTCATTTTCACATATACGATCAACAGGATTGCAAAACCATTTGCTACTAATGCCAATATTTCCAATATCCAACATGAATCATTACTGACAACTTTACCAATGAGGTTATGCATCTGCACAAAGACATTTTCAGAGTTTGCTCTACTATGAGTGCAAATTGTTGAGCACTCCTTCCCATATGTTTCTCACAGTGGCATAGGCAATATGTCACTTAACTGTCTGTTTCATACTGGGTTAGGGAGGCCTTAATCCCTACTTCAGTCACAATTATTCTGGCAAGACATATCAATACAATGAGACAGTCATTTCTATTTATCAGAACAAGACTCCCCTGATTTGAAGACTTTGCAGTGTTATGCGTGAATCCAGGTGTCTCTTTCCTGTACTTTCACTGCCATGGGAGTCGTCAACAGGACTTGATAAGGACCCTTGTATCTGGGTTCAAGACTTCTCCTGATGTGCTTTCTCACGACCACCCAGCCCCCCAGGGTGCAGTTTATGGGTACCTGTATCAAAATTAGGGTTTGCAATGGAGGAGAATATTTGACCATGTATTTCAGTTAGTTGTTTCTATAATAAGGCAACATAATTCAACAAATCACTATATACATGGTGTAGTTGCTATGGAAAATAACAGCCTGTTCTGTTTGCTGTGCCAAACAATATCTCATATGGTGTTAAACCTGTGTCTTTCCTAGCAGTATTTTTTACTGAGTGCAGGTAAACATGAGATCCATGGCAGACCTGTTTCAGCCATTATGTTCTGCATTTTCAATTTCAGTGTACCATTAAGGCGCTCCATACATCCTGAACTTTGGGATCTGTAGGGGGTGTGATAGTTTCTGGAATCCTTGCCCCGTAAAGTGTATCCCTCTGTCACTTACAATGACCTCTGGTACACCATATCATCAGATTACCTCATTCGCAATTTTCTTGGCTAATGCTTTAGCATTTGCTTTTCTATACAGCCATGTCTCCAGCCAGTGACTAAAGAAGTTGACACAGACAAGCACATTCTCAAAGCCCGAGCATTTGGGAAGTTATAAAGTCTATCTGTATCCTCTTATAGGGATATTATGTCTGGGGTGTGCTTTTCCATAGGACAGACTTACTCGGGTTACTTTGTGCACAGACTAGGCATTCTGCCACTAACGACTGTGCTGCTTGGGCGAACCCTGGTACTATCCATAAGCTGCTAGTGAGTACAACCATAGCATCTTTTCCCAGATGCACTTTCTCGTGTGCTATATTGGCCATAATGGGATAAACTACTTTTGGCAGACACAAACGCTGACCTTTACACCACTCCTTGCACTTCTAGTGCTCCATGTATTGCCCAAGTCTTTTTCTTATTTTCTGTTGCTTGTCTTTCCATAAGTTGGAGTGTGCTCTGGTCAAACAGGGGTCAGGGGGTCACCATGTAAATAGACTCCCCTTGGGGTACTGGGGCTATGGCGGCTTCTCGTGCGGCCTGGTCTATTTCACTTAGCTTCGGGGGTAGTATCTCTGTGTGTGTCTTCACCTTCATCACTGTCTGGAGGACAGCTGGAATGCAGTGAACAGTGCCCTGGTATGTTCATCATATTGACTGGTTTGCTTGCTGAACCCATAAGGTCCCTACTTTTCCATACAGGGCCATAATCATGCGCAATTACAAATGCATAACTTGAATCAGTGTAAATATTTACTCTTTGTCCTTTTGCATATATGCATGCAAGTGTCAGGGCCTTTAGTTCAGCTTCTTGTGCTGACATGTGACTCGGTAGAGTCTGTTGAATCACTATTTCTGTGTGTGTGGTTACAGCACACCCTGTATACGGGACAGGATCTATGTGATAGTGTGAACCATCTACAAAAAGAGTGATGTCTGCATCTGGTAATGGTTTATCTTTAATGTGAGATAAAACCAGAGATTCTTGTTTCATTAGTTCTATGCAATCATGTTCAGAAAAATTTTGTTTGCATTTTTTTTTTCCTTTCTTTCTGTTCAAGCTGGAATGGAATTCCCCCAAATCCCTAGGGTAACCCCAATATATACAGGTACTTCTCCCATCTTTTGAAACTTGCTGCAATAAGGCAGCAGGATTCAACATTGTGCACTGCTTAAGTGTAACGTTACTGGGAGTAAGCAGTGCTACTTCATTAGGATAGGCTTCAGTAAGGAGCATGTGGAATCCAAGGAAAAGGTTCTTGGTTTCTGAGTTCCACAAAGTTTACACTCATTAGATGGAGTGTACAGTACAACGGTTAAGACAGATGTGGTAACTTTAATTCTTCTGGAAGAGAAACACTTAGCTTAAATAACCTGTTAATAAGCCACATCATCAGTTCTATTAGTGTATATAATAATGTGTTGGGCCACAATACTCACAAACACATTCCTGCATTGGGTATAAACCCCTGTAGTCATGGGTTGCTCTTTTCTTTATTTGGTTGGGTTAAACTTTCATATTAGAATTTTCTAATTATGTATAATGATCTATACATTACTATGGGCCTGAGTCTGGTTCTTCCAAACTTGGCTTTCCTTTCTAGTCTAGTACACATCTACAGCGCACAGCAAAGGAAAATAACGTGCAATCTATATTCCTCCTGCTAATATCAATGAACTCCCCTCTCTGGTCTCCCTTGGACTTTTAAAAAACTTAAAATACAGTTTACTCAGATTCCCCTTGTCTGAAGGTCTTAACATATATCTGTGAACATGAGAGGCTCTGGGGCCTCTTGTGCTTCCTTTTTTTTTTTTTTTTTTTTTCTAATAAAAAAGGAAAGGGAGGAAGAAAATACACAGTGCGCTCGGCAAGTGTTATATGTCACTCATTTCACAATAGGAGGGAATGTCCTTTGTGCTGTATATCTTCATACTTAGTAAATCTGGCCGGTAACAAATGTTTTGCTTGTGCTTGATTTCTGTCACAACGTACGATACCGTTAAGGTAACTGGGTGTCCTAGCACAATATCTATACTCTTTTCAAGCACTAAAGCAGAGTAGTATGCAAGTGACCTTAGCTTGCGACCATGTATTTGTGTCAGTACTCCTTGTACATGTGCACTGACTTCATAACAAAATAATGTGAAAGGCTTGTCATAATCTGGCAAAGCCAGTGCTGGCGCTGAAGTTATTTCAGCTTAAAATTGGTTAAACATTTGGTTCTGCTCAGAGGAGAGTATAAATGGCTTGCTATGATCCAGAAGTGCTAATGCAGGAGCACATACAATTGCTCTTAAAGTCTTAAATCTTTTTCATTTCTGTAAAAATATAGAATTCCCATCAATGCATTACCATACCCACAATAAAAAGAATTATTTACAGTATATGACAATTATAGCACAGTAAATAAGGGCAGTAAATGTCTTTACAAACACTGATTTACTCAAAACTGTAATGAGGATACAAATAAAAACCTTTTGCTTTCTGCACATACAGAAAAACCACCTAGTTCATGCATTTGCTATGCGAATAGCACATAAACTCTAATATCTCTTCCAAAACAAGGTAATCATTACTCAGAAGAGTTTACGTTATTTAAATCCTTCATTAGTTTATACTTATGTTTGTTGTGGTGCAAAGATGGTGCATTGGAAGTTAAATCAATGCAATCTGGATTGCCTAATGGGTCTTTGCAGCTGGAGACCTGTGAATAAAAAAAACTTTTGCATAGAGATTAACATTTATTTACTAGGAATTACTGTAACTGTAACATGCGTGTATACTGTTATCAGGTAACCAGTGAACAGCTGCTAAAAGCTTAACTGTGACGCTATGCGTTCCATGCCTTGATTTCCTCAAAGGGGCAGTCCCTAATTTCACAAATAGAGAATGTCAAAGTGACGAGACCTGGGCGAGTGTTCAAAGCCACTCCTTTCTTATCATCTCTTAGTACAGCCCTTTTAAATGACACTAATTAAATTTCCGGGTTTAGAAACATTCAATCTGGAATCTTGGTTCCAAGTATTCAACCATTTTAAAAGCAGCACTGTCTCATAAATCAGAGTACTCTCGTTAGACACAATACATTGTGTCTGTAAATCATTCAACATTTTCTCAACAAAATCTCTCTCCCGTGACCAAATATTCACACATATTTCTAGATTCTGTGATTTTCGTGTTCAAAGTAAAAATATATTCACTTAAGTCTCGCTCACAGACAACATTTTATCTCGTAACATTTCTTTAAAGGCATAACAAACCCTCCTGATTTCTGAGAACATTCATCAGCGCCATTTTAACACAGATAAAAACAGCATGTAAGCTCACTCCCACAATTCTCAACTTCATTAAAGAGAAAGCTATATTTCTGAACTTCAGAAACAAAATTATTTTGTTCAAATACAGAAACGGCTTGTTGGATCCCAGCCAGCTTTGTTCTGACACTAGTACTTATAGTGATAATGTACATTATTTACAATCTTGTCCGTGCAATCGGACCAAACATTTTAAAACTTCTTTTGTATCTTTTTAAAAGCTTATCATTAAGCAATGAATGTACAACTTTTTCAACCTTGAAACATGTCTCTTGTAAAAAACGGACAAGACAGACAAACATTGTGATTTAAAGTAAATCAAACATCTCCCTTATAGAGCACTAAGACAGAGAACAAACAATGTGAATTATCACGGATCTCTCTCACACGCAGTAAGACGGAGACAAAACTCACATACAGAGAAAGAAAACTTAACTGACATCTTCCAGCCTACTGCTGTGGAACTACAAGTCCCAGCATTACACTAAATACAAGTTAGCTTCAACATGTTATCATCAATCAGCACTCCGGACACATTTTTTCAATTTTACATACATTGTCAAAAAACAAAAAACAGTGTGCTTCTTATCTCAACACACTGAAATCATTTACACAGAATAAGGGAGGGGCACATTTCACTTATTCAGCTGCACAGGATCAAACATACATTTATAATATACAACCTACTTGATTCATTATTCAGCTTCCGATGCATTTAGCATATCCACATATATTTCGACTTTTCAGATCTCTTAACTTTCCTGTGCCACCTCAAACAATCTCTTGGGGTTTGATCTCAATACCCCTTTGTTCTTGTCACATTACCACTTGCAACACCTTTGTTTCTCCATCCACACATATCTTTGGCTATCCCCGCTTTCTTGAAAAATTCCCTGCAGACCTTCTACTCCCCCATTTCCTTTAGTCTTTGTGCATCATATCTATGAGGGAGCTGCTGTCATTTGTTTACTATCTATATTACTCGTATTGACAGTATTCTGTTGAGTCCAAATCGGGACTCTTATCTAGTTTCTGTGGGTTGTCCTTGCACTGGACGTCCCGTTCTGTGGACTCCTTGTACTGGATGTCCGTGCTAAATAGCTTCTTTGACAGTATCTGGGACGAAGGTCTTTTGGAAATCTCTCTTACACAATTTGGGCAGATTACAGAATCTCCCTTCTTTGATATACCTCTGGGGATGGTGTCTAAAATGTTCACTCAATGTTCAAAACAATAACTCTCTAAATCCCTCTATTCCATTACATGCTTCTTTGATCAATGTCTTATGTGACTTTTATGCTTTATACATCATACATAGGTACAAACACATGCACTCAAAATTCAATCATCTTTCAAAAATCTAATCAACAATACAATTACAGTAAACAAATTGGGTTAATACTGTATTATATTAATCAGATGATACTTGAGACTAGAGATGGGCGGGTCCGGTTCTCCGAGAACCGAACCCACCCGAACTTTGGGTATCCGAGTACCGAGCTGAGCAGCTCGGTACTCTCCCGCCCATTCCGAATCCAAATCGAGGCCGAACGTCATTGTGACGTCGTCGGATCTCGGGACTCGGTTCTCGCGATACTTCAACTTTATAAATACACGCCTCCACAGCAATCCATCGCCATTTGACAGAGGGAGAGAGCAGGGTGTAGTCATAGGCTAATTAGAGCAGGGACAGAGAATACCATATTGTTCTTGCAATTGCTCTAACCAAAATCGCTAGTGCAGAGAGGAGGATAGAGGTTTATTATTTTTTCTTCATATTTGGCACTCCCCAGCGCTTTTGGGGTGTCCCCCATAATTGTGCATTAATATTTCTGGCTGTCAAAAGTCATATCTGTCAGCAGTATCTACTAAATAATTTGTAGCACACCTCAGTGTTTTTGGGGTGTCCTCCCTAATTGTGCATTAATATTTCTGGCTGTCAAAAGTCATATCTGTCAGCAGTATCTACTCAATAATTTTTAGCACTCCTCAGTGTTTTTGGGGTGTCCTCCCTAATTGTGCATTAATATTTCTGGCTGTCAAAAGTCATATCTGTCAGCAGTATCTACTCAATAATTTGTAGCACTCCTCAGTGTTTTTGGGGTGTCCTCCCTAATTGTGCATTAATATTTCTGGCTGTCAAAAGTCATATCTGTCAGCAGTATCTACTCAATAATTTTTAGCACTCCTCAGTGTTTTTGGGGTGTCCTCCCTAATTGTGCATTAATATTTCTGGCTGTCAAAAGTCATATCTGTCAGCAGTATCTACTCAATAATTTTTAGCACTCCTCAGTGTTTTTGGGGTGTCCTCCCTAATTGTGCATTAATATTTCTGGCTGTCAAAAGTCATATCTGTCAGCAGTATCTACTCAATAATTTGTAGCACTCCTCAGTGTTTTTGGGGTGTCCTCCCTAATTGTGCATTAATATTTCTGGCTGTCAAAAGTCATATCTGTCAGCAGTATCTACTCAATAATTTTTAGCACTCCTCAGTGTTTTTGGGGTGTCCTCCCTAATTGTGCATTAATATTTCTGGCTGTCAAAAGTCATATCTGTCAGCAGTATCTACTCAATAATTTGTAGCACTCCTCAGTGTTTTTGGGGTGTCCTCCCTAATTGTGCATTAATATTTCTGGCTGTCAAAAGTCATATCTGTCAGCAGTATCTACTCAATAATTTTTAGCACTCCTCAGTGTTTTTGGGGTGTCCTCCCTAATTGTGCATTAATATTTCTGGCTGTCAAAAGTCATATCTGTCAGCAGTATCTACTCAATAATTTGTAGCACTCCTCAGTGTTTTTGGGGTGTCCTCCCTAATTGTGCATTAATATTTCTGGCTGTCAAAAGTCATATCTGTCAGCAGTATCTACTCAATAATTTTTAGCACTCCTCAGTGTTTTTGGGGTGTCCTCCCTAATTGTGCATTAATATTTCTGGCTGTCAAAAGTCATATCTGTCAGCAGTATCTACTCAATAATTTGTAGCACTCCTCAGTGTTTTTGGGGTGTCCTCCCTAATTGTGCATTAATATTTCTGGCTGTCAAAAGTCATATCTGTCAGCAGTATCTACTCAATAATTTGTAGCACTCCTCAGTGTTTTTGGGGTGTCCTCCCTAATTGTGCATTAATATTTCTGGCTGTCAAAAGTCATATCTGTCAGCAGTATCTACTCAATAATTTTTAGCACTCCTCAGTGTTTTTGGGGTGTCCTCCCTAATTGTGCATTAATATTTCTGGCTGTCAAAAGTCATATCTGTCAGCAGTATCTACTCAATAATTTTTAGCACTCCTCAGTGGTTTGCGCTCAGAATGGATTCAAAGCAGTCCACATATGATCTAAATGAGCAACCAGGTTCTGTCACCAGTCCTGATGTTAGTGTTCCCAGTACGTCATCTGGCCAAGGCGATGTCAAACAACAGAGTGTTTTCAAATTAGTGCAAAAAACAAAAACCAAAAAAAAATTTACTGTATTGAAGCGAAAAAGAAGTGTAACTGAGCAAAAGTTAAGTGACGATAAAAAAAAAATTGCAAGCATGCCATTCTACACACGCAGTGGCAAAGAGAGAATGAGGCCTTCACCTTTGGCTATTAGTGGCAGATCCCAAAAAGTTACCCAGGCTACAATTGGTGCACAACTACTGTTACGCGTCAAAGCTGAGCTGCAAGATACCAGTGAGGCATTACAGGAGAATATTTGCTCTGATTCACAAATGACAACAATCCCTGTGGAGAGTCCATCCAACAGTGGGATGTCTAATCGTGAGCATTCTGCTGATGTGTGCCTTAATAGCCCGAGTGTAGCCGGTGATACCCAAATTGAGGATGCCACTTTGGAATTAGAAGAGGATGAGGGGGAGATTTGTGTAGGCGACGAGGGCGCTAATGAGGATGTTGATGAGGATGAGGTTGTTTGTGTAAGTCCTGCACCAGTGGCAGCAGTTCTGGCACGTGACAAGAAAAAGGCCATTGTCATGCCTGGGCATAAAACAAAAAAATCCACTTCTTATGTGTGGAATTATTTCTACCCAAATCCAGACAACAATTGTATAGCCATTTGTAGTGTATGTGAAGCCACAGTCAGTCGAGGGAGGGACCTTAACCATCTTGGAACCTCGTCTATGTTACGCCATTTAACGAGAGTTCATGGCAAAGTGTTGGGAAAAGCTGAAAGTTCTTCCCAAAAGAATACAAGCACTCCCTCATCAGCTAAGACCCTCCGCTCACCGACATACCGACGGCTACAAAATACACCCACCACACCATCCTCATCAATATCCTCAGTAGCGCTCGGAGTTAGCCCGGCATCCCACTTAAGGCTGGATGACTCCGGCACTATTATTGATTCCTCTGAAGAAAGCGTTAGTCCTGCTGCTGCTGTTGCTGCTGCTGGGGGTGAATCGTCATCCCAGAGGCAGGTGAATAAAATGAGCAGTCCTACATTTCAGCAATTAACTGTGAAACAATCATTTGCGAGGGGAAGCAAATATGACAGCAGTCACCCAGTCGCCAAGCGAATCACAGACGCCATGGCTGCAATGTTAGTGTTAGATCTGCGTCCAATCTCCACAATAAACGCAGCTGGTTTTTCACAGTTAATTGAGGTTTTGTGTCCGCGTTACAGAATTCCATCGCGACACCATTTCTCCCGTAAAGCTATTCCACAACTATACCAAAAAGTGTGTAAAAATGTAGAGATTGCGCTGAAAAATGCCATTCTGCCCACTGTTCACTTAACCACAGATATGTGGACAAGTGGAAGTGGCCAAACCAAAGACTATATGACTGTGACAGCCCACTGGGTTGGTCATTCACCTTCACCAGCAGGAACAGCAGCAGCATGTACACCACTACGTAACATTTGTCACAGGCAGGCCACTCTTTGTATCACCGGCTTCACTAACAGGCATACGGCTGACAATTTGTTACGCAAACTGAGAGATGTGATTGATGCATGGCTTATACCACTCGGACTCTCCCCAGGGTATGTCATTTCAGATAACGCCAACAATATAGTGCGAGCATTACAGCTGGGTGATTTCCAACATATTCCCTGTTTTGCTCACACCATCAACTTGGTGGTGCAGAGCTTCCTACGAAATAACCGTGAGGTGCAGGAGATGCTTTCGGTGGCCCGTAAAATTTCAGGCCATTTCAGGCATTCAGCCACAGCATGTAGGAGATTACAGCAGCTCCAAGAGCAGTTTAACTTGCCCTGCCACCAACTTAAGCAAGAGGTGGTAACTCGGTGGAATTCCACCCTGTACATGCTTCAGAGGATGGAGGAACAGCGCAAAGCCATCCAAGCATATTGCACAAGTCATGACATTGGGAAAGGAGGGGGGATGTATTTCACTCTTGCACAGTGGGGAATCCTTTCAGTGCTGTGCAAGGTGCTGAAACCATTTGAAGTTGTGACATGTGAGGTCAGTGCAGACTCTGCTAGTTTGAGCCAAGTCATTCCTTTAATTAGACTATTGGAAAAGCAGCTTGAGAAAATGAAGGAGGAGCTGAAAGCAAGCAATTCAGCAAAGTATGTTGGCCTTGTCGATCAAGTACTTAATTCGCTTCACAATGATCCTCGAGTTATTAAGATCTTGAACTCGGATCAGTACGTTTTGGCCACTGTGCTTGATCCAAGGTTTAAAACCTACATTGAGTCTTTACTTGTAAATGAGCGAGATGTGAACTTTTGCAAGGAGCTATTGCTCAGCAAGTTGGCCGCTGAACTGGGCCTCGGCTTGACGACGTGTCCTCCTTCACTTTCTCAAGCTGTTGCTCGTAAAAAATTAAATTTCCAAAAAAGAAGCAGGGAAGACACAGGGGGCAGACGAGAACAATTTAACATCTGGGCTGGTTTGAAGGATTTTTCAAAAAAAAGTGTCACTTTGCCCATAAGTCCATCCAATATGAGTATAAACATGCAAAGGATGGTGGAGGATTACTTTCAAGAGGTAGTTGATATGGAAATGTCAGACAGTCCCTTTCCTTACTGGGAAGAAAAGCAAGCCATTTGGAAACCCATGTACAAACTTGCTTTGCAATACCTAAGCTGCCCACCCTCCAGTGTGTACTCTGAACGAGTGTTCAGCACAGCAGGGAACTTAGTCAGTGATCGCCGTAGAAGGTTACTTCCCAAAAATGTGGAGAAAATGATGTTTATAAAAATGAACTACATCTTCCACGAGGAAGGCCTTCACCATCCAAGACATCCAAGCACTGACTGTTCTCTAATGGCGGATTCAAGCGGCGATGAATTGATAGTCTGTGATGATGACGTACACACTGATGAGGGTGAGGATGAAGCTGAAGATGATGCCGATAACATCTTTTTAAAACTTTCTATGTAAGTGTAGGGTGCAATCTACCCCCAAAGAGGAAAGGGACTTGTGGCATTTCCATATCACATACCATCTTGAAAGGCTGCTGTTAGGGCAATTTATCCTTAAGGGTAGGGTGTCATAGACAGAGTGACCCTAAACTGGCTTTGTCCATTTTTCATAATATTGTACAGTCTATAATGGCTGAATTTTTTAGTATTTTATACAAGTGGAGGGGGGCCTAGAGAGACAGAAACCAAACTGGCTTTCTCCATGTCAATTAATATTGTACAGTCTATAATGGCTGAATTTTTTGCTATTTTATACAAGTGGAGGGGGGCCTTGAGAGACAGAAAGCAAACTGGCTTTTTCCATTTCTTTACATATTTAACTATAAGTGTAGGGTGTAATATACATTCAAAGACGATGGCTGCATTGCCAATATGCATAGATGGAGAGGAAGACAATCTGTTTTGTGTGTAGAATAGGCCTACCAACGAAGAATTAAACTGTTTTTTTGGATGATTTATTACCTCAACAATTAGATTACTTGTCTCTAAAACAGTTGGAGCACTAAATTGGGTTAATTTAGGCCCAAAAACATGGATTTTCCCAAAAAATAGCAAAACAAAACCAAACAAAACCAAAACCAAAACCAAAACACGCAATGGCGGTTTTGCAAAACCAAAACCAAAACCAAAACACGACGGTAATCCAGATCCAAAACCGAATCCAAAACCAAAACACGGGGGTCAGTGACCATCTCTACTTGAGACTCACAAATTCGCGTGTCAGGTGCCTCAGACAGACATGAGGTGACCCAGACTAGGAAGACCAACGAGTAGAAATCTACTGACCGCGGATGTTGGGGTTCAATGTGCTGGGAAACCTCCGTTGTCTGTCTTGTAGCCTGCTGGACAGCGAATCTCGGTGGGACCTCCAAGTTGTTAGATCTATAATTCTGACCCAAGTCAGCCTGTGGTGTCAAGTATATCTGGAAGCGCTTCAATCAGCTGGAGAGAATTGACACAGACCAAGTTCTGTATGCAAGGAATATTCTCTAGTTTATTGATACAAAGATACAGGTTTTTATAGGCTACTGAATAAATGAATCCTACGTCATATGCATACAATAGTTTATACCACTAGTTTATGAGAAGCGCTACTGATTAACTTTCTCACGTATTCTTGAGGTGTTTACTTTTCTCCCCCTTCTAAGGACAGATGAGCCTATTATTTCTTATCTCAAGGGGAGTTGGAGATATGCTATGTGTAACACCATGGATACAGCTCCCATACTACCAGCTGGATATGAAGCTCATTATTGTTTTCATAACTGGTTACATTCTTCAGGTGTTCCCTATTAGTTCAACTTCAAGGCCATAGGCTCACATATTGCAAAACTGCAAGTTAACAGAAAAATGAATAATCTCTTCTAGCAAATAATATTTCTATACAAGTTACAATAAAATGGCTGAACAAAGGCCTTATGAGGCCTTAACAAAAAATCATATTTAACACCAACATTTGAGAATACTTTTCAGAGACACTTTGATGTTGATACATCATAGTTGCCATCCTTTCCAGGTTGGTCTCCGGGAGTCTCGGGGGGGAGGGAGTGGAACTTGGAGAAACGCGTCATTTTGTCCCGTCCCCATGACGTAATTTTACCACAGTGGGCGGGTCAAAATTATGCGATTCTCCGAGATTTTGAGCCTCATGGAGGCTCAAAATCTGTTCATTACACTAGGAAATGGGCAGATGCGGGAGAATTGCCAGCTCTCCCGGGAGACCTACCTGGAATTCTGGAGTCTCCCAGACATTCCGAGAGAGTTGGCAAGTATGTAAAACACATTGCTACAATCCCCATCATGTCATCTCTACTGGATTGGAGTAAAGTTTTGCATTTTAAATAATTACATTCATTAAATATGGTGAGAACTGCCTGTTACG
The DNA here is from genome assembly GCF_038048845.1 of Mixophyes fleayi. Lineage (NCBI taxonomy): Eukaryota > Metazoa > Chordata > Amphibia > Anura > Limnodynastidae > Mixophyes > Mixophyes fleayi. The sequence continues at coordinate 28,450,992 of NC_134405.1, read as the reverse complement.
TGAAGAAAACGAGGGATTATTGTTTCCAGTTGGTTAATACTGAAAAATAGGGACAACAATTTACAGGGACAATTTTTAGAAACTTGGGACCAACCCTTAGGAACACTCAGCAAGTGTGTAAATGTACCTCAGTGTCGGTAATAAGAGAATCAAAACGATTAGGCGAGTAAAAAAGAAAAAAAAAAAAAAAAAAAAGAATTTCTTCCCACCAACAAAATGGCATCTTTCTTTCCTGGTCAACTTCTTATGGGGAATTTATCTAGAACGCGTCCGCACTCCGGCGACACAAACCGAGCAACGAGACCCCGCCCATTCCGAGACAGGGGGTGAGGTGCTACCATAGAAACTACAGTATCATAGCCCCACCCCGGCTGTGGACAAGGATCGACAGGAAACGATTGGACCGCGCGTGTTTCCGTAGCTCACCTTGTTGGTACGGCTGGAGGGAAAGAAAAAAAAAAAAAAAGGAAAGGGGGCTGATCCCGCGCATGCGCCGTTGGACCTCCCTCCCCCTATCCCTCTCCCTCCCTACGGGGTGAGGCCGGGGGAGGAGGCACCAGGTCCGGACACTGAGCCACGAGAGGCCGGGGACCGAGGCCTGAGCGCGGGTCGTAACAAGGGGTCGAGGCGGTCCACAGAGCAGGCAGCAGGATGGTAAGAGACAGCGGATAAAGCTGCAGGGACCTGTCTGTATGGTCAGTGTATGGGTGCATAGTGTGCCCAGATGGCATATGTCCAGACAGGTGGGGGAGTGACTCTATACCCTCATTACACGTCATCAGCACGGACTCTGAGATATATATATATATATATATATATATATATATATATATATATATATATAATAATTATTATTATTATTATTATTATTATTATATACACACTACCAGTTTTTCTACATTTACATTATGCATCCACCTGAGTCAGATGAAGTAATGCAGACTTGGGTAATATACCCAGTTCTTGGCAGTGTTGGAAAGTAGTCTATGCACAGTTTCCCCCCCCCCTGTTGATATAAATAGATGTTCATGTGCAGCATACTATAGGACCTGGGGGTAGGACTGGTATGAAATTTAATTTTATGACTGCACATATCTTTTAAAGCAGGGCCTGGCCAACCTGTGGCTCGCCAGGTGTGGGTGGAACTACAAGTCCCAGCATGCCCTGTCAAGTTGTCGACAGGCTATCTACTGGCAAAGCATGATGGGTCTTGTAGTCTCACAACATCTGTTGAGTCACAGGTTGGCCAGGCCTGCTTTAAAGGTTTCTAGATCTCATTGACTGGCTCCTGAGTTTTACATTAACTTGTTCACAAGGTGTTCTAGATGGACTGCCTTGGTGGAACATAAATACATTTATTGTCTGTGATTCATTTACTTCAGTAAGAAAAATTTTCTCCTAGTTGAGATGTTTTTTTTTATTTATAATATTTGAATGCACGTTCTATATTCTATAGTCTATAGTCTATATGTGTTGTGTTGGATTTTTAGAAAGAGTTGTCACTCTTATTCATGTGTCCCCGATAGTCCAACTATTTCATAAGTAGCCTGTCAGGTGTTTCAATGAATATTACTTTCACATTGGGTAATCTGTCTTTACTTCATTTACTTCCTGTATTTGCAATTTATTTTTACAGCTTTTGTAAAGTCTTAGTCTTTGGGTAACTTGTAGAATGTTTTGAATGATTGGGCGACTACATGCTGTGGATGGAGACATTGTCATTATCATCAACATTTATTTATATAGCGCTTTACAATTGGGAACAGTAATAAAACAATACTGGGTAATACAGACAGAGAGGTAAGAGGGCACGGCTCGCAAGCTTACAATCTGTGGGACAATGGTTTGTTACACAAGGGTAAGTGCTACATTATATTGAATATTTGTCCAGCTAGAATGCAAAGGTTACAAAGTATTGAGTGGGCTTTATGCTCCGTCACACAACTATGTTGGTGAGAGGGCTGATTTGTGTTAGCTGTGTAGAGGGTGATAATAGGGTAACCTAGGGAGATTGAGAGGGTGGTAGAGGAATATTATAAACTTGTCTGAAGAGATGGGTTTTCAGAGAACACTTGAAGGTTTAAAGACTAGAGGACAGTCTTGTGGTGGGAGGGAATTCCACAAAGTGGGTGCAACCCGAAAAAGTCCTCTAACCGAGAATGGGAGGAAGTGATGAGAGTACAAGAGACGCAGAACGGAGATGTCGAGTTGGGAGATATTTTGAGACCAGTGAGGAAATGTATGTCGGTGCAATTTAGTTGATGACCTTGTATGTTAGAAGAATTTTATATTGGATTTGTTGAAAAACGGGCAACCAGAGAAACGATTTGCAAGGAGAATCAATCTAGCCGCTGCATGCTAAATAGATTGTAGGGGCTCGAGTCTGATTTTGGGGAGATCAGTAAGGAGGGAATTACAGTATTCAATGCAGGAGATGAGTGCATGAATTAAAGTTTTTGCAGTGTCTTGTGTGAGATATGTACATATTCTGGAAATGTTTTTTAGATGTATGCAACATGATGTAAATATAGAGTTGATGTGGGGGACAAAAGATAGTTGCGAGTCAAGGATTACACCTAGGCAGTGAGCTTGCGGGGTGGGATTTATGGTCATGTTGTAAACAGAAATAGAAATGTCAGGCAGGAAGCTTCTATTCGTGGGTAGGAATATTATTAATTCTGTTTTTGAAAGATTGAGTTTTTAGTTGGCGAGAAGACATCCGAGAATGAAATGGCAGAAAGACAGTCAGTAACTCGAGACAAAAAATTTGGTGAGAGATCTGGAGAAGATAGAAAGATTTGTGTATCATCCGTATAGAGATGATACTGAAATCCAAGGGAGCTTATTAGTTTTCCAAGAGAAGTGGTGTAGATAGAGAATAGCAGAGGACCTAGGACTGAGCCTTGTGGTACTCCAACTGATAAAGGAAGCGAAGCAGAGGTGGATCCAGAGAAATTAACACTGAAAGAACGATTAGATAGGTAGGATGAGAACCAGGATAGTTCAGTGCCTTCAAGACCTAGGGATTGTAGTGTTTGTATGAGGAGAGAGTGGTCAACAGTGTCAAATGCAGCAGAGAGATCCAGGATAATTAGAAGAGTAATGGCCTTCAGTTTTTGCTGTGATCAAATCATTGACAACCTTAGTCAACGCAGTCTTTGTGGAGTGTTTAGAGCAAAAGCCTGCCTGAAGGGATCCAACAGGTTGTTTGAGGAAAGAAGCATGTGAGGCAAGTGTAGGCAAGTCTTTCTAGAAGCTTGGGGGGGCATGGGAGCTGAGAGATGGGACAGAGTTTGGGTCACAATTTTGTTTTGTTTTTTTTAGAATAGGTGTAATCACTGCATGCTTATATAATGACAAAATCCATCCTGCTTAGCAGAGGACCTAGGACTGAGTCTTGTGATACTTCAACTGATAAAGGAAGCGGAGTGGAGGTTGTTCTAGAGAAATTAACACGGAAAGAGTGATTAGATAGTGATCCTGGAGGATGCATCTTCCACCAGTAGATAAATGCTACAGCATGGAGTGAAGATAAACACTTAGTGGCGATTAGCTTTGACTTTGCCTTCTAAGGGAATGACTGCACCCAAACTATGCCTCACTTATTATCTAGTTCTTTAGGTTGGCACTACACACTCCCCTGTTTGTTGAAAACATGGTAAAGGATGATTCATCTTTGCATGCCCTCTGCTCGGTAGTCCATTGTCTGTGTTCTTTACAATGCTGAACTTGCAGATGTGCATTGCCCAGTGTGATGTACGGGTTTCCGCACTGCAACCTGACTATAACCTGCTCTGTGTAGTTTTCCTCAGGCAGTTTTTGATGAAACTGGCTGCTCGCGCCAAAGGTTGACATTTAGAGACAGATTCAGTTCTCTGCGAGAATATTTACAGCCGCACACTATTACCATTAGTACAGTAATAGCTGTGCATTATCACCGTTACTACGGTAATTTTAACACAGATGTATGGTCGCGGCTCAGAGAGCTGGGAGCAAAAATTAGTGTTGACATTACCGTAGTAATGGTAATCATGCGCAGCCATTACTGTAGTAATGGTAATAATGCGCGACCCGCGTTGTAAAGAAAAACGCAGGGAATTGAAGCTGCCCCTTGTAGTCCATATGTCTGCATTAATTTGCCTGTTTTTGCCTTGCCCGCCATATTAATACACTGATATCGCTAACCTGGCGTATACGCATCCACCCAATGTTGCCACATCTTTTTGGAAAGTTTTGCTTGCCATATGCTTGGTCTCTCTCATTTACACATGTGTTTGTTTCCAGCTCTCTGTTATTTAGTTGGTCCACTACTTGGTTATTTATTTTTTCAGTTGTATCGGTAGATATCTTTGACAATGATATGTTACGAGTTGCAGTTAACACGTATAATAATGTTGCCCAGTATTTGTGTTCTATATGTAAAGCAGGCTGGAGTTTTGCATGCAAACAACATTGTATTTGCACCCCCTATTGCAGCATGGTTTTTCCAGGTGCTAATTTGCACTCCATAGGTGGATTTTCCATATATGGAATTTCTGAGTGCTGTTTAAAACATATAGGGGGGAATTCAATTCCCCCCGAAGTAGCGCCGTGAAAACTATCACCGTTATTATGGTAAATTTTACCCGACTTTCTGCTCACAGCTCCACGATGTTGAAACTACTGTAATAACGGTATTTAAGTGCACTATTGCCGTAATAACTGGAATAGTGCGCAAGCCGCGTTACTTTTTACAGTAACGCGGCCAGTTGAATTCCCCCATAGATAGGCATTGTGTCAGCCAAGGTAATAACGGTGTCAGGAGTTACAGCGCTGGGATATTCGAATGATATTATATTGTCTGGCTGGTGGAAGTGACTTTACACTCAGCTGCTTAATGCTGTGCTCATTGGGTCCTCCTTTGTGGATGCCTAATTTCATCACTGTTACACATAGAGCTTCCATGTGGTCTCTGGGGTGTGATATGTTTTGTGCAGATGCTTTCAGACTGGATATTATAAAATACTAAAATACAAAAGAGCAGGCTTGGCCAACCTGCGACTCTCCAGGTGTTGAGAAACTACAAGCCCCAGCATGCTTTGTCCGTAGATAGACAGCTGATAGCTGGCAAGGCAAGCTGGGATTTGTAGTTTCACAGCACATGGAGAGCCACTGGTTGGCCATGCCTGCAATAGAGGCTGTGCCTCTTGTCAGAAGTTATGGAATGGCTGGCATGTAATGGGCTAATCCATGCATTCGTTATCCTGTCCTTGAATATACTGGTTTTAGCAGAATGTCTCTATGTGAAAATTGCACTTAATGGTAGTCCTCTCTCTAAGATTGAGAGGGCTTATTCACATATGTGTTGGGAAAGCCAATGCTCCATCTATATGTATTTTATTATCTTTTATTACTAAGGCGCCGAAAAAGATCAGCAGCGCCCTACGTGATGTTTACAGCAGTATACAATAAACAGACAGCAATGGTCCATAACACTTTACATAATATATAGAAGAAACAAAATAATGCAAATACCAGACATCTACTAATTAATGAATAATACCTTGAAGATTAAGTTATTTACAGGACTGTGAGGGAGAGTGAAGATAATGTCCAATGTGAAGTAGGCTTGAGATCATGAACACGAGGAAAGAAGGCTTTGATCCTGAGAGCTTACATTCTACAGGGAAGGGGAGGACTCAAAAAGGGTGGCACCATCAAGGGGAGTGTAGGTGATAGCCGAGACAAAGTTTCCGACCGATCCACGACAGTGAGTACGAAATTACAATCATTGCTCACGACAACATGGCTGTAAAAAGTCGCTAACGGGATGGCCGCTCTTCCCTTTATCATCTAAAACAAGGCTAGTGTGTATGCAGTCCATGGACCGAGAGATCGGACCATCGATCGCATGTAAAATCGATCGCCATAAAAAGTTGGTGGAAAATTCTGTAGTGTCTACCCAGCTTTAGGAGGGGGGCTGATAGACTTGATTAAATGGCACACTTGGAGAGTAGAGGCTAACCTGATGGGGTGTGGGAGATCATTCCACTGGTGGAGGGGGGGGTGTTTTAGTGGTGCATTGTATTGTACAAGTATCTTGTTTAAATGCACATGGATTAGGTCGTGTTATTAAACGTTTCATGCTGTATTTATCATGCAGCTATCAGGTGATTGTGCCTGAAATCAGCAGATCAGTGTGTTCTTCTTTCCCAGGGGCTTCCGCTGAGCGATCCTAGGCTTTCTCCATTTAATTATTGCATTGGATATTAGATTAGAATTGTCCTTGGTTAAGTTTTCACACATGTGCCATTTATATTGTGTTCCCCACATTCTTGCATCTTCATTTATTAGTGGGATATATGTAGTAGATTTGTTGTCTTTAATTTTGTTTAGAGTAGAGGGGGCTGCAGTACTTTTGGTTAGCCGCTAGGGGTAGCTCCTCTTGCATTAATGGAATCTTTTTGTGCCCTCTCCCCACAGATGCGCTTTATGCTGCTGTTCAGTCGGCAGGGGAAGCTCCGCTTGCAGAAGTGGTACGTCGCCACGTCGGAGCGGGAAAAGAAGAAGCTGGTGCGAGACCTAATGCAGACCGTGCTCTGCCGTAAACCCAAGATGTGCAGCTTCCTGGAGTGGAAGGACCTCAAAGTGGTCTACAAAAGGTGAGACCCTTCTCCACCCTCAACAACACGTCTGCAAAATGAAATGATCCGATACTTCTCCTTATCACACCCTCGCTCTGTGTCCAAAGAGCCCAAGGTCCACAGTCAGTGGAAAGTCTTATCCATGACCTATAACACAGATATACGTACATGCAAATCATGATAACTCACCGTGTCTTCTGGTACTAAATACGTGTTGCAAAGGGACTCAGTACCACAGGGTACTTTACATAGCACAGGACATTTAGTCCTGTGCAGATGCCACTGTTTGCCGAGGGAGCACATAACAGATAACTGTAATTTTTGGTTGGGTATGTACCCTCCTTTCTAAAGCTTGGGGTGACCGTTTGCGGTTTTGTGATCTAAGAATGTAAAACTGGGGGGGTTGTGGCTTCCACAAAAATGGAGACGTCGTTATTTGTATGTGGGCACTTTCCTGTAGCTGGACCCCAGTTGGTGAGGAGTGCTGTGATTCCTCGAGCCAGAAGGGCAACCAGTTGTGCAGCTTTGTAAATAGCTCCTTTCTTTTCATGATTCTCCTTTGCACCTATTAGTTGTAGAATCTATTTTGCAGAAAGACTTGAAGATTCATTTATGACAATTCTGCAGTGCAAATGCTTTATATTATTATTATTCTTTATATAGTGCTGTACAAAGGATAGGTAGTCATTTATTCATACAAGCTAAAGTCCCTAACACAGGCACACACTAGGGTCTATTTTGTTAGTATGTTGTTGGACTGTGGGAGGAAACCCACACTGGGAGAACACACTAAGTGCATTCAGATAGGGCCCTGGTTGGAATCAAACCAATGACCCCATTGCTGTGAGGCAGCAATGCTAACAACTGTGCCTCCATGTTGCCCAATTTTGAGGAAATCTGCAAGGGTATGAGTGCCTGCGAGTGTGCAGAACTTTCCTATGGGAGGAGTAATAATGACAGGACCTGATGTCCCCTCGCCCTCAGGGCACATGTAATAATGACAGGACCTGATGTCCCCTCGCCCTCAGGGCACATGTAATAATGACAGGACCTGATGTCCCCTCGCTCTCAGGGCACATGTAATAATGACAGGACCTGATGTCCCCTCGCTCTCCGGACACGTGTAATAACGACGGGACCTGATGTCCCCTCGCTCTCGGGACACGTGTAATAACGACAGACCTGATGTCCCCTCGCTCTCAGGACACATGTAATAACGACGGAACCTGATGTCCCCTCGCTCTCAGGACACGTGTAATAACGACGGAACCTGATGTCCCCTCCCTCTCCGGACACGTGTAATAACGACGGGACCTGATGTCCCCTCGCTCTCGGGACACGTGTAATAACGACGGGACCTGATGTCCCCTCGCTCTCGGGACACGTGTAATAACGACAGGACCTGATGTCCCCTCGCTCTCGGGACACATGTAATAATGACAGGACCTGATGTCCCCTCGCTCTCAGGGCACATGTAATAATGACAGGACCTGATGTCCCCTCGCTCTCAGGACACATGTAATAATGACAGGACCTGATGTCCCCTCGCTCTCAGGACACGTGTAATAACGACGGGACCTGATGTCCCCTCGCTCTCGGGACACGTGTAATAACGACGGGACCTGATGTCCCCTCGCTCTCGGGACACGTGTAATAACGACGGGACCTGATGTCCCCTCGCTCTCGGGACACGTGTAATAACGACAGGACCTGATGTCCCCTCGCTCTCAGGGCACATGTAATAATGACAGGACCTGATGTCCCCTCGCTCTCAGGACACGTGTAATAACGACGGGACCTGATGTCCCCTCGCTCTCAGGACATTGTCTGCATAGCGATACTAAAATCTGACTAATTTACATTTGTTTAACTGACTTAATGTCTTTGCCATCGCAGGAATGGTTTGATATTGTATGCGGTTTTTATATATTACTGCTGTAACAACCACACACTGAAACAAAACTACCTTTAAAGTCGGAATTCTTCTCTTAGTTCACTAAAGGCAGAGTGGCCCTTTACGTTCTGTGGAAGTTCCATCCGTATCACTTATGCACACCTTGCACTACTACGCATTTAGTGATCTCCACCAGGGTCAGCCTTGTACGTACCCAGAGCAATGCTGCGACATAATACGCCATTACCTCATTTTGCTAATGTAATAATTAAGTGCAACTAATTTACCATATGTGGAATTCTTTTTAACTGTGACTCGCACCCATACACACTTCGCCTGCCCAGTTCGATAAATAAATAAATAAATGGAGAGGTTTTGTTGGTTTCTTGCTGAGAGGAGTGTTCTCATTGTCCCTTTAAATGCAGCACTTAGTTGCTTTTATCCCAGCACCTAGTATTGAATGGATTCTCTGAACCCATGTCACAGGAGCACTCATACCGGCCGTCTGCAGCGATGTCTGACTGTATGAGAGCTAGTATAAAATGACTTTGTAGGGTCTAACCCAGTGTTGGCTAACCTGTGACACTCCAGGTGTTGTGAAACTACAATTCCCAGCATACCCTTCCAGCAATAAGCTGCTATATATTGGCAAAGCATGCTGGGACTTGTAGTTTCACAACACCTGGAGTGACACAGGTTAGCCAACACTGGTCTAACCTATGGAAGAAATAAGAGAATTCCAATAAAAATTTAGTTTGGGTGAAATTCGATGAGCTATGTTAAAAAATAAAATGGTGCATACTTGTCATCTCCGGCGTGTAGAACTGCATAATATACATGAAATAACTGGAGTGTTAGCGTAAGTAAGTTTGTCCATCATTCTCTCTGCCACTCCCCTACAGCAGGTGGCCGTGTTAGGTGGGAGGAGCCTCTGTAACTAAACTAACAGACAATGACTGACAGACTTAAATTTGCATTAATGCAGTGCGTGGATTGGTTGATTCACACACATGACCAGTGATGTCACACTTAGGCTCAGCTCTTTATTCTACCAATGTGGGATGAGTTGTCTGTAATAAAGTGAGAGGAATATACTGTTCAGCGTTACCCATCCTATCTGTAATGTTCCCTTCAGAAAATGCCAACAATGGGTTTTAGTGGTCCTCCACATGAGGCACCAGTGTAACGTGGACGGGACACACAGGCCGTCCCATAGAGATTCTGTCCCATTTCTGTTCTGTAATTCCAAGTTCTTTCTCCCTCCAAGATATGCCAGTCTGTATTTCTGTTGTGCGGTTGAAGATCAAGACAATGAGCTACTGACCCTGGAGCTAATTCACCGATATGTGGAGCTGCTGGACAAATATTTTGGCAGCGTAAGTAGTAATCCTGCGCCCCCCTCCTGTCCCCGTTTACCTTGATAACTGCGCCAAGTTGCCTTAGTCCATGTTCTGCTAATTAGGTTTAACAGAGATCACGGGCTGTGTATAATCCTCCCAGTTAGGAGTCTTAAGTAGTTTATCACGTGTAGGGTTCAGTCTCTCTGCTACTGTGTCCTTTCCTTGTGTATTTACTCTACCTGCATTTATCTGCCACCATGGTAATGCTGATTTATCTTGTCCCCCTCCCCACGCACTCTCCATGCAGTAAATGGACCTCTACCATTGCTGGCTGCCCAGCAACAGACATGATTGTCTTCTCTGTTGCTGTGCTGTTGTCTCATGTACTAGTGGTTGCTCTGCTGCCTGCCTATGTCATTGTCTGTCGTCTTCCTTGCCCCATCTTGGTTACCCTTCTTCCACGTTACGTCTTTGTGTCTCCCTTGCGCACGACTGTCACCAGTGTCCATTGTTTTCCCTTCTGTAACTCGCCTCTGACTGTCTATTTTACTGTCTTCCTCGGTGTGTGTCTCTCGCTTGTCATTCCATTGCTGCCTGTCTGTAGCTTTGTGGGTTACTGTGCCCCTTTCATCTTGTTTTCTTGCAGCCTGCTTATACTTTCTGGATTCGTCTACATTTTGCTTACTCACCCAGTCATTTGTCTGAAGTTTAGTTTACGCCTGCCTCCTACTTTTTTTTTTTTTATTATATCTATTGCTTGTTCATTCATTCGTTATCTGCTGTAGCTTTATTCCTCCCCGCTTTCACTGTTTCACTTTGTGCATATGTTATTTGAAGCACACGGTAGCTTTGGTCACTCATCCTTGTCCGTGCAAATATTTTGCTACATGTGTACTATCTGTCTGTGATTTGTGTACTTTTGTTCACTGTGTGTTGTTACATTGCACCATCGGTTTGTTTTTGTTCTTGTTTGTCTGTCTCATTCGGTCAGTGCAACCAAACATCTCCCTGTATTATTGCTGGCTTTGCTTTATGCATGTGCGCACCGATAACTTGTGATTATTTGGTCATTAGAACAGGATCGTTACCCGGTTTTTTAGATGAATTAGATATAATCAGTAAGGACATCTTTCAGCTTTTATCTCTAGTGCTTTGTTATAGCGTAAAGAGCGCTGATTATTTCTGCATATTTGTGGCTCCGATAGCAAGCGTTGTGCTTCAACCGTTTTGAGAGCAGTGTAAAATCTCAGTGTGTTATAAATACTTATAATCTGTCCCTCTCTTCCAACAGGTGTGTGAGCTGGATATAATATTTAACTTTGAGAAGGCGTATTTCATCCTTGACGAGTTCCTGATGGGGGGTGAAATTCAGGACACGTCTAAGAAGAGCGTCCTGAAAGCGATCGAGCAATCCGACATGTTACAGGAGGTGAGTCGTCTCCTCTCGCAACTTTCTCTTGTCTTCCCTCGCAGCCCTCTCTCTTTACGCCCTCTCTGTCTCCGTTTGACTCGCTCTCAGCTGTTTTTAGTTTTTCTTTTTTTTTCCCTTTGTGTCTTTCTTGCTCTCCCTAACCCCCCCCCCCCCCCCCCCCCTTTCTCTGCAGTGGATGAATCACACATCTCTTGTCCTGTCACAGCTCAGTGACTCCCACCCACTCACTTTCATAGCAACAAATTTCTACACTGAAGGTAGTGGGAAGAGGGGAGGGGGGAGTGTGTGGTGGGGAGATTACGTCCGTGTAAGCAAAGGGGGTGTAATTGGAGGGTGTGGGGGGGCAATGCATAAGCCATGGGTGCGGGCAGCAGATCGGACGTGTGCTGTTCGGAGAAATGAAGGAAGTGTTTGAATGAGATGATGAATGGGTGTTAAATGGAAAGAGCAGCTTGGAATGTTAATGATCCAACAAAACTGAGGGGAGGGGGGAGGGGTATTGTTTCAGCAGCATGGTGGCAAATTAGGGCAATAATGGAGATGTATGGGCTGTGATAAGTGGCTGTAAATGATGGATAGAGAAGGGAGATGTTATTAATGATTAGGGGGCACAAGGGAGAGGAAAGGAATTCAGAGTTAAATGCTGATTATTAGGTGTAGCGGTACAAAATGTTCCTGGGTGATTGAAGTAAGACAGGTGTATTGATGATTAAGCAGGGAATGTTGGTTGATCGGGGGGGGGGGGGGGGGGGGGTGATTAGGTTAATAGGGGGGCACAAGCAGCATTTTTTTTTTTTATTTATCAAGTAAAAATGTGAGGCAATTAGGTTTTTTTGTTTTGTTTTTTAACAATATCTAGACAGGGTACAGAGAGGGGAGTGATTTGGAGATAAAGGAAGCTATAAGGCTTTGGAGAGCTGATATTTCAGCTCGGGGGGTGGAAGGCATTTTGGACACTGGGGGTGAGTTACGGGATAAAGTATATAATACGTGTGCCCCATGGGGGTTATTAGCCTTAGTTTAAAGTAGAAGACTATTCTATTGTGTATATATGTGCAGAATGAAATATATACGGAAGGCGGTGGTCCTGAAACAGACGTGAAGAGTCTCTGGTTTAAAGACTGATGATGAGTGTAGAAGAATTTGGGTGGGGGGCAGAAGGAGCCATGCCGCAGCGTGTATATCTCTCCTGTCTGACCCATGCGCTCTCTCTCTCTGCAGGAGGATGAGTCACCGCGTAGCGTTCTAGAAGAGATGGGACTGGCCTGATCTACGGAGACATCCCCCCCCCCCCCCCCATTTTTCTCTACCCCCTCCAATCACTTTTACATGCCCCCCCCCCCCCCCCACCTGTAATCACTGCTCGTCTACCTAACCAGCACACACACACTGACCACTGCATAGGTATGTGTACACGTGTGACACTGTGTAGCCGCTTGTGGTAAGCTCTCTACATGACCGAAAAACGAAAGCGTAAAAAGGGACCAATTGCACCTTCTGACATGCACACCCGTACGTGTGTTTTAGATACGATTCCGTGGAGATACTTTTTACATAATCATGTTTTGTACACATTCGATTGCATAGGCCATGGGCTATTGCACACTACCCCCTCTGCCTGATTTGCACACTTGGTGATGGGCACCTATCTGTATGTTTCTGCACTCTCTAGTCTACCTGAAACCAACTCTTCCCCCCCCCCCCTGTCCCCAGACTCTGTGTCTCCCCCTTCCCTCTCCCTGCAGAGTTATGGTGGTCCGAGAGTCGCCTCTTCCACCGCGGATCAAGTTTCCCGTCAGCGTCCATTACCAGGGCCTCTACCCCGCACAAACTTCTGGAATAAACATGAGTGCTGCTATACTACCTTCAGCGCTGGTTTCTGTTAGTACATGTGACCACTACACGTGTGTTGTGTAATAGCGTGTTTGTGTCTACAGAGCTTGGCGTTAATAAAGGTTGACATGTTTGTGTAAAGCTGGCCCTGCCCCAGACTGACCTGTATGTGTGTGAGCAGATCTGTGATTTCAGTACTATGATCTGTCTGGCATTGTTTAAAGTGCACCTTCAATATTGATCATTAGGATCTCCGCAGATCCTACGGAAATGACATCTGCATAGATAAAACCTGATCGTACATAAAAGTGGACCTCTAGTATGATTACAGTTGGACAAAACCAGTGTTCGTGGGAAAGCAGCCAATCCGTTTACTAAAATCTTTGACCTTACTGAGGTACTGGTGGAAGCAGCCATTGTGTAGTGTTTTTTGATTGGTTGCATTCTCGTGACTGTTGGTTCAGCCATAGAATGACCTCCTTTGGTGTTTGTAGATGGTAGATACCCTATGAGAACAGGAATGCTCTGCAATCCTTCCCGCCCTACAGAGTAGGCACCTGGATGATCGTTCCCTACTGTTCATATTACCCTATGCAGGATAAGCTGCTTGTTACCTGTTTATACGAGCAAATCTGTCTACCTCTGGACTGTAGTTATCCAAGTTCGTCATTCCTTGTGCGCTATCTCTAGTTTCTACTGAATCACTGGGCTACTTTCTTGTCCAGCCTATGAATGGTTGCCTCCACGGTTATTTTAATCCTCCATGAAAACAATGTATACTTATATAGAAAACTGAAGGAGTGTATAGTGATCCAACTTTTTACAGAATAAATTTAATTTCATGATGAAAGTGTAAAGTCTTTACCCTTCTGACCCTCCCCTTCGTCACTTTGTGTTGTGCACAGTGCAGAGTATGTGCGAGGACTCCCTTATCTGAGTAGATCAAAAGCGATCCCCAAGTGCGAGCTAACTGCTGTGCAAGGTTAATAGAGAGACACAGTGGAACTGCACATAGAGCACCGAATCAGATAAACAGCCAAGATTTTATTGTAATACAAAGCAGGATGCTCACATGGGGGTATAAAACACATTGACACACTTCTTATTTATTGGCGGTGTCTCTTTAAGAAAGGGAAGGCAGCTGTAGCCGTGGTCTTTGGAATACAAATCATGACATTGAGCAGAAAATGTGGTTTATTTATTTATTTGGTGACTCATTTGGATAATAGCAGGGGTAGAGAGGAGCCGGCTGAATAAAATATGCTGTATGATGATAACAAGCCATTTGCTCATAGACGCTTAAGATTACACAGGCCGTGCTTCCTTACATCTAAGCTGCTAAAGGAGAGTCTTCGTGGAGCGCTTATCTGGAAAGGCAAAGGTTGTATTTTTTTCCCCCTTATTGAAATTAAGGAGCATCACCCACATCACAGCATTATAAAAATAAAATAGGAGAAAAAAAAAGAAAAAACTAAACTTTTGACATAAATCTTCTGTGTTAATTAAGTGCATCTCTAGACGTTTTGCCTTTTCTTGAACTACTTGCATGGTTTTCCCAAACAGAAAGCAATATGACCAACAGATAAACTGGCCACTGGCAAATAGCATGTAGCAGTAATGAAATACTTGGCACAGAAGTGACCACCCAGTGATTAACGTACCTAAGTTTTTCCTGAAATGGGAATGTCTGAAACCTACAGCCAAAAAATATCAATCCTTGTTTTAAAAAAAATAAATAAATTTATTCAGGGTTATAAAAATAATAATAGAGACAAGCTAATAAACAAATGAGTTATAACGAGATGATTGTGGGTGCAAATAGTGAGAATGTTATGTCACTGCCTAGCTGTGCAGCATTAAAGTCCCATTAGAGGGAGGGTGGGCTTCAGGAGATGGGGCGGCTGCAGAAGGAGATATTCAGGGTGGGGGGGGGGGTCGAGGGGGGAGTACAGAAAGGGAATAGACCCAGTTTATCCTAATTTAGATGGTATCTTGTAGGAAGGGATAGTAATTAGGGGGGAGATAAGCAGGTCGGAAAAGGCCAAAGGTTTATTGATCTTTATAGAGAGGGTCATTTTGTATTATGATATAGAGCACAAGGTTTTGCGAAATGAGGGAGAGGATTTATTGCCAGAGCACGTTGTTATATTTAATCTTCAACTCCTGCCTATAAGGACAGATAATCGACAGGAGAGGCTATTGCAGGAGATGGCATTGCTGATGGTGTAGAAGGCTGTGACCTGTCCACTTGTGTGTGGGTATGTTAGCGAGGACAGGGCAGCCTGGTGATGTAAGCAGGTTACTGAAAGCAATAGACTAAAACGGTGGTTCCCAAACTGCGCCTTGCCTAGGCTGTGTGGCAATCTCACAGGGGTGTCTTGGCCAGGGTCAGTGGTAAGCAAAGCAGGGGGCCCACTTAGTAATTATTTTGGCTTAGAGGTGCCGTGAAAAAAATTATGGAGACCCTAAGGGTGCCTTGAACTGAAAAAGTTTGGGATCCACTGGACGAAGTAGGGCAGTATGGAACTATTGCAGGAAATGTATACAGAGCTCATGCATCCAATAATAGGTTAATTGGCTGCTATCAAAAATTGACCCTAGTATCTCGCTCTCGATTGCTCGCTTCAATGGGGCAGGCACTGATGTGAATGAGTTTTCTGTACAGCGCTGCGGAATTAGTGGCGCTATATAAATAAATGATGATGATGTTTCTCCTACCTGTACCTGTACACCAGAGTGTTGGAATTGGGTAGCTAGGTGCACTTTAATTTACTTTTTGTCTTCTTCTTTTCTTAGTTCGAATATATAAATGTGGGTGTTGTAGGTAGACACACTGCGGCATGATAAATGTCATGCTGTAGACAGTGGTCCTGTGCTGTCAGTGATCCTGACGTTTGTTCCTGACCCCCCCACCCCACCCCGTGAGCACACTAATGAAAGCTGAATGCAGAGGTCTTCAGCTATTTCCACATTTTTTAAAGGTCAGTCATGTGATGTCATCTGGTCTCCTTGCTGCAAGGCAGGTCTGGGTCGATTCACAGGAGACTTCTATTAGGACTACCATCCAAGTCAACCCCCATAGAGAAGTGCTGAACTGCATTGCCATTTTAATTGAATCTTCTAACTAGGAAGTTAAATTAAACATGGGACCAGATGCTCTTGTCACATTACAACAGCTCTAAGAGATTAATAGCTATTTCAAGAGAACCCATTGCCTCTGAGCAGGTCCTCTTTTGTTAAGTACTCGCTTTAAATAGCCTGTAACGAAAAGAAAAATCTCACCCAGTGGATGTGTACAGGCCGATTTCAAATCAATAAACCAGAGAAAAGAGTCTTGAAATGTTGATGTTACATTACTAGAAAACACTGCCCTATATGTAAAAGCAGAAAGAAAATGTAAGTAGTCATTTTTATTAGGGGTGTCCCTTTTAAAGTTATGAGGAATAAGCAGGAACTTCTCGACCAATGGGTCTAAATAAACTGTAACTGAACCTCTGTGGAGCCAAACTGTATACATTTATAGGTTGTGCACTTAAATGTGCCCTAAACTACAATTATATAGTGACAAGGGGCCTGATTCATTAAGGATCTTAACTTAAGAAACGTCTTATTTCAGTCTCCTGGACAAAACCATGTTACAATGCAAGGGGTGCAAATTAGTTTTCTGTTTTGCACATAAGTTAAATACTGACTTTTGTCATGTAGCACACAAATACTTGATAGCTTATTTGTACACTGAAATTTAAAGTTGATACTTGTGTGCTACATGAAAAAACAGTCAGTATTTAACTTATGTGCAAAACAGAAAACTAATTTGCACCCCTTGCATTGTAACATGGTTTTGTCCAGGAGACTGAAATAAGAAGTTTCTTAAGATCCTTAATGAATCAGGCCCAGGGTTATCACGCCTCATTAAGAACAACAGGAGATGATAAAGGAGTAATGTTAAAAGACGAAACAATGGCAACTGTACTGAACGGTCAGTGCTACAAGTAGACATCCCAGCATCATAGCAGAAACAAGGTAAAGCTCTATGGCACGGTAATCTCTGCATTCATCCTTTGATATTTATATTGGACAAATACAAATGGCATATAATATATATGGTTAGAGTCCATTTAAGAAGATTAGATTGCAGCTGCAAACTTTTAAATAAGTGTAATCATATGAATGCAATGTTGGGAAAAAAATAAATTGAGTGTATAGCTGATTTGGTGAGGAGTGTGGGGATCCTGACAAAAATTGTTAACAGTGGCTGGTCACATATTCAGAAAAGTACCCTAATATGTCCTTGTCATGGAATCGTGTCCAGAGTTTAGAAAAGTAATAGTTGCAAAATATTAGTAAATTATGGGAAGATTGTTCAGATTAAAATAAAAGATAAGTCATGTAAGATTCTAATCAACCGCCTGAAGCAAGAATGTAGCACGGTGCCTGTAATCTCCAGTTTTTAGGGGCTAGCACAGTATCTGTAGTCATCAACTGACTGGTACTAGCACAGTACCTGTAATCAACAACTGCCAGGAACTAGCACAGTACCTGTAATCAACAACTGCCAGGAACTAGCACAGTGCCTGTAATCAACAACTGCCAGGAACTAGCACAGTACCTGTAATCAACAACTGCCAGGAACTAGCACAGTACCTGTAATCAACAACTGCCAGGAACTAGCACAGTGCCTATAATCATCAACTCCCCAGACCCAGGAACTTGCACAGTGCCTGTAGTCACCAACTGCCCCGTGACAGAAATTAACACAGTGTCTGTAATTGCCAGCTGCCCCGAGGCAAGAACAAGCACAGTGCCATTAATCACCAACTGCTCAGGAACTAGCATAGTGCAAGTAATCACCAAGTGTTCTAAACTGCAGAGATCATGGTGGGACTGTATGCTGGTTTCTTGGTGAAAGCAAGTACCCCCGGCAGACGTGGATATGAAGTAGGCATTAGAATTGGGTGCCAGCATTCTAACTATTCAAATTGTCACCAACTGCCCAGGCTTAGAAACTAATGCTGTACTGACTGGAGGCAGGAAACTGCACTGTACCTGTAATCACCAACTGCCTTGAGGCATAGACTATTGCAGTACCTGTAATCAACTGCCTGGAACCAGGAACTAGTGCTGTACATGTAATTCCAAAGTAGCCAGTATAGTGTCATTAATAACCAACTGCCCAGAGCCAGGAAACAGCACATTGTCAGTATTCACCAACTGCTCAGCCAGAAAATAGCACATTGCCGGTATTCACCAACTGCCCAGAGCCAGGAAACAGCACATTGCCGGTATTCACCAACTGCTCAGCCAGAAAATAGCACATTGCCAGTAATCACCAACTGCCCCGAGCCAGGATTTAGCACATTGCCAGTAATCACCAACTGCCCCGAGCCAGGATTTAGCACATTGTCAGTAATCACCAACTGCCCAGAGCCAGGAAACAGCACATTGCCAGTAATCACCAACTGCTCAGCCAGAAAATAGCACATTGCCAGTAATCACCAACTGCCCCGAGCCAGGATTTAGCACATTGCCAGTAATCACCAATTGCCCAGAGCCAGGAAACAGCACATTGCCAGTAATCACCAACTGGCCAGAGCCAAAAAATAGCACATTGCCAGTAATCACCAACTGCTGAGAGCCAGGAAACAGCACATTGCCAGTAATCACCAACTGGCCAGAGCCAAAAAATAGCACATTGCCAGTATTCACTAACTGCCTAGAGCCAGGAAATAGCACATTGCCAGTAATCACCAACTGTCCAGAGCCAGGAAACAGCACATTGCCAGTAATCACCAACTGTCCAGAGCCAGGAAACAGCACATTGCCAGTAATCACCAACTGGCCAGAGCCAGGAAATAGCACATTGCCAGTAATCACCAACTGTCCAGAATCAGAAAATAGCACATTGCCAGTAATCACCAACTGTCCAGAATCAGAAAATAGCACATTGCCAGTAATCACCAACTGTCCAGAATCAGATAAATAGCACAGTGCCTGTAATCACCAACTGCCTGGAGGCAGAAACTAGCTCAGTGACTGTAGTCAACATCTGCCTTGAGTTAGGAAATAGTGCAATGCCTATCATTATAAACCTTTTATTATTTTTATCCTTTTTTTTAAAGTGTCAACATATTACGCAGCTCTGTACATTTAGGGCATATTGATAGTAAAGAACATACAATGACATGAAACAAGCTAAATATGGCTATGTATGCTCAAATTATATTAAAATTTAAGAGCTATGGGGAACAATGGATATATAAGGTAATGAAATAATAATTGTAACCTGTGGTGGGGAAAGTGTATGTGGCTATTGTAAAATCAGAACCATTATCAGCCCCAAATATAAACCAGCCATTGGTGACTGGCATTTTTGTGCAGCTACCGATGATATGTTACAATTGGAATGAGGATAGAAGGTGGAAGGTGGAGACAGGCAAGATGGGTGTAGTACCTATTAACAGTACTGACTACCCCGACATAGAAGACTCCTGATTATCAGCTGCTGTCAACAAGAACTGTCAATCAACATTTACTCCAATGGAGCCTCCTTACTCTTCTAGTTCTGACAAAAGGCTTTCGCAGTTGTGCTGTATGGACACTGCTGTGGTCATCTGCCAGCTCGCAGTAGATGTGTGTCTGATTGTTCTTTGGCATCCTGTCTGCTGCTGGACACACAGCCATGACATTTGTTCCTCGTGTTCCATCAAAGAGGCTTCAGAGACCACCAAAGGAGCAACAGAGATGGCAATAGCAATAATAGTTCAACTCTCTGGGTCCAGCAGCTGAATGAAGATGGTACTCCAGTAGATCTTCAAAACAACCCTATCCTTGGGGTAATGACACTCCTTGGTACCACCTTGTAATTTCCCACTGCCTTCACAAATTTTTAACTGATTTATGTTTGTGTGAAGATAATTGTCACAACAATACCGACCTGGACATCGGTCTTAATGACATGGGTATTAAAACAGAACCACTTGATTGGTCAAAAAATGACTAAAATACCCCAAAAATATATTGCACACTCACTTTAAAACCCACAGTCCTGATACCAGTAAGTTATAGATTAAGAGCTGACAATCTTAGGAAGTCTTCAAGTTACTCTCTGATATCCCAAAATACAATCACAACCTCAATTAATCAGTTAATTTAATTAGAAGTTAGGGTAAACCAAACAATTTCATGCATAGAGGTAGTTTTTTAAAAACCAAGCCTATGAATTATTTATGAATACAAAGACAGGACATTATTAAATGGGTGTTAATATGATAAAAACTCACTGTGACCGGATTTGAACCAAGCCACACTCACAATGCTCTTTGAATAGAAAAACATTTCTTTAAAATAACAGAGAAACAACTGTAGCACTTAGTCCAGGGGTGAACCTAGACTTTATTTTTTTTTTTTTTTTTGGGGGGGGGGGGGGGGGCATTTAGCCTACTCACACCACTCCATCATTATGATTGGCTGGCCCTGGTTGGCCCAGACCCTGGACAGGCCTCACCCTTCCTTCTATTTAATCAGTGTCTTAGCCGCAATTTAAAGATATGCTTGTGCTGCTGGGGTGGAGGAGGGGGGTGGTTCCCCCTATCACCCACCCCTTCGATCCGCCACTGCACTATCCTCCCTCTGTGTAATCTGCCACCTGGGGAAGGCTATAAGGTAGGATCAATTCATCAGTAGAATACTGACCCCCCAAAATTTCTAACATCATTTAATCACTTTTTAAACCGTGTTCTTTCTTGCCAAGCCCCCCCCCCCCTCCTCTGTGACATCACAGCAAGCGAAGTGCTTTATTGCCTTTCATCCAAAAACAGTTGTACTAATGGGTTCTACAAATATATTATAACTCTCTTCTGGAAGATAGCAGAGATATGGCACTCCACTAAACATGGACTGACCTGGGGGACATGGCACACCCACAATTTGGTAAATGTTTGAAGCAAATTTAACCACACCCTTTTTCCGAAAGGGTGTACGTATGTCCCAGATTCAGGGAGGGGAAGGGTGTAGATACACTCTGGTGGGTTCTATTCCTGAATGTTTTAATGCACAATTATCACCTCAGAGTGCAGGCAGCCATTTTGTGGGCTGGACCAATTTTCATGCAAATATTACCTCACTTTGTGCCTCATGCCTCATTGATGTCACAATTTCTTAGTGAACTGAATATTGTTTGAGCACCTAATAGCTGTGTAGGTGACAAGTACAATGTAGCAGCCAGGAAAAACAGCCAGGTACAAAATGTATTTTATTTATCCAAAAAGTGAAAGAAAAACATGTTGCATTGGTCGGTCACATGACTGGGAATACTGGTTCAGATATTTATTACTGAAATGGTGACTCACGGCTGTGGGAAGGATGAGTGCATTTTGCACATCAAATGTACTAAGTCATAGCAAATAAGGAAACACTGAATAACTGATGTTCTAACACATGCCTGAGGGGACAGGATAATCCGGCTTTATCATCTCCTCATTCCTAGATATGATGTCTTAAAGCCACCTCATTCTAACAGACTGAACTAGTCTTTGTCGGTAGAAGTCACTGTGCAGTTTCAAGTGCCTCAGGTTCTATATGACTCTTGTATTATTGGATAAGGGCTTGCTAATTTCCGATGACAATAGTTCTATGTCTACATGACGGGTCACACCTCACAAGATCACATGATCTCATACATTTACTAAGGTAGGTGATGTCATTTTACATTTTTAGCCCTCTAAAACAATGTAAAATGACATTGCTCCCCCCTACATAGATGTGACTGGTGGGCAAATGAATTGGGTCGCCCCCTCAGATGTGGGGGTCTGATTGTTACACCAATACAAATTAGAGATTGCCATCAGAGCTAACTAACACTGGTGGGACACAAGCATTGTTTACACTGGATCGGTGTCATCTGCTCCAAGTGGAAACCACAATTCAACACAATCTATCAACATAATACACACGAGGCACAAAGTGTCGCTGAGCTGCACAAAATCATATTTGCACAGCTTCCTGAATGCACATGACAGCACAACCTCCAAACACAATAGTGCAAAAAAAAAAAATCCACAAAAAGTCAACAGTAAAAAACAAATGTATAATACCACTCAAACCACAGTGCTGAAATGTGTTTGAAATGCTAATTTTACATGTATATTTTAATAATTAATGTTGTTTATATTGTGCCCCCTCTAATGTAATAGGGCGGGGGTGCATTGCAATTTAAAATAAACTGATTGCCAGCTTGAGCTTTGACCAATGTGAGAGAGAACCTTACAGGGTGTAGGGTGACAACTTTTGGGTAGTGGGTCGTACAAGTAAGAGATCCATCATGCCACTGAACCGCCATTCATCATCATCATCATCATCATCATTTATTTATATAGCGCCACTAATTCCGCAGCGCTGTACAGAGAACTCACATCAGTCCCTGCCCCCATTGGAGCTTACAGTCTAAATTCCCTAACACACACATGTCAATTTTGTTAGTAGTCTATTAACCTACCAGTATGTTTTGGAGTGTGGGAGGAAACCGGAGCACCCGGAGGAAACCCACGCAAACACGGGGAGAACATACAAACTCCTCACAGATAAGGCCATGGTCGGGAATTGAACTCAAGACCCCAGTGCTGTAAGGCAGAAGTGCTAACCACTACGCCACCGTGCTGCCCACATTGACATTAACAGGCTATTTTGCTTATTTCCGTCCTCAGTTGCTGCATTGCTGTATGGTAATATAAATTGGATGCTGAGGATGATGTCACCCTCTCCACAGCTCCAAGCATTTACATACAGTTTTGCTGCTATCGAAGTGTGTGTGTTTGTGCGTGTGTGTGTGTGTGTGTGTGTGTGTGCATGCGTGCGTGTTAGGGAATTTAGAGTGTAAGCTCCAATGGAGCAGCGACTGGTGTGAGTTCTCTGTACAGCGCTTTGGAATTAGGGGTTCTATATGAATAGCTGATGCTGATGTTAATAGTGCTTTTCATCACATGGATGGTGGCCTCCAACAGGAGGGACTCCATGCTCATAATTTCTCTGTCCATGATCTAGCGCTCAGATTGGTTGATGATCAGTCATTGGCCAGATTAGTGGCTAATCCCATTACACAGGCATGCCAGGGCCCCAACGTAGGCTTGTACTTGCCCCATTCCCCTCTCGGTACCCCTGATTACGACACAGAGAACTATGTTGGCGGGGATCTGCTGGCATATATTTTACTTTAACAGCAGTTGAAGGGTTAACAAGCCAATTATATCTAAATGCCACATGAATGGCCGTTTAGAGAAGACTCTATTATAAAATAAACTAATGATAATCCCGGCCATAGGAATCTTCGTTCAGAAAAGACCTCTAGATCTCTTTATAGCATCCACAGCCATAAAATTACTCATAAATGATTAAATATATGTCCATGCTAATGAGATGCAGTTCAGATAAGGTAAAGATATTATACAACATAATAAAGGAGAAAAAACCACTATGCGCTGTGTGTTCTCTCGCTTCACATTTCATAATGCGCACCTTTTGATTATGACTCAAATTATACAACGTAACTAAGGCAACAAAACAGGCACACGTTATTGTAGATTTTATTAGCAGATTAGGAGCCTAAACAATATTTTTGGGAGGCTCAAAAATGGGTCAGATTGGAAGAAGAGGGACAATTGGAAGTTTACACTGCATATACATTTACCCTATTACAGCACTGGAAAACCAAGCAACAATTTATTTTATGCATATTATCGATATGAAACCCCCTGACTGCTTTTGCTCTCCGTAGAGATGATATAAACATTTCAAACCAATTGGAATTTCAGTAAAGTTTCACTATTTTGAAGACAGCCTACATGTTGGCGGTGCAATTGTCAATAGACCCGCTTTTGAATTTCGCAGCTCATGTTCACCGTATTTAGTATTTTTTTTGTTTGTTTTTTTTAATTTGAACAGTGAACACTTCAGTGTTCAATTTATTTAATTGATGTGCAATTTGGGATATTCTGGATTGATTAACTGGTCTGTAGGTTCCAAAACAGTAGAGATTGTTTAGTGCAGCTGCATCAACGGTAGTGGTATACAGGTATGCTAGTTCATGTTATAATGGGCACCAGGACATCTCTCTCTTTATCATCATCATCATCATTTATTTATATAGCGCCAACATATTCCGTAGCGCTTTACAATTGGGGACAAACAGTAAACTAATAAACAAACTGGGTAAAATGGACAAAGAGGTGAGAAGGCCGCTGCTCGCAAGCTTACAATCTATGGGACAATGGGAGTTTGACACATGAGGTTAAGTCTACATTTTGCATTTCGGCCCAGCCAGACTGCAAGGGTAAAAGTGACTCATAAGCTAAATGATCCTGTCACACAACATTGTTGGTCAAGGGGTAGTTGTCTTGTGTGAAATTGTGTAACGGGTGGTAATAGGGTAATGTAGTGAGGTTAAGAGGGTGGTTGAGGAATATTATAAGCTTGTCTGAAGAGGTGGGTTTTCAGAGAATGCTTGAAAGTTTGTAGACCAGAGGAGAGTCTTATTGTGCAAGGGAGAGAATTCCATAGAGTGGGTGCAGCCGAAAAAAGTCCTGTAACCGGGAATGGGAGGATGTAATGAGTGTGGATGAGAGACGCAGATCTAGTGCATATTTATATCTCCCAACAATTTACACTGCAGCCCATCTCTTTGTTACTTGGCACAAGAGCTGGCCCTCTCGCATGGTGGGTCTGCCATATGGGCTCTTGGCTCTGTTTCTACCAAAGTTGTCGTCACACCATATTCTCTCTTACATTGGGCACTGATACACTCTTCACTGTCCTCTGCCACACTCAATAAGCTGGAGCATTGGTGCCACCTGTAACAAAATAGTCCACATGTACATTGGCTGTGTAAAAAAAAAAATAATTTAAAAAAATGAACTGCATGCCCCCGTGACGAAATGAGGGGTTAACTTTAACCCACCATCGATGCACCTCCGTTTACACAAAGTAAGTGTTTTTATTCCTTTTGTCCCTAGATCCCCAGATTTCAGGATGGCTGGGCATGTTCATTAAAAGATAAAGTTCAAATGCAAAATGACCCGACTGCCTATGATTTAAAGGGTGGGATGGGGGTGGGAACGTAGGCAATGTACAGTATGGGTGTGTCGGATGCATCAGATTGAACTCCTGGGTTTCTCGTAAGTACGCTTGTTTTAACCATATAATTTGCCACCACTACAGGGCAGGTGTAAGTGCCGACAGATAGTGGACTGTTACAGCATCGTCTTTGTATTAAAAAACTACACTTATGTGTGCCACTAGATGGCATTGAACATGTGTATGCAAGTAAGAGAGAGTATTAGAAAAGGTTTGTATATTCGGTACTCATTAAAAAAAACCTTGATTTACGTATTTAATGTTAAACATACATTGAAAATACAGAATTTTATTAATAATTGTAGTATTAGAAGTTGCTCATTTATTTTTTTTTTATTTTTTTTTATGTGTGGTGAGCTTATATTGCACATATGCATGTGTGTATTCTGCATTTTGTTGTGTCTGTTTACATACAGCAAGTACAGTTTAGGCAGAGCGTACTTACATCCAGTTTTCAACTGAAACACATCTTGTGATCCGCTCGGATTTGAACGCGGCTGGAATTACACTCAAGGTCCGTACTGTTTTATTAACTGCAAGTTACATTCGGACTTGAATTAGGTCCTAGATCTCTTTATAAAAACAGTTAATTCAGAGAGGTTACGAGAGCTAAGTTAATCATCTGTGATTAGGGTTTTACACGTAACCCACAGAAGTGGTAGGATTTTCACAATCTCTCTGATTTGCTCAACCCATTACGGAGGTGCGGAGTCTAACGCCAGGGACCCCCACAAGGAAGTTTGGTCTTCACTGCTAATGGCCTTCAACACCTATGACAGTCACTTTGAATACCTAGTTATACTCTTCGGCTTATGTAACACTCCTGTGGTCTTTCAAAATTTTATGAATGAGATTTTTCGGGATCTTCTCTATCAATGTGGGGTTATATATTTGGATGACATCCCCTACAACTCCATCGCAAATATGTGTCTTGGGTCCTCACTTCTCTCAGAACCCATTGTCTTTTCTGTAGACTTGAAAAATGCATTTTTGAACGGAGTCAGTTGACCTTTTTGGGTTATATCATTTTGGGTACAGGAATACTGATGGATCCTACCAAATTAAAAGCCATCACCGACTGGCCACAACCCTCAGGTTTGAAAGCCACTCAGCGCTTTTTAGGATTTGCAAATTATTAACAACAATTTGTTAAAGGTTACTACTCTTTGGTAGCTCCCATCACTGCATTAACCCACAGATCTGCCAATTCTCGTCACTTAAAATGGTGATATTCACAATGCGAGGACCCGGCAGCTGTTTTAAGTACAAACCTTATGTGACGAGACTGACGGAATTTTATTGTGTTGCACCTTGTACCGCTGGTGACAGAAATTAGGTAGGCATTTAGGTAAGTCTGCATTTCCTGAAAGTTGAAGTTATAGTGATCACAATATTACTGTCACTATAACTCTTGTTGGAAAAAAATGGTCATCGGAATGATGACTACCACTGAGTGCCCCGGCAGAAGCCTTATGGACCCTTTATACCATTGCCAGTTCTTGATCCTGCTTGATCCCAAATTTTAATTTCATTACCGATCTACCTCCTTCTAAGGCCTGTACGGTCATATGGGTAATTACTGATCGTTTCTCCAGAGCTGCGCATTTCATGCCTCTCAAAGGTTTTCTTTCATCTTCCACCCTGGCTTATCTCTTCATCAAGAAGGTTTTTTGCTTACACGGTTGCCCTTTGGAGATTGTGTACGATCGTGGTTCAAAGTTTGTGTTCAAATTTGAACTTGATAAATTTCTGCGGATGTATGTTTCTGCCAACCAATCTGATTGGGTTGAGTTACTTCCTTGGGCAGAATTTGGCCATAGTAATCACTTCCATGAAGCAATTTCGAACTATCCTTTCTTTGTTTTGTATGGTTGCTATCCTAGACTACCCACCATGTCACAAATTTGTTCCTCTGCACTGCCAGCAGTGGATTCTCTATTTTGTAAATTTTCTGTTGTCTGGGCTCAAATGAAAACAAGTCTGAATAAGATGGCTATCCATTCCAAGGAAGTCTCTGATAGAAGAAGAAATCCAGTTCCTAGTCTAAACCTAGGAGATAAAGTTAGGCTATCTACACAAAAACCTCCAGGTGAGGGTTCCCAGTAAGAAGTTAGCACTTCAATTTATTGGTCTTTTAAAATTGATTGAAGTTGTCAATCCAGTGGCCTTTAGCTTGGACCTACCTTCTTCCTTATGTATAACATATTACATGTTTCCCTCCTGAAACCAGTATTGGTTTAAAACCAGTTGGAATATGACATTAAGCAAATATTGGACTCCTGCCTATCTAGAGGTTCTTTACAGTTCCTGGTAGATTGGAAAGGGTATGGCCCAAATGAACGTTCCTCGATCAAAGCTTCTGACGTCCATGCTCCTCACCTCCTCAGGCAATTCCATAAGAAATATACTGGTAAGGCCTTCTAAAATATTCTGAGTCCGCTCTTATGGCAGGGGGCATTGTCACGATCACTTACCCGTACGAGTTCCAGCACTGTCTCCTCTCTGAGCAGGCGCGGTGCTTACACTATTGCAGTGTCAGAGCAACTAGTATATTACCTGTCTGACTCCCTGTGCGTTCCAGTGGACCTCTTCCCCTGTGATTCCTCCCTAGTGCTCCTATTCCCAGCTGTCTCTCTGTGTACCGAACCCAGCTTGTACTGACCTTGCATATGCCTCCTGCATTGTACCTCACAGCTAGCACCTGTACCGAACCCAGTTTGTCCTGACCTTGCTACATCTCCTGCATAGCACTACTCACCAGTCTTGCTGCCTTCTACCAACTCTATTCACTGCTACATTTGGAGGTTGTCAGTGGACCGAAATCTGCGAGTACTCGGCAGTTAAGCCCATCCCGTCTTGCGGCGGTTCTGTGTGAACACCAGGGAACTTGTTAGACTCCGCACCTCTGGTCCGCCAGTGTCCATTCCGATTAGCACTAGGAATCCAATTATTTCAAGGTTCGTTGCACTACTAAAATGATAGTCTGCAGTCTCATGAACACTGGTTCAACCATACCTCCCAACTGCCCCAAGTTAGGAGGGAAAGATCCAACTTGAGAGTCTGTCTCACTGACACAATTGTTGGCACTTTTGTCCCAACTACAGGGAGGTTGAGAGGTCTGTCCACACTCACCATGATAGAAGTTCAGAAAGTTCCAAGCATCTGCTGTGCAGGTAGTAAGAAGTCCTTTGATGACAAATGCTGCCTGGTTCAACTTCATGCATGGAACACTGGCTGTCATTCAGCAACTCTGCATAAGGACTCCCAATGCCTTCATACTGCTTACCACAATAAGCCTGAAGGCTACATTTTTAAGTCTGAGTTTTAAACAATTACTTTATTAAAACTATATTTAATGTTACCCTATGAAGATGTGATTTCATTATTTCTAGGTTGGTTCCTGGAATATCTAAGTGGTTATCACAGAACCCCAGTGAATCAGATACTGTCAGGTCAGTGATGAGGAGACAGGTAAGTTCCAAGCTTGTAAATTTTACTGATAGTAATGCAGGAAACACACAACAGCATTTGAACAAGCAATCAGAACACAGCAACAGTTCACAACAACAAATACATGAGGTGATGTTATGGCTTAGTTAGCAGCACTAGTCCTTGTCTATTTATTTCACCCTGTCCTCCGCTTGGACATCGTCCACCTTGTGCACAGTGTCCTTAAACAAATGACGTGAAACAGAGTGGCGGGGGTATCATGGTCAGCAGTGTGAACCTGTTTTAAGTTAAGTATGAGATTGCAAAAATGCTGTACATGTAGAAGTGGTGTGGTTACATTTTTACAGTGGTGCCTGTATAAATAACATGTCCCTAAACTACTAATAATCTATATTAGTACTATATATATGTACATATTTATATATATATATATATATATATATATATATATATATATATATATACATATACATACATACAAGTTAACCCGTGCATGATACTCATGCATTCTAGTCAAATCAAGCTACTTAAGGTGTTAAAAAGGTTCTTGTCATGCATTTGGGCCTAGCCCAGGCCTCCTCAGGGGAAGAGCGTTACTTCCCGACGCAAGCGCCCTTTTTTAACGTGGTTTTGTCCACATGTCACCACCTCATCATTTTTCTCCATCACCTCATCCTTCATCTTCATCGCCACATCCTTCATCAAGCTACTTAAGGGGGTAAATGTATGAATCTCCAGATTCTTCATCTCCGGCGTGTTCAGCCTCTTCAGCGCTTAAATTTAAAGCAACGCTGCATTGTAAAGGGAAACTTCCCTTTACAATGCAGCGCCGCTTTAAATTTAAGCGCTGAAGAGGCTGAACACGCCGGAGATGAAGAATCCGGAGATTCATACATTTACCCCAAGGTGTTAAAAACTCCCCACTGTCACCCCCGGCAACCACCAACCACTCCCAACTGTTACTTCTTCAAGAAATATATAGGTCAGTGTATAACTCTGCCCAGCAGGTGGCGCTGCAGCTTGGTTTTTTTTTTTCACACACGCCACTAGGCATTTATATAGTAGATGTATATATATATATATATATATATATATATAAATATATATATCCTTGGACTGGAGCAGAGGCAAGCAGCAGTCAGTAATCCATGCTTCGCCCCGAGAGTAAGTTTGTCCAGTAAGTGCCCTGACTGGGTAGAGAATGGTAGGAAAGCAAGGCACAGATTACAGAGTTCTTTTTTTTCCCCCCGAACAGTCTGATATTGAAAAGGTCATGCACAATTAATGAAGCCATTGACTGCTTCCATACATCTGTAAGACCTACTGCCTCCAGAAAGGTGCAGGTCCAGACTTTAGGACTGTGATAGAGCCCACAGTGTCCGCTGACGTTGAGTGGTGACTCTCTTCGGAATGCCTTGGAGAGTTTTTAGGAGGGCATGGCCTTCAGAATGAGTTCTGATTCTCATCAACAGAGCAGCTGCATGTCTGGAGCATGTTCAGCATTGAAGAGCTTGCAAATTATTTTTCAGACTATTGTTTTTTTGCTGTAACAGTTGCGTGCCCCTTTATACCAAACTCCATCGAGAACAATAAATGATACAGATCCCCATCAGGAAGACTTTACTCAATTATTAATTAACAAACACACTTTATGATTTAATAAATAGGAACTGTGAACTTTTATTGCAAATAATAACAGCGGTGGCACAGTAGGGCGATGTTGTAGATGAACAATGTGTGAGATCGGCACAGCTTGGCGTCTTTGTATATGGCACCAAATCACCTTCTCCCAGGATGGCATCTTGCATCATGTTTACCGAGTCATTCATTTTTTCTTACATAAATGTAGCACTTAGCATTGTCATTATAATGGCTTACTCTTTATATATCTTACTCAGCATGTAGAACACAACATTATTCACTTACAAAGGTATAATGATGGCCGCTCCCAGTATGCAAAGGTGGACATTATAGAATTGATCTATTACTTTTGAAAGAATGCTTAGATGTTTTGATATATATTTTTAGGTTTTTTTTCCCTAGGTACGTTTAGGTTAACATCTTTGTCATGAGGCTGACACCATAGTGTATGAACATAAATGCTCAACATACATGGGTCGATCACACCAGATCATTATCCAGTTTGCCCCCACTCATAGACAACCACATGCTGCTTCTCGAGCCATCCTGCCATATCAATTCCAGCATAACTAATAAATGTAAGTTCAATCTAAAGATGCCCACATGCCCAAGCCAATATTGGTCATCATCTGAACATGTTCATCACCATTTTTGTACTCTGCAGTGGTTTCGGGGCTGTTTCCCAATACGGGATGTGATATTGCATTATATGCCCGCTGCATGGCGTAGAGTTGGCACAGTACATTGCCACAGACAGGAAGTTTGACCTCCACAAAGTAGAACATTTTAGAGTGGACCTCCTATGTGTCCAAGTTTTCTTAGGATAGTCCTCTTTTTTATTGATTGAAAGCCTTTAATTTACCTTCCCTTAACTTAGACCCCCGAGGAAACTAAATTGACAAGATAGTGCGAGTAGGTTTTTGACACCGCTTTACCTTATTTGGAACTTGAAAGGATGTTCAAGGTGGATTTTGTGGTCTGTAGAAGATTCAGGTGGCATGAGAGTCCCAGTTTTTTATTTCAAAATTATAATCCCTATTTTACAGTTGCTGAGAAACAGCATATACAGATGTGTGATGGACTATAAATAGGAGGCTATTTCATTTATTCTCTAATTCAAACCTCTAGTGACCAGGATCCTCTCACATTCTGTCACATTGTATGGGCCTCTATTGTAGTAATAATGATTGAAATGATTACCACTCACGGTAACCGGTTATTTCAGTCAATAACACCCACACTGAGAAAACGAACCCAGGTGACTTGATTTCCATGCATTTTGAACAATGTTTATTTCTTTCAGGCTCATTTTGTAGTTTGTATAGTAAATGCTTCTAATATCTTCATTTATGGTCCAGTGCCATCGCCGCTTTCAGTGTTTCTTTTTTACATCCCTTTTCTGTCACTCTAACGGAGACTCTTTTGTCTGTGCCACTGCATAACCCTACAGGGGGAGGGACAGACTCATAGCTCCCTTCTGTATGTGTCACTGTGTCACCCTGCAGGGGGAGGGATAGACTCATAGCTCCTACTATATGTGCCACTGCGTTATCCTACAGGTGGAGAAACAGACTCATAGCTCCCTAATGTCTGTGTCACCCTCCAGGGGGAGGGGCAGACTCATAGCTCCCTAATGTCTGTGTCACCCTCCAGGGGGAGGGACAGACTCATAGCTCCCTTCTGTCTGTGTCACTGTGTCACCCTGCAGGGGGAGGTACAGACTCATAGCTCCCTTCTGTCTGTGTCCCAGTGTCACCCTGCAGGGGGAGGGACAGACCCATAGCTCTCTTCTGTCTGTGTCACCCTGTAAAGGGAGGGACAGACTCATAGCTCCCTTCTGTCTATGTTAGAGGAATTTTCTGTATTACTAGTAGAATAAGATTTCCCTCTAATGTGGCTTTCATATTGTGAATCAGAATACGCCATCGTTTCCCATCTCATTTTTTATGTTCCTGTACTCCCAGGCCCCACCACCTTTGCATGGGCCAAATAACAACCATAACTCATAATAAAATAGTCAGCTTTATTTCCTTAGCAAAAGTATTCATATGATATGTACAAACAGGAGCAGAGACAAAGCTCGTTTATTAGCAACACCAACAGCATCACAGAACAGGCTACAGCAGCCAAGACACTGGATGGAGAGGAGGGGTGGGGGACATGCAACTAGTTAGTCTAGGAGAAGAGGGGGGAAATCAGGCAGGAACTGAAGGGGCATTCTAGCCCAAATGCTGAAACTCTTATCATTTCGTCTTTTCTTTCTTTCCTGTGATGTGGGGGGGGGGGGGACTACAAATATTGTGCTCAAAACTAATAGAGGTACATTACCTCCCAATTCCTATAGTATGATGTACATTTAACCCTCAGCTTGAGATCTAAGCTTTTAAATGCCACCGTTGTAGCCTACAGAGAGTGGAGGCAGCCACTTATAGCCAATCAACTGGATAGGAGCTGGTGACATCATTGAGGCATGATGAGGCATGATTTACATTGGCTGCCTCTACCGTCTGTCGAGGACAAATTTAACACTTCTCATCTCTAGCTCTTGTATACCATCTTAAGGGTTAAAGGTATCGTGTTTCACAGTCTTGGACATTTCACTCATTACCAAGAAAAGGAAACCTATTTAGTGCAATTGTCAATTTTTTGCAGAGTACGGAATACCCTGAATTTGGGTTATTAAGGCTGGGGAAATCCCAGTTTGACATAGTTTTGGGGTGTTGGAATTATCCAATGTAGAGACCTAACATGCGTCCAAATCCTAATACTACCAGATCTCCAATTTTTAGGACTACTTCTAATAACTTCACTGTTTTGTATACTAATGTGTTGAGCATTAGACATTTAAACTAATTTGTAGGGTCATCGTCAAGCAATATGGTCAACTAAGATATTATTGGACAGTAAATGTGATACAGTGGATTCCGTTATTACATTCACACTATTAGGCACTCAAATGTAGAGCTTGCTATGTGATTAAATACTCAGTTCATTGTAGTTGGACTGAATGGGATCCAGCTGAGTTGAGATCTGTCAGGGTAAATGAGGTGTTTGTCCTTTAATATTCTCAGTTAAGTTGTGTTGAATGGAACTGGACTGGATTCACTTACTGGGTCAAATTGTTAAATTGTTTTTGAATGGGATTAGGACTGGGATTAAATCACTGGAAGACTTCAGGATGGGTCAGCAGGATACTTTCAATATAGTTCTCCATCTCCTCCTGCTTATCCTGGTCTTCATCAAAGTAATCGTCCCTTTGTGGGACAGGAGACTTATAATAATATCGGGGAGGGTTTTGGAAGGCTCTTGGTCTGATATAGTTGGTGAAAGGGTCTGGACGTGTGCGGTATCTGCGTGGGGTTGGTTCCAGAACTTTATTCCAGTTTGAGCGTGCCACTTTATTCCAAGTGGGTTCTTGTACCTTATTCCAGGTTGTGTCTGGCAGGCTATTCCAACTTGGTTCTGAAACCTTATTCCAGCTTTGATCCGACTTCTTATTCCAGCTTTGATCTGACATCTTATTCCAGTTTGGCTCTGACACCTTACTCCAGCTTGGCTCTGACACCTTATTCCAGCTTTGATCCGACTTCTTATTCCAGCTTGGCTCTGACACCTTATTCCAGCTTGGCTCTAACACCTTATTCCAGCTTTGATCCGACTTCTTATTCCAGCTTGGCTCTGACACCTTATTCCAGCTTTGATCCGACTTCTTATTCCAGCTTGGCTCTGACACCTTATTCCAGCTTGGCTCTGACACCTTATTCCAGCTTGGCTCTGACACCTTATTCCAGTTGGGCCCTGATACCGTATTCCAGCTTGGCTCTGACACTTTATTCCAGCTTGGCTCTGACACCTTATTCCAGTTGGGCCCTGACACCTTATTCCAGTTGGGCCCTGACATCTTATTCCAGTTGGGCCATGACACCTTATTCCAGTTGGGCCCTGACGCCTTATTCCAGTTGGATTCTGGTGCTTTATTCCAGTTGGACCCTGACACTTTATTCCAGTTGGACCCTGACGCTTTATTCCAGTTGGACCCTGGTGCTTTATTCCAAGTTGGCCCTGACATCTTGTTTTTATACCAGTTTGGAGCTGAAATCTTTTCCCAGCTTGTCTCTGGCACTTTATTCCAGGTAGGCTCTTGCTCAAGCCTCCTTCTGGGATAGTATGCAGAGTTTGGAAAATCTGACCATGATTGTGGAGGAGTCCTGGTTCTTTCCTTTCTTCCTGGGAGATCATCTCTTGCCTTCTTCTTCTTCATCCTTCTCCTCTTTCTCTTTTCCACATCATTTATTATATCTACCACATCATCAGCAGGAAGATGTAAGCGGCTAGAAAGCTCAATCAGTTTATCAATAGTTTGTGGATCTACTTCGTCTTCATCATCCTCTGTTGACCTCTTATCCTGGATGTTTCCTTCTTCCTCATCTTCAAAAAGAGGGCGTTGACCCACTGGAAAGTCATCTCCTGTGTAGTCTTGTCCATTCTCCTTTTCTTCTTCCACTTCTTCTTCCTTCTCTGCTTCATTTTTCCCTACACTCATTAAGTACTGAAGAAGAAGATCTTGGGCTACATTGGCAAGATTTTCCCCCTCTTCCTCTTCTTCTTCCTCTTCTTCTCCCTCTCCCTCTTCCTCCCACCTTCGAGGTGTGTGTGGTACAGGATTAAGTGGACTTCTCTTCTCTTCTTCTGTTTGTTCCCCAAATCCTAGGAGTTCTCTTAGCTCTTGCAGATCCTTACTTTCTGGGCTGTTGTCTTGAGCGGTATTCTGCTCTCTTTTAGGAGGGGGTTCAAAACCCTCAAGTTCCTGTAGCAATGATTTCACATTTTCCATGTTTTCTCCCTCATCCATCTTCTCATCATCTCTCAACTCCTCGTCTTTGTCAGAACTTTGTGTTCTGCTCCTCACTTTTTCTATCAATCCATCATCTTCTTCATTGTCCGCCTGCTCTTTAATTGGTTCTTGACCTTCAGGGGATGTTTTTTCTGCTAGAGTTGAAGGAGCCTGTTCTTCTTCTGTATTCAGTGCTTGTAGAAGCACAGCAGCTAGGGCTTTGGGGCTAATGTCCTTAAACAGCTCATCCCCATCATCAGAACTGGATGGAGAATGGACCTCAGGGGTTGCTCTTTCTTGGGTGGCTTCACTCTCATCATGTTGGCTTCGGGCAAGTGGAGGAGCTTCTTGGTGACCGTCTGGTTGAGGGGAGCGTAGAGGATCACTGTGTATTGTTCGGTGGATGGTCTGGTGTCTCTGTTCCTCATTCACAGGAATGGCATGAAAAAACGGGGAATGTACTAGGGTGAGGGTCAAGATGAAAAGGAAGGGGGGAGCGTGGAACATTTCTGTATGAACAGAGGGAAAGCAGAGTGGGAATTGGGACAAAATTAATTGTATAAAAGGGCATGGGTTGGAGGAGAGGGAAGACAAAGCAATAAATATACACATGTGAAAATGTTGGATATTAAATAAAGATTTAATTTGTTTTAAAATAAGCAAAATTAAGGAACAGGGAGTAAGCAATGATGATGAAAATGGGGGGGGGGGCAGAAACGGAGAGAGAAAGAGAGAGAGAGAAAGAGACAAAGTGTTTATTGTTTTGTGAAGTCATCACAGAATCACACGATTTTTGTTTACTGTTGAAAACAATCTTCCTGGAAATGAGAAGCATCAGTGATGCATCGGGAGGAGGTGGGGGTGTTACAGAGGAACAGGCAGAGGTAGACAGATTGCGTCTGTGTGGGAGAGAGTGCGGGGGTGTGGAGAGAGAAAGGAGAGAGGGAGTCCCATTGTGGAAATCCTTTAGGTCTTTCCCAAACCCCCCTTTATAGAATCATGCAGGTGTCTCCTCCTCCCTTTACAAAATTCTGCAGGTCTCTCACACATCTCACCCCCTCCCTTCAAGAA
Organism: Mixophyes fleayi; assembly: GCF_038048845.1. Classification (NCBI taxonomy): domain Eukaryota; kingdom Metazoa; phylum Chordata; class Amphibia; order Anura; family Limnodynastidae; genus Mixophyes; species Mixophyes fleayi. Next base: position 28,414,751 of record NC_134405.1, on the reverse strand, counting down.
TACTGCAGGTCTCTGTAAACTGACACATTCGTCTCTGTTTAGAACTAGGTCTCTCCTTAAGTCTGCTTAACCTCACAACACAATCCTGCTGGTTTGTCCCAAATCCCTCGTCCTCATCTCCTATCAGTCTGTTTATCTGTCCTTATCTGCTTTCTACCATCTAGTCTATCCCTAGCTGCCTTTTACCTTCCTGACTATAAATGATCCCACTTTCCTCACTATAAGGCACCATGTTTGCACATAAAGTAATATTTCCCTTTGTAGACTATTCGGTTATGGACCTGCTGTAACTACTCCTTGACAGATGAATATTAAAACACATTACATAGTAAAATGCCCTAATCTGGTTTTGTTTTACTTCTGCATCTGCAGTTGTTTCTGTAAATAATCTCTTACAGATCCCTGTTCCTGACTATTCTGTGTAATTGGCGCTGCTGTTATGTGTTCTGGTCGTCTCTCTCGTCCTTATGTCTTCACCACACACTGCGGTGCTCAGGGAAGGATTGGAATCTTGCCATCTGCCCATTCTTTCTAATAATATAATAATTGAAATCTGTCCAATATCCTCCATTCTGTTACACTGAACCCGATGGTCTCCTAGACTATTGTGCTACCTTATTCTATCAGCAAATTTTCCTCACGTTAATACGGACACCTCGCCTATATAAAAATATATGGTTAAATATGCCTTGCCACTATACATCTGGGGAAACCCCGCTAAGGAAACTGGGAGCTCTTTTTCACTTGTCAGGAAGCAGCCGCACGCCGCTGTCTCTGGAACAGTGTCACGTACTGAGCATTGTCTGACATTCCGGGATTCCCTGAAAGAATCTCTCCCTCCTCCCTTCCTTTCAATCCTCTTAACTGCTGAGCTGATGCCCCTTCTCCTACTACACAGTGCCTGTATACATGTATCATGCCATGCCTATCATATATATATATATATATACTAGGCATATATATATATATATATATATATATATATATATATATATATATGTATATATATATATCAGGACTTGTCTTCTTCCTCGGAAGACATTTTATCTGCAAATATGCAGTTTCTATAGGAACCCTGGATGAAGATACTATCACCCATCCTTCCTTTCCCTCCCCCATCCTCCGTGTACACGAGGATGCTGCATCAGACACTGCAGAGGGATCAGTATGTGTGTGTGGGAGTTTGCTCCCCCCTCCTCGCCCACCTCCTAGAAGGAAGGATTCCCTCTACTACTCTCAATGAGGGATGCCCTACTGCATTCAATATCTGTAGGGGGAAGGGAATTAAACAAATCTCCCCTTCCATGGGATATTTAAGCATTTCCTGTGGATGGCTATGAAAATATGTCTGCGCTTTCACTAAAGGGGTTGACCTGTTAGTCTTTATACTTAAAAGGATTATATATGATATCAATGTCACTCTCTCTCTCCCTTCTATACCCTTGTAAACCCTATTGTCCCCCCGGTCCCCCTCTCATCTGTTTTCTTTCTCGATATGGCTTTTCTCATTGTGACCTGTGTGGTCTGACTTTTTCACACCCTTCTACATTCTGCTCTATACGTTCACTATTCCCAAGTCAAAATCTACCCTTCTGTTCTCCATCACCTGCTGCTTATCCTTCCCTGCCATATGTCATTTGTTTTCCATCTCCTGATTTTGGTCTGGTCCTGTGATTTCTATCTGTGACAATCTATCTATATTTGAGTTCTATTTCTTCTCTTCTATGTGTATCCCTGTATTCTCAATCTCTTGCTCTATATGTATCCCTGGATTCTCCATCTCTTGATCTATATGTATCCCTGTATTCTCTATCTCTTACTCTATATGTATCCCTGTATTCTCAATCTCTTGCTCTATATGTATCCCTGTATTCTCTATCTCTTGCTCTATATGTATCCCTGTATTCTCTATCTCTTGCTCTATATGTATCCCTGTATTCTCTATCTCTTGCTCTATATGTATCCCTGTATTCTCTATCTCTTGCTCTATATGTATCCCTGTATTCTCTATCTCTTGATCTATATGTATCCCTGTATTCTCTATCTCTTGCTCTATATGTATCCCTGTATTCTATATCTCTTGCTCTATATGTATCCCTGTATTCTCTATCTTTTGCTCTATATGTATCCCTGTATTCTCTATCTCTTGCTCTATATGTATCCCTGTATTCTATATCTCTTGCTCTATATGTATCCCTGTATTCTCTATATCTTGCTCTATATGTATCCCTGTATTCTCTATCTCTTGCTCTATATCAATCTCTGTATTCTCTATCTCTTGCTCTATATCAATCCCTGTATTATCTATCTCTTGCTCTATATGTATCCCTGTATTCTCTATCTCTTGCTCTATATGTATCCCTGTATTCTCTATCTCTTGCTCTATATGTATCCCTGTATTCTCTATCTCTTGCTCTTTATGTATCCCTGAATTCTCTATCTCTTGCTCTATATCAGTCCCTGTACTCTCTATCTCTTGCTCTACATCAATCCCTGTACTCTCTATCTCTTGCTCTATATCAGTCCCTGTACTCTCTATCTCTTGCTCTACATCAATCCCTGTACTCTCTATATCTATGCTTGTATTCTCTATATTCTGATCAATTTATTTATCCCTGTGTTCTCTGTCTCCTGCTCTATGTCTGTTCCTGCGTTCTCTACCATCTGTTCTATATCTGTTCCTGTATTTTCTATCTCCTCTTTTATAGTTAAACTTGTGTTTAGTTGTCTGATCTATATATATATATATATATATATATATATATATATATATATATACATTTGATCTTGATTCCCTGCTCTATATCTATCCCTGTATTCTCTATCTACTTTTCCACATATATCCCTGTGTTCTCTATCGTCTTCTCTATATCTATCCAAGTGATTTCTTTCTCCTGCCCTATATCTAATCCTGTGCACTCTATCTTCTGTTCTCTATTTATCATTGTGTTCTCTGTATTCCACTCTATATTTATCCCTGTGTGCTCTACCATCTGCTTTATGTCTGTTCCTGAGTTCTCTACCATCTGCTTTATGTCTGTTCCCGTATTTTCTATCTTCTGTTTTATATTTAACCCTGTGTTTTCTATTGTTTGCTCTACATATATTTCTCTGTTCTCTATCTCCTGCTCTACATATGTCCCTACATTCTTTATCTCCTGTTCTATATCTATCCATGTGTTCTGTATATTGTACTCTACATCTATCCCTATGTTCTCTATTTTCTTCTCCATATATATCCCTGTGTTATCTTCTACTCTATATTTATCCTTATGTTCTATTCCTTCTGCTCTATATCAATCCATGTATTTTCTATCTTCTCTTCTATGTCTATCCCTATCTCCTAATCTCTGTTTATCTATTGCTTTATGTATTTTCCTTTGTTATTCATCTTCTGCTCTAAGGATTGTCACATATGAATTGATCTTGTTGTTTGGGTAGAACATAGAGCGACAGGATACATGTCCAGTTTGACCACTCACGTAGGTTGGATGAATTCCAAAACACATTAGTACCGTTTAGTATGGTCAGATGATAACACACACATTCCAATAATTGCCATCTTCCAATCAATCATTTTTGGCCACACACGGGGTAATATCATGCCAATCACTGAATATTGCCTAAATAAGCCGACAATACTGCAAGGTGTATAGCCAGCTTTAGTTTACCTTTGTGTCCTCAATCTCCTATTGTACATCTATCCCTCTGAATTATATACATTTCTCTATATCTATCACTGAGTCTTCTATCACCTGTTCTACATCTGCCCCTAACTTTTCTATGTCTAGAGCTGTGTCCTCTATTTCCTGATCTATGTCTACTGTATATCTATGTCATCTATCTCTATAACTTCTACCTTGTGCTTTTTTTCCCCTGTCCCTGAATCATTTATCTATTGCTCTATAACTATCCATGGGTCCTGTATCTCTATGTACTCTATCTCTTGCTCTATGTCTATCCATGTGTCCTCTATTCCTGGAAATATATGTATCCCTATGTCTTCTGTCTCTTGCTCTATGTCTATCCCTGTGTCCTCTATTCTCGGAGATATACTTATCCTTATGTCGTCTGTCTCTTGCTCTATGTTTATTCCTGTGTCCTCTATTCTCAGAAATATGGTCATCTCTATGTCCTCTATCTCTTGCTCTCTGTCTATCCCTATGTCCTCCATTCTGGGAGCTATACTATTATTATGTCATCTATCTGTTGCTCTATGTCTATTCTTGTGTCCTCTATTCCCGGAGATATAGTTATCTCTATGTCCTCTGTCTCTTGCTCTATGTCTATCCGTGTGTCCTCTATTCCCGGAGATACACTTATCCTTACGTCATCTATCTCTTGCTCTATGTCTATCCCTGTGTCCTCTATTCTCGGAGATACACTTATCCTTATGTCATCTGTCTCTTGCTCTATGTTTATTCCTGTGTCCTCTATTCTCTGAGATATGGTTATCTCTATGTCCTCTATCTCTTGCTCTATGTCTATCCCTATGTCCTCTATTCTCAGAGCTATACTATTCTTATGTCGTCTATCTTTTGCTCTCTGTCTATCCCTGTGTCCTCTATTCTCGGATATATAGTTATCCTTATGTTGTCTATCTCTTGCTCTATGTCTATCCCTGTGTCCTCTATTCCTGGAGATATAGTTATCGCTATGTTCCTCTATCTCTTGCTCTATGTCTATCCCTATGTCCTCTATTCTCGAAGATATACTATTCTTATGTTGTCTGTCTCTTGCTCTAGTCTATCTCGATGTCCTCTATTCTTGAAGATATACTATTCTTATGTCGTCTATCTCTTGCTCTCTGTCTATCCCTGTGTCCTCTATTCCCGGAGATATACTTATCCTTATGTCGTCTATCTCTTGCTCTAGTCTATCCCTATGTCCTCTATTCTTGAAGATATACTATTCTTATGTTGTCTGTCTCTTGCTCTATGTCTATTCTTGTGTCCTCTATTCCTGGATATATACTTATCCTTTTGTCGTCTATCTCTTGCTCTATGTATATTCCTCTGTCCTCTATTCCCAGAGATATACTTATTCTCATCTCCTCTGTCTCTTGCTCTATGTCTATCCCTGTGTCCTCTATTCCTGGAAATATAGTTATCTCTATGTCATATGTCTCTTGCTTTATGTCTATTCTTGTGTCCGTTATTCCCGGAGATATAGTTATCCTTATATCGTCTGTCTCTTGCTCTATGTCTATCCCTGTGGTTTCTATGCCTGAAAATATACTTATCTCTATGTTCTCTGTCTCTTGCTCTATGTCTATTCTTGTGTCCGCTATTCCCGGAGATATACTTATCCTTATATCGTCTATCTCTTGCCCTATGTCTACTCTTGTGTCCGTTATTCCCGGAGATATACTTATCTCTATGTCATCTATATCTTGCTCTATGTCTATTCCTGTGTCCTCTGTTCCTGGAGATATACCTAAACCTATGTCCTTTATCTCTTGCTCTATGTTTATTTGTGTGTGTCTTATATCCCTGTCAATATACCTATGTGTTTGTTCTCTATCTATATGCCCTCTATCCATTGCTCTATGTCTCTCCCTATGTCTTCTACCTCATCCTCTATATCTATTCCTGAGTCTTCTATCTTTTGCTCTATTTCTATTTCTGTGTTCTCCATCTCCAGCTCTATAGCTATATTTGTTTCATGTATGCCCTATATCCATCTTTGTGTTCTCTATCTCCTGCTCTTTCAATCCCAGTGTTTTCTATATCCTTCTCTATATCTACCCTTTTGTTCTCAATGTTCTGATATATTTCTGTTTATCTGTTAACTATCATCAGCTTTACAGCTATTACTGAATTCTTTAAGCACTGTTGTTATCTCTCCTTGTGCTCTTAATGTCTTGTGCTTTACGTGTGTTCTCCTAAGCTCACATCGTATTTTCTCTATTATCTTGCATGGTATGTCTGCCTGTCTGTCTCTCCCATCTTCCTCTCTTTATCCTTATTTTTTTTCTCTAGTAGCCTGTGTTACACTATAATCCACATCCATATGTTTTCTCCTTCCTACGTACAGTTATCTTGATCCTCCAATCTCTGCTAGGGTAACTCAACCTGTTTGAATCTGTACCTCTGGATTTCCTCTTATACAGTAAGTTATAGAGACTATTACAGGCAGAAAGTATTATTATAGCTTTTGTCAGCAATATAATAACTATAGTCCAAAAGAACTAACTAAGGCATAGCAGGGGAGGTTGTTTTAAGGAACCACAGGTGGCCAAAGTATGGAATTTGAATGTGCTCATACCATGGGAGTCAATGCATATATCCCAGAAGCTATAAATGTCTGCATATATCAGTCCGTGTATATGTAAGGAGCAGGGGAGGTAAGGCTCATATAGTAATGAGATGTGTCAGTTCATGCGTCATTGCCCCCCCCCCCCCATTCATTAGTTGCATTTAAACCTTTGTGTTCTGATTATAGATCCCACGTCACTTCTATCAAAAACAAATGGCAATTTGATTTGGTGCAGACGCCGGCTGCATATTAAATCATTGTCTGTTGCTGGAACTATCCCACATTCTGCAACAGCTACCAAACCTGTTTTTATTGAAATGATAGGAAATATATATGTGTGTGCATTTACAATATTATCCAACTCAAAATAAAATTTACTTTTTTTTCTGCTTGCAAAGCTTCCTGTAACTCTCTCTCCACTGCAAATTAGCTAGGTAAAGGTTTGTCACATGAAACTTATTTTTAATCTATATTTTTTTTCAGCAAATCTCATGGACATGATACAGCAGGGTCTCATCTACTGCTTCACAGCAGAGATATTAATAATTAAAACATGTACATTGAACCATGCAGAAACATCTTGAGTAAGACCCAACCACAAACCCGGCATGTTTAAATTTTAAGCTGAAAATTTATAATAATATTAACAGTGAACAAAAAATGTCCACATAGCATATTAATTTGCTTGTTTTTGGATTACATAATGATCATTTTAGGGATGGAACTAATCATCCCGCTCTCCTACTGTTTTAAGATTATAAACTCTTCAGGATAATCATTTATTTGCTTACTTGCGATCCTGGTAAGTTCCAATAAATGTGCTCATGCAACCTACGTTTTATTCAGAGAGAATGCTCTAAGAGACGCAATGTACATGACATACACAAACGCATACACACAATTCAATCAACATACGACCATAGTTATAAGAAGTACACTTTTTGCACGACATGATAGCTGCTGGCAGTACAAATCTAAAATAAATTCTGACAGGTCATATTGATACACATGTATGGGTATGAAAGCATGTCTCACTTGTTCTCAGCTGTCTCGGTGCGGTCTCTCTCTCTCTCTCTGAGTCTCTGTAGTGAGGTTCTCTCGCAGCTGCAGCCTGTCTCTGTGCAGTTTCAGCACCAGGGACAGCGGCGGCCGCTTTAAATACCCACCCTCTCGTCACGTGCCCCACCCAAGCGCCCGTGGCCCAGCCCCCTCTGACGTCAATGTTCATTCATAAGAATCCTACCCTGGCTGGAAATGAGGGGGTTAGACTGACTGCGCATGCGCGGAGCTGGTGGGGCTGGCAAGTGAATGGATGAGAGAGGGAGGAGGGGTAAATGAAAAGAGGAAAACATGAATGAGTCAATGAGGGGAGAGAGAGAGAAAAAAAAATCATGAATGAACGTTCCAGATTTACTCCAGGCTGCAGGAATCTGCTGATTGGCTGCTGGTGATGCAGACACATATGTGAGATGTACTTATAACCATGTACCTAAATTACAGGTATACATATATACAGGACGTATGGTGATATATCTGCACCTATATTTTTACATAATTGCAGGTAAAAATAGGTGACACTTAGTTCTTTCATCTATTACTATCTTATCACCTTCTCCTTCAGCTGTTTTTTTTGTGCTATAGAATAATCTCAGTCTTCCATATGTAACTGTGTATGTGCATCTTCCTTAGCCTTTCCAATCACCCTTCTTTCTTTACTGCTCTGCAACCTCGCCACATCCTATTCCTGCTGTCTCCCCACTCTGTCTAGCCTGCTCACTCTTTCCATATCTTTTTACCTGGCATATTCTTGAATTGTATTTTATTTTTATTCCTAACTCTTTGGTTTCTTTATAATTCTTTCATACTTCCTCCAATCCCCCTAATCTAATCTGCTAGATACTTAATATTTTGGATGTATAGAAAAATATATATGGAGATAGATATGAGATAAATATACAGAATAGATGGAATATATGGAATAGATAGATTGATAGTCGTGAACATGAGAAATATTTATATATATATATATATATATATATATATATATATCTATATCATAGACAGATAGAAAAATACATACTGTATACAGACAGAGATAGATAGATAGATAGATAGATACTATGGATACATATAAATATCAGATAGATAGATAGATAGATAGATAGATAGATAATTACTATGGATACATATAAATGTCAGATAGATAGATAGATATGAGATGGATGAACAGACTGAATGACTGACATGGTAGAACATATAAACACACAGACACATATTTATACACATTTTAGGGACCAGAAGTATGAATCACTAATCTCTTCCCTCCTCCCTCCTTTCTCTCTCCCTCTCTCATTGTCATTTGCAGATGAGGGGAAGAGAGCCGGCCAGTGACGTCAAGATTGCGTCTGTCTCCAGTTGTGAAGCAGGCCTGGGAGTGACAGATAGAATAAGGGGTGAGAGCTGAGGGCAAGGACACATACCTGCTCAGCTAGCAGGAGGGGGTGGTGGCTTTGTGTACACAAAGCAGCACACACATATAGTGGTACTGAGTATGTTATACTGAGCAGTCAGAGTTGTCTAGTTTCTCTTTTACACTACATCTATCCCTCATTTCACTGTTTTTCATCTTTCATTCTCTCCCTCCATCTGTATCTCTCTCCTCCCCGTTGAGTCTCCTCTGGATGAGTCATATATTTCATCTCCACAGACTGCAGATTTCCCTTCTTGCCCTGTAAAACCACTTTCTTATCTCCTCACATCTCCTTTCTTTCTGATCAGTCTCTCTGTCCAGTCTCTCTGTCACTCTCCCTTCCAGTCCCACAGTCCTTATCTCTCTCCCATCAATCTCTCTCATCCATATATTACCTCTCAGTCCTTATCTCTCTCCCATCACTCTCTATCATCCATATATTACCTCTCAGTCCTTATCTCTCTCCCATCACTCTCTATCATCCCTATACTCCCTCTCAGTCATTATCTCTCTCCCATCACTCTCTCTATCATCCCTATATTCCCTCTCAGTCCTTATCTCTCTCCCATCACTCTCTCTATCATCCCTATATTCCCTCTCAGTCCTTATCTCTCTCCCATCACTCTCTATCATCCCTATACTCCCTCTCAGTCATTATCTCTCTCCCATCACTCTCTCTATCATCCCTATATTCCCTCTCAGTCCTTATCTCTCTCCCATCACTCTCTCTCATCCCTATATTCCCTCTCAGTCCTTATCTCTCTCCCATCACTCTCTCTCATCCCTATATTCCCTCTCAGTCCTTATCTCTCTCCCATCACTCTCTCTATCATCCCTATATTCCCTCTCAGTCATTATCTCTCTCCCATCACTCTCTCTCATCCCAATATTCCCTCTCGGTCCTTATTTCTCTCCCATCACTCTCTCTCATCCCTATATTCCCTCTCAGTCCCTATCTCTCTCCCATCACTATCTCATCCCTATATTCCCTCTCAGTCCTTATTTCTCTCCCATCACTCTCTCTCATCCCTATATTCCCTCTCAGTCCTTATCTATCTCCCATCACTCTCTTCCATCCCTATATTCACTCTCAGTCCTTATCTCGCTCCCATCACTCTCTCTCATCCCTATATTCCCTCTCAGTCATTATCTCTCTCCCATCACTCTCTCTCATCCCTATATTCCCTCTCAGTCCTTATCTCTCTCCCATCATTCTCTCTCCATCCCTTCATTCCCTCTCAGTCATTATCTCTCTCCCATCACTTTCTCTCATCCCTATATTCCCCCTCAGTCATTATCTCTCTCCCATCACTCTCTCTTATCCCTATATTCCCCCTCAGTCCTTATCTCTCTCCCATCACTCTCTCTCATCCCTATAATCTCTCTCAGCCATTATCTCTCTCCCATCACTCTCTCTCATCCCTATAATCTCTAATAGTCCTAATCTCTCTCCCATCACTCTCTCTCATCCCTATATTCCCTCTCAGTCCTTATCTCTCTCCCATCACTCTCTCTCATCCCTATAATCTCTTTCAGTCATTATCTCTTTCCCATCACTCTCTCTCATCCCTATATTCCCTCTCAGTCCTTATCTCTCTCCCATCACTCTCTCTCATCCCTATATTCCCTCTCAGTCCTTATCTCTCTCTCATCACTATCTCATCCCTATATTCCCTCTCAGTCCTTATCACTCTTCCATCACTCTCTTCCATCCCTATATTCCCTCTCAGTCCTTATCTCTCTCCCATCACTCTCTTCCATCCCTATATTCCCTCTCAGTCCTTATCTCTCTCCCTTCACTCTCCTTCATCTCTATATTTCCCCCTCATTACATATCTCTACTTGTACCTATCTTTCTCTGCCTCTATCAAACTGTTTAAGGTAATTTGTTGAACTTTTTAAACCTCTGCCTGCTGTACATCCTCTGTATTCAGCCAGACGGTGTCTGTTCCTTTCTCAGATCTCCTTTTCTATTATCACTCTCATCTAGTGTCTGCTTCTTTGTTTTGTGGCTTTTACCGTCTCCAGTTCCGGAATCTTACAGAAGTTTTGGTAAGTAAAAGACTTTGGTTTTAATTATGATCATATATTGGTCCTGATGTGAGGATGTCATCAGTTCCTGTTAGTACTTACTTACCACAGACCTGCAGAGTATCTTGTATTTCCTCTCTATTATTTTCCTGCTAAACACCTGTAGAGTTTATCTCTCCTATGCCGTCCTACGCCAACTGGCATCATTTGCCACGTAGACCTTGTCATCTCAGCTGAGTACAGCTCTGCAGACCGAGGCTCCGTTAACCTCCTACCAAATACTTTCAGAGCTCTCTGCCACCTTTGCTGTCTGTTAACCATTCTCTCGCCAAATCGTTTAGTCATTCAGCCTATGTCCTGATTTACTCTGTAGGCTGCAGTATGTAGCAAACATATTTTCTGTCACCAGGGAGTTGTACTTTTCCATGCTGAGATTCGCAGAGCATTATACCATAACTGCAGACTATCCTTCCTGTCTTGAGATCTTAATTCATACCCTTTCATGCTTGCCACTGCAGATAATAATTCCTTATGTACCTTCTGATCCTGCGATCTGCAGAACCTCGTTCTTCTTTGTACATTTCTATCCTTAGCTTGCAGAGCAGGATCTGCTGGTAACATTCTAGTCTAAGATCTGCAGAGTATTATTCCCATAGTAATTTACTTTTCTCATAACTGTAAAATATAATTCCCTTAGTACTTTTTAAATCCCAACATCTGATGAGTATTTGTACCCTAGTACCTCTCCATGCTTACCCGTGCAGTGCAGTATCTTAACCCTAACATTTTAGGCTTATAACTGCCCTAGTACCTTTCTATACTTTGCTCTGCAGAGCATCATTCCCTTTTTGATCCTGCAATCTGCAGAACATCTACCTTTCAAACTAAATGTCCTCAGAGCATTATTGCGTTAGGCTTTTTTTTACCCGTATCTTATTTTCTACAGGCTTGCAGAGCATTGCATACGGCCTTTGAGTCCTGCCTATTGTGACATTTATTTCTACGTCTCTGCAGAGCATCACTTCCAGATATCTCAGATATAAAAGCTGCAGGCCGTCACATCGATGGCAACATTTTGAACACTAAAGTTTTATTAACCCTTCTTCATCCCATCAGTTTCCAGATGTACCAGGGCTTCTGTCTGCACACTATTACTTACTATCTATAATATGTCACCCTCCAGCCCCTCTGTGATAAGAACAGATTTGTTTCCTTCCTCACCTCACAACCGTGACAGCCACAACAACATTGATCTTCATTGTTCCGGATAACCGCAGAGCATTGCTCTTTTTCATCTTTCTCTGTTCGAATTCAACAGAGCATCCCTCCATTTTTAACCTCTCCCCTGCCATGTCATTGTTTGGCTATAACCAGATCACCGCACACACAGCATAGATATTTTTTCCTGAAATGTTTTCACATTTATTGAAAAGACAACAAATAGCAACTTCCCAGACCAGCCCAAAGGCTGCAGACCGTTACTTCTTAACCCTTCGAGGGACAAGCAAAATGAACATCCCAATCACTCATTCCAGGGCTCTGAATATAATTTTTCTGTAAATCTGTCTTAATCCTATATAGTGCAAAGCATTGCCCCCTTAGCGCTTCTCCTGCTATAACGCCTGCAGACCATCACTTAGTTAACCCCTCTACTGCCGCAGCTTTGCATTACCTGAACTAAACTCAGCCAAGATCTTGCCTAATGATGCTTCATTAACTTATGTTTTGTTCATGTACTTAATTATTTTCTAATCATATCACCTGTGATGATCTGGCAGAACATCGCTTCTCTCATCCCTTTTCCCGTGAGTGCGTCTTGCAGATCGTTGCACTCTTTAGGCACGTCCTTTTAGAGTGTTGCAGAATACAGCTCCTTCAACTCTCTAACTTCTCTTTACCTGTTTCTCTCTTAACTACGACGGTGTGGGCTAGTTGTGACTCGCATGTGTGTATCATTGTTTTATCGCAATGCGGTAGGATTGCCGCACTGTGTGGGTGTGTCACCGCAGTTTGTGTGTGTGGGAGGTGGTGTTTCATTTTACGTCTGTGTTACATGCATGTCTATGTGCTGTTGCAATTTGTGTCCTGTCAGGTTAGTCATAACAATCTCCGTGTATTTACTGCAGAGTTGGTGGGCAGTGTAATCATTGGCACTGTTTATGAAACTTTGGGGGGAATTCAATTCCCCCCCCCGAATTAGCACAGCATTAAACCTTTTACCGTTATTACGGTAAATTTAACACGGCTTTCTGCTCGCAGCTCAGGGACCTGCGAGCGAAAGACCGACGTTGAATCTACTGTAATAACGGTATTTAAGCGCACTATTACAGTAATAACATAATTTAAGCGCACTACTACTGTAATAACGGTAATAGTGCATAGTCCGCGTTTCTTTTTACAGTAACGTGGCCAATTGAATTCCCCCCTTTGTGTTTTTGTTGTGTACTTGAACAGTACAGGTGCCGTGTCATATAGATATGTGTTGATTTCTTATGAGCCATACTTACAGATGTGTACTAGTACATGGTCTTAGGTTTTGTGTAATGATGCTGGGTGTGTGTTATCCATCTGTGCACATAGCGTTGTGTCCGTGTGAGTGTCAGACAATTAGCATTGTATAGCACAGGGGTAACAAGCGTGTAATGAGAAGATAATGCGTCTCATCATTACGCCATCGGTGCACTGCGCTGTGAAATTACGTTCAGTATCTGTGAGAAACAGACGCTATGCAGTGAATATTTTTTTGTCTGCGATAAGCTAACTTCCCACTGTGTGCGCACCCACCGTATGGATCCAGGGGACATTTACATCAGAGGCGGAGAACAGAGGAGGCAGAACTCAAAGATGTTATTTAAACATCACTTATGTATAATTATCCCTCACCAATCCCAAGTATCTGCAACTACCCTGTTAATATATGCGTGGTTATGCGTCATTCATACACACTTACCTCACTTGAAGATGACACGACCCGTCATAGTCTACATCTGTGTGACATGAACAGATCGTTTTCTCAAAGTATTTTAGGACATGAAAATAATGTAAAGGGAGAAAAGCCTTTGTATTATCTGTCTCAGGATTCGGCAACCCCTCCAGCTGTGAAACTACAAATCCCAGCTCTCTTCTGCAGCTGTTTACATCTGAGGTGGCTAGTTTCCTGCAGAGAACAGAGGCAGTATTCAAAGAAATGATTTAGACATCATTTATGTATAATTAATCCTCCGGTCGACCCAATAGGCACTTTTAGGGCCATAACAAGTATAGGGTTAAGTCCAACTCTGACCTGTAATGTCGAGGAATCCTCTTTCCCAGTTGCTGTACTTAACTACCACAGTTTTGTCCACTTTCATAATGGGGCGAGCTTGCATGACCTAGGGCCTTAATGAGAAATAATGTCATATAATGTAGACTATGGAAATTCTCTGGAATGCTAAGGGCGCATGAAACTCCCTGGTATTAACAGTGGTCCGGTGGGCTACGTTAACCAGTCATGATCTAAGAGATGGACACTGGAAACAAAATGATAATGATTGTACCCATGATAATGTCCTCATGATCAGTGTTAAGCATCAGTCGATACTGGGATATGGTTACCTCATCCATGCATTAAGGTTGGGGAAAATGGGGGCCAGTGCATCTAACTATGCACAAATGCATCTATGTGGCCCTTTGTGGGTACATGGGGCTGATTAGCTGAGGGATCTCTACAGTAGTGTTAGCTGGCAAGTTGTGGGAGAAGACATGGAAGGAGATACACTGACAGAAGAGGGTAACGCACTGACACGACAGGGAGACACACTGATGGGACAGAAAGACACACTGACAGGACAGGGAGACACACTGATGAGACATAAAGACACACTGACAGGACAGGGAGACACACTGATAAAACATAAAGACACACTGACAGGACAGGGAGACACACTGATGGGACATAAAGACACACTGACGGGACATAAAGACACACTGAAAGGACAGGAAAATACACTGACGTGACAGGGAGACATACTGACAGAATAGGGAGACAAACTGATGGGACATAAAGACACACTGACAGGACAGGGAGACAAACTGAATGGACAAAAATACACACTGACAGGACAGGGAGACACACTGAAAGGAAAATACACTGACAGGGGAGGGAGATACACTGATACAACAGGGAGACACACTGACAGGAGAAGGAGTCATACTGACAAGGCATAGAGTAGAGATGCTCACTGACCCCCGTGTTTTGGTTTTGGTTTTGCATCTGGATTAGCTTCAGGTTTTGGTTTTGGTTTTGCCAAAACCAGCCTTGCGTGTTTTGATTTTGGTTTTGGTTTTGTTTAGCTATTTTTTATTAAATTTAATTTTTTGGGATAAAATCACATAATTTCGGGCCTGATTCATTAAGGATCTTAAATGAGGAGGATCCTTATTTCAGCCTCCTGGACAAAACCATGTTACAATGCAAGGGGTGCAAATGAGTGTTCTGTTTTGCACATAAGTTAAATACTGACTGTTTTTTCATGTAACACACAAATACTTGATAGCTTATTTGTACACGGACATTTAAAGCTGATATTTGTGTGCTAGATGAAAAAACAGTCAGTGTTTAACTTATGTGCAAAACAGAACACTCATTTGCACCCCTTGCATTGTAACATGGTTTTGTCTAGGAGACTGAAATAAGAATCCTCTTCATTTAAGATCCGTAATGAATCAGGCCCCTCGTCATTATTTTGTACCTACATTATTATTAACCTCACTAACACTAAATTCCAGTGATTTCCATTAAATTTTTATCATCTCACAGGTCACAATATGCTTTTCATACACTTTCAGCCACATACTGCAGCGATCTGGCTGGATGGTAAGCGACGGAGCAATGACTCCAACACACGGCAGTTCCTACCACATCTAGGAAACATTGCAACGAGCGCTCCACCTGTTTCTTGGATAAGTGAGGTAATTCTACAGCTAATACATGCCAACGAGCGCTGACCCCCCCGGGATGTGTGCTTTTATCAGACACACACCAATCCAGGGTGCCAGACAAAGCACTAAAAAGAGCCATTGTAATTCACAGTAAAAAGCCAGTTCATCAGTGAGCTTAGAATCAGCCCCAATGAACTGCTTTAAGGATGCTATTAATCAAAATGACCAAAGCACCTTTTCTCTTTTGGGTGTATATTACACCATAAACTTATTAGTGCAAATTGCTAAAAAAAAGCCTGCAAAGACTTGTAGATAAAAAAAAATGACCAAAGCACCTTTTCTCTTTGGGTGTATATTACACCGTACACTTATTAGTGCAAATTAAGAAATAAAGCCTGCAAAGACTTCTAGATTAATCAAAATGACCAAAGCACCTTTTCTCTTTGGGTGTATATTATACCCTACACTAATTAGTGCAAATTAATAAAAAAAAAGCCTGCAAAGATTTGTTTGATAAATAAAAATGACCAAAGCAGTTCTTCTATAAGGGTGTATATTACACCCTACACTTATTAGTGCAAATTCAGAAAAATACAGTTTAATCCCTAAACAAGCTATCAATGGCCTAAAGGCATGTTAGACTAACAGTGCTGTGAAGCGAATTCTACACTGTCAAGATGATGTCATCAACATCTTCAGCATCATCCTCACCCTCATCAGTGTTTACATCATCATCACAGACTATTCATCTCCGCTGGAATCCGCCATTAGAGAAGTGTCAGTACTTGGATGTATTTGCCGGTAAAGGCCTTCCTCGTGGAAGATGCAGTTCATTTTGATGAACATCATCTTTTCCACATTTTTAGGAAGTAACCTCCTACGTCGATCACTGACAAGGTTCTCGGCTGTGCTGAATACTCTTTCTGAGTACACACTGGAGGGTGGGCAGCTTAGGTATTGTAAAGCAAGTTTGTACATGGGTTTGCAAATGGCTTGTTTTTCCTCCCAGTATGGAAAGGGACTGTCTGACATTCCCATATCAATTAACTCTTGAAAGTAATCCTCCACCATCCTTTGCATGTTAATAGTAGGATTGGATGGAGTTATGGCCGAGGTTACACTTTTTTTGGTAAAATCTTTCAAACCAGCTCAGATTTCAAACTGTTATGGTCTGCCACCTGCGTCATCCCTGCTTCTCTTTGGAAAGCAGCTGCCTGAGAAACTGAAGGAGGAGATGTCGTCAAGCCAAGGCCCAGTTCAGCAGTCAATTTGCTGACCAAGAGCTCCTTGCAACTGTTCAGATCTCGGTCATTTGGAAGCATTGAATTGATGTAGGTCTTAAATCTCGGATCAAGCACAGTTGCCAAAACATAGTGATCTGACTTCAAGATTTTAATAACTCTTGAATCATTGCGAAGCAAATTAAGTACTTGATCTACAAGGCCAACATACTTTGCGGAATTGCTTTCTTTCATCTCCTCCTTCAGTTTGTCAAGCCGCTTTTCCAAAAGTCGAATTAAGGGAATGACTTGGCTCAAGCTAGCAGAGTCTGAACTCACTTCACACGTCACAACTTCAAATGGTTTCAGCACCTTGTACAACACAGAAAGGATTCTCCACTGTGCAAGACTAAAATACATTCCCCCTCCTTTCCCAATGTCATGGCTTGTGAAATAAGCTTGTATCGCTTTGCGCTGTTCCTCCATCCTCTGAAGCATGTACAGGGTGGAATTCCACCTTGTTAACACCTCCTGCTTAAGTTGGTGACAGGGCAAATTAAATTGTTCTTGGAGCTGCTGCAATCTCCTACATGTTGTGGCAGAATGCCAGAAATGTCCCGAAATTTTTAGGGTCACTGAAAGCATCTCTTGCACCTCACGGTTATTTTTCAAGAATCTCTGCACCACCAAGTTTATTGTGTGAGCATAACAGGGAATGTGATGGAATTCACCCAGCTGTAATGCTCGCACAATATTGTTATGACTTATCCTGGGGAAAGTCCAAGTCGTATAAGCCATGTATCAATGACATCCCTTAGTTTTCATAACACATTATCAGCTGTATGCCTGTTAGTGAAGCTGGTGATACAAAGAGTAGCCTGCCTGTGAGAAATGTTACGTAGTGGTGTACATGCTGCTGCTGTTCCTGCTGGTGAAGGTGAATGACCAACCCAGTGGGCTGTCACAGTCATATAATCTTTAGTTTGGCCACTTCCACTTGTCCACATATCTGTGGTTAAGTGTACAGTGGGTACAATGGCATTTTTGAGCCCAATTAGTACATTTTTGCGAACATTTTGGTACAGTTGCGGAATAGCTTATCTTGAAAAATGGTGTCGCAATGGAATTTTGTAACGGGGACACAAAACATCAGTTAACTGTGAAAAACCAGCTGCATTTATAGTGGATATTGGACGCAGATCTAACACTAGCATAGTCGCCATGGCGTCTGTGATCCGCTTTGCAACTGGGTGACTGCTGTGATACTTGCTTCCTCTAGCAAAAGATTGTTTCACAGTTAATTGTTGTAAAGTACTAGTGCTCTTCTTCTTGGCTGCTTATGGGAGGAAGATTCACCCCCAGCAGCAGCAACAGCAGCAGCAGTGGGACTAACGCTCAAGAATTGTTCAGAGGAATCAATTATAGTGCAGGAGTCATCGAACCTTACCAAGTTGGATGCAGGGCTAACTCCGATCGCTACTGAAGATATTGATGAGGACAGTGTTATGGGTGTAGATTGCAGGCATCGGGATGTAGGTGAGAGATGGACTGCTTGTTGTTATTTTTTTACCATAACTTTCAGCTTTTCCCAACACCTTGCCATGAACTTGCA
This sequence comes from Mixophyes fleayi, assembly GCF_038048845.1. Classification (NCBI taxonomy): domain Eukaryota; kingdom Metazoa; phylum Chordata; class Amphibia; order Anura; family Limnodynastidae; genus Mixophyes; species Mixophyes fleayi. The sequence continues at coordinate 28,396,240 of NC_134405.1, read as the reverse complement.
TCAAATGGAGTAACATGGATGAGGTTCCAAGATAGTTAAGGTCTCTCCCTCGACTAACTGTGGCTTTACATACACTACAAATGGCTAGACAACTGTTGTCAGGATTTGGGTAGAAATAATTCCACACATAAGAAGTGGCTATTTTGGTCTTAAGTCCAGACATGGCAATGGCCTTCTTCTTGTCATGTGCCAGAACTGCTTCCACTGGTGCAGGACTTACACAAACAACCTCATCCTCATCAACATCCTCATTAGCGCCCTCGTCGGCTGCACAAATATCCCCCTCATCCTCTTCCAATTCCAAAGTGGCATCCTCAATTGGTGTATCACCGGCTACTCGGACTGTTCAGGCACACATCAGTAGAATGCTGAAAGGGCCCTTCTTTATGGGTACACTATCAGAATGGTCACGATTACACATACCACTCGTGGGTGGCCTCTCCTCAGGGATTGGTGTAATTTCTGATTCAGACCATACATTTTCCTCTAATGCCTTACTGTTTTTTTGCAGCTCAGCTTTCACACATAACAGTAGTTGTGCACCACTTTTCAACTCCGAATTACTTGGTCTTGCTTGGTCACGAGTGACCTTAAAAGAAGAAGCCTCAGTAACATTTTTAGGTCTTGCACTAATAGAGAAAGGCAAAGGCCTCATTCTCTCTTTGCCACTGCGCGTGTAGAACTGCATGTTGGCAATTTTTTTTTTATCGGCAATTAACTTTTCCTGTATTACAGCTCTTTTCTCTACAACACGGTAAAATGTGTTTTTTTGTTGGATTTTTTCCCTGACTTCAAAAGACTATGTACTTTTACATAGGCTTTACCAGATGACGTACAGGGAAGACTACCATCAGGACTAGTGGCAGCAGCTGCTTGCTGCTCCTGCTCATATGTGTACTGCTGTGAATCCATTTTAATGAGACCCCAAACACTTTGTAGTGCAAATTCAGAAATATACAGTGCTGCTATATTAAAATTTCAGCACTCGGCAAATACAGCTTTTTTAGAAGGGTGGATATGACACCCCAAACACTTTGTAGTGCAAATTCAGAAATATACAGTGCTGCTATATTACGATTTCAGCACTCAGCAAATACAGCTTATTTAGAAGGGGGGATATGACACCCCAAACATTTTATAGTGCAAATTCAGAAATATACAGTGCTGCTATATTACAATTTCAGCACTCAGCAAATACAGCTTTTTTAGAAGGGGGAATATGAAACACTTTGTAGTGCAAATTCTGAAAAATTACTGCTCTATACTGCTCTATTCCTGCAATACTCTGTGAGCTGTCCCTCTCTCAAATGATGCTAGATCGCTGTGGAGGCGGGTATTTATTCATTCTAAAATTCTCGAGATCCGACGACATCACAATGACTTTTGCTTCGTCTTGGAAACCGAATAGGTGCGAGAGTACCGATCCAACTCGGCTCGGTACTCGGATCCCCGAAGTTCGGGTCGGTTAGGTTTCAAGGAAACCGAGCCCGCCAATCTCTAGCATAGAGACACATTGACAGAACGTGGAGACACATCAACATAACAGGGAGAAAGACTGACAGGAGGTACACCGGCTCGGTACTTTCGCGCGCCCTCGGAATTGAAAACGAGGCAAAACATCATCGTCGTTGGATCTCGGATCTCTCGATTTTTGGATTCTATAAGTACCGCCCTCGAGGGTGCTCCAGCACCATTTCACAGAGGGACACAGAAAGGGTAGCACAGTTCTTGGTAATCTGTAGAGCAGTTGGGCAGCGTCATAGGTAGAATAAAAAGAGGAGGGGGTAGCAGTGTTCTTCAAAGTCTACAGTGACATTCAGGAGAGCTCCATTGCTCCATTGCTAATTGTCATTGCTGAAATAGAATTAACAGGGCTGGCAGGCTTGATCTTCTATATCTGCAGTCCCATAATGTACAGTGTTATATAGGTAACACACAAAGAGGAGAGCTCCTTTGCTCTATTGCTAATTGTCATTGCTGAAATACAAATACTAGGACTGGCAGGCTTGGTCTTCTGAATTTGCAGTCAAATTGTACGGTGCTATATAGGTAAAACACAAAGAGGAGAGCTCCATTGCCCCATTGCTAATTGCACCACTTTACTTTACTGACACTGCTGTGTGGCAATGTTTCCTAGATGTGCTAGGAACTGCCGTGTGTTTGAGTCATTGCTCTGTCGCTTAGCATCCAGCCAGGTCACTGCAGTATTTGTCTGAAAGTGTATGAAAATAATATTGTGACCTGTGAGGTTGTCAAAATTGACTTGAAATTAGTATTATTGAGGTTACTAATAATGTAGGAACCAGATCCAAAACCAAAACCAAAACCAGAACACAGGGGTCAGTGAACATTTCTAATATTATTATTATTATTATTATCATTTATTTGTAAGGCGCCACATGGTTTCCGCAGCGCCGTACACAGTACAAACAGTAGACCATACAGGGTAAAACAGTACAGAACATTAAACATAAAATACCAATACTTCAGAAACTCCGGGCAGGCAAATACAGTAGAAACGGAGCAGAAGAACAGGTATGGAGACAGAAGGAAAGAGGGCCCTGCTCATACGAGCTTACATCCTAAGGGAGGGTGAACAAAATCAGGCACAGAAGGGAGCCAGTGAAGCAAATGGGAGAAAAAAATAATGGGGCCAGGGGAGAAACAGAAGAGATAAGAGGTTAAGTGGATGGTTGGTAGGCCAATATGGTTAATAGAAACAGATGGACAGGGCAGGGAGATACACTGACAGTAGAGGGAGACACACTGACGGAACAGGGAGACACACTGATGGGACATAAAGAAACACTGACAGAACATAAACACTGAAAGGACAGGAAAATACACTGACAGGAGAGGAAGAAACACTGACAGGAGAGGGAGACACACTGACAGGAGAGGATGACACACTGACAGGAGAGGGAGACACACTGACAGAAGAAGGAAACACACTGACTGAAGAAGGAAACACACTGACATGACAGGGAGACATATTGATGGGGCATAAAGACGCACTGAGAGAGCATAGAGAAAGATTGAAAGGACAGCAAAATACACTGACTGGAGAGGGCGACATACTGACAGGAGACGGAGTCATACTGACAGGGCATAGAGACACATTGACAGAACAAGGAGACACACTGACAGGAGTTACACTGACAGGATTGAGAAACACTGGCAGGATTTAGAGACAGATGGACAGGGCAGGGAGATACACTGACAGGGCAAGGAGACACACTGACAGAAGAGGGAAACACACTGATGGGACATAAAGACACACTGACACATAGAGAAACACTAACAAAGACAGAAGAGGGAGACACACTGACAGGACAGGGAGATACACTGACAAGAAAGGGAGACACACTGACAGGAGAGGGAGACACACTGACATGATAGGGAGATACACTGACAGGAGAGGGAGACACACTGACAGAACAGGGAGATACACTGATGGGACATAGAGCAACACTAAAAAGAACAGGAAAATGCACTGACAGGACAGAAAGATACACTGACAGGAGAGGGAGACACACTGACAGGAGTGAGATTCATACTGACAGCACATAGAGACACATTGACAGGACAGAGAGACACATCAGCAGATCAGGGAGACACACTGGCAGAACAGATAGACTGACAGGTTAGACAGATAAACTGAGAGGAGAGGGAGCCACACTTTCAGAATATAGAGAAGAACAAGAAGGTTCACTGACAGGACAGAAAGATAGACTGACAGGATAAGGTGACACATTGATAGGGTGACACACTCATAGTGAAGGGAGCACACTGACAGGTCAAAAAAATATGCTCTGACAGAACAGGGAGACAGTCTGACAGGACAAGGAAACATACTGACAGAACTGGCAGAAAAACTGGCTGGACAAGTGGGACACACTGACAGGACAGGGAGACATATGGATAGGACAGGAAAACACAGTGATTGGACGGGTAGACACACTGACAGGAGAGAGAGCACACTGACAAGACATTGAAACACACTTACAGGACAGGGATGCATACTTGCTTAGCGGGGGAGCCTGTCAAAACAATTTAAAAACAATGACAAGACAGGGAGACACACTGACAGGACAAAGAGACATAATAATGGTCATTTATGAATTAATACTGTGGAAATGCAACGGTTTTCTCTGGTAATGAATCTGCAAGCCAAAATAATGGCATCCGCCTTGTGCAAGAGTTTGCACATTGCAATAAGAAGAGCTAGGCCGATTGGCATGTGTCCTGCAAAGTACAGGTTATGTGCTGGATTTCTTTTGCGGTACAGAATTATGAGCTGGCAGGGGAGATGAAGATGCTTTTAGGGAGGCATCCTATGGTTTATAGATGCATGCGTAGAGTTTTCATTGCCATAAAGAAAAATGAACTGGCTGGTAAGAAATGCAGGAAACCAACCTTTATTGTATACTTTTTTGACTACACTTATCACGCATTTAGTGTTATGGACCTAGGATGAAAACCTAGGTTACAGTAGAACGGGGAAGTACGAGTGGAAGAATGACATGAGTTATTGTATGCAAACTCTGCCCATGGTAATAGAGTTGACCAGTTGTCATGAAATTTAGAGGTGTACAAGCATAAAAACTGTTCTAGGGATTGTGGGTGGTACGCTGATAAAAGGCTGATGTGGGTTCCGAAGATTGCACAAAAGACTTCCAGAATTGGGCAACAAATTGAAAGTTGCGATCAGAGACAATATTTGAAGGAAGGCCGTGGAGTCAACCACTAGCCGTATAGTGTTATGCCCTGCCAATCAGGGAAGAGCCACAATAAAATCCATAGACAAGTGTGTCCAAGGTCTGGTAGGGACAGACAGAGGCATGAGCTGGCCCAAGGGGCGGTTCCTGGGGAATTTGTTTTTAGCACAAGTTTCACAGGACAGGCAAAGTCTTTAACATCCAAGACATTTTGGAACACTAAACAGAGCGTGAGAGAGTCTCTGTGGTCTTAAAGATACTGTGATGTCTGGCGGTCTTATTTTCATGAACTTCAGTGAGCACAGCCTTTCTAAGGTGGACTGGTACAAACAAACAGTTTGCAGATGTTTCTGAAGGAGCCAACTTTTGAAATCTGTTATTACCCAAGTCTTGGCCCAACTCAGCGTGAATAACAGATGATGGTATAATAGGCAGCGGTTCTGGAGCAGGTACATGGTGTGAAACAAAACTTCTGGATAATGCATCTGCTTTGATATTCTTATATTCAGGTCTATAAGAGATAATAAAGTGGAAGTGCGTAAAAAACAATGACCAGCGCTCTTGCCTAGGATTCAAGCTTTTAGCAGATTCTATGTATTGGAGGTTCTTATGGTCAGTGATGACAGAGATGACATGAATGACCCCTTCCAGCCAGTGGCGCAATTCTTCAAAGGCCCATTTGATGGCCAAAAGCTCTCGATTGCCTACATCATAGTTGGTCTACACAGCAGAGCATTTACGGGAGAGGAAAGCACAGGGATACAGTCAGTGATTTCAAGGTTCCTTCTGAGATAGAAACAGCGCCAGCACCTATATCAGAGGCGACAACCTCCAGAACAAAGGATAAATCAGGATTAGGATGCCTCAAGACAGGAGCGGAGATAAATGCTCTTTTAAGAGCTTCAAAATAACTAATGGGCTCTGGGGACCAGTTTCCAGGGTCCGTCCCCTTCTGGGTAAGGGTAACAATGGGAGCCACTAGATTTGAAAAAGCATGGATAAATCTTCGGTAGTAATTAGGAAAGCCCAGAAACCTTTGGACGGCTCTCTGATTAATGGGTCGTACCCAATCCAGGATGGCTGAACTTTGCTTGGATCCATAGAGAATCCGGTAGAGGAGATTATATATCCCAATAATGATACTTTCCGAACTTCATACTCACATTTTTCATGTTTGACAAAGAAGTGATGATTTCTTAACTTGTGGAGAACCTGCTGGATATGACGTTGATGTTGTGGCACGGAGTTGGAGTATATTAATATGTCATCCACTCATCACCCTCCCTGATGTGGATGAGATCATATGCACTGTGAAGATCAATTTTGGAGAAGATAGTAGCACCTTTTAGATGATCGAGCAGGAATGAGATGAGGGGAAGCGGATAAGTGTTCTTTATAGTAATTGTGTTAAGGCCTCTGAAATCGATACAAGGATGTAGCCCGCCATCCTTCTTGAAAACAAAGAAGCATCCTGCTTCCACTGGAGACTTCGAATGCCTAACAAAGCCCTTTTGCAAATTTTCCTCCACATATTCCTGCATGGCTTTGGTTTCAAGACCAGAGAGCAAATAAAACCTTCCTTTAGGCAATCTGGAACCCGGAATTAACTCGATGGAACAATTGAAATCCCGATGTTGAGGCAGAGAGCCAGCCACTTTTTTAGAGAACATGTCTCGGAATTTATCGTATTTGGGAGGAATCTGTTCAGGAACAGGTTGCAGAATCCAAAGGAGCAAGGTCAAACAGAACTGTGAATAATGGGAGCTCCATTGAGTAATCTCCTCTTTAGCAGAATCCACTACAGGGTTATGGAGATAGAGCCAAGGATGGCCTAATATTAACGGAACAGATGGACAATTGATGAGGTAGAATGACAGGGTTTCTGGTCCATCCAGGCCACAGACAGTGATAGCAGAATCAAGCTTCATAGAAGGAATCCCAGAGGAATGAGTGAATCCAATGTCCAGAAGTTACCAGCGGCACCACTATAGACAAAGGCTGACACAGCAGCGGAACATGAATTGTGAGTGATGTGTGCAGGAACTAAGGGCCTGATTCATCAAGGTACGCAAACTCATACGCATCTGCTAAATGGGACTTGAGCTATGTAAAACACCACATACGCAGCGCAAACAGAGCAGATACGGCACTCAAAGTCAACTCAATCTCAAACTCCAACGCAAATATAAGGGTTTGCGTCACTCAAAGTATGAAACATGAGTTTGCGTACCTTGATGAATAAGGCCTTAATTCCGCATTTTTGGAGGAGATGATCTGTAGAAGTCGAACTTCCCCCATATTCTCTAGGCCTGCTCTTTTCCCGATTTGTTAGGGCAGGAGCATAAAAAGTGACCCTTGATGCCACAGTATACACAAAGGCCCTGAGTCCGTCTTCTGTTTTATTCCTCTGGAGAGAGACGATAAGCACCCAATTGCATAGGCTCTTCCGTGTCCATTGGGGCAGAAAGTGAAGTAGATGATGAATAAGAGGGCATTTCTTTCTCTGCCTTTCTCTCCTTGACTCGTCTATCAATTTTTATGGCAAGTTGCATGAGAGTCTCCAAAGATGTTGAAGAAGGATACTGTACAAGAGTGTCTTTGATCTGTTCCAACAAACCTAAGCGAAATTGACTGCGTAACGCAGGATCGTTCCATTTGCTGTCATAAGACCATCGCCTAAATTCAGCACAGTATTCCTCAGCCGAGGAATACTGTTTCAAGGCCCTGAGGTGAGTCTCAACCAAGGCCACTCGATCCGGGTCATAATATGGCAGACCAAAGGTCTTAAAGAAAGCATCCAACGATTGCAAGGTTGGACTTGTTGGGGCCAGACTAAAAGCCAAGATTGTGGATCACCCTGGAGAAAGGAGATGATAATACCGACCCTTTCCTGTTCTGAGCCAGAAGACCGGGGACTTAAACAAAAATAGTGCTTACAGCTCTCCTTATCGCGGAACGAAGCTCTGTCCCCAGAAAATAGATCTGGCAGATTTAATTTAGGTTCTACTGTGGGTGCCAAAGCAGCTTGTGAAGTTCGGGAAGCTTCTTCTTGTGCGGACAACCGGTGTAACAAGTCTTGGACCACCTGAGACAAGGTCTGAATTTGACAAGCCAGAACCTGAGCTGGGGTTGGGTTGCTCCTGCTTTCATCCATCCAGACGGTTCCTCCCAATGTTTCTTTATAGCTGTTTATAATGTTAGGCTAACGACCACCAAGATGAGCTTTTAGAACGGTTAGAAGCGAGGTCTTCACCTTTAGCAGCCACCTGTCCCGTAGAGCTTTCTGTGCTCACAGGTACTTGGATGTCCCCAGGTCTTAAGCTTGGTGTAGTAAAAGCTCATTTAAGGTGACCAAAGCACAGGTGGAACAATAGGTGGAAGCCCAGGCTGGAGCGGGTGATCTGAGACAGGCCGGGGTCAGAGGTGCGTAGCAAACAGAGTAGTCAGGGTCAAGTCAAAAGGTCAGGGCCGGCAGCAAGGAAGCAAGTCCCATTTCCATGCAGAGGTCAGGGCCAAAAGCAAATTAGCAGAATCCAGAGTTCAGGCAAAGGTCAGGGTAACAGGCAATCAGGCAAGGTCCAATTTACAGGCAAGGGTCACAACAGGCGATCAATCAGGGTCAGGAGACAAACACAAAGTCAGGGAGACTAAGCCCTCTCTGCCTTAAATACTAAATGTAGCCAATCAGGGACAAGCATTGGGCCTCACATGATTAGCCCCCAGGGGCTGCCTAATAAATACAATTAAACCTAATTAGCCCGCAGGCTTTATTGTAACTAATGCGCACACACCCATGCTGCCCTGTGTTGCTGGGGCGCAGCACTGATAGAAGGTGTACTGGTCATTGCCATGGTGATGGCAGGGACTAGAGAGGGGAAGTGATGTCCCGGCTGTTCTATGACAACTGGGACGCAGACAGAGGAAGCGAGCTGTGGATCGCTGCGGCTCGTTACAATAATTAGCAAATGCAAACCCATTTTTTCACCGCATAATTAATTTATGTAGTTATAATGCATAGCTCCTCATGTGTCCAATTAAAAAATTGGGATATATTCAGCGCAAACCCATGAACACTTTGGCCACACCCACAATTTTGAAAGACAACATCCCCAAATCATTAGATCACAAGATCTCTGAATGTGCCCTTTGGTATCTGGCACCAAGATGTTAGCAGCAGACACTTTAAGTCCCGTAAATTGTGAGGTGGGTTGGACTTGTTTTTCCAGTACATCCCACAGATGCTCGAAGGGATTGAGTTCTGTGAAATTTGGAGTTAGCACCTTGAACTCTTTGTCATGTTCCTAAAAACATTCCTGTTTTTGCAGTGTGCATTATACTGCTGAAAGAGGCCACTGCCATCAGGGAATTCCATTACTGTTGCCATGAAGGGGGGTACTTGATCTGCAACAATGTTTAGGTAGGTGGTGTCAAAGTAATATTCAAGTGAATGCAAGGACCAAAGGTTTGACAGCAGAACATTGCCCAGAACATCACACTGCCTCTGCCGGCTTACCTTCTTTCCATAGTGCATCCAGGTGCCATCTCTTCCTCAGCTAAATAACTCACACGGACCCGGCCATCCACATGACGTAAAAGAAAATGTGATTCATGAGACCAAGTCACCTTCTTCCACTGCTCCAGGGTCCAGTTCCGGTGCTCACATGCCCATTGTAGGCACTTTCGGCGGTGGACAGGGGTCAGCATGGGCACTCTCGCCTTTCTAGTATACAGAGAACAATCCCCTAGCAACACTGCTGGGAACCAGTAAAAGAACTGCTATTCTACTTGCACATTTAATTGCAGAATTCTCAGTTACACACATTTGCAAATGTTTGGTAATCCACCTGCCCCGTCAATGCGCTTCTGTTAATAGGGTGATCCTAACTCTTACCAATGAGAGTTCCCCATATTGGGTCATGCATACATGTGTTTTTAAATTGAGAACTAGCTTACCAAGAGGTACCCTAAACTCCTCCAAATGGCAGTAGAGGACTAGCACTCCTCTTCAGCTACTGATACCTCTCATACAACAATACAGTAATGGAAGTTGCTCCATTAAGTTATAGGTTCACAGCAGGTGCTTGAAAGGATGTTGTTAGCCAGAAAGGACAAAATACAGAGACAAATCCCCCAACAATACTGATGTGAACCAGTAAAAGTGCTGCTATACTACCTATGAACTTGTTGCCAGTTCATCAGTTGTCCTTCCTTGGACCACTTTTGATAAGTACTATCCACTGCATTCAGGGAACACCCCACAAGACCTGGTGTTTTGAAGATGTTCGTGTAGCCATGACAACTTGGCCCTTGTCAAAGTCGCTCAGATCCTTAGGCTTGCCCATTTTTCCTGCTACCAACACATCAACTTCAAAAACTAGCTGTTCACTTGTTGCCAATTATATCCCACTCATGGACAGATGCCATTGTAATGAGATAATCAATGTTATTCACTTCACTTGACAGTGGTTTTAATGTTGTGTCTGGTTGGTGTAGAAACATGACATTCACGGGGTATACTTTGTATATTTTAGTATGTAAAACCAGATGGTTGAAGCACTACTAGTCTGAAGGTTCTGAATATTACACTTTGTGCAGCTGTTTCACTGAAGTAGAAAACAATTAATGCATGCACTATATACAGAAACACCAGTATACATATATATAATATATATATATATATATATATATATGTATATATGTCCCCAAAAACAATTTTAAGCTATAGGCACAGTAGGCAGATCCCAAATCAATTGACACATGTCTGCGAGTGTCACAGCTATAAACCAAGACACAAGAAGAAAGGGGCGCCACACATAGTGTATTACATTTAAACAAGTATATAAGTGTGACTAGATCACTATTAAATAACTTTTGGTAAAAATTTATTTAAAGCGAATAGCGCAGGGAACTTATTTATGTAATTGCATTTGCACTTATTTTTTGATATTGTGTATATTGTGAGATAGGAAATCGTTATTTCTGAGACCAGGGGAAGAAATTCCTCTCTTGTCTAACCTTGCTATAGGAAATGCCTATTTCTGATGTATATATCTGATACAATGAGCCTGTGTTTACAAAGCCTCTTGTGTATTGTGATGTGGGAAACTAGCTTGTTTTGGGTTTTGTTGTTCTGTGTGAATATGTATTCCGAACGGTCTGATGAAATACCACATGTTAATTAGATCTTTTGATGTGCGAGGTTAACTTGGAGACAGGAAGGTTTAATTTAAAACATCCTGCTACATTTCCTGCATCTCAAACAAAGATGCAGGATATCACAGCAAGGGTTTTAAGAATTTCAAAGCTAAGTATAAATATTAGTGGCTTTGCAATTTATGTAAATCAGTGTTTTGGTAAACGGGGTTACATCCTAAATCTAAAAATAGCCTAAGTCAGAACTGTATAAAAGGTGAGCTGTGTGAGCATGTAATGTATCATTCTGATGTTCCATCTGACCTGACCACTGATGCCTTATATCAGTGGAACTGTCCTTGTCAGGACACTTGAGCAATAAACATCACTCTTCTTGAAAGACCTGCTTGACAACTTCTTCAATATTGCTGTAATCCTGGGACCTGCCGATTAGACCTTAAAATCTAATCCGTTCTCCGGCTGTCTGAGGTTTGGACCCAAGCTTTTCCAGTACCACCGCTCTGCCTGCTACATGCAGCTCTGGTCAGTGTGATAGGCCAGGGAGGATCCATCCACAGCAACCCTGATCCATAGTAAGAGATCCGGAGTTACCAGCCCAAGTACAGGAGTACCCTAGCAGTGACAGTTACCCAGAAGGAACGTGGTTCTTAGCGCCATAAAGGAGTTCAGTGGTGGCAGCAGGCCCCTCCCACTGCGGCAGGAGGGGCGTATTCGAAATAACGAAAGGGAACGGTGGCAAAGTAAGCCCAGCCAGTTCCCAGCAACAACAGACAGGGTGTCACAATAATTATTAGGATCCAATGCTAGGAAATGCCTGTACCGAAAAAAGAAATGGTGACAGCTTATCTGATATGCAGATGGATGTGATAGTAATGTGCAGCAGAATCCTCTTCTCATCATCAGAGGTAGATCCCACAAAGAACTGCAACTCAAAGGATATCCACAATAGTGTAGTATAGTCTACGTGTTTAGTAATTCAATAATACTAGAGCTAAAATTAGCACAGCGATTTATTATAACAAGGAATGAAGCCCCATAAAACAGTTTTAGAGCAAAAATATGCCCGTACAGGAATAATAGAATAAAACAGCTTATCTGTCGTCCTCCACAAAGTAAGATGATAATGTCCAAGGCGTAGGTGAAGTTCCGGCCGGCAAATACACCTTGTACTCCAGGCAACAATAATGGAACAGAAGGACAGCCACAAAATCACTGACGCATTTCGCCCTCAAACAGACTTTTCCAAGGGGTCATGTATATTTATATATATATATATATATATATATATATATATATACACACACGCACTGGTGGGCATCATGGCATCATGTAGGTGCAATAAGAATGCAGTTTCTTGGCAGCAATACTAGGATCGACATCAGACATCTAGTTATCTGCCACCATGTCAAGTGGCCCCATATAAATCATAGGTACCATATTGTTAGACCAAACCACAACTTATTATGTAATAAAGATCCCACATTGCATTAATAGCCCTGAAAAAATAAAAAAGTACCAACCGATTAACATTACTACCCCACATCAATTTCCAGATGACATTACTACAGCTGCCCATATAACATTACTGCACCCACCACATTACATTACCACACCTCCTACACCTGCCCCTACGTACTATTACTTCACCCCCCAACATAACATTAACACTCCTCCCCCAGATAACATGAATACAACCCCAATAACACTAATACACCCCCCAGATGGCATTAATAGACCCCCCAGATAAAATTAATACACCCTCTCAGATAACTTGAATACACTTCCAGACAACATTAATATACCCCACAGATAACATTAATATTCCCCCTGCAACACCCCTACCCCCCGGACATTTGCCTATCCAGGAAGACATGAAGAAACTACTCTGGTCCCTGAACTTTTTTTTCAATAGTTATAATATATATTGGGTAATAATACTAATAATAATACAGTTACAATTTACTGTTAAGATTTCACCTTGAGTAATGTTCTACAATCCATGCTTCCAAACTTGCAATAAAGAAACAATTCACAGACGGATTCTAAACTTGGAACATTATTTAAATAACAAAACATGTCACGGAAATATTTCTATATTCAAGTTCCGTGGTACAATGCAACTGCGAAGACAAAACACACCTAGATAATGAGGATCTGTGAATACATAATATTCATTATGTGCTACATCTCGCCCTCTACAGAATGACTTCTCTTTCCGCTGTGCTTAGTTTTATTGAGACGTTCGGCTTAGAAGAGAAAAGGAGGGGAGGTGATGTTGCAGAATCTTAAATCAAAATGACGGCTAAGCTTACACTGCAGGTATATCCAATATTAAGAGGATATACCTTAGCCACCATCCTTGTATTGGGACACACCATTATGCATAGTTTAAGGCAGCATTCCTGGATAACCGTTACATTTCACTGAACTGTTCCTTCCTCTTAGTTTTTTCCAGGGGCTCTTCTGTTTCTGTATACATCGGAAAAAGTTGCATGCTTGCCACTTTCAAAGAGTAGTTGAGATGTGTGTGATCATGAGGAGCAATCGGAAGCTGCAACCTCTTATTGGTCTGCATGGTGACAGCACCATAGGCTACACTACACTACTCTACACTACACTACACTACACTACACTACACTACTCTACACTACACTACACTACACTACTCTACACTACACTACACTACACTACACTACACTACACTACACTACTCTACACTACACTACACTACTCTACACTACACTACACTACACTACACTAAAATATTTATTTTTTTATTTGAAGTCAAGAAATATTTGATGGCATTGTTCTTTTAGTAACCCTCAAAATTCAACATGCCCCCCCCCCCACCCAGTAGCAATCTTCATACCTTAAAATTGCTGCTGAGAGGTCCAATCATTGGGAGGAAAGGGGCGGTACAATTGGGACCAACCAATCAGTGTTGAGGAGGAGCATGTCTATGCGAAATCGCCCCCCCCCCCTCCAAAAAAAAAAAAGTCTAGGTCCGCCTGAACAGGTGCGCGGACACAGTTGCTGGGCTCCTGAGGGAAACCTGTCAGATCTGGGGTTACGTGAACATATTGGTTGTTTAAATGGCTGCTGACAAAATGGACACCAAGGATTGTGTGGTACAGAATTTAGACTGTAAGCTCAAATGCGGCAGTGCATAATATGGTGGTGCTTTATTAAGTAATAATAATAAGTTAGCATTAATGTTTGACTTGTTGAACACTACATGTTCCGGACTAGGAGGGTTTATAAAATCAAGATAAGAAATTATGCAATACCTACCTATTCCCTGTAGGGTGTAGGGGTGGTCATGTGATGGGGCGTGGTGATGCCACGGCCCCGTCCCTGCTATGAAATGCCGTAATTCACAGCATTGCACAGCCTACCCACTGTGGATGGAGGCGACCCGTGAGGATGCCCACCCTTCCGGAAGTTTGGGGGGACTTCCTGAAATTCGGGAGCCTCCCAGAAACATATAGTCAATGCCCAGCATACTACTAGTGAAAGCTTATATGAGCATGTTAGGAATATAAGAAAGTATAAGAAAGATGCATTGCTAATAATACTCTATGTTAAACACTCTGCCCAATTTCATATGTGTCATCCGAAATTGGTATCGAAAATATCATATATTCAAGCTGAGTTATGGTTAGGATATATAAATTAATATTTTTTGTACTGTTTAATTTTATTTAAATTGTGTTGAAGAATTATTTTTATTTTGGAGTTCCCAATATTTTTTATCTGTTATTTGCTTATTATGGCTGTGAGTTTTATAGTATATTTAGCAATATTTTTATATATTAAACCTATCAGAGTAATTCAAGAATTTAAATCTATCTATCTATCTATCTATCTATCTATCTATCTATCTATCTATCTATCTATCTATCTAATCTGTCACAAGAATAGTATTTTATTTTCCTTTGAGAAAGGAAACAATTGACTTGTAGGGTTTTCCAAACATTTAACTATCAAAAAAGCGTAATTTACACAGTTATAGTTATATTTTAAAAGTAATAAATAGTTGTTTATGGTATGTTTATATTTTAATTAAAGGCATATATGAGAAACTTGAAAAAAATACAATAGTTTCTATATTTATTAATTATTTAATATTACATTTTTTTAAACTGAATTGTATGCGTATGTGCATGGAGAAAACATTATTAGATTATACAGTGTAATTATCCAATTTGGATGTATACTATACACGATTCTCCCTTCCAAATCAATTGCTTTCTTGGGCAATTATTTTCTGATAATTATTAATACTTGTTTATGCACTGATCAGCCACAACATTATATCCACTGACAAGGGAAGTGATTAATATTTTTTCGTTACAATGGCACTTGTGCGATTGGACCAGATGGACGCATGTGTCAAGGGGTGGAATATATTAGGTAACAAGTGAACAGTCAGTTCTTAAAGTTGATGTGTTGGAAGCAGGAAAATTGGCAAGTATAAGGATCTGAGGGACTTTGACAAGGGTCAAATTGTGATGGCTAGACGACTAGGTCAGAACATCTCCAAAACGGTAGGTCTTGTGGGGTGTTCCCGGTATGCAGTGGTTAGTACCTACCAAATGTTGGTCCAAGGAAGGAGAACCGGTGAACCGGTGACAGAGTCGTGTTGGCGCCCAAGGCTCATTGATGTACATGGGGAATGAAGGCTAGCCCATCTGGTCCAATCCAACAGAGGAGCTACTGTGGCACAAATTGCTGAAAAAATTGAATGCTGGCTATGATAGAAAGCTGTCAGAACACAGTGGCAGTGGCCTCTTTCAGCAGGATAATGACCTACCACACTGCAAAAATTTTTTAGGAATGATTTGAGGAACAAGACAAAGAGTTTAAGGTGTTGACTTAGTCTCCAATTTTGCCAGATCTCAATCGGATCAAGCATCTGTGGGATGTGCTGTAAAAGCAAGTCCGAGCCGTGGAGGTTCTACCTCACAACTTACAGGGCTTAAAGTATCTGCTCTAACAACTAGCTGCCAGATACCACTGGACACCTGCGGATGTCTTGTAGAGTCCATGCCTCAATAGGTAAGAGCTATTTGGCGGCACAATGTTAGGCAGGTGGTTTTAATGTTGTGACTGATAGGAGTATATTTCTGCCGTTGATGAAGTTCTGCCTCAAACTGCTTAATTGTAACATAATGGTATATTTGCAAAGTTAAAGTAACTTTTTTTTTATTCATGAAAGAACTTTTAAATGTTCTTCAACTGCATGTAAATAATATCATATAAAGATCATTATTTTCACTGAAACAAAACTCTTTTTTGTGTGTGTGATAAATTCACTCTTATTGTGTGCAGCCCTGGAGGTAAATGTATCAAGCTGAGAGTTTTCCGGCGGGTTTTAAAAGTGGAGATGTTGTCTATAGCAAGCAACCAATCACATTCCAGCTATCATTTTCTAGAATGTACTAAATAAATGATAGCTAGAATCTTATTGGTTTTTCAAACCCGCCGGAAAACTCTCAGCTTGATACATTTACCCCCTGGTCTCAAAATCTCAGGATGTCTTGTGCCACACTGTATTATGTGAGGGACAGTTTGAAAATGTTGAAAACCTGGCTGTAACAGTATACAAACTCGATGACACAAAACGCACACAGTTACAGCTTAGTGAGAGCAGAGTGAGAGCTCGCTGACGCTCACTAATTCAAGTGCACGCTCACACAAAGTATACATGCAGTCTGAGCACACAAACAGACACATTCCAGTTGTCTCCCCCTTCGCTCCGTGATTTAACTCTCCTCGGACTTGGAATGACTCATTCTGCACTGCAGAGAGAGCCCTGCGTCACTAGGAGTTCGGGTGGGGGCTGTGGGGGAACACAGACAAAGACAGAAGGGAGACACCCATATATATGTAACTATGCAATGAGTACTTATCACTACATGGATATATTTGTTATATTTTTATGTAGATTTGATTTCTATACTTATATGTGGTTGCATCGTAAACAATATTATCCTTGTTATTTAATTATATTTGATGCAAGAGGGTCGTATGCAAAAGTGGTTTTTTTCTATAGGCACCCAAATTGCACCAATCCCACAGTCCGGCACCTGTATAGCAATGTATTTAATGTTTCATGCTCCACAAATGTGACTGTTTGAATGAAGAGCATTTGGGTGTCCTTTTTTCCCTTAAAGAGAATGATAAAACTATCCTTAGGATTAAATATTCAGTTAAAATACATAAAATGCTTTGATTTGAGGATTTTACCTCCTTTCCCTATGAATAGGCGATGCACAGCAAACTGCGTGACAAACCATCCGAGGAAATTGTTGGTACTTTGGCACAGAGGGGTACTATTGAGTGGCATGGATGTAGAGCATATAAAAAGTCGCAATGGCACTAATAATCCTTGTTTTGCTTTGCCCTGTCCCTCCGTTAAAGAAAAAAAATAAACGTCAACCAGTATTTAAATTGTAAAGTAACTTAAAGATGAGCTACACTCAAAACTGAAAATGTAGTATTGGATGGAATTTACTATGTTACAGTAAATATTTTACTTACCTCTGATGCTGTTCACTGATATAGTCCCCCAATCCTCTAGTGGCCCTACACTGGTTTGGTAAGTAAACCTTAGCCTTTTCGGATCCCTGGTGTAACACATTTAGCAGGTGGCTTCTTCCACCCTAGTACCAACTATCCTTTGGATAGTTGGAAAGGCCAGGGGGTAAATGTATGAACCTCCGGATTCTTCAACTCCGGCGAGTTCAGCGTCTTCAGCGCTTAAATTTAAAGCGGCGCTGCCTTGTAAAGGGAAGTCTCCCTTTACAAGGCAGCGCCGCTTTAAATTTAAGCGCTGAAGACGCTGAACTTGCCGGAGTTGAAGAATCCGGAGGTTCATACATTTACCCCCAGGTATTAAAGACTCTCTCTGTATCTACTATATCATGTGATCAACTGTCTCTTGGCTATATCCACATGGATGTCCCGATGCTACCTAAATTTCAACATGTCCAAAACAGAGTCACTCATCATCTCCCCTCAAATAGTCCTTATTGCCAATGACACCACAATTTCCTCAGTCTTCTAAGCCTGCTTCAACTACAACATCATCTCCTGCTTCAACTACTACCAATTCCTCCTGTCTGGCATTTCACCATCTATTCCCCCCTTCAATTCATCCTAAATGTTGTAGCAAAACTGATCTACTTCTCTTGTTGCTTCACATCTGCCGCACCAGTCTGCAAATCCCTACAAGGGCTCCCTGTGTCCTCCATGATCCAATACAAATTACTTACCCTTAATCCTCAAAAATACCACCCCTCCGTACATCTGAAACCTCATCTCAAAATTCTCCCCCTCTCACCTCTGACCTGTGCAGCTACGCGCTTATTTAATTCCCTTCCACGTCCGATCAGACTCTCCCACAGCCTTCAAATCTTTAAACCATCTCTGAAGACCCATCTCTTTATCAGAGATTGCTCTACTCCCACCTATATTGTGCACAGTAATGAACCCTCAGAACTGTACCAATCTCAACTCTTAGTCTTGTTTCAGCTGTACCCTCTTCCAATTAAATGTAGACCCGCTCATGGACAGGGCCCTCCCTACTCTCTTTCACTTTCATGTCTGCATTTATTTTGCATACTTTGTTTTTTTCTGTTTAAAGTGGCACTTTTTAAATCAATGACATCAATAATAACTTGACCCTGGAAATTCTGATCCCTGTGTTGGATAAAGCCCCGTTGGTGAGAGAGAATATACATTTAATTAGGAATGGAATTTGGAGGCAGTGTAGTGATTTGCAATGTAAGGCAAGAGAAGAAGATAGACATATGAGTCATGTTTGTCTTGAAGCAGCATCTTAAATAGATTGAAGAGCAATTTTAAACTGTTGACATTGACTGTTGACAGCACATCAAAGTGATTTGTCCTAGATCATAAGGAGCTTCAGGGATCTCCAGTAAGTCTTTCAGAGTCTTTATTTTATATCCGTTACATGTAACCACTAAACCACTAGTTTTTTCCCTTCTCCTCATACATACATACATACAAACATACATCTATCCCTTGGGCTGGGTAGGAGAAGTTTAACATAATACTCTAGTAGACCTCCCGAACTACTATGTAGCCTTGGAAGAGACATTCAAGCACATTGTGAGTGGTTCTCTAGAACCGATTTAGCACCCTGACTCTATCACTTCTTCAGCACCACGTATTTCCCCACTCATCATAACGCTCTATCTTGGAAGTTGGAGATCAATATTGAGACCATAGAAATAAGAGATGGGTTTATCATCGAAAGATGATAGCTTAGAGCAGTGCTTCCCAAACTGTGTCCCTGTTTGTAAGCAAGGCAGGGGACGTCTTGGTAAATATTTCAGCTTAGGGGTGCCTTGAAAAAATGGTGGAGACTCTAAGGGTGCCTCGAACTGAGAAAGTTTGGAATCCACTGGCTCAGAGAATACACGTGTCCATAAGCACCTCACTATGTCCTCTTCTTTTATTGTTAGCTTTGCCTTAAAGTTTCACTTTAACTGTACCTTCCTTGCTGGTATGAACAGACATCAGCTGAGCAAAGCTTGACGTTATTATGGCCCTGTAGTTATGGCCCATCATCATTTCTTTATATAGCGCCACTAATTCCGCAGCACTGAAGCCCATTGGAGCTTACTGTCTAAATTTCCTAATATACACACACACACAGACAGACAGAGAGAGAGACCAGTGTCAATTTGATTGCAGCCAATTAACCTACTAGTATGTTTTTGGAGTGTGGAAGTAAACCGGAGCACCAGGAGGAAACCCATGCAAACACATACAAACTCCACACAGATAAGGCCATGGTCGGGAATTGAGCTCATGACCCCAGTGCTGTGAGGCAGAAGTGCTAACCACTTAGCCACTGTGCTGCACACAGGCAGACAATGAGGCAGAACGGGGGCGACTGACATCTGTGTCACCTGCATCCTGCGCACATTCTGCCCTCCACCTCTTTTACGTTGCCCATCAATGTATCAAACCGCGTGACAGTGATAGATGTGTAATAATGTTTGGACTGACATATAAGAGTTTTATATGGACTATAACAATGAGGCTAATCAATGTGACTGTACTGTGCCCTATAGCAAAGAAAACATGATGATATTAACATTCTCTGCTGCGCTAATAATGTAAAGCTGATAAGGGAAGATCACTAATTCCTAATGTATTGATAGGCTATAGTTTCATGAAGATTGGCACAGCTTCCGCTGTGTGTAGGCGACAGGTACATGTTAAGATTATCTTTTCGTTGCTCTGTATTTACTTGATAAGTGGAGTTTAGAGGAGAGAAGGGAGGGGGAGGGGGGAATGTGACAGAATCTTTCATCTAAGGGAAAAGCATTAATAGAATTCAGAAGAAGAAGCATTTTTTACGGGAAGACTGAAATGTGTCATAAACATTTAACAACTCTTAATTGTAATACTGAAACAATAATTGCAATCATTTGTAGGCTGACAAGTAGTAATCCGTATGTCTGCTAATTAACTGTTACTGGAACCAATACTCTTTATCATTTAGGCGCATTATCACGCTCCGGTGAGTGAATATTGACAGACAAGGGAAATAAGGATTATCTGCCCAAAGCTAAATACATCTATGACTGTGGAAATAGGTTTTATGGTTTACCGAGTAGCATAGCAGCTCCTGAGCGTGTTGTGAGGCAGTGTCTGTGTTTATATGTGTCCTCTTAGCGTGTACATATGTGTTTATGACTGTGTAACCGGTGCAGCATATACACAGAGAGGCTCAGACATTGTCACACACTTTCCCAGAGCCGCAGAAGTGAGTCACCGAGACTCCCACACACCTCGGAGATTCACTTTGGTGAGTTAATGTTATATTAGTGCAGAGAACGTGTCTGGCATCAGTAGGAGGGGAAATAAAAGCGACAATGAGATGGAACACGGGCTGAATTCTATTACATGAAAAAAAAAATGAATCTGATCTTATCAAGGGAAAGTCCTTTGTACTCAGTAGGGGAACCTGAGCAATGAATATTATCATTTCGCAGGCAATAGCTGCCAGCTCGAAAGTGACAAATACTTCTCCCTAGAAGTTTTAATCCCTGAAAATATACTTTTTTTTTTTCATTCAGATCAAACTACACAGTGTTCTTTATGATGAAGCTTTTCTGGTGCTATTTGCTGGATGCACATTGATGTGTTTGTATAGGGTAAAATTGCAATATGAGATTTATTTAGTCCTTTATGAACATCTGTTCTCTATGGGATCATTGCACAGTACCACTATTATGCTGTATGCAATTCTCAGTATCTCTTCTGCATGGTATAGTCATGGCCAAAAGTTTTGAGAATGACACAAATATTGGTTTTCACAAAGTTTGATGCTTCAGTATTTTTAGACCTTTTTGTCAGATGTTGCTATGGTATACTGAAGTGAAATTACCAGCATTTCATAAGTGTCAAAGGCTTTTATTGACAATTACCTTCTTTTTACCTCTGCAATTCACCCTGGCAAGCTGTCAATCAACTTCTGGGCCACATACTGACTGATGGCCGCCCATTCTTGCCTAATCAATGCTTGGAGTTTTTCAGAATTTGTGTTTTGTTTTTTTTTGTCTACCCGCCTCTTGAGGATTGACCACAAGTTCTCAATGGGATTAAGGTCTGGGGGGTTTCCTGGCCATGGACCCAAAATTTCAATGTTTTGATTCCCAAGCCATTTAGTTATCACTTTTGCCCTATGGCAAGGTGCTCCATCGTGCTGGAAAAGGCATTGCTCACCAACAACTGTTCTTGGATGGTTAGGAGAAGTTGCTCTTCGATGATGTTTTGGTACCAGGACATTGTTCACGGCATGTTGGGGATGTAATGCCCTAAATCCTTCTAAATAGTTTAGGGCATGTTGGGGGTGTAGTGCCCTATATCCTCCTACATTGCTGAGGGCATCTTGGGGGTGTAGTGCTTTATATCCTCCTACATTGCTCAGGGTATGTTGGGGGTGTAGTGTCCTATATCCTCCTACATTGCTCAGGGCATGTTGGGGGTCTAGTGCCCTATATCCTTCTACATCGCTAAGGACATGTTGGGGGTGTAGTGCCCTGTATTCTCCTACATTGCGCAGTGCATGTTAAGGATGTAGTGCCCTATTTCCTCCTATATCACTCAGAGCATGTAGAGGGGGTAGAGCCCTAAATCCTCCTACATCGCTCAGCACATGTTGGAAGTATAGTGCCCTATATCCTCCTACATCGTTCAGGGCATATTGGGGGTGAAGTGCTCTATATCAACCTACATTGCTCAGGGCAAGTTGGGAGTATAGTGCCCTGTATCCTCCTACATTGTTCAGGGTACTTTGAGGGTGTAGTGCCCTATATCCTCCTACATTGCTCTGTCCATGTTGAGGGTATAGTTCCCTATTTCCTCCTACATCGCTCAGGGCATGTTGAGGGTGAAGTGCTCTATATCAACCTACATTGCTCAGGGCAAGTTGGGAGTATAGTGCCCTGTATCCTCCTACATTGCTCAGGACATGTTGGGGCTGTAGTGCCCTATATCCTCCTACATTGCTCAGGACATGTTGGGGCTGTAGTGCCCTATATCCTCCTACATTGCTCAGGGCATGTTTGGGGTGTAGTGCCCTATATCCTCCAACATCACTCAGGGCATTTTAGGGGTGTAGTGCCCTACATCCTCCTACATCGCTCAGGGCATGTTAGGGATGTAGTGCCCTATATCCTCCTATATTGCTAAGGACATGTTAGGGGTATAGTGCCCTATATCCTCCAACATTGCTCAGGGCATGTTGGGGGTGTAGTGCCCTATTTACTTCTACATTGCTCAGGGCATGTTGGGGATCTAGTGCCCTATTTCTTGTTACATTTTAGGCATGTTAGGGGCGTAATTCCCGTATATTCTTCTAGTGGCCTCTGGGTATGATGTTTATACTTGAAGCAGTACTGCAGCAAAGCACCACCCCAGGAGCTGTACCCATATGTTTAGAGTCATGGCCAGTTCAGGTCCATACCTCCCAATGTTGCGGTTCTTTGAATTGGGACACACTATAGAAGGGGCGTATCTATGTCATTACTGAGTGTGACCAGGTCACGATGGGTCAATGAACAGAACATACCTCCCAACTTTCCGATTCAATAGACAAAGGTGTCCACAGTCAGGAAGGCTGGACAGAGTTCTCAAATTGGAATTGTTAAACTTTAGGTGTGATAGGAGTTATGGAAGTGTCCTGCAGGTGATGTGGTATGCATACAGTTCAGGTGCTTGCATTTACAGTACTGTGCATAGTTGGATGTGGTGAAATACAATCAAGTAATCTTTGCAGATGATGTTTGGGAGACAGTTGGTGTTTGGTTGCGTTCCTCACTGCCGAAAGATAAGCATTATTAGCAGTATTAATGCATCTAACTATACAAAGAATCCAAAAATAGATATATTGAAATAAGCTGGCAGGGTTGGAGACTGGGCATATATAAAGTCAATGCTAATTATATAATTTATGTGGTGACGCAGTCTTTGTAAGATGTGCATAACAACCATCTCAGGCATGGCAGAAAGCAGTACCTTTCCTGAAATTTTAAATATGTACATTGCATGCCGCTCACATCCAAATCTTGTGCCAGGTATGCCCCACTGCTGCTGCTCTTCTCGGATAATCAAGATAAAAATTGCAAGTGGCCCAGGGTCGCCCTTTTAGATATCTAGCAATTGAGATAATGGAAACCCGAGGTCTCTTTTAATTTAAACTGATTTGTCACTAGTTCATGTAGGAACCACGTTCACCGGGGATAGAGAATTTTCTTCAGAGCACTATGCTTTCTTCCTCTAGCCCACACATCAGTGGAGTTACGAGGTGAAGACAGGGGCATTTGGCTTGTTCACTACTGTCTCCCTATTGTTGCAGCCATTGGCCACTCACTGCAGGACCGCTGCACCATCATCATCATCATCAGTTATTTATATAGCGCCACTAATTCCGCAGCGCTGTACAGAGAACTCACTCACATCAGTCCCTGCCCCATTGGAGCTTACATTCTAAATTCCCTAACACACACACACAGACACACACAGACAGAGAGACTAGGGTCAATTTAGAGAGCAGCCAATTAACCTACCAGTAGGTTTTTGGAGTGTGGGAGGAAACCAAAACGCCTTGAGGAAACCCACGCAAACACAGGGTGAACATACAAACTCCACACAAATAAGGCCATGGTCGAGAATTGAACTCATGACCCCAGTGATGTGAGGCAGAAGTGCTAACCAACCATAAAAGGAGGCCTCTCCCTAGTAAAGAGAGACTTTTTGCTAAACCGGTACCAACTGGGGCTTATAGCTCTCGTTGAACTGGTGAAGACCTACTTGTGGATATCTGGATGTGCCTACTAAAAGTGGGATGACATTGGGTTTGGTCATTTCCTTTCTGGCAGAGGATTGAAAATTTGAAGGATTGACTCAGCTAAATTAGCGTTCCGTGACTGGTGAATAAAGTTCTTTCAAGATAGGGTTGTGTATTTTGTACTACTGTGCGATGAACCATCTTGTACATTATTCGTAAAAATACTATAGTCTCTTCTGTGCTGTGTGAATCTTATAATATATGTACATTTGGTTTTATCAAGATACTTTCCAGGTCAATTTGTGCCCACTAGTTGTACCAGGTATGCTTGGTTGGTGTATATTGGTGTACCAGTCAGCATGGTAAAAGAACTAACAATAAATGCAATATTCTGACAATGGTGATGGAGCAGATATAACGATGGGAATTACCTTTTGATGGTGTGTATCATCATAATTTTGTTATGAAGCCCAGATATGTCTGGCTACATCTGTGGTGCTTAGCGATGACAGTTTGACTTTTGCAAGACATGCACTTTAAAAACTGTATATTGATTGTGCACAGTTGTGCAGATGAACTATGACTGTGCTCATTATGTACATGAACATATGTATGCGTTGACGCATAAAAGTACATGCATTTATGCACATATAGATGAGCTACTCACTGTAAGTCATGCTCTGCAAAAATAACAGTTGCTATTGGCCATGGTAAAGGGATGAGAATTAAATAGGGAGACGCTAAAGAAACATTAAAGGATGGCTTTGCCTCTTCCCAGGTAGGTATACCAGGGATCCCCGGAGTTCAGGGGAACTCACACCTGCCGGTGCACCTAAGTTGAAGGTGAAGAATGTGTTGTGTTTATAACACTGATGGTGAATTCACACAGCAAACTAAAAGCTAACAGACAACATTAAAAGAGCACATTTTCAGTTTTAACTGTTTCCTGTTGCCAATCCAGGAACGGGAATTGATGGAAAACCAGCAGGCTTGGTGTATTCCAAACTTTCAGGTTGTCTGTCATTGGACCTCCGCAGTTCTACTAGCTTGGGGAGGGGGTTGTTAGCTAAAAAATAATCTTTCTTTGGAATTATCCTTTGAAGTGTAAACAGAGAAAGGGGTAGGGTGAGGTAGGGAGAGAGGGGTAGGGTGACATAGAGAGTAGGCAGATGGAGAGGAAGTGATAGAGATTCAGGTAGGGAACAGAAAATAGGTAAGGAGAGGGATAGGGAGAAAATGTATGGCAGGGAGTGGAAGTGAGGCAGGGTAAGGAGTGAAAAGGAAGGTAGTGATAGGAGGAGAGGTAAAAAGAGGAAGAGAATTAGGGAGAGAAAAAAGGGTAGGGACAGGAGGATAAGTAGGAAGCTGAAGAGTGGTGGAAAGAGAAGAGGGATAGCGGGAGGAAAAGGGTGATGGACATTAAGACAATATGGTGATAAGAAAAAATAACAAACAAAATAATTCATATAAATTAATTGGGACATAGGAAAAAGAAGGTGGAAGCTAGAAATACGGAAACACAATTTTAAGGTGTAGATTGCAGTTCACACTTCAATTTGTAGTTAAACAAGGAGAATGCCACATATAAGCCAGCTGCAGTAATAATGAAACTAAAGCTGATTTGTTTTTTTTATTCATATAATAACTAATAAATTGATAGCTAAATGTACTTATAAAGAATAAAAATATATTCTGCTTTAACAACAACCTGTATATTAACATAATGGAAAAGCGGTAGGCAACATGATATTTTCCAGGCTCCTACAAGTGTAACCTTAGCTTAATGGCATCAGATCACATTATGTGATCAAAGCAACAGGACGAAAAGTTCACATGACCCAAACTGTGGGTTACCTATGACTGGATTTTCAGGCATAGTCAAGCTGCAGAGAAGACATCAGCATCCAATCATGGACTATCCCTTTAATATACTGTGACAGCCCTGTAATATGAGAATCACCAGGAAACAGAAAGGAAATTACTCCGGAGGGGTCGTGTGTCAACCTATGATGGGCCGCGTGTAGTCTCCCAGCTACCCTCTGGCCACCCCAGCTTTACAGGGAGACTGATTGAGCTCTGCTGCATGAAAAAAAGTTTCCTAAAGTTTTTTTCCTCTGGATGTTTTATCTTGCTTTATATTGAACTGGCCTTTTTGTTTTAAGCCATTTTATCCCATGTTTTAAGGTCGGAGCTATTAGAAGAAATGAACGGCAGAGAGAGTTAGATAACGTGCAAGAGATTTGAACAAAGGATGAGAACAGAGGAGGAATGAGCCGTGGGGATATGAACGTCAGGAGGTCCAGAAGTTCTTTCTGTATTAATTAGCATATTAATTACTGTTCTGATTGCTAATCACCCTGAGGCATTCGGTCTAATTTTCATTCAACACTTGTTCCTATGGAAACTCAGATGCAGAAGACAAGAAATTCAGCAAAAATTTGAAATGAAGTAAATGAAGATTATTGAATTGTCATCATCAGTCCTCACTGTCACACAGTCCCATCTTTATAATAAAGTACAGGTCATGTCAATCATTACATCATCACCTCTGAAGAACTTTACATAACCAAAATCAGGTTTCATGTAGACCATTACATTATAATTAATGTTCACAGTATAATTTCATTATCTCCAACAGCAGAGATCCATAATTTATTCCAGTGGATGTCACACAAACTAAGTTGGGATTCCTGTATTTTGATTTGCTGTGTCTTTGATTGGATGGCACTAGGTCACATGTTTGGTGGTAAACCCAATTACAAATGGCACAGGAAACTGAGCAGTTGTATAGGAACATTTAGCTTCAACCTAGAATCTTGACGTACACTATCAATCCCTTTAATGTTATTATTATTATCATGGATTTGTAAGGCACCACAGTGCTTTTTAGTGTCGTACATTAGGGAAAACAGGACACACATACAACAAGGACATACAAGGCACACAAAATAAATGCAGACATGAAAGCAAAGGGTACAGGACCCTCCTCATTTGAGAGCTTACATTCTAAGTGGAAAAGGGCACAGATGAAACAAAATCAGCGAGTGTGACTTACAGTGGATATTGGGACAGCTGTGAGGGTGTATTAGTCTGAATATTATCCTAAGGGATAAGGTAAGCTTTAAAAAAGAGATGGGTTTTCAGTGAATGTCTAAAGATTTGAAGGCTGTGTGAAAGCCTGAATGGGAGTGGTAGGGAATTCCATAAGTGGGGAGCAGCACGGGAGAAGTCTTGTAGGCGTGAGAGGTGGTTACCAGAGATGAGACAAGGCGCAGTTCAGAGGTAGATCTAAGAGGACGGGAGGAAGAGTATTTTGATTTGAGATTTGAGATATATGCAGGGGTGGTGTTGAGGTATTTGTAGGCAAGGGAGAGTAATTTGAATTGGATTCTGGAGGACACAGGGAGCCAATGTAGGGATTTTGTCACGGTTGCCTAGAATACTTGGATCCTGATGTTCCAAGTTTGGCACTGAGGCATGGAGTCTAATGTAGTGGGTGGTCTTCTCCAAGGACCCTCGCAAGAAGGTTTGGAGTTAGCTGTCTGTACTACATAAGTCGTGACCCTCGTCTACGGACTGCAGAGTAGTTTCCACTAGAATGGTGGAAGATGTAGTAGTCTGTGGTCAGAGCTGGAGACACAGAAATGCATACAGGTGCAATGGTCTGCAGGCTGCTTTCGTCTGCACGGAGATTCTGCCAGGTGCAATAGTCTTCGGACAGCTATGGTCTTCACAGGAATGCTGCCAGGTGCAATAGTCAGCGAGCAATGCTGATGACCCAGGAATGCTGACAGGTGCAATAGTCTGCAAACTGATAAATGTCAGGAGATAGTGAGAGAAGAAAAACACAACCAATTCCAAACAAGTCAGTATCCTACCTAAACAACAGTTACCGAAGGTAGGTAGGAAGTGCTTAATATGGTAAGTACCTAAATTGACAATCAGGGAATTAGCATAGGTTTTAAAGCAGATCAGTTTGCAATGGAGATGGTGGCTGGCTGGAGCTATCAGCGGGAACGCTGGCGGTAAGGTAAGTGAGCCAGGCTTCGGCTTAGACTGAAGACCTGGCATATGTGTAGCGGTGAGAGAGTAAAATCAGTATTGCAGCAGCATTTAGGATGGATTGAAGTGTGGCTATATGGGTGTTGGAATTGCCAGATACCAGGATGTTGCAGTGGCCAAGACGGGAGATGATGAGAGAATGGATAAGAGTTTTGGTAGCATGTTGAGTAAGAAAAGGGTGTATTCTGGCAATGTTATTAAGGTGGAATTGACAGGACTGGGAGAGAGTCTGGATGTGAGGAATAAAGCAGAGGGCGGAGTCAAGTGTGACACCAAGGCAGCGGACTTGGGAGACTGAGGAAATTGTGGTGTTATTAACAGTGAGGGAGATTTGAGAGGAGGTGGTGATTCTGGTAGAAGGGAAGATAATAAGCTCTGTTTTGGATATGTTGAGCTATAGGTAGCATTGTGGCCTACATGTGGAGATAGCTTAAAGACAGTTGGTTACACAAGATAGTACAGAAGGGTTTAGGTCAGGGGAAGAGATAAAGATTTGGGTGTCATCAGCGTAGAGGTGGTACTGTAGACTGAATGAGTGAATTAGTGCCTCAAAAGAAGTGTACAATTAAAAAGTAAAGGGCCAAGAACAGATAATTGTGGGACCACAACAGGTAGTGGGAATGGAGGGGAGGATGTGCCAGAAACACTAAAACACTAAAGGAACGGTTCGATAGGTAGGAAGTGTACCAAGAAAGAACTGTGTCACGAAGGCCAATGGAGTGAAGGGTGTGTAGGAGAAGCGGGTGGTCAACAGTGTCAAAAGCAGCAGAGAGGTCCAGGAGAATGAATATGGTAAAATGACCCTTAGACTTTGCAGTTACTAAATCATCGATCACATTTTTGAGAGCAGTTTATGACTTGCCTATTGGACAGTATCATTACATACTTATATTGTATTTCAATTCTATTAAAAAATATATATACTTGTACGGTATGCAGAATACAAACACATATATAGAAATGCATTTAACCCAAAAAGTGATTATACCCCAGCATACTGTTATTTCCCATAAGGTAAAATAGACATTTGATGTACAGATAGAGACACGGTAAGGATGGATTAGTGCCAAAGATGGATAATGATGTAGATAGAGGGTGAAAATGGAGACCTTGTGTAGGTGGTTATATATCTGGATCAGCAGTGTGACCAAGTGCCCAGAAGAATAATTGTTCAACTGGTCAGTATTAAAAACAAGGGACTCCAGGAACAAATATTGAAAACTTCTATTTGGAGATCATGCTCAGTTAATAAACAGCAATATGAGTGGCCAGCACTGGGTCAAGAACCCAAACAGGGTAATCGTTCAAGGCAGTGGATCTTCATAGTCCAGATCTCAGGACTCTAATACTCAATGCCTCGGTGTTTGTGATGATCAGCGAAGTTGTAGGGCAGCCTAAATGATCACCAAAATAATCCAATCTTGGACAAAGTTCTATAACATTTTTTATTTTAAAGTTTGTGATTCAATGTTTTTCAAACACTTTTTCTCTGGAATCTCATTTTAATGGTTTTAGAGGTGATGTGTTGGATTCAGTGAGACCAGATGCTGCTAGAGAATATTTTTGTACAGGGAACATTTTGCATACATGTATTCAAGTAGCATGTGTTGCTAAAGCACCTGTGGCTAATGTGTATTAGTAATAAGCAAGGTTGAGAAGAACCAATGTTGTGGTAAATACAGTAACTTAAAATGACATTTAGAAACTTATTGGGGATTGTGGTTCAAAACCTAATGTCATGTTTTTGAGAACCTAGACAAGTCAGTTTGTCTCCTGGGGATATGTTTACTAAACTGCAGGTTTGAAAAAGTAGAGATGTTGCCTATAGCAACCAATCAGATTCTAGCTGTCATTTTGTACAATGTACTAAATAAATGATAAGTAGAATCTAATTGGTTGCTAAGTCAACATCTCCACTTTTTGAAACCCACAGTTTAATAAATATACCCCATGGACTGGGCTTTGGGTTTTCTGCAGGTTGACTTGCCGCCATGGCAATCGTATCCACAACCAACTGCCCCCCAAAATGTCCTAGATGTCCATTTCTAATAATAGCTGTTTTCTCATTAGGTTGAATGAAGTTAATCATTGGAACAAATGACTGAGTTCAGCACGGAGACACTCTTCCAAATACAGGAAGCAAACAATACGGCCCTCTGCCACCAAACTTTGTATCCCCATGTTTAACTAATGTAGCAAATGGACCTGGGCACATAAAGAGTAATTTCCAAACAGGTCAATGTCCAAGCAAGGCACATCATATTCTTATGGCACAGGATATGGAGGTGTACAAGGCAGAAGTGTGAAAGGATTGAGAAGTAGATGTGGGGTCAGATGAAGGAGTATGGGTAGACGCATTGATCGCACTGTGTTCATGGTTGGTAGTATCACTAAAGAATACCCAAAGTCACTAATATCATATGGGTGGGAATTGATCCAAACAATCTTCTGTTCTAGAAGTAACTCCAGGTTGGCAGTATAGGTGGTAAGAGCCAGTTCTGGACCTGTCTTCCACAAGGAAGCATCTCTTCTCCTGTCCTAGTTCCCTCAAAGAGATTGAGCACCTCAACAGGCCTCAGGATAGAGTGGTTTTTGGATTGTTCTAAATTGTCCACTTGACACTTCAGCAACTTGAGCACTGGAGGGAAGAAGTATTGATATAACAGCCTAAAGGAGAACTCACATTGAATAAATGAGAATGTATCAAAAGTTGACAAAATGGAAAAGCAAAAGAAATAAACTCACAAGTTAAAAATGTTAGGTAGATGGGGGTGTGTGGCTTGAAAGCCAAGACGGCCGGACACGTTTTCTGCAGGCTCTATTACCATTAGAAAACCTACATCATCCAGGTCTAATCTGCCTTTGCTAGCTGCTGACTATCATTAACAGGTAGCGGATGATTTCTGCACACACCTAATGGTGGCATTTCTCTCAAAATTGGACCTTGAGGCTTGAAATCCTCATAGGGAGTGGGCTCCAAGATTTTGGCGTGAAAAGTGCTTGTTCGAGTTTATTCTTCTGTGTGCTGTGCTAGTGGACTCATTTTTCTATCGGAACACAACTACTGCAGACCCCTATTGGACAGGTCAGTCTTCAGGTTGTCCCTGCAAGGGTAGAGATAAGGCGGTCAGTGAGGTGCTCTGACCTCTCTCAAAAACCTTCAGTGCTCTGATCTGTGCCTGCTACATACTCGACACAGACTTACCTGGAGCAGCTGACAAGAGGGTCCAGACATCATTCTGAGTGCTACAATCTTGGTGCATAGCTCTCCGGTTAGAAGTCGCGGTCACGCTGTGTATTTGGCCACGGAGTCTCACCATGTTAAAGATTACACATATGAGTCTCCATTAAAACCCTTGCAGTTTGGTCTTTACCATTGTGGACCTCTGTGATGCCCAGGATAAAAGATCTGCGCTTCCCCACCTTCATGCAGACCCCATACGGTAAGACCAACAATCCTCTGACTTCCACCCTTATAGTGCTGGAAACACCTGCCTGCGATACTTGTAACTCCCTAAGCTCTCTTTAACTTACATTATTTGGCTTTAGCACAGTTCGCTAGTCCTGGGAGTTTACAGAGAGGTCCCCACATTATGCCTACTCCTCATCTATTTGAGTATATCAGCAGCCCAGCAACAAACTATACATTTACTCCTATAGGGTTCATTGACTGCCTCCATCAGTCCTAATTATAAGTTATATTATTCTGTTCTTGCATCTTAATTCTATTGTGGCTATTTACCACCAGATATGCAGACGTTCTGCTGTTCAACTGTGATCCCACTAGGGGGAGTTCTTGGCCAGATTTTTATTTCCAGCACTCGCAAAATATTATACTTATGGATTGTATGCTCTCCAACTTCTCCCCCTATTAATTATCAGTGGGATGTTAACTAACATCCAAGACATCTAAACTATCTTCATCTCATTGGCTTGGCAGAGCCAATCTGGTCGCTTCTAGATGGCCGTCTGAATATGAAATTTTCTTCTCTATTGTTCGTGGACCATTTGCTATTGGAACATTGCCTGTATACCGATTCTGTCTCTTTTATTCTCATTCTGTCTTCACATTTTATAATAATGCCTTAGAATAAGATATCTAGCTCTAAGACACTTGTAAAATATCTTGAGCTGTAAACCAACCCACTCGATCCAGGAGGGTATCTTCACCTTCTCTTCCTGGCAGTGATTCTGAAATGGATTCTATGGTGGATGACCCCTCTGCCCATTCTACCAAAGCGGACATTGCCACCCTCCTTTCTGAAATGAAAAATGTTAATCAATTCATCAAGGATGAGGTCACTAACGCCATGTCCATTCTCACATCTGAAGTTGCTGACATCGGCAAACAGGTAGACATGTTTGAGAGGACACAGGAGGAGCTCATCCAATCCCAGCAATCATCAGAACAGGAACTTATACACATACGTAATAGTCTCCTGTCTCCTGCTAACAAACAGGAGAATGCTGAAAACAGGGGTAAATGCAACAACCTTAGAATCCGTAATATCCCTGTTACAGTTGAAGGGCCTCAACATGAGGATTATCTTTTAGTTCTCTTTTGTATGCTGTCTCCCTCAATATCTAATAATTTGTTTCTACTGGATACAGGTCACCGGGCACTTCGCCCTCGTTCTCAGGATACCAGCACTTCAAAGGACTTCACTCTGTGTCTACAGTACTACAAGGTCAAAGAACAAATACTTAGAGAGGCAATAATGCTTCCAGAGATTTCAATAGATGAAGTCAAGATTCTCATCTTTCAAGATTTTGTCCCCTCCACTTTACTTAAACAGAGAGAGGTGAAATGTGACTCAAATTCTTTAAGATAACAACATTAAATACAGGTGGGGCTTCCACCTCTCCCTCCAAGTTTAAAGAGACGTTAGCAATGAGCAAAACCCTTGATGATGCCCGGTCAGTGCTCCAGAAACTGAATTACCATCATCACCACTTATTTATCGGTGGTAGTCGCTTTCCCGACTACCACCACACCGACAGTACTTACCCCTCCAGCGTGATGACGAAACTGCCAATCCCGACATCTTCAACTGGGCGACTCTTGGAAAAGCTGACTTTCAATAAATTACACACATCGACTGACCGGCACACGGGAGTGACGTCCCAGGTAAAACCCGAATATTGTTAGTACTATTAAAGGGTCAATCACAGTACGCCGGCTGGACAATACCCAAGGTTTATCAAAAAGCACTGTCTAACCGGCGTACTGTGATTGACCCTTTAATAGCACTAACAATACTGTCAGGTTTTACCAGGGACATCATTCCTGTGTGCCGGACAGTTTGTACATGGTCTTCCTGTCTGTTGATCTGGCTCAACAATTTCACTTATGCTCCTCTTGGACACCCATAAAGCTGTGATCGGTGGCAGTGTGATCAGGGCAGCTATGTATGTTAAAAAAATGAGGACTCAGAAACTGCTTGAGGCCTGCAAGTGGGTTGCCAACTCGGACAGGATCCACAAAACATCGGTTTACCAGAGGACTATACTGAACTTGTGGCAGCAAGAGAACAGCTAAATCTCCTGCTGTCTGCTAAAGTAGAAAACTCCCTTAAGTGTCTAAACCAAACCTTCTATGAAAAAGGTGACAAGGTGGACATGTTAATAGCATCCAGGCTAAGATCAAAGCTATCTCAGAGTAATGTAATCCGGATTACATTACATTCAGGTTGTATTACTCGCCAGGGGTACCCCTTATCACCCCTGATTTTCACCCTTGTGATTGAACACCTGGCAGAAAGAATCCACCTCTCCCCCGACGTTAAAGATGTCATGGTTGGATCTGAAAATATAAACTCAAATTATTTGTGGATGATATTATCCTTACATTGACTTCCTCTCACACTTCTCTCCTGAACCTGTGTAATACCCTCGCTACTTATGGATCCCTAATGGGATATAAAATTAATTTTTCTAAAACTGAATCCCTTGCACTCCATCTGCCATACCCACCCTTATCTTCTGGCAGTGGTCTAAAATAAAGTATTTAGGGGTATATATTACTTCCCAATATGACTCTCTGTATGCAGAGAACTTTCCTTGAATCATTAAACTAATTAAGTTGGATCTGTTCAGGTGATGAAAATTAATTATCTCTTGGTTGGGCACAATAGCCTGCTCTGTCAGACTCCCCAGCAAAGGTTTTCCCACGTCAAAAGAAGAAAGAAGAAAATGTGTTTTTGGGGGCGATTGGTTTGTAATAAAATTTCAACTTTTATTGGTATTCATTAAAAAGACCATTTGATCTGCTGCTGAATCATCATGGGTAACGAAAACTCTATCTGTACTCATCATTTTTTCTCTAATCAATACAGATAATCCTTTTCCACACATTGGAATATATGTTCTTATTTTGATTAATAGAATTATTTTAACTACTTCATATGAATATCCCTAGTGACCATAAAGTGATAATGTGAAATAATGATAATATAACAGTTCCCTAACAATTTCCATCAACTAATGTATAATGTACTAGTGACCAAGTGATAATAAAAATGATGAGTACAGATGGAGATTTTGGGGACAATAGCACCTGAAATAACTTACAATATATTATCACTTACCCCTTCTTTATAAATTTAACTCTCCTACCTCCTGTTTCCATCACTTTTAACTGCGCTCTCCAGCTACTCAGCTCACCTCCTCTCAGTCCCTCTGCCCTCTGTCTCCTCTCGCTTCTCTCCGCTCCCCTCAGTGACTCTTAACCTGTCATCCGTGCCCACCGTCTTGGGCCATAGTTACCTGCCTATACTCACTTTTCCCCTCCCTCCCTCTCTTTCATGCTGTGCCTGAACCCCCAGAGTTATAGTGCTTACTGTTACTTGTACTGTGCTGTTTGACCTTGTACTGTGCCATTGTTGGTCCCTGTACGGCGCTACGGATACTTTGTGGTGCCCTATAAATAAAAATTAAAGCAAATGAAGATTCTGAACTGACTGGTCGATCAAAGATTTAATACGCTCGTGATCAGGAATGTTTATATAATATATCTTAATGATTAAGATAAACCAAAGAAAAGAGGGAAGGGGTGGACCTTAAGTTGTATTTGAATGATGATTGGTCTTGCAGATTGTCTATTATTATCTTGATGTAGCGACCTATTAAGGAACATGATAGGTTGCTATCCAAATGTTATAGTAGGGGCGCGATCACTGTCTATAAAAGGCCAATCAATGGGCTTTCTTGGTTTGCCTTGAAAAAGCCAATGTAGCGAAACGCGCGTCAGCGTTCGTCTCACTACGTGTCTGCTCCTGATACTATTTATAATGTAATTGTTAGATCTCAAGTTAAAATGACAAATCTATATAATAGATATTTCCAGCCAAACAATTTACTTTGGCAAAGCCACTCGAATGGAATTAATGGATGACCCTGTGTATGAATGAAGTAGCTTAGTGAAAAGCATATGATATCAAAGGGCATCTCTTCAATGGCACCACAGAGTGGATTGCTAATCGTCTGAGATCTCTATATTACCAATTATTCAGGGATTGAAGAGTGATGCAGTGACATAGGGAGCAAATAATATCCTTAAAAAAATATATAGTGAAACAACATGGAGAGATTATATAGATATGGCCTACAATAGTAGGTTAGATTTATAGTTAATTGGAAATAAAATCTATCTATATGAAAGAAATAGTGAATAATAACTGACTAAACACTGGAAGTGGAATTCTATTGTGAAAAATATACATAATCGGAGAAAAAAGATTCACATTAATTTAATTAAAAACAGGAGATTAAATATTTAATAAATATATACATTTATTCTTAAATATACAGACACAGAACTGAGGCTTAGCAGTTTACAACTGTTATTTTAACAGCACTTTATTGCACAATCACTTTTATTCACTTGTATTGTTTTAAAATATTTTGCTACCCATGGTGATTCAGCAGTAGATCAAATTATCCTTTTAATGAATACCAATAAAAGTTGAAATTTTACTACAAACCAATCACAGAGTGCCACAAAAAATACATTTTCTTCTTTCTTCCTTTGTCATGAGAAAATATACAAATTGTCATATATAGGTTCACCCCCTGAAACTCAGTATGATGCTTGTAATATAACAAACCTAATATAACATTAATAAATAAGGGGATAATGAATTGCTTAGTGCGGTTGGATTTCTATTTCATTCTCCCAGTGATAGTACCCAGGCTTACCCTAATTCAATTACACTGGTGTTCCCAATTTGTGTGCCAACACAAGCCCCCACGCATCAGCTCTTCCACTTTGCGTAGAGCTACATTCAATGGAGGCAGGGGCTTTATAGATGTTTGTCTTTATTATACTGCTACTCATCTGAAGCAAGCCGTGGCATGGTTTACAAAAGGAAATGGCTAGATCTGTAATCCTCTTGCTGCAAAATATAATTTCTGGTTTCAGCATTGGGTATTCTGGCCTTCTGGCCATTGATAGGCCTCCTTTAATAACATTACATCCAGTCCCTTCTTTAACTAGTAAGATCTGGGACCATTGCAAATTTCATTTTCAGACCACCACTGTCCCTTCCACCATAAAGCCTCTCTGGGACAACTGTGACTTCTCTCCTGAGCAATGTCTCCCTCGCTTTTTATCCTGGCAGGAGAGAGTAATCAGGATGGTTGGAGACGTACTTGTTTCTGGCCAATGCATTCCAATGCCGACTCTATGGGGGAAATGTGATTTCCCATCCATCAGTCAGTTTGCATACCTAGAGGTGAGACATTTTGTTGAATCCCTTTTCTAAGCCTGATATAATGAGATCACTAACTGAAGTCTCTTTGTGTTCAAAATCCTATTAAAAAGGGTATTGTTTCCATTCACCATCTCTAAACAGACCACTACTTCTGTACATGAACTTACCTAGGAGGTTGATTTGGGTAGACCACCAGAAGAGGACACCTGGACAACAATTAAGTAGAGGATCTGCAAGACCTTTATTTCATCTCTTTTAAAATAAAATTAATATATGGTACCACCTCTGATTTATATTGGTATTGGATGGGCTATGGGGAGTGAGGGTCCTTCATCCATATCTGGTGGTCCTGGACAAAAATTCTTCTGTTTTGAAATAGTGTCTTATTGAAATCACTAAAGTTCTGATTCCTGAATGTCCCAGGTCTTTTCTCCTGGGTTCTCTGCTAGATGTTCTTGACAAGCACTCTGAGAACTTATCTATACAGATCCTTAATGCAACCAGATACTTGGTAGCTAAGAACTGGAAAAACACAGATGCCTCCTCTAGACAGCAACTCTTAAACAAAATTTGGTATCTGGCGTTCATGAATAAAATTTCTGCACAGTTAAATAATAAGTCAAACAAATTTTCCCAAATTTGGTGGGATTGTCTTATTTATAACACACCTACCTGCTTGAAATTTCCCCAATAATCATACCCAGGACGTCTTGGCCCTCTTTTATAAATACATCCAGTAGACTGATTTGATTGTTAGATAATATCAAATTGTGTTCCCCTATTGGAGCCTTTTGGCTGCAGGGAGTCCCATGCCAGGTCTCAGTTACTCCTCTCCCCATTCCCCACCCTTCCCTTTTCTTCCATTCCCTCCCCCTTTAAAATATGAAAATGTCACCCTCCTGCATTTCTTATGCTGGTATAGTTTTATCTATACTTAACCTTGGCTATCTGCCTGAATGTATAACCTGCTTATTGTATATTGTATAACCTGCACATTGTATATATGTACCATTTCTGGTTGTTACAGTTTCTCTTGTCTGACATGAAAGATGTCAATTACTCTATCGCTCACAAAGTTCTTAAAAAAGAAAAAAAAAAAGGATAGACAGATGGAAAATATGGAGAGAAATTAGGTGTTATGGACATTTGTAATCAGCTAGAATCTGAATCTCCAGTGGTTTGTGTTTTGTGATATTGAACTTGTATTTCCCCTTGGGGATAATTAATTTACTTATATTTTTTTCTATCTAGTTGAAGCAATTAAACTAATTTGTTCAATTTCTTTTAATTTTGTTAGCATTTACTCTCTTTAAATTATAAAGATTGTATGCTCCTTTGAGCAGGGCCTCCTCTACTCCTGTTCTCCACCACCTTAACTCAGCTCTCCAGCTCCTTGTCTCCTCCGTGAGGTCCTCCTGCCCTTCTACCCTTCTAGCTACCCCGCTGGGGGCTCTCACCTCTCATCTAGCTGTACATTGAGCTTCCGAGTTACTGTGCTTTTTGTTAACTGTACCGTGCTGTCTCACCCTGTATTGTGTTTCTGTCTGTCCCTGTTCGGCGCTACAGATACCTAGTGGCGCCTTATAAATAAAAATAAATAATAAAATAATAATAATAATAATAATAATAATAGCTTATTAACAAACGTTCTCCAATAGCCAAAAACCAACAAATTCTAACACAGTCAAATTGTTTAATTGTCCAGACTTCTGGGTTACATCTTATTTCTTCACAAATATCTACTTGGTTTGATTCATAATGCACTGCCGATTCCTGCTCATATAACTGTCCGTGATCCTGCCCTGTCATTGCCACATATTGTTTTTGTTTGTTTTTTTGTATATAATGACTCTAAATCAGCGTTGTGCCATTTTGTAGGCACTATATCAGATAATATAGACTAAGTATCCTAAGAATTCATGGATGAATGCCTTTGGGTCACTGCTCATAAACATCAAACCTATTTCGAAAAGTTATCTCTGAAAACCATGAACATGATGATGCAATTAGAGATGTGTGCATACCCCCATCTTGGTGTTTTGGTTTTGGTCAAAACCTCTTGTGTTTTGGTTTTGATTTTGGATCTGGATTTCATTATTGACAATAATTTACAGCTATATACAGTCTATTTTCTAATGACCACCTTGCAACTGTCAATGTTTTCACCAATATTGACCAAAGGTTGCAGCTTGCTGGTGGTCTAAAAATAGTGGCAGAGCAGAGGCGCAAACACATGACAGTTTTAAAAAAAGATACAATAGCTATGAAACATAGTGACGCAGCAGTGGCAGATAGGATGGCAGTTTAATAAAGTAAAGGACACCTTTAAAACATACATGCAGACTACTGACTGATAGGATGGTCATTTAAAAAAAAAAAAAAAAGATAGACCAAGTTGGCCTCACCCAGGAGTGAAATTGTGGGGGAAATAAAATGGACTTATTTGTTATTTTCAACATTAGACAGCATGTGTGACACGTTGTAGAGAGGTAGTTCAGCTGCAGTAATATAAGCTCATTAGATGGATAGCAGTGGCATCAATAGACATTTTAGACAAGAAGATAGACCTATTTGACCAGTGAAGGAAAACTAATGATAGATTTGATAGTAATATGAGTAACTCATTCTCTTCAATAACAGCAAGAAAACTCCCCATCACAAAGAGGTTTTGTAAGGTTTGGAAATAAGAAAAATGACGATAGCTGGTAGAGAAGACAGCAAACAAATTTCAGAAGGTGATTGGGAAGGGTTAGAGGTGACTTTTTTGGTCAGTTTTGGTAAGGTAACTCAAGAGATCAGAATAAATAATGGCAATTTGGAGTTGGATCCCTTAATATTCATTATGTGAGCAAAATTTTATTTTAAATGTGGATAGAGGAAGTGATGGAGAAAAGTCAATAAACTTGGCAGCAGTAAAATAAACAAGATGACTACCCAAACATTACAGGATCACAAAACAAGTTCAATTGAGGCCGGAGAGCAAACAGTACTAGCAAGTCTGACTAAATGCTGATGATGAAAATGGGGAGACAGATTATCCAGAAGAAGCCACAACGTCTAAAGTTGATGAGCTTTTTTTTTTGGGCAGTGCATATCAAATTTAAGTTCATTATTGCCTTCACCTAAGAGTGGTTGCTCAAGAAAATGCAGTGAATATTCTCAAACCCTCAAGCCGGCAGTCAATTCAGCAAATCATGAAAAAGACAAGATTGACGAGATCATAGGCAGCTGTGTTGTAGTCCTTGCCTGTGAGAAGGAAAAATGAGAAAGAACATAGTTCTGAGGAAGCAAACGTGGAAACAGTGGGACCTGAACCTCAGGTTGGAGAGCAAGATTCTACTCCAAGTTCAGGTGTCAATTCTGCAGAACATGAAGGGATTGTTAATGTAATTACTAAAAGCAGAAACCGCAGCAAGGGAATGTTGATGGAGGTGAATGCAGAAAGTCATTAAACAAGCTGAGGTTTCTAAATTTGGCGTGAGAAACTGAGTCATTAGAATCGGTACCCTAAAATTGGGTTCTATCTTATCTCTCCAAATCCGACCCTCTCATCTCAACTTGCTAATTTTATTTCTACAGGGATATTTTACCTTGTGTAACACAGAAACTCTCTTGGGCCAATAGACTGTGGTTTCTGTTTACACTTAGGGGTATATTTACTAAACTGCTGGTTTGAAAAAGTGGAGATGTTGCCTATAGCAACCAATCAGATACTAGCTGTCAATTTGTAGAGTGCACTAAATAAATGACAGATAGAATCTGATTGGTTGCTATAGGCAGCATCTCCACTTTTCAGACTTGCAGTTTAGTAAATCTAGCCCTTAGTCTTGACCTTTTACAGTACCTAAACCACAGCCATTATAGGATGCCAGCATGCACAATGAAGAAATGCCCAAACCATAAACTTTATTTTCTAAAGTGCTTTATTGGAGATTGCAACACAGTTCATACACCTTACCCAAGAGGAGACTCTGTTCAGGAGACTCACTAAAGACGCAACAAGAGGATGAGTGGGAGTACCTGGCTTTACAGAGGCAGAAACCTTTATTTTGGGGACACTTTTTAATCTCCACAAAAGTTTCATGTTTTCTCTGAATGGTTGCCTCAA
This sequence comes from Mixophyes fleayi, assembly GCF_038048845.1. NCBI lineage: Eukaryota > Metazoa > Chordata > Amphibia > Anura > Limnodynastidae > Mixophyes > Mixophyes fleayi. The sequence continues at coordinate 28,355,155 of NC_134405.1, read as the reverse complement.
ATGCTGTTGACATTTTCCATTAATCCCGTGACCCCAGTTACAGTTCTTTCTTACTAGGATGACCTAACATCTTCTTAGCTGCTGAACCACATTATCACTATTACACAATAGAACAAGCTGGAAGATATTCTTAACATTTATAAGAGGTCCAGACGCAACTCCTTTTTTTCATGAGAACACTACACATTTTTCTTAGTAATGTAGGGCAACTAAGAAGAAAAGCCAATCAGAGCAGTGTTTATTTTGAACTTTCCATTCATCCGAGTCAATGTGCTGCTTAATAATGTAGATTGTTTTAGAATCCCTGATGCTAATTGAAAAGAGGTCCTGGAATTCCTTCCTGGATTGCATGGGACAGACAAAGATGATGATGTTAGAGCTGATTAATACTATTCACTGTCATTGGATCTCTAAATACATGTGCTGTTCTATTTTTCATGCCACGTTCCAGTGTGAAAATTATATCTGCATATTTTTTCACCCTTGTGGTTGGACAACAGTACAATAAACAGCACTGAAGTCATGAGTTCAATTCCTGAACTCATGTGTGTAGTTTGTATGTTCTCCCCGTGTTTGCGTGGGTTTCCTCCTAGTGCTCTAGTTTCCTTCCACACTCCAAAAACATACTGGTAGGTTAATTAGCTGCTATCAAATTGACCCTGGTCTGTCTGTGTGTGTATGTGAGGGAATTTAGACTGTAAGATCCAATGGGGGCAGGGACTGATGTGAGTGAGTTTTCTGTACAGCGCTGCGGAATTAGTGGCACTATATAAATAAATAAATGATGATGATGAATAATAGATCATACTAGATAGCCTATATATCACAAAAACCCTCCTTTAGCCATGCATGGGGTCTGGAAGGCAGATAACCCATTCCTTTTTATATTCTACCAGAGATGGACACCAATTCCTCGCAGTCCTTGGCAGTAGCAGGGAAGACATCTTCTAGCATAAGAGATTGTTCAGACATGCTGAAAAAAGACCTTGCATACTAAAAAGTTCATAAAGTATGGTACTCCCTATGGCTGTTAGCAAACCAACACAAATGCCTCCTTCTTATATACAACCATCATCCTCCTAAAACTAATGCATTGGGACAGTCCTGTGACTCCAAAATATATTATGTCATTATTATATTATATTTCATATTATATATATAACAATGTATATTATATATTATATTAAATATTATATATATTACAATGTATATTATATATATTATTTCACATATTATATTATATATATATATATTACAATATATATTATACATATTAGAGATGAGTCAAATTTTCAAAACAGTCCCACAAAATAGTCACCTCGTTCTACACTTAGCCACAAACTTTTACATACTTCACTAGCAGAATTTCTCCTTAAGTCAGTGGTTAAGTCCTCTACGCAACCCCCCTAACTGTCCAGGCTTTAAGGATATGGTGGCTAAGTGGTTAGCACTTCTGCCTCACAGCGCTGGGGTCATGAGTTCAATTCCCGACCATGGCCTTATCTGTGTGGAGTTTGTATGTTCTGCCCGTGTTTGCGTGGGTTTCCTCCTGGTGCTCCAGTTGCCTCCCACACTCCAAAAACATACTGGTAGGTTAATTGGCGTATGCCGGCCGGCCGCCCCCTGGATGCAAAAAACTGTTTCTCCCCCCGCGGTCGCATCCGATGTCATCAGATGCGGCCGCGTCAGCGCACAGGCGGCCGCATCACATGACAGGGGATGCGGCCGCGTCATCAATGACGCGGCCGCATCCCCTGTAATATGATGCGGCCGCCTGTGTGCCCCCCGGGCTTCCCTCTCCCAGCCCGCGCCTGGGCGCTATATAAATAAATGTTGATGATAATGATGATGATGAGTAGAGGGGACTTAATTAGTGCCTAGTTTATTTAGACGCAACCATTTGTGCCCAAGTATGGTTATCCTCAGAACATGGGAGGCTTGAGATCTGGACTTGGAATCCACTGCCTTAAGTCTTTCCAGTTCTGCTCCAACCACACTATCTCACAGAATTACTTTGACTGTCGTCGCTCAGCCCTAATAATAACAACCTACAAATTCTTTGTAATGTGGATTTACAAATTTAGTGTAGAATGTTGAAGCAAAAGTGTGAATTTGAAGACCGTATTGTCAGAACTTTGCAAACTGCCTGATGTGACCGTGAAATTCGGTCTGTGTCAATCTCCCTCTAACATATATCAGGAGCCCAGTGAATATACAAAGGCGTCAGGACTCAGATATCTTAACTATAGTTACTACAAAGACATGTAGATGCTTTTCTGTCAACACAGAAGCTTTAATAAACTGCTACTTTTGTGTTGTGTCGCCACCTGGTGGAAATGGATGGTAAGCATGAAAAGGATATGGACATATAGGGCCTCATTTACAATGTGCTCTCGATGTGAAGCGACAGACAAGGTATCTGGCACCTGGATGGTTACCCTACACACATCAAGGTGTACAGAAACTCTCCTCTCTTGGAAGACGATTACACATCTAGAAGTGCACCTACATGTACGGAACTGTCAACTCAATGTCCAAACTACTACCAGTTTAGGATCACCCCTTTTACTTATATTAAACTTATTTTGCTATTCTTCTAAAAGACAGATTGGTGTTATCTCATTAATGGCTTATATTATTTTTGTTAGAGCTTTGGGGCTGTTTTTGTCCTAAGCTTCTTGGCATGCTACACTTATGGATTTATAAGTACGACTAGAGATGTACTTCTCCAACAACATGAAATTGGAAGGTACAAAATGCCTCTCACTAAAATCTTAGGATAAGACCGGCACCTTATCTAGTGTACAATACACATTTCACTACTGCGATTACGCACAAAAAAAGTCTTAAGCTTGAGTCCGTATGGAGAGTCAGTTGCATCTCGTGTATACGACTCCTTACGCCTACAGTGTTCTTGACGCGAACCAAGGGAGGCAAGAGGCATGCAAGTGTAGGCAAAGTTCAGTAAGGGCGTGTTCATGTAAATGTGACCAATGTAGACCTGGACACAGACACAGCTACACCTGTATCTGTTGCGGGTGCTCTGTCCATTGGTGTAAAATACGAACTAATAATGAAGACGATCGGCTGCCAAGTCTGATTGGCTCAAAGCATCTTTACCCCTCGCACTGACTTAAATCCAAAACATTATGTATATGACACTTTGTTTGTACAATATGGGTACTGCATACAAATATACTGATGCATTTGATACTAATACTGTCAATATAAATCTGTACACTCTATCTGTAGGGTTGTAAGCCCAGCCATTAAACAGATGTATATGCTTCTGCCTATTTCAAGTATAAACCAAGCACATATATACAAGTGATTCAGACCTGGAACCATCTTGAGATATGTCAACTCATCATACTGTGTAGACCCAATATTTTTTTAATGCAATTTACTAGTGGAAATGACCACGTATCCCTCTGCTTAGCATGAAACGTCCTCTCTCCTCCCATCGGACAGTGCAAACTTCTTGCTCCCTAAACGTGTGCACTCTAGTGGGAATTTAGATAAGAAAAAGAACGGCGATACTGAGGTATATGGCACCACCAAGGAGGATTTAGTGCCACGCAGAGGCGGAACTAGTGAGCTGTGGGCACGAAGGAGGGAACCCAGGCCCCGACGCTCAGCATTTGCCATGCAGCGGGCCCCATTATCTCCATGGGCCCTGGTGCATGATAACTGCTGCACCAATGGTAATTCCGCCACTGGTGCTATATCTCAGCCATTCTGTGCTTTGTAAACAATCTAATAGAGATGAGTTAATGGATTTGTCAGATTTAAGGATTCTATCTTTCATTTCAAACTTGTTTGTAAACTTGATGGTTTGGATAAAGTAATTGTATTAATGGATCATTTGACGTAGGGTACATCCCTGACAGTCCCTGAGCGCACTGTTAGTTACTGCTAGAACTCTTTATTTTCATTACTGCTCTCTTGTTTCACTCAATAATCTCAATACCCATGCTGAGGCAGCAAGGACAAGAGGGATAATGCGGCAGAGTTAGTAGTGGTGATCTGTCTCTTTATACCCATGCGTTCGAAGGCTAGGCATTCATTAGTAGACATTCAGAAAGTCAACAACATTATTTTGACAATTCAAAATTACAGTATTGTTAGGTCAACAATTCATATGGTCGACAGTATTATTAGGTCGACAATAAAAATGAAGACAGCATTATTAGGGCAACAATTGAAATTTAGACAGTATTCTTAGCTCAGCAATTTGAATGTAGACACTATTATAGTATTAGGGTTAGGCATAAGATTAGGGGGTTAGTGTTAAGGATAGGATTAGGGTTAGGGATAGAGTTAGGGCTATTATTGTCGACCTAATAATACTGTCAACATTTGAATTGTCTTTAGATTGTAAGCTCTAGTGAGCAGGGCCCTTTTCCCTCCTGTTCTCATTACCTATAACCTTTGCTCACCAGCTACACCGTGCACCTCCTCCTGGGGCTCTCTGCCCATTGATTCCACTCCTCCATTGTCTTTACCCTTCTTTCAGTGGCTCTAAATCTGTTTGTTGTGCCCACGCTAATGGGCACAAGTTTCAACTTGCGCTGAATATACCCATTTATGTAGCTGTGTTGAGAGTTGTAGTGTTATTTGATTACTGCATTGTACTGTTATACCATCTACTGTCTTGTTGTTTGCCCTCTGTTTGTGCTCGGACCTCATGTGGCGCACTATAAATAAACGTTAATAATAATACAAATATTAGAAATTGGCGACCTAATAATACAGTTTACTTTTGAATTGTCGACCTAACATTACTGTCGTTGTCATTATTGTCAACTTGATACCGTGGAAGGAATGCCTCTCTAACTGCGAGTGCGTCTAGTCTAGACAAATGAAGTTACAGCAAAATTTCACGGGATTCCAACTGTGCAGCCGAACGAGGCTCTTAACACGGGTGCAAGGTTCAATCTTTGTGTTCTTAATTTTGCTATTCCAGAGAATGACCATTTTATACTGTATCTGTTAATTCCTCATTCAACATTTTGCAGAATTTATAGCCCATGTAAAGTGTCAATTCATTCTGCCCTGCGGTATGGTTGAGGGCCTAATTTATGGAGGCCAAACACAAATTATGGGGGCAATTATCCGTGGTACAAAAATGATAGCGGGAATTTCACAGGGAACACTTAAAGCCACATGCCGAGAAACATGAAAAATTCCGTTCCCATATGTGGAGTGAGCGATTGTGAATACTCTACTAAACAGATTAAGCAAAATTGATCCTCCGTACTTGTCAGCCCTTCTTATCCTTTATAAAATGTACCATAAACCTATGAATATTTGTGTCCACTTTAAATGACCATATTGTACTATTGAAGCATTATTTGATCTAGTATACCACTAATTTAGAATTTGGCAATAAATTAAATATTAGCAGTTTTGATATGCTTCACTTTATTGCCTCCCAAAATCTTTTGCCCCAGGTTGCCTCAATATAGGGAACAACAGTGACAGAATATACTAGTTTTGACCTCTTCATGACAGGGAGCATTTCATACTTTCGTCAGCAGACCGCATGTATTGGGTCAACCGAGAATCTTTTTTAAACTACTTTGTGTATTAGGTGTGCATGGTACATAGCACATTTATTGGTAGAGAACTATTAGAACACTTGATTACAGTGTTTTAATTCATAACAGTACATTCAAATAAATCACAGATTTATTGTTAACCAGCAAAGAAAACTCCAGACTAGCATTTGTTTTGACTTTCTTTTTAGTAACGTATAATTTCCGGAGAATGACTAAAAATCAGGGATAAAACTTAAGGAGAAGCTTAAAGCTTTGGGAAATGTTCTTCTGACCCCTTGTGGTGTTTAAGCAGCACTCCAGGTAATGCACATTTATCTCAGATTCCCTAAAGTGCCATTATATTTTTCAAAATATGGCTTAACAGCTTTAAGCATCATTCCTCTACCTTCTGACTAACTAAACATGCCCCTCACCACTGCCTTCTGATTGGTTTAACATGCCCTTCGTTTTCTACCTGTAAGCAGTGGTATAGCAATTGGTGTAACAGACTCACCTGGGCCTGTGGATTCCTGGGGCCTCCCTCTGACCCAAATATGATAGATAGGCTCAGGGATTATGTTTTTGTGAATGTAGAGGAGCCAGCATTGTCTGTTTACCAGTCAAAGGAGGCTTTGGGTAAACACTGGATCGTTTTCATCCAATAATTGGGCAACTCGGCCCACATACGACCGTTCGGTTGGAAAGATGGGTTAGTGTGTATAATGACACGATGGTCGCAAGTGGTTCCAAAGTGTCGATTTTCGGCTCATGTGGTCGGACGTACTGTTTAATATTTTCCGATCAATCACCGACCGATCATGCAGTGTCTATACACTCATGCTCACGATCTCCAGAGAGTTTACAGAGTCAGGCTCTTTTCAGCCCATATTAGCAATGAATGTTCCGGTAAAGAGTGCTGTAAAAGGGATAATTCATTTGTTTGTTCTGAGACAGAATGTTTCGTTTCAGAGTCTCAGAATCTAATGAAATTCATTAGGACATGTGGATAGCTATATCAAGTAATTAGTGTGACAATGTGACAAGAATGAATGAATGAATATTGTGCTGTCATTCTCTGAAGACTGGAGGACCAGATGAAGGACCAGATGAGTAGCACAGATCTGAAGGTAAATCGTGTCAGTGTGTATGGATGAATCGTCAGACTGATCGGACTTTCAGCCGTAGCTACAATCGTTTGAGATAACACGTTGATCGGAAAATTCTTCAGTGTGTACGTAGTCTAAATCAGGAGGATTGGGTGGTGACATCACAGTCCAGCACTTGGGACTAGGAAGTACCCAATACCTATTCATAAGGCTTTACTGGTGCTTCCACATTTGCCTCTGACCTAATCTCAGATTCAGCAACAGAGACCACTGCCTGTAGGTATGGAAGACTATCTGTATTACAGAGTAGGATTCTAAATGTTGCAGTAAATCACTGAAGGGATCAGGACTGTAACTAGGGCGGTGGGTGGGGAATGTGCTGAGGGGGGTAATGGCGCAAATGTGAGTGAAGAATGGTTCAGGGCTGACTGTCACTTCTCACCCATCACGGTGCCTCTGGGTGCCAAAATATAGAAGGCGCCATCCTTGGACTCCCCAAAGGAAGTTGTTTTACGCAGCATCTATGGTGCCCAAGTCATTCACTAGAACAGAGTTTGATCAAGAATGGCTGATCTGCGCTCAGGTAACTTCTGGCTGGAGTTGAAGTACTAAAGTGAGCGTTGCTTGAAAATAAAGGTGTCCAAGCGCTTAAATATGGTTATGGTTGGGGAAAGTACACATGTAAGTAATCAAACGCTGCCATCACTATATTGATAAGTGTTAGAGGTTGCTGAATTAAGAACAAAGGTGGAAATAAGAGGGGCTGAGTGACAGGGAAAAAAACTGGATAGTCCAGAATCTGGGTACAGATTAGGTGAAATGTGTCTAGAAGATAAGTCCTCCTTAGCGCGGTCTTGCGGTGGATGGGGGGTAATGAAGGTTCCGGTAAGATATATTCTTAAATAATTTTATGTCTACAGGCAAAGGCAGTTTTTGGTATTAGTGTGCCGAGGATGTCCTTTAAATGTTTATGTTGAATCTGTTCTCAACTGTTGTATCCTAACCAAACAGTGAGTCTTAGGGGTAAATGTATCAAGCTGAGAGTTTTCCGGCGGGTTTGAAAAGTGGAGATGTTGCCTATAGCAACCAATCAGATTCTAGTTGTCATTTTGTAGAATGATAAATATAAATGATAGCTTGAATCTTATTGGTTTTTCAAACCTGCCGGAAAACTCTCAGCTTGATACATTTACCCCTTAGTGTCTCATTAAAGGTGTGAGAGAAACAGACACAAGAAAAGAACAAATAGTGAAGTGCCTTCTTTACATATGAATACATACTAGTTAAATGTTCAATTGACATTTGGTTGTCCTTTGTCAAGACCTTTTTGTCCCTGTAGTGTTATCCTCCTTGTCTGGTTCTTCATTTAAATTTCAGTTCACACTATCAATCTCCAAGAAGATGTTAATTTTTCAAGTTGAGAGGGGTGAAATAAGGATGGCAGTAGTGAACTATGTAAACACTCAAATTTATTAATTTAGAAAGAATAATTATGCATTCACATTTAGCCTTGGAATTGACAGCATACAATATTTTCTTTAGAATAGATGTCTGCTGTGAACCATTTCCTCTCCATTGTAGATAGTCGTTTGAGTGATATAGGAGGGGAGAGAAGGGTACACACAAATAATGAAGACAGTCTGAAAAAACTGTAGCAGCTTCAAAAAAAATATACTCACATTCTTGTTATAGGAGGGATGTTACAGCATCCTCTTTGCATGCAAGCCTGTGGTATTTCAACCTCCTGTTCTGCCTGTGGAGTGAGCGTATGTTGGAGATCACCTCTGAACGGCAGTGATGATTGGTGGTGATTAACAGGTGACCATGTTCCAACACCGGAAACATTTATGCCAAGTTGTTACAATCTAAAAAAATTAGTTAACAAAGAGGGGACCTTATTGTTTTCACTTTAATTAAATAAATAAATAAATAAATAATTTAATTGCTATTAATTTAATTTGGGTTCTGTTTAAGGGGGATGCCATAATTATTAAATGTGGGTGCTATTGATTTACTGTTGGGTTGGTTGGGGGGAGGTAGGCCTAGAATATTCCCTCATTGCTCGGTTTTAAAAGAGGTAAATAGAACAAATTACTTCTTCAAACAGGGCCCCAACATTCCAGGATCCAACCAGACATCTGACAAACTGTCCTGTTTCTGGTGTGAGTCCAGATTGTGCTCGATAGTCTCTCACTGTCATGACTGTACTATTGCAAGCTGCTCCACTAGGGAAAGAGGAGCTGTGTGCATCTCACAATAGAGAGCTTTGACTTTCTGGTGTGTTTGAAGGGGAAGGGGGTTAGGGGTCAGCCTAGCATTGAGCCACATCTTTTCATGCGGACACAAAGCCACACTGTGGAGAGTGGATGGGGTCAGGTGAGGCAGGGGGCTGGAAAATTGTCTAGATCTTGAAGAGGCTACATATGCCCCCACAGTAAGTTGACCATGCCACCTCTGGCAGTTTGCTGCCACTTGGAGAAAGGATCTACTTCCACTATGATGGGGGATGGCCATGTGCTCTCTCTAATCCTAAAATGTATAGTTAAGGCTCTGGCCATGGAACTCACTACACAAAGAGCATTACCATCACCCAAAAACACTGTACTCCAGTGAACCAACAACCCACCAGCACCAGCCTGTACCTCCACCAAAATCTTCTCATGGCACGGCTCCTGTTCACCCAGGGTGATCTGAAAATATATATATAGATGTACACAAATACATTTTGACATTTAAGCATCTTCTGATTAATATTAAAAGGCAAATTAAGGTTCAGACTCAGTTTGGTAGCTTGCAGAATCCTTCAAGCAGGACTATTTAGGTGTAAAATGCTAAAATATGGATTTGGTGATTTGTAATGAAACGGGCCAAAAAGTAAAAATGCAGCACGTGCCCACTAATAAATTAACATCAGTTTACAAGCCATCAGTGAATCCTAATTCACACATTGGACAACAACCTAGATAACATCTTGTCTGAGTCCATAGACATAAATTTGCAGTATTTATTTACAAACCTGATATTGGCATATTAAATTGTCTATAGAACTGTACAGGTTATGCATTTAGGGGTCAAAAACAAGAACACAATCTATAAATTAAATGTAATTAATTTAGGAGCATCTATAATGGAAAAGAATTTGGGAGTGCTTGCAGACAGTAGACTTAGCAATAGTGCTCAATGTCAAGCAGCAGCTGCAAGGGCAAATAAAGTATTGGCATGCATAAAAAGGGGCATAGATGCAAGGGAAGACAGTGTAATTTTGCCACTGTATAAATTGTTGTTAAGACCTCATCTTGAATATGCAGTTCTGGGCACCACTCTATAAAAAAGATAATTTGGAACTAGAAAAGGGTTCAGAGAAGAGCGACAAAATTGATAAAGGGTATGGAGTCTTTAAGTTATGAGAAAAGGTTAGCCAGTTTAGGCATGTTTACTTTAGAAAAGAGGTGACTAAGAGGAGATAAGATTACTATGTACAAATACATTAAGGGTCAATACAGAGAACTTTCATGGTAACTTTTAGCCCAAGGACTATACCCAGGAAACGCGGTCACCCCCTAAGGTTAGAGGAGAGGAAATTTCACAACCAGCAAATTAAAGGGTTCTTTACAGTAAGGGAAGTTAAGAAATGGAATTTACTGCCAGGAAAGGTTGTGATGGCAGATTCAATAGATATGTTTAAGAAAGGGTTAGACAATTTTTTTGCGGAAAAGTGTATCCAGGGATACGACCGTTAATTAAAATGAAGGATAGTAGTGGATCTACGGTAAAAATAGGACTGCAATATTGGGTCTGGGGGGATTTTCACAATTGAAACAGATTGGCAGTTACTTACTCTGGATCAATTTCAAATATAAGTGAGGGATCGCAGGAGATCCAAAATAGGTTGAACTTGATGGACTGGTGTCTTTTTTCAAACTCATCAACTATGAAATGTAGGTAATCATGAAGTTTAGCATCATCTATTCACAATGTGCTTACAATGGAGTTTACAGCTTTAACCCTTATAATTAGCAATACTCGTCCCTTTCTCCTTTCCTTTCACTGAAGCACCATATCTCTCTCTCTACCATCCACTGGTCTTCTTACTTCAGGTCAAGTCACAGGCCACTGCCCTCTACATCATATCTTGAAAAACTGCCACCATTGGTGCACTATCACCAACTACTGCTTTTTTGGTTTCTCTCCAGTATCTATCTAACCACTTGTTGCATTTCTCTTCTTTCTTCTGTCCCTCTCAGCAAAATTGTCCTCTACAGGAACCCATTGCCCCCATCTTCTCCTATCACTTAAGTGGGCAATTCACAACACAGAAGAAGGAGAAGAAGTAGCAATAGAAGTGTACAGTTGTTAGGAGGTGAAGACTTCAGAGGTAGTTGGTATAGGGTAGAAGCTGGTAGTGCCTGGGAGAGCATCTGCAGAAGCAGAGAAGAGTTTTTCAGGTGCTATGGCCAAAAGAACTTTTAGGAGGACACTAGTTGAGGTAAATAGTCCAGGAGAGCTGAGTAAATGGAGTTTGTGTATTGTGATTTTTGTTTCACTGTTCCAGCCCACTAGGAAACAAAATGTGCAATACAATTAGACCACACTAATCAATAGCAGTACAGTCCCATTTATTATACAACTTTTATAATTAAGTGGTGACTTGCTATATTGGATCATTAAATTACATGGGAGTGTTAATAAGCAAATGTTAGTTCCTAAAAAACCTATAGAAAAATTCCAATAGGCCAAGCTCATGCACATCTATTTGGTGTAGCGCATACTACACAAATGTCGTTTAAGCACATAGGTATGGATTTCATTGGACCTTTAGAGAAGTTGCCTAAGGATACCATATACTGGTATCCTTAGGCAATGAACGATCATCTTTCCAAAGCTCATTGTATTATTTAATTTGATTTTTAAACCGAACTAAAAATTTCTTTCAACGATAGAAGAATGTCGTTAAATTCTGCAGTGTGTACATACTCAAGACCGGCAGTGTCCATAGATCTCTATGTAGTGTGTAGAGTCACAATCTTTTCAGCCAATGGTTATGACAGATGAAGAGCACAGATCTGATGGTAAACATGTATAGTGTGTACACATGAATCGGCATGCCGATCGGGACTTTTTCTTTTTTCAGTCATTGGTAAAATCGATAAAGATATGGCATCGGGAGAAATTTTCTGTAGGGTGTACCCAGCCTTTGACCTTGTATCTTCATTCAGATAATATCTCTCATCCCTATAAAAAAATTTTTTTGTTATTTTGAATACGATTACGTTCACATTAGTCCATAAACTGAGCTTATTAATTTATTTTACTTAGATTGGTGTTTATCTTTGTCTTCCTTTATTCATGAACGGTGCGCTTCATGTGTAGTATTTTGATTAAAACAGTTACTGACGTCCCTCTTAATACTCTGTGGCTAGGACTAGAGCATTCTATTAGGCTCCAAGTCAGATCCATCAGCTAAAAGATAAGTAACAGATATGATTAAAGGCTTAAAATGATAGAGCTTCTATAAAGGTTTTTTAAGATTATATATTTTTTTTGTTTTACTATGTATCACAGAATCTTATAATAGTTTATATAAAAGCTGTTCCCGGGTGCAGTCTGATGATGACTCACAATGTACAGTCAGATACGGGAGATAAAAATTATGCCAGAGATAGTTGCAAATATTTGAAAAGTGACAGCTAAGTTCCTTTTTCTTGGAGATGTATATGGTCCATGATCATTTCAAGCAAAGGATGGTGAAAGAACATACAGTACAGATTGTACTGTCACCCCTCCTCACCCCCCTCCTCAAATGTGATCCCTATATATTGTGTAGATGATGTCATGTGTTGTGTTGCTCAGATCACATTCAGTCTTATCCCCTGGTTTATGATATAAAGCCAAGAGAATCAGAGTCACAGAATAAGTCAGAGCTGGGGCATAAGGCTGGGGGTCACTGGTCAAGGTTTGCCGGTCCGCTGGTGTACAAAGGATCTAATCCTTTAATACAGATTGGGCTATGAAGCTTTGCATGGATGGGGTGAAGGAAGTTGGTAACTACAAAAAACATCATTGGGAGATAATAAAATGGAAAGTTAAAACTATTTATATGAAAAAAACTTTGCAAAGCATTAGACAGTCAAGTCTAACGTGAGCTAAATCATGTCAGGTCCTTCAGCCATGTATCGTATCTATGGGGCAGGTAGTCTGTTCCGTTGTATATTCCACCAGAGATGGACATCACCTCATCGTAGTCTTCAGTGGTGGCAGGTAGGAAATGTATTTGAGCCGACATTAAGAAAATATGTGTCCAATGAAACAGAAACATAAAGACAGAGACAGAAGTTTATATAAAAGTGCAAAGTTTATAAAATGTGACACTCCCTATGCCCTCTAAGACACACAAAGCTAATTAAAGTCAGTGGAAATGATTTACTACAAAAGTACAAGAGGACAGAACATCAGAAAACAATCAGCAATTTGTTTTGATCAAGCTTGCGAAATGTTTACAAGGAAAGCAAATAAGTTACTGTACATAACAAGTTTGTACTTTATTAGTAAATTACCCTCAGATATCTCATTCTCCTTGTAGTCTGAACTCTTGCGTAACCCATGTCATCAAGGACAATTTTAGTGCACATTCATCTAAAGTGATTAGTAACCTAAATTAATGTATTAATGATAAGTTTAAAAATGAATGATGGGGTTTTTTATAAAGGTATAACCCCCAATATGTAAAACCACAAGAGTCCCATACCAGGGACCCATGAAGTTAGTGATTTACCCCAGAATACCCTGCCCACTCTATTCTCCAGGATCCAGAGCCTGGAGAATTTTGAAATGAGTCAAGCTTGTGGAGGTTGCTGGGATGTTGGTGATTGCGTCCACCTGCACAAGCCCTGCTACTATTAAAAAAAAGGGAGTACCCCGCTACCTGCAAATATCAGGGTAAAGGATCACAATGTATGTAGTCGTTGAGAAGGGATGGAAAGTTTTGCTAAAATAAGGATAATAGTTGTAAGATACAATTATGGACATGACTGATTTGCTTTAAAATGGATTTATTCTCAGTTCATGTTAAAGAAGACTTCTCACCAAGAGGTCAGGGAGGTTTAACTATGTAGACAGATAGAAACTGAAAAAAAAAAATAATTCAATTGTCTACTAGATACTCCTAGGAGAGAGTCCAGTATGTAGCATGCCCAATATAGTGCTCTACCACTCCATATTTGGCCCTCTGCTACATGAGCACACTCAGCACTCCTCGATGATATAGGGTTTTGGGAGTGATGGCGTGGATCAAGGGTGACAGTGGATGGATTGAACACTGTCCTGTGAGTAATTAGCATACTTGATAGGGGGCTTACATTTCCCCAAATAGACTGTGGAAGAGCACCAACAGTACAGGCTGCTTTTTAATTTATTCTGATTTCTTATTAAAGATGACAAGGGCCGGACTGGGACACTGGGACTAAAAATCAGCCCTGGCATTTAAAATCGCACAGGCCCACCTGCTGTGGGCTCCAGGCACAGTATTGTTGCACGTTTAAGTGGCGTTGCTGGTGCAGTGCAACATGAAGCATCAGCACAAACATGTGTATCACGCTTTGTCTTCTGCCCACCCTGATCAATTCCCTTGTCGTGCAAATCACCTGGAGCACCAGGAAAATGCACAATACCATAATGGTTTTTATTAAACAAAAATATATATATATATATATATATATATATATATATATATCTATAATATAAAAGCCTAGTGGCGGGTGTTAGTCTGTATGTGTGTGTGTGTGTGAAAAAAAAAAAACAAGCTGCAGCTCCACCAAGCTGGGCGGAGTTATACACTGTTATAAAATCATGGACCACGTACGTTCAAGCGCAGACTTTCAAACACATAGAAGATGTTCAATATGGATATAGGCTCCTCTCACTTGATGATAAATGATTTTCCTTGTCTATAGGTGGGTACACCAGACCTATAACAAACTCAGACAACACAAAACACGGACAATAATAGTGCAATATGTACACAACTTAATAATGATAGTCCCAAAAGAAGTCCCAAAGATAGATCTTCTATATTCATTCACTTTGTGCAGGGAACGGAAACGACACCAATCAAAAATTCTGTGTTGTTCATATCCAACTCCCCCAATGATGTTATACTTACAAGAATGCAGATGGTATTGGGCATCTCGTATATGTATACTCAGAAAACTCTCTTTCACATCCCATCTCAAAGTAAACTCCACCGATTGAATGATGCAAAAAATAATAATAATAAAACACAATCTGGTGCACTAACTTTTAAAAAAACATGTTTATTGCATAACCAGCATGTCATGTTTAACAGATTAAAACATGTATAAAAAGGTAATGTATATATTCGTACCAGATTTAGCTGTAATCATGCGTGTATAATCAAACATCCAGTTATATCAGATAAACGTCCAGCAACAGGAACACGAATCAGCTTATACCCTACGCGTTTCGACTCAAGACAAGAGTCTTTCTCAAGGTTTTGATTATACACGCATGATTACAGCTAAAGCTGGTACGAATATTTACATTACCTTTTTATACATGTTTTAATCTGTTAAGCATGACATGCTGGTTATGCCCAATACCATCTGCAGCCTATATCCATATTGAACATCTTCTATGTGTTTGAAAGTCTGCGCTTGAACGTACGTGGTCCATGATTTTATAATATTGTATTTTGGAGGGAGGTGGACTCTCCATTCCACGTATTAGGCTGCAATCTTAGTGAAGTGCCACATCATCCTACATTGTGTATAACAGGAGTTATACACTGACCTACTAAAGTCTTAGTGTGTGTGGGAAAAAAACTCAGAAAGGGCTGAAATTTGGTATACTAAGATGTTTTTAATTTGGTAATTTAATTTGTTAATTGTTAAAAGTGTTTATAAAGATTTTAAAAATATATATATATATATATTTCTTGAAGAAGAAGTGACAGTTGGGAGTGGTTGGTGGTTGCCGGGGGTGACAGTTGGGAGTGGTTGGTGGTTGCCGGGGGTGACAGAGCGAGAGGAGTGTGATACTCAGGACGCTGAGAGAGATCCCTGTGTCTGGATAGACATCTGGATAGATGTGGCAATAAAGATGAAGGATGAGGTGATGGAGAAAAATGATGAGGTGGTGACATGTGGACAAAACCACGTTAAAAAAGGGCGCTTACTGTCTAAGATCCAGTATAGTTTCGAAATGGAAACAACGGATGTGCCCTATACGTCATCCGCCTCAAATCCAATTTTCAAATGGTTTAGCTGGCACGAATATGTCACAGTGGGCTCCGGCAGAGCACGAGTAGCTTCAAATATCTCACCCCCTCCCTCCCCAACAGCCCTCATAGAAGAACCCCAGCCTAATGAATAGGTTCTGCCTGTGTGTCATTAGAGCTACCTAGGTACTAATATGTCCCCATGTGGTGTATTATGAGAAAGACCAATGTGTATATTTTATTTCTGCTTCTTAAAGTAACGTGCATGTTATAAGATCGCTGTTTCAATTGAGTGACTCCCCCCCCCCCCCTGCGTGGGGGTTCCCCCCCCTTTTGTTACCCTTTCGTTTGTCCCTTCAACTGTGCTTGTTACCCTTCTTTTTTCTGTACCCCATTTAACTTTGAAAAACCCAATAAAAAATGTATTGAAGTAAAAAAAGGGCGTTTACGTCGGGAAGTAACGCTCTTCCCCTGAGGAGGCCTGGGCTAGGCCCAAATGCATGACAAGAACCTTTTTAACACCTTAAGTAGCTTGATTTGACTAGAATGCATGAGTATCATGCACGGGTTAACTTGTATATATATATAAATATATATATATATAGTTAAAATACAATGTATAATGTGTCCATTCTTCTTCCCCCTGAACCATATAAGAATTTTTTCAAGACGCAATGGACATAGTAATTTATTGAATCATAATAAACTATACATAAGCCACATCATCAAACCAAAACTAACTTCAGTATTTGATATAACAAATAAAATTAACATGGAAAACATAAACATTGCACAGAACTGCAATAAAATACCTATTTACTGCAGTTTAAAAAAAACATAAGCCAACATGACCCCTTCCACCAGGTACAAGAGGCTCTGCTCCTGGACTTCTATCACCTCTGCTGTAACTTTTATTAGGTATATTTACCATAGACTTATTTGGACATCAGACGGTATAAATAAGCTTAAGCAACATCTAAAGATTACAACATTGTACTGAATTATATAGCGGTATAGTTATTGCTCTTAGTCTCTCCAGTGTGGGCGAGGAGTGCTATAAATGTTGTATCCTTTACATATCACTTAAGCTATTTCCAGATAAGTCACTTAGGATCATTTTAATACTTGAAGGTAATTTCAGGCTATGTTAAATATACCTAATAAAAGTTATCATTTAGATTTATTGTTTGTTTATAAGAGTCAATAAAATATAATATAAGAACAAATTCCGGCACTGAGCTTACTTCTTATCAGTTGGAAAAGAAGGTTGCAGCTGTAATAGAGGACCTTGCTGTATGTCCCAACTGAAGACGGAAAAATGTATAAAAATACAGCGCTGACAGAAAACTGGTGCAAATAATTAAATAAATTTGATTAAACTCACTAAGACAGAATAAATGAATGGGATGGTTCTCTGCAAAAATGAAACATAAAGGGCCTGAGTCATTAAGGAGAGCAAAGCATAAAAAAGAAGTGACTTTACACCTTGGCAAAACCATTTGCATTGGAGGGCGAGGTAAATTTAAAACGTGGGGACAGATTTGTAGTTGGGATAGGACATGTTAAAGTAATTTAAATGTCAGTGTAAAAATAAAGCTATCAAGTATTTGTGTGTTACATGAAAAAAGTCAGTATTTTCCTTATATGCAAAATAATAAACTAATTTGCACCCCTTGCATTGTAACATGGTTTGTTCAGGAGCAAACTTACTTCTTTTTTTGCTTTGCTGTCCTTAATGACTCAGGCCCATATAATTTCACACAGTAGACGTCAATACAAAACCAAAAAATAAAAATCATTCTAAAATAAATAACTAATCAGGTACATAGCATACACTAAAAGACTAAATC
The DNA here is from genome assembly GCF_038048845.1 of Mixophyes fleayi. Classification (NCBI taxonomy): domain Eukaryota; kingdom Metazoa; phylum Chordata; class Amphibia; order Anura; family Limnodynastidae; genus Mixophyes; species Mixophyes fleayi. The sequence goes on along the minus strand of NC_134405.1, from coordinate 28,337,427 downwards.
AGCACAAATACTGCACAATTAACAATGTGTTAAACAAGTTGTATACCCAACAATAGTTGGGTATACAAGCAGCTGGTACCATATATAATGTGGGATATACCGAGCGCGGGCTTATTTTTCTCTGGTTTTGTTTCAAAATATTGCCTTTTTGTCATAGCAGCTGTCCATCAAGCCTATTTAAGGCACATTTGGGTGTGGCTCACAAGCCAGCCTTTGCTAGATGTAAACCCCTATACCTGGGAGGTGAGTGCATCTGATTTTGGCTGCATTTTAATAGTGTTTAAAGCATATAGGTCAGTGTAGGACCTGCATATAATGAGGTACCCTTGACGTTGGGATTCAGGCTTGGGTCTTTTGATCAAGATGTGAACTAATGCCTCATGTTTTCATTTTGCTGGACACACACAGATATGCAGTTTAAAGGATAAGCACTGACAACTTTCTTTTTGTTTTTTATACCCAACAATAGTGAAGCAACTTAAACAAATATTTTACTGAATGCTCCTAAATATAAATAAGTATAACTATTATCCAGCATTCAAATTTAGACAGATTGCTCAGTTGTCCCGTACCTGTTCTTGCTCTTCTCTCTTGCAGTTTTGTTGTCCTCTCACTGGCTTTTGGAAAGTTGGAGCCCTGTACTGAAAAATGCAAAAATTGTATTATAATGCAAAATGTTTACAAACCCTGAATGATTAGGATCCTTAGTTCAAACAAAACACTCCATTATGGACAGATAAAGCTACCCCATTGTACAGGCATATATAAGCAATATCTGAAGATTTGTGGTCAATCAAATTTTAACCTCTACCAACCGGAACTCACTAATATTTAATATTCTAGTGATTGCTGAGACCACAGAGAGCATCCATGTAACCACCACACAATAAAGATATCATGCCCCCAAGTTGCTCTATTTTTTAAATACCCCCTCGGTATATGCGCACATGCGCAGAGAGGAGCTGAGTCAGTGAGTGTCTGATAGCCAGATTGCTATTTCATCTAAACACAAATCGTTGAGGGTGCATGCATGCATGCCTGTACACACTGCAAAGTTACTTGCCCAATGTCGAGGGTTTTTAAACTACCCATAAAAATAGTTGGGAACGCCAGTGTCTGACGTTGGCAGATGCTTGCATTATATGCTGGAACGCCACCATGCCACGCCAGCCGGGGAACGGATGAGAGGATAGAACTTTAAACAAGCAGCTGGGACGCCAGCTCCTCTCTGCGCATGTGCGGACATACAGACGAACGAAGCGGCTGCAGTTTCCACTTTACACCATTACGGACCGTGAACCCGGAAAAACCATACAGAAGGTGATCTTCCTTCCACCAACCATAAGTCCATCATTTTACCACCTGTATGTGGCCTTCTGGACGGTTCTATCACACGTCTGCAACCGCAGAAAGTCTTCTCACTACACTCCATATATGTGGAGATATCCAGATACTGTCAGGAGATTTACCACTCGCTGAACTTTCCTGGAAAAGTGACTGTGCCCACCGGGCTTACACTGTCCCATTGGGGCTGCTTAACCAAGACTTTTGTCTGTACTACTTGTATCATTATTTACTTTTTTTTTTCAACATCTGTGAGTATTACTTTGTGTACTAGCTGCAATTAGACAGAATATACTACACATATTGTTGTTTGGTCTGCCCAGTACCTACCATGTATTTATGCTAAATAAACTGCATTTTAACACACCCATTTTCAAGCGCCGAGGTTATCTGCCATATCTATCTGTGTATTAGGGGTAGGGGACCCCTACTTCCTCAGGCAGCTCCACCCTTATTAGAAGTGCTGTACTACTTTCTATCTATTATTGCTGGTATTCACTGTCCGCACCCAGAAGTGAAACCGCACATTCAGAGACTCCTACTCCGCTGCGCATGATGTCACGACGTCTATGCCATGAAGGCATGATGTGTACGCCATGATGTCATATCGCGCAGCCGCACAAAAGGGAAACTATGCTGTTCTGCGAGCAGAGCATTGGGTGCACAGGGAGCTGGACCAGGGGGAAGCTGAGAGCCGGATTTGGGGAGGTAGTCAGGAGCTGGACCTGGGAGGAGCCAGGAGTTGGACGGGAGGAGCCAGGAGTCAGACCGGGCGGAGCCAGGGGTCGGACTGGCCTATCTAGCCAGTGGCCTTTCTGGCAAATACCTGAAGTGCCAGATGGCCAGTCCAGCCCTGAAGACATGTTATGAGAAGTCAGGGAGGTAGTCAAAAAATACAAATCTGCGTTTTCTGCTTCTAGGAGAAAATCCGGTACGTAGAATACCCAATACAGTGCCACTCTGCCAGATGAGTGCACACAGCACTCATTGCTAGTAATTATGACCATTTTCCTCTTTTCTTGAGCTTGAGAGAACCAAAAACGCTATCTGCTTTTGTCCACGACTGGAGTTCCAATGCCATTTTGTTGAAGCCAAGAGCATACCTCTCAAATGCTGTGGGACAATCCTGATTTTTGGTGAGCTTGGTTGGGTAAGTTAGGGTGAGTTTTGGGTGATTTGGGGGTGTGGGCTTATTGTTTCCTGACTGTGCCTGGAGAAATGTTGGAAGGTATGGAATAAAGAATTGAGAAACGGAGCCTTCTAGAAAGAGGGCTGGCAAAATTTGGACAACGAATATCTAGGAATACTGCGAACACAGGCAGTCTAATATTATAAAGTGGAGGAGGATGAACAGTGAAAAGAAGTATGCAAAGAAATGAGTGAATAGAGGTAAAAGAGGAAACAGTTAAAGAGGAAAAGAAACAGAAGAAGAGGGTAAGCTGGCAGCTACGGCACCAGGACTGCAGGTTCACCTCCTTCTTGTTCCTTCACAGAAAGCCTGGAGGAGATCTTCAGCCCTCTTCTTCTCAGTGACATTGTCCTGTAAGAGAGACCAGGGGGTATATTTACTAAACTGTGGGTTTGAAAAAGTGAAGATGACAATTGACTTTTCTACATAAGGAGATAACGTCTGAGGAACTAAAGACTACTGTCAAATCTCTCAAAAAAACATCTGCCCAAGGCGCTGACAGCTTCACAGCTTCACATATTATATAAAAAAAATGCCCCCAGCCCTCTCCCCCATGCTTTTAGACTTGTTTAATTCTATTCTTCTGGGTAGGCAGTTTGACGGAGCCAGTGCCAGAGCTAACATAGTTGTAATCCCTAAAGAGGGATTGCAACTAGTCAATGTGCGAATTACCGGCCAATCTAACTATTAAATGTCAATTTAAAACTATTCGCCAAAATTCTAGCTTATCGCCTCACTCGGGTGATTACCTCTCTGGTCCACCCGGATCAGGTGGGTTTCATCCCTAGCCACCAAGCGGCGGATTACACTAGAAAGGTTATTAACTTAATACATGCTGCTAATAAACTTAAGACTCCTGCTCTGGTGGTGGCTCTTGACGCAGAAAAAGCTTTTGACCATGTTTCGTGGCCTTCATGCCCAAAGTCCTTAATGCTTCTGGCATCCATGGTCCTTTTCTCAAAAGAATTGCTTTGTTATATTTCAATCCCTCAGCTATAATTTTAGCAAATGGATGTGCCTCCTCGTCTTTCATGATTCGTAATGGTACTAGACTGGGATGTCCTCTTCCTCCCTACTCTTTGCATTAATGATGGAACCCCATGCTGATAAAATCCATCTCAATCAAAACATCTCTGGAATCTCAGTGGGTACAAGATCATCTAAATTAGCACTCTATGCAGATGACGTACTCTAAGCTGTTACAAATCCTTATGTTTCGGTCCCTTATGTTTTTTCTGAAATTAAAAATTATGGCCTGCTCTCTAACTTTAAAATTAATTCAGATAAAACCGAAGCCCTAGCTTTTAACTTTCAATCTATTGCTCAAAAATATTTGCAAGACACTTTTAAATTTAATTGGCAATCATAACATATTAAATATTTAAATTAAATATTTAGGGATCAAGCTAACCAAATGTTACGATAAATTGTTGGCGACCAACTTTCCCCTTAAAGTGCGAACTGTGCTCCTGGAATTCCCAAATCATATCATTGGTTGGTAGAGTAATAAAAATAAATATCCTCCCCAGAATTCTTTATTTATTTCACATCCTTCCAGTGCACCAAAAATGGTGGCCTTGGCCTCCCTTGCCTCCATAAATATTTATCATCACATCTCACTCAAGCAGTTTTGGCCCATGCATGCCCTTACTTTAGCTTGAAGGTTAATAGACCTTCTCCAGATTTTTTTTTATAATTCTTTATTTTGGTTAGTCAAACAGGCAAATACAAGGAACATCACTGTAATGCTGTTGTACAAACATAAAATTGGCATGTTGCATCCAGAAGAAGCTTATGAGGAAAAGTGACCAATAATTTATAATTTTATATGCAATATAATTTATTTTTTATTTATTTTTTAAATGTGGGAGGTGAATGGAGGGGAAGGGCAGTTGGGTGGGAAATTGGGGTGGGGGGTAGGGAAGTTGGCCAAATAGAAGGGGGTGTAAGAATGTGGAAGGTGGAGAATATGAAAGGAATTCAGAGAAGTAAGGTAGTATAGCGTGTAAGAAAGTCAAAGTCACCACACTACACATGGGTCGTCGTGGGAGAGCTAAGGGCTGGAGGAAAGCGAGCGTTCCGCAAACTGCCATGGGGCCCATAAAAACATGGCCTCTATCCTGGAGGTAATAGTTAATCTGTTCCATGGTCGCCTTCTCAAGAATTTTAATCTCCCAGTATTTTATTCTGGCTTGAAACAAAAGACCATCCCTCTTCATACCCTCAATCCTACTGTACGTTTCTCACTTGAAATATGGAAATATTGTATACACACTTTCAAACTCATAGATAATCTCTCCCCTCTTTGGAACAACCCAACATTTCCACCTGGAACTAATCCTAAGTCTTTTGCCCTTTGGACTAAACATAATATTATATTTCTACCTGATATAGTTCCAATGGGATACTTTCCTACCTTCCCTGAGCTCTGCGATTGTCTTCACCTCCCACCTTCAACTTTTTACCAGTATGTACATGATCTACCTGCCGTCTATCTTCTCTAGAGAATTTCTGTCTTCATAGATCATCCTCTAATTGTATAACATCCACTTCTTATTCTCTACTAATGAATAATAATCTACCTGATAAGGAGAACCATGAGGTGCATTGGGAGGAAGACATGGCTGAGGTTCTCGAGCCTGAAGAGTGGAAGGAGATTCGGAGGCAGTTTCTAAATCTTCAATCTCCACTCAGATAAAAGAAAATTCTTATAAACTTTTATTTTGCTGGTATTTGGTCCCCTCCAGGCTGAAAGCTATTTATCCGACGGCCTCAGATCTGTCCTTATTCATAAAATAACCAGTCTAAGATTTCCACTCATTCGCTCTTACTTTCTTCTCCCTCGTCTACCCCCTGATATACATAAACTTATTTGGAAACTCCCAAGCCACATTCTCACAGCCGCAAGATGTTTAATAGCTGGAAACTGGAAGCAAACTGAATGTCCTACTATCTCTGTGCTGATCAAGAATGTTTGACAGATATATGATTTAGAACACTTGACTAGTATATTGAATGACCGTCATAACCAGTTTCTCTCGACATGACATCTTTGGCAAGACTATTTTGTCTCTTCACAACACATTTCTCAACACTTTGCATCTTCAATTTTGAGAACATGATTATATTTTTGAATCTCTCTCTATTTATCCCTACTTCTCCCTCTGACATTAATCCCCATACTAACAATCCCGTCTCTCCTCCCCCCTCTCTTTCTTTCCTATTCTCTTCCCTCTCGGTCCCTCCCCTTCCTTTACCTAGCACTGATTGTGCCACACAACTAATTTAGCCCATGGCTTCATTTTTGAATTACATGTGTTATAATATTGTGATGTTAATTTATACCTGCCTGTAACGTTACTTATGTACTTATCTTAAAGCCTGGGACTCGGTCCATTTTCTCTTTCTGTATCTCATACGATGGAAAAACTTCAATAAATTTTTTTTACAAAAAAAAAAGTGGAGACGCTGCCTATGGTAACCAATCAAATTATAGTTATCATTTATTAGTACATTCTGCAAAATGACAGCTAGAATCTGATTGGCTGCTATAGGCAATCTTTCCACTTTTTCAAACCCGCACTTTAGTAAATAAACCTCATGTAGTCCTTGATGACCACAGCTATTAGATATCTTACCTCATCCTCCATTATAGATTAAACTACCAGAGGAGAAGAGTGGCTTTAAAATAGAGTCGCCAATTACAGAGGGTCAGCCCATGTGGACTCATGAGAAGAATCTATTCTCTCTGCCAAACCTGGGCCAAGTCCATTTGTGAAAGCAGCATAAATGGGAAGAAGGTGATTTGCCTTATAAACTATTGGTTCCCAGACTATCATGGCAAAGGACTAGTATGACCTCCTTTTTTAGGGAGCAGGGACAGATTCAGGGCAGCAGGTGACAAAAGTTAGCAGAGATCAATCTCTGCTGTGGCTGAAAAATCTCTGACCCAGATCCATATTCGCCTTCTCCAAGGTCAGACTGTAATGGCGTATATTACAGGTAAGAGCGCATGTTTAGGAGTTCACTGGCCTTTGCAGAGAGCAGAAGTGCTAGGGAGAATATCTCAAAGACAGCATTGAGTGATGTGGCGATGACTGGATGGACCCTGGGTAAAGTGCTGCATGGAAAAAATTTCATACGTCTCCTGAACCTGAGATCAGAAATTCTGAGCCTTTGCGTCAACATCAACATGGATGAGGAGCACAATTTCCTTGGAAAACCGATTGCGTCTACACATAATATGCATATCAAGGCAAAAACAGGGAGGGAGGTGTGCAGTCAGAAGATCCTAACTTCCAAGTGGCCATGACCATGGAAAAGAAGGTTGAAGTATAGAACATCCTGTTGAAGATTCGAGTGGCTATCTCAAATTGCAATGAAGACTTTTAGGAGACTACGTCCATCTGTCATTGTATCCACACAGGGAACACTTTGCTGGTAGTTGAGAATTACATGCATATCCCAGTGGGAGTCTTCCAGGAGGAAGTATCCATACTTGAGGCATGTCATCTGCAAGGAGGGAGTGACACACAGAGAAGGTGTCTGCCATGCAGTGGACATCTCCCTGGTAAACAGTTGAGGTTTTAGCATTCATAGGCCTGGTGGGAAATTTTTGCCACTACATCAAGAACATTGACTATTGTGCATTATCTATGTACCTAATGAGCTCTCCTATAGGACTCTATTCCATTGTTTGGAGGGGCAATGCTTTGTAAATGAAGTTTTGTGTGGTTCGAGGTGTTCTGCGAAACAGACCGTGTCAGAGATCTTCAAACATCTTGCCTTTCGGTTTGTCTTCTGAATGTCATTTTGCTCTGAATTTGTAAAATTACAGCCAATATATTCCACTTTGTGATGTTGGACTGGGTATATGACTGGGAATATTTAAGGTCAAATTCCTTCAGCAATATGGGCAAAATTTTGTGGTCAAATCTTAAATGAGGCAATTGATTTGCGGAACACTTTTGAAAGTTGCACTCACCTCTAGCTGCAAGCAATGTCAATATTAATATAACCTAACACTGGTCAGAAAGTGCATGTGTACAGGTCCATCTGCCTAAATTATTACTGGGACTATCAGCATTAGACCACACTTACCAGGCCTTCAGAGAGCGCACAGAGAGCTTACAATCATATTACGTACCACATTCAGATATTTGTACCTACCATATTGAAAACTTCCACAGGTAACTGTATGCATCATATATCAACTCTTTTCTGATGCAGTTTGGATATGCTTATATTAAGGCTTTCACTAATGGTAAGTCTAGGGTTAAAAGTTAAGGTAGGTTCTTATTTACTGCTTGGTTAAGAATGTAATGTAAAAGTTATGGTTAGTATTATGTTTCCTTTAAACGGGGAGGACAACCCCACCCACTTTGATTATATGTCTTCTTCTGCTAGAAAATCAAGGGTCAAAGACACAAACTTTTTTACGGTTGTTGTCCATGCTTAATTGATATGTGAGGGGCTGGAGGGCTAGGAGGGGAGGTGTTCTGTAGAGCCCAGATTAAATGTCTAGCTTTCTACTATTAAAAGGACCATGATCCAAGTCTAGTAATATACAATAGACTTTACTTTTAGAAATATGAAAACATGCAGCAACTGAATGTGTTTTTTCTGAGAAAGCAAAGCTGTTCGAAACATACAGTTCTCCTCTCTCTGCAACAAATAAAAATAAAATATGTTCTTTAGGCTCCAGTTTAAAATAATTTAGTGATACCAGCTGACTACAGTAAGGACTCAGAAGTATGGCATTGTACGGTGTTACCTGCTTCATACCCCACTGAGCTTACAACTCCTCACTAAGGGCCTGATTCATTAGTGATCTTATCTGCCGTTTTTTGCTTATCTTAAGCAAATCCACTCTGTTCATGCCCAGAAAAGGGAGACAAGAATCAAAATCCACTGCGTAAGTGAAGAATTTCTTAAGTTAATATGAAAATCCATCTTAACTTTACTCTTATCTCCCTGATTCTTCTTAAAATAAGCATCTTAACTTTTGCACAGGATAAGATCACTAATGAATCAGGCCCTAAGTTATCACTGATCTGAGATACTATTCGACTATTAAATATTGTAATTTACCAATATATATTACAGACAAGTCTATACTTCAATTTATACAAACAGAAAAGATCTGACTTTAAATTAAAACAGAAGAAATTAAATGGATCTCTCTGAGTTTACATAGTGAATATCTGAAATCTGATCAAGGGTTACATTGTAACTTAATGGAAATAAATCAGGCATATTAGGAAGTGCTGTATGCTGTACAAATATCTAAATGAGTGAATAGAGGAGATAAAATCAGTATTGTATTAAGCCTAATATGCTAATAAATTAAGCGTAACAGCGAGGCTTTGCGGTTTGATACTGCTATTTTATTACACTTTATTTTGCACTTGATTCACTTTATTGTTTTTAAAAATATTTTTCTAACAGGCTGACTCCAAAAGAGAATGAAGGAATGTTTAATTTTTCAATAGATACCAATAAAGTTGATACATTTTATTATAAAAAGAAATAAATCACAGAGGGTCCCAGCAAAAAAAGTTTCTCTCTCTTTTGTCCTATAGAGCTCTGTACGGATCGTCTCCTATGTAAATGTACTTGTATCTACCTCATTCTTATGAATATAATTGCAACTTAACTGTGGCCCCTTCCCTTCTCTCTCTTTAGTGAACACTGAGCAAAAACAAGTATTAAGATGATCTGCGATCACCTTATCTCCATCAACAAGACTAAACCAGAATACACATCTTTGTCTTCATTGAGAGAACATATATAGCTAAGGGGCCCTTTACATTTGTATTAGTTGGAAATGTTTAACATATTTGTGTTTGTCCGATCGGACTTGGGGTAAGGACCTTCATTAAATGAACATTGTGTAATCACTGTGTATAGGACTTATATGGCTGTTAGGTACCAGAAACAATGTAGTTGATTATCACGGTATTCTTGGGAAGAGTCCTAAAACTCACTTATTGAAAAACATTTCACACTAAACACTTCAGTTGTTTACAGTGCACACTTCTTTTCAGAACTTCACTCATAATTCTGTTTAGGGCAGCTAAATACTTTTCCTGTGCACCATTTAAATTGTAAGCTCTTTGGAACAGGGAATTCTCAGTTTCTATTGGTATTGCAACACAATATAATGATGTCACTATACAAATAATTAAAACATAATTAGTCGCCACCGAACCATACAATCCTGATGGAGAACACAGCTGATGGCTCCTTATAAATTGTGACCGCAATATTCACATATTATATGTGTTAGGGGCAGAGTAGCGTGAGATCCTCAACTGCTAGAAGCGCTTCGCCAGATGTTCACCTTTAGCAGCCCTCTTTCCAGACACTTGTTGCATTCCACAGCACTCGGTGGCCCCCAGGACTTAAGCTTGGGTAGCAGCAGTTGTTGATCTAGCAATTGCCGACAGGAAAGGATAGAACACAGTGGGAGGTAGTGAGCAACCAGGATGTCATTGCAAAACTCTGAGCCAGACAGGCAAGGGTTAATGTGGCATAGTCTGCCACTTGTCCCGTGCATTGGACAGCACACCGTGACAGGTAGTGATTAACCAGACTGTAAATAGCAGAACTTTGAGCCAGACAGGCAAAGTTTAATGCAGCATACAGACAAGCTAGAGATCAGGGCAGGTAAAGATATATATGCAGATCAACAAGCAAAGAGTCATGAGTGGAGAAGAAAGCAAAATCCTTTAAACAATCTGGGTCAAACACTGATAGCAGAAAAGGTCAGGATACAAGGCGTCACTAGGTCAAACAGGAATTATCACCAGCATTGGTATGAAGCCAGAACGAGGTTTATAAAGGCACCAGCACCACACAGAAACTGCAGGATGAGTGTGGTAAGTGATAGCACACCTGAGCTGCCAGACTGAGAGCTGAAGGAAGCTAGTAACTATTTACCTAGCAACCAGCTGAATCAGTGAACTGTCAGAATGATCCTACACATAGTAGTAGCAGTAATAGCACAGATGACAGATCAAAGAAACAGGAGCGATCCTTATTTCTTAACAATATATAAGTACAGCCAGGGTCTGTCAGGGTAAGGGCAGGATAACTTCGGGGTAGGTTACAGGACTTTTTTCGGGCTGCATCCACTTTGTGGAATCCCCTACCTCGCACAGTAAGACTTTCCTCTAGTCTTCAAACCTTCAAGCTTTCTCTGGAAACCCACCTCTTCAGGCAAGCTTATAATATTCTTCAACCACCATTTTAATCTCCCTAGGTTACCCAATTACCACCCTCTACACAGTTAACACAAGACAACAACCCTCTGACCAACACTGGTACACACACAGCCCACTCAATACTTTTACCTTTGCATTCTAGCTGGTCCATTGTGCAATATGATGTAGCACATGCCCTTGTGTTTCAAACTCCCATTGTCCCATAGATTGTAAGCTTGCGAGCAGGATTCTCTTACCTCTCTGTCTGTATGTATTACCCAGTATTGTTTTATTAATGTTTGTTCCCAATTGTAAAGCGCTACAGAATTTGCTGGCGCCATATTAATAAATGTTAGAGATGATGATTGATGATGATAAGGTCAGGAAGGGTATGATAGGATAGGGATAACTGTAGGGAAGAATAGAGGTAGGCTACCATATGATTTTTTTTATGTGACGTATAAAAAATACAAACTACTGTTTTCAGTTTTTACTTTATTTTTTTTTAATTTTTAGAGTCTGGTAGATTGACAATTTTATTGCATAAGAGGCTGAGTATCTTCAATTGCTCAATGATTGACATAGTCATCATGTATTAAGAGAGCTACTCAGTAGAATCACATGAAAATATTATTTGGCACATATATAAGATGTATACAATCAAAAGGCCCTGTAAAAGATTACAAGTTCCATTCAAGCAGACCAGTTTTAATAATCAATAGTTTTAAAAGTTATAAAATGATATAAAATTGCACTCATACATTATCTCTTGTATCTCACATCAACATATAATTGCAGATTTTCCATATACAAAGAAAGATGCAGCCCCCAGGTGTGCTCAGATAACAGTATCCCCAGCAACGCGTTTCAATACTCATCGCTATCTTCCACAAGCATCAGGGAACACGTGTATAAGTAGTGGGAGCTACTTTCTTATATATACTTAGGAATGTGCTACACATGTGTAATAATCACTAACTAGAAAATCCCATCAACATAAAACTTATATTAAATATTATAATTAAGTTAATTACAAGGTACCACGTTAGAATAATCACAAACCAAATTGAATGTCACTGAAAAACATAGTATAATAACAATCATAAAACTCTTTTGGGTTTATAGTGCCTATATTAAAAATCCAATAGATCTCTCTTATACAGAGAATATTTAAACGAGTATCTATGTCCCAAATTGACAACTTCAGTTCTCTGTATTTTAGAAATGTTGGATCTGATTGATGAAATTGTGTCAATTAGTTTGATCCCTTTATAATCTTTATGGAATTTTGAGCCTAATCTCTCTTGTTTACCCGCATCATTAATAATTAGAGTTTCTACATTATGAAGCAGGTGTCACTTATCAATAATGTCTACTTTCTATTTGATGGATTTCAAAAAATCATGATTATATTAATTTTGAATAAACATATATAAGAGAATTGCTTTGTAACTTCTGATTTTCAAAATGTAGTATTAACTCTATTATCTGTAATACTCCACCTTCAATATAATGCCAGTTTTGCCCCTTTTTTCCATTTGGCAGTATAAATAGTGAGCACTAATATAAAAATCACATGGATAGCCTTGTGTGGGGTCTATTATAACATCCTATATTTGAACAGGATGCTGTCTGTTTACTGGGTGTCCGCCAAAGATCCACTTACTCGATCTAAAATAACCTTTTATATGTAGACAGTTACCAAGTACATAAACAACTGCATTTCTGCCCATGTGACACATTATACTCCCCAGCTGGGATCACCCTCTGACATGCCCACTTTCCTTCCCTGTACCTTGGCTACTCAAGCATGCACTGTATGAAGAAGTGCAGTGATGCCCAAAATAATTATTGTGCAATGCCCCTGCATACTTCACGGTAATTGACAATGGTAGTATTGGTGTTGGAGAAGGACATAAAGTATTCTCCATCTCCTCTTTCATTGTTACTGTTGATGTCTGTCACTAGCATGCTTCTCATGCCATGATTAGTCTTTGTGTCACCATGCTCTTCCTCCTGAGTTAACTGTGAGAGGCACAGGAATGGAGGCATCTGGAACGAAGGGGAAACAGGCTGTTTGGTAGGAGGCAAGATGAGAAGCTTGTCTTTACTGTCAGTGGTATTCTACTGTCTGAGACAAGGTTCTCACCTCACCTTATGGTAGAAATGTTCTCGGGCATACTGCAACATCATGGTTTTATGAGACATTGGATATATGTAAGACTGGAGATTTTATTTAGTTTGAAATATTGAGACATGGCTTTCCAATGGATATGGGGAAGTCCTGGATATGACCTTCATTTCTGGGATATCCTGCCTTCACGTATGTAAATGGAGGATCTTCACAGTAATAATAATAATATGTTGAATGCTCTAGAAGAAAAGGTGGCATCAAAGAATGAACAGATAGCATTACAATTGAGTATCTTTTCACTAAAAAACAAGGACTATTGGATGTATGGCATGTTATAGAGGCAATATGGGTCATTTATGTACACAAGACAGAGTAAGAATCCCACAAGCCCTTTTGCAATGTCACAAAAGTGTAGTTGCAGAACTTGCAGACATTTTTTTTCACAGGATGAGAGATAAACGTTGCTGATTGTTCTTAGTTTTGTATCTATTTTTAGGTTCCTTTATCTTGGATGTGCAGATGGTCCATGAGCATGGCTCATTGTGGACATTCATCTGTAAACTCTGGAACCTGTTAAGATAAGTACAATTCACATTGTGGCCTATGGTAGACAATTGGTTTTCACAGTTTGGCTTCAAAACCCCTAGATGTTCATTTCTAACAGTAGCTGTTTTCTCATTCGGTTGAATGGAGTTAACCCTTCCAACAGTTGATTGAATTCAGCCCTGAGATTCTCCTCTGCATACAAGACACAAATAACATCACTCATTGCAGGCAGACCTTTTATCCCCATCTTTAACTGTTGTAAGAAATGGACCTTGGCAGACACTGGGTCATTTCCAAACAGGTCAACTTCCAAGACATGCATTCCCTTTGCCAAAGGAACTGTGTATAGAGGGCTACCAAGGCTGAGGAACCCAGGGGAAGAGTTATTTATTGATGATAGAAGTGGATCAGAGGTGTGAGGGCCCTGAGTAGTAGATCTGGGGTCAGATGAGGGAGTAAGTGTAGCTGGAGTGATCACACTGTGTTCATGGCTGGGTTGATGTCTTTTTATGTCACTTTTAGTGTAATTACAGGAGAAGGCTAATAAATCACTTGTACCACACAAGGGTGTGTAAATCCACACAATCCCTTGTTCAATGAGTAGCTCCAGGTTGGCTCTCTGGGTAGTAATAGGAAGCCAGTCCTGAATCAATATTTCCCCAGGAAGCAGCTCTTTTGCTATCTTAGTTTCCTCAAAAAGTTTAAGCACCTCAGTAGGTCCAAGTACACAGTGGTTTTTGGATGTTTGTAAATTGTCCACTCGACCTTCTAGCAACTTGAGCGCTCGTTCCAGCTGGTCAGAGGGAAGAAGCACTGATATGACAGCCTAATGGAGAACACATAGAACAAATGAGAATGTATCCAAAGCTGAAGAAGTGGAAATATAGGAGAACAAACTTCAATAGCAAACATGATTAATGGGTGGGTTTTAGGAGGGAGCGGAGATGTAGAACAGAATAGATGGGAAATAGTCTGGAGAGGAAAAAAGAAAAACAGGCTGAGCGTGAAGAGAGGAGAGAGTAGAATAAATGAAGGAGAATAGGTTGGAGTAAGTGTAGAAGGATAATATAGATTAAAGTAAATTTAGAGCATTGTGGAGATAGAGATGGGTGTAAGGTCTCAGCTTGGCGACAGAGACAAAAGTGAGGGTAGGATGGATGCTTTTGCTTTACTTCCTAAATAATACTATGCTTTTATATATTCTCTCTCATTTGTAACCTTTCCGTTTTTCTCTGTTCCCAAACCTAATTTTTCTTTAGCTCCCACAAATCAAAGCTGTCCGCTTCTCACCAATAGGACGTTTATAATTGTCAATGCGAATGGGTGCTTAAAAAAACCAATGAGAGTGCTGGGTGATAGCCTGTGGTCTAGTCTTGGAGCCTGAAACATTTTCATTCTACATTTGGAAAAATTAAATTCATCTTCAATCTGGGTTTATAATTGTCCCTGGATTACCAACTAAATAAAGATTGGGGTTTGGGATTTAAGTTAAATCAATGGGGATGCACATTTACCAAAATCAGTAACCTTTGGAAGAAAAAGTGTTTTGCACAATTATTGGTTAGGATTCCATGTATATTGCACTTACAAAGTATATTTATTTTAATATACTACTCAGTGGTCAAAGTGGAAATTTAGAAGTGGTGGTGTGGAAAATATAATGGGAATATAAATGATTGAAATTTGACAGTTTTACAATGAAGGGAGTAGAAGTGTTGGTATGGCAAACCACCGTATACACCCCCACTTCCATCACTGATGCCACTAAAACAGGCCTGTCCAACCTGCGACCCTCTAGGTGTTGTGAAACTACAAGCCCCAGCATGCTTTGCCAGTAGACAACCAGTTGATAGCTGGAAGGGCATGCTGGGATTTGTAGTTTCACAACACCTGGAGGGTCGCAGGTTGGACAGGCCTGCACTAAAAGGAAGCTATTTTAGCCTCAGTAATTTGTTGACATATTGGTGTGGATGGCGTGGCAAAAATGGTTGGATTAGGTGTCTGGTTAAATTTTGGCTTGAATTTTTTGTTGCCTTCAATGTTAGGAGGAATGAGAAAGCCAATAAGTACAACCTAGACACAATGGAGCTCAAGTAGAGTTGGATGCACATCTGTTTTATTTGTATAATCTACACATTTATGTAGCTTGCATGTGTACCAAAAACAAATGTAAACCTACATTCATATATAGATTATTGCGCATCTTGCACTTACGACTCCTGACAAATGGAAAGCAGAACATGGGAGGGAAAGGGGAATGTAACTCTAGCAGAGTAAAGGTATGTATACTTAATTGAGACTCAAATATTTTGAGGGTGCTGGAGGGCTGGTTCAAACATACGCGATGATGATGACCATCAGGAGCACTATCTAGCTGCTTCTGATTGGCTACCTAAATATTGATTCCGCTAGAAGATAGTACTTAAACCATCTGTGTGGCAGCTGTCTTATATGAAGTTGTGGCCGTCGATTTGCATTACTTAATTTATTTTTTCATTTGGACTACTGCAGGAAAGATGATAATTTGAAAGGGGAAAACAACAGATGTGTATTTTTTATTTGTGTCTTTATGTAATTATTTTTTCTTTTGAAAACGTGACTTGCATTTATTAATAATTGTCCAGACACTATTCTTTCTTGTGTATATGACACTTCACTATATTATTATACTATGTACAAATAGGGTAATGGGACTTCAGCATTTACTGCTTACACTATCAATCCACTCTCTACACTGTTGTGTAAATATAGACACTTGTGCACAAGATATACTGTATGTCTGGTGCCAGTGCTACTGTTTTCTAGCTGAAATAAACAAATCGAACATATGCATGAAAATACACATTTCCTTACATGTGTCTTGCGCATGGTTGGGGCGGAAATACATTCTACACATGAGATATAATATGTGTGTTATGCACATGAAATAAAGTTCAAATGAAAGTCAAAATAGGCTGTGTAGTTAGGAGATAGGAGTAACATGAAGATCGGTAGCGGCCAGAGACACTGAGAATGGAGATAAGGAGATGAAAGCAACCTTGGAGTTGAGCAGTGTGTACTTCTTTAGCATGGAGGGTGGAGGATCCTCTGCACGGGTCAGACGGACTGTTTTAACCTCAGGGTGGTCAGATCGCAGAGTGTCCATACAAAAGTTTTCAATTATACCAGCCACCCCACGTCCTCTTAACCAGGGGACTACTCGAAGACCTTCCAGCACCGCAGTGACTCCACCATCAACCAGTATGAATGACTCAAATCCCACCTGAGTGGAGAAAACCCAGTGAGACATACATATCACCATATAGCAATTTCAACTTTAATGCAGTTCAAGGATTTGTGGAGTCGTTACATACATAAATACTGGGCCAATGGTGACTGAATTGCCGGGGCAGCAGAAAGCCACGTGGAGTCACCCCAGCTGTTCATAATTCAATATCTTTTCTACATTTTCTTTCTTATTATATTTTATCTGTACTTATGCTGACAGTGGGGGGGACATGTGTGCGAGGGGGGCACATAACTGCGGCATAAATTCACGATCATGCTTAATTACTGAGAGAAAATATTTAAGATTAAGTGCACACAGTTATGTTTTGACAGATGAATGGAGAAGACGCAGAAACTAACATTGAGATTATTGATCTGTATTGGGAGATGTCAAAGCAATACACATTGATGGACCAGGGTCTCCACAGAGACTGGTGAAGTGATGGGCAATATGATACCTTCAAAAGGGCTATGCTGTACCCTCAATTAATAGGAATGTCCTAGAATGACCGCCAGACCTTTTCCAGATCACTCACCCAAAAATGCCCCCACATGCCACTCAGACCTTCTCTTTTTCCAAAATTCCCCCACATGTCCGAAGACCATCACGTGCCCCTAAAACTTCCACGTGACACACGGACCTCACACTTGCCATAAAATATCCCCGCATATCACTCAGACTTCCCAACATCCCCACACTCACTGGGAGTCACAGTGACCATCAAATACTTATTTAATAACCACTATTTAGTCATTAATGAGTAATTGAAATTAAAGATATTAATGCCACCTTCTCTAAATGTTACTCCTCATATTGTTAATGGAATTCAATAATTTTAAGCACAGTAAGGATCGAGACCATGTGATGTGGACTGGACGACAACCCCTACTCAACCTCCTCCTCAAATGTGCTGCGTGATCTCTCTGCATTTTGCGGAGGAGGTCATGTGATGTTGAAGCATGTTGCTCAGATCACATAAGGCAGACAATAAGTCAGAACGGTGCCATAGGGCTGTGGGCTTACCAGTCTGCTGGCAGCCAGGGACACCTGTTAGCAATCAGTAGAATTAGTGACCTCTATGAGAGCCTTTGTCAAGAACAGTGTAGAAATTGAATTAATGAACTCCTATGCCCACTGGATATATTACTTTTACACAGATTGGCTCTTGAGCTCTACATGGATAGGGTTGAGGAGCTGGGGTAACACCAAAAAGCATCCAAGCAAGGCCAAAAAACAGATATATTTATATGGAAACCCACACCTATTTATATGAAGAGACTCTTGAAAAACATGAGACAGTCAAGTTTCAATTGAGCTAAATCATTTTCTCTCTCATACTCACTATTTTGCCCTCAGACTTGGCCAAAAACATCCTCCGACGAGGGTCCTTCAGCCATGCATGGTATATATAAGGCAGATAGTCTGTTCCGTTGTATATTCCAACAGAGATGGACATCAACTCATCATAGTCTTCAGCGGTGGCAGGTAGGAAACGTATTTGTGCCGACATGCTGAAAATATGTGTCCGTTGAATGTTGCAGCTGCTAACACAGAGACAGAAGATTGCATATAAGTGCAAAGTTTATGAAATCTGGCACTCCCTGTACCCAATAATACACACCCAGGTAATTAAAGTCAGACGAAATTATTTGTTGTCAAATAACAGAACAAAAGGGCAGAATAGCAAGAAATCATTTTAAATTTGTTCTGATCACTTAGTAATAGTTTTATAGTTAAAACAAATGGGTTACTGCACATTAGCAATGTTGGACTTTATAAGTGAGCAGCCCTCATATTTACACTTTTCCATTGTAGCCTGAACTCTTGCATTCTCTATGTCATCAAGGAGAGTTTTAATGCATATTAGGATATTTTGATATGGTCAGAAATGGAGGTTGTGTATTTGTGAAAGCAAAGCCCCCAATATGTAAAACCACAAGATTCCCATAGCAGGAGCCCATAAAGGTAGTGAATTACTCATGACAGCCCCTGGTCACTCTATTTCCCAGGCTGCAGATCCAGGAGGATTTATAAATGAGCAGAGCTTGTGGAGATAGCCGGGAAACTGGATATTTTGACAACCTGTACAATACTTGTTTACTTTTGAAATAAGGGAGTAACCCCCTACTTGGAAAGGTCCATGGTAAAGGAACCCAATGTATTTACTTGTTTAAAAGGGATGCATAGTTTTCTAAAATAAGTGCTGGTATAGACAGTTGGAGAGATAGAACTCTCCCCTGTGAGTAATGAGCATAATTGATAGGAGACTTATATTCCCCCACATAGCCTGCTGAACATGAGAGAAACAACAGTAGGAGCTGCTGACTTGTCATGAGAAGTCAGGGAGATAAGGAAAAATACAAATTTCCATTACCTGCTTCTAAAAGAAAGACTGGCACTGAGCATTCATTGCTGGAATAGGATGTAGGGAGTGCTGATGCACAGCAGGAGGTGATGGTGGAGAGACAAACTGTTTTCCTGTGAGTAATTAGCTTATTTGTAAGAGGGCTTATTTTCCTTGTATCATGAGCTTGAGCACACCAACAGCATGGGCTGCTTTTGTCCACGACTGTGGGCTCCAATGGCATTTTGGTGGTGGACAGTATCTCGGAGACAACATTGAGTGATGTGGCAATGACTGGCAGGACTCTGGGTAAAGTGGAGCAAGGGAAAATTTTCATTTGTCTCCTGAACCTCAGGTCAGAAATTCTGAGCCTTTCCATCAACACCAACATGGATGAGGTTTGTGTCTGGCCATGATATGCATATCAAGGGGAAAACATGCAGTGGGAAGACTCTAGCTTCCAAGTGGCCATGACTATGGAAAAGAAGGTTGAAGTACAGCACCTCCTGTGGAGGAATCGAGTGGCCATCTCAAGTTGCAATCAAAATTTTGAGAATACTGCTTCCATCTGTCATCGTATCCACAGTTTGCTGGTGGTTGAGAGGGGTGGGGTACCTTTTTCCAATGGCCTAAACCCAGACAACAGTTACCACGGCAACTTGAGGGCAACGCTGTCATTTCCAGCGTAATAGTAATGCCTACTGGTAGTTTGACTAATGCGATCAGTGAATATCCCGACACGAGAAAATGACGTCAGTCTTTGACGCGACTCTGTTATTGCTCTTCTTAAGGGGGTAACTTGATATCTCATCAGCACTACCTTTTGCCCTGACAATGTGTGGGAAGTGATTTCACAATCCCAAGGCGCAAAAGGGAGGGAAATAATATATCAAAAAGTGGTGAAAGGTAAATGTGGTGTGTTGAGACACCTGTAAATCAGCTTACAGGAAAGTTTTTGGGAATACAATCTTTATATAACATCAAAGTAGTCAACGAACTATCATTGGATTGTTTCAATAGTAAAAAAAAAAATCTTGCTTACAAAACAAATGCTTGACAAATGAGTTAAGCTAATTATATCCACAGTTAGCCAAAAGCACATATATAAAATACATATATAAAGCATATATAAGGCAATCATGCCTTTAAATCAGACTCCAAAATAAAGATTCTAATTTAGAAATGCTAAATTTGTTCAGTCCATATAGTTCAAAACAGTACTACAGTTGTGACACTACACGTTTCACCCCCGTCCAAAGCGGGGCTTCCAAAAATAAAAGAAAGTGTACCGCTGGCTACTCTTAAATAGTGGTGCAGTCATATGGAGACCTCCCAGTCATGTGGAGACCTCCCACCAGTCCTATTGGTCCCAGTTGTTTGAGAGGGATGTGCCTCAGTATACTTTGCAGTAAATGTAAGTAAAGCTAGTTTTTCACACATGTAAAACAATAACAGTGTCATAAGAGGTCAGTATAATCGGCAGTGAATAATAAAAGCTCATAATTCACACAATTAAAACAATAACAGTGTCATAAGAGCCGATAAGACTTAAACACCAATAAGTTGCTAGGATAAACATACAGTGGTAGCATAGAAAATCGGTAGGAATGCAGTGGCTATTTTGTATAATATGAAGGATGAGAATATAGTCAGAAGCAAAGGATGGGTTACACTTAAGACATTACTGAAACAAAAACTTTCTTTATATGCATATTGCTGCTGTGTTTATGTCATTGCATTGAAAATTCTGCTTGATATGTTATTTCACTTGATCCTTTTTATGTAGATATTGCAAAGCAACCTTCATATACAAAAATAGTTTTTTTTATATATATAAAAAGTTAAATCATTTAGTGGCCCCCATGCTTTTGAAGTAAACATGATGGTGTGGCTTTTAAAGACCGGTCTCAAGTGCCACTATTTGATATGTGCGCCCGTGGTCATAAGTAGTAGGTGGGCTGAAGGTTCCCTTAGTCTTCCTCTGGTGTTGAAGACATTACCTGGACATTACCCAACATAGACACCACGTATTTCTGACTAAGGTGGAGGCACTACATAGGAGAAATACTATACTTCTAAACACCTTTTCCATAAACAATACGAGAAAGGGGTGTTTCATTGGAGGCACTGCTGAGATTTGTGAAACAAAATCAGAATTTGCTTACCAGGTAGGAGTCATGGCAACATTGATTAATGAAGAGGTATATGGTTGGTGTGAACAGCTATCCAAAGATTTGGAATGCTGTTTTGTGTTAAGTGGTGAACTGTTTGAAGTTTCAGATGAGGAGGTCGCTAAAATGGCTGCAGATTGGACAAGGATGCAGAGGCCAAAGGTCCTGGACAAGAGTGATGATGATGATGGTAAGATGGTGGCGTATACAGTGTTGCTGGAGGGTCAAGCCAGGCTAAAGAAATAACTGGTCCCTGCTGTCATTTCCGCTGGGGGAGGTCGATGTTGGAGCACAGTGTTGCCTCATAGTGAGGGGGTGGAAGTTACCCGAGAATCAAGCCTCACCGAAGATGGTGTGAGGGACTATGAACAAACTCGTGGAGCATTTGGGATAAACCCAGCATGACGAAGAATACAGGAGATTGAGAGCTTTCTCATGTGTCAGCATGTTCCAAATGAGGCAGATGCATATGAGGTGTTGAAGACACTGCAACACAGCACATAGAAGAGTGGCACTGTACTGAGACTGGAAGGAGACAAAGGATAGTGGAGAGTTTACATGGTCCAGCAATCCAGCAATGGAAATTGTGCAAGCCACTCTTCGGAGTGACCCTCAGGCTATTGCATAGGACTACCTTGCGGAAAGGGAATTTGGATTGTCAGAATATGCCATTGACCTCCTCTACAAGTTAAGTAACACCTGCCAAGAGCGGAGGAGAGATTGTCCAAATATCTCTACCACCTGGTCAAGCTGATTTACAGCATTGTAGAAAACGGGGAAATGACCTTTAGGGAAGTGGACAAGAGCCACATGCGACAGCTACTGAAAGGAGTACAATCTTTAGAAGCATTTACATTGAAGGAGACTGTGCAGGGAGGCCAGCTCCTTCTTTCAATCAGCTAATCCACATGGTCAAGCAAGAGGAAGCTATAAGTGAAGCTAGAGACCTAGTTATGAAGAAGACCAAATTGTGAGCCTGAAAAAGGAACCCATTGCAAAAGAGGAGGAGTTGCTACAGTTCCTTTATGCACAGAAGGAACAGATAGACCATCTGTTAGCCCTCCAGACATCTAGAGAGGCCCCAAAGCCACCATCTGTGCCATCTCTGATACGACTACAGAGGGGATGTGATCCCAGAAGATGTTTCGGGTGTGACCGACCAGGACCCACAGCCAGACAGTGTCCAGCCAGATGGAATCAGAAGGCATCACCTAAGCAATCCCCACAAACTGGGCAGCCATTGGGAAACAATAAAGGGGGACCAGAAGACCCCACACTGGCCCCTTAAAGAGGAGGAGAACTCACCTGCTACCTGGAGTATAATGTCACCTGGCCTAGTAGCGCTACATGTGCCTGTCTTGCTGAATGGATGAAAGTGTATCGCCCTACTGAATAGTGGTTCGCAGGTGTCCATCATATTTGAGAAGTGGTTTTGTGAAAATCTGTCTGACATAGAGGCGCGACCATTTTCTGGACTGACCATCAGGGGCCTCAGCAAACAAAGCTATCCATATCTGGGCTACATCACAGTGGACCTCAAGTTTCCTAGTGATGTGGCTGAAAGACACTAGTGTGTCCAGATACAGATAAAGAGGAGAGATATACAAATTATCATAGGGACAAAAGCCCATTTGTTCAAAACACTTACCCAATGGTGTCTGGAGGCAGGTGGAAAAGAATACTACAGGATGCTCATACTTCACCCTGTATGTCTGGTTGCCTAATGGAAGAAAAAGGCTGAAGAAGTTCAGAAGAAGAGTGTGTTGGATTCAGACAGTTTTCAGTCCTGTTTTGAAGGTACTCATGTGAAGAAACTTGATATGGAAAGACTGACCGAAGAAATGCTAGTGAGGAAAGCAGCTTTCTCTATAGGAGATTGGTATCTAGGGCTGGCCAAAGGAGTACAACATGAGATTTGACTTGCTGATTAGAAAACTTTTCAAGAAAGGTCATGAAGACTAGGCCTTGCTGATTTGTATTATGTTAGAAGTTAGCTGAATAGTCTGTTGTAGGATTATGTGATTGAAAAATCAGAAAGCCCCTATGCCTCTCCAATAGTGTGGCCCATAATCAGAATGGTGATATTCGGATGTGTGAGGACTGTAGCAATCTTAACAAACTGTGCCAGATCAGTACACGATACTCAGAATTGATGAGACACTTGAATGTCTTCAAGGAAGCAAATGGTTCTCTGTGTTAGACTTCAGGAGCAGTTACTCTCAGATTTGTTTATTGAATTTTCATGAAGCAATCATGTATTTAGACAACTTGATTGTTCTCGTAAGAACCCTAAAATAACATAATGAGAGGTTTATCAAAGTGCTCAACCGACTGAAGTGTTAAGGGCTGAGTTTATCTTTAGAAAAATGTTGACTATTTTGGTCACTATCAGCCATTTACATTTTTTAATACTTTCGCTAATTTTGTATATTATCATTAATCCCGGATATTATATGGGATACTCAGTATTTTTAATGTATATAAATAAAGTTATGCTCCTTTTAATAAACAAATTTCTTTCCTTCTGATTGCTTATATTACCAATGTAACCCCTAGAGTGCCCCTCTATACATACTCTCTTTTGCTTTCTGTTCTGGTTTCAAAGTGGAAGCAGTGACAGGCTGACCACGGCCTACAAAACTTAAAGAATTGAGGGATTCTGGGATTCTGTGGGTAGTACAGAAGATTTGTGCCAGCATATTCCAGATTAGCCAAACTGTCATGAACATAGAGAATTTACAGTTATTTATAAAGGTTAACCCATCACATAATTGTGGGGAATAAGGGATAAACCATAACTGTAGTGTAAATATGTTATATCAAATAAATCCATTGATAAATTGAGCTATTAAAGTGTAAAATGTGAAGACAGAAAGTCTGATTTGATGGCTTTGCACACTACAGTGTGAGAAGATATGAGTGTCACCTGTGGCAGCTTCAAAGAGCCCCTGCTTTGAGATATAGCCTGGCCTGGGATGGAGTTTGACACCTGAATAGACTTTTAGGAACCGCTCAGCATGGTGTCTGGATCACAGAGCCCATCTGCTAACTTGGCTATACTTTATATAGACAAATATAATTCACATTTAAAATATGCCACTTAAAATCAATAAAAGTAGTGATCAACCACATATTCCTCCATAGCATGATGAAGGTAACTCAAAGGTTGAATTCAGAATTCTGCCCCACAGAGAAGTTAAGGAAATTAATATAAGCTCTATGATTACACTGTATCTGGGCGTGTTTGATATCAAAACCAGTTAATAGGGGATTAATTAATGATAAAATTGGATCTGTGTGACGCTCCACAGAAAAGTTAGCTTACATAGTAGAATTGGTTAGTAAATCAGGCAACATGCAAATGTTGATTGGAAAAAGTGTCACAGGCCACAAACCCCTGGGGATAGGAAGAGGTGTGTTCGATGTAAGTTATACTCTGAATCTAATCCTTTTTATTTTAAACTGTTTTGCTTGTGTATGTTATGCCAATCTATTAAATGTTTATTAATTATTTTTTATATCTGTCTGCCCTGTACTTTTGTATATTAAATCTATAATTTAATACTCTAACATATCCATTAGCCTGTTAAGAAGAAATAGCTTGACCGAGTTAACCCTTTGAATGCCAGTGTGTGATTTGTTGCTATATATTTGATTAACAAGCTTAGTGTGTGCTTGCATTTACATTTGTGTAACAGTCTGGAGGTGTGAAGAGTTAACCCTTTGTTCGCTGGTGTAGGTTTTGCTAGTCTGTGAGCTGGGTCCTATTGCCAGTATTCAATAGGTGGTGACAAACCTGAAGTATGTGAGGTGTGAGCGCTGATTGGGGGCGATTCAGTAGGTCTATAACCTGTGTAATAGGTAGAGAGAGAGACTACGGGCTGAAATCGTGTGTGATCTCATAAAGCAAACACCCAAAGTCACAGCAGTTGGGAGCGTGTTCATGACACAAACCTTTAACAGAATTGACCAAAGGGTATCGCCCCAGTAAGGGAGCAGAGAGAGCAAGAAGAGATAAACACTATCTTTAAGTTAATGACTAATTTGGGGAAAAGTGAACAGAGGAGCACAAGAAATTGAAGGAGGGCCTTACTCAGTCTCCAGTGATTTCCTATACGAACCCAGACCTACCATACGTTCTGTACGTAGATAAAAATATTTTGACGGACTGGTGGGAGTCCTTTACCAGGAACAAGGAGGCCGGATGAAGCCTGTGCATTATTTGAGCTGCGGGCTTACACCCAGCGAGAGGAATTACCCTGTGCACAAGCTATAATTCTTGGCAATGAAATGGGCTATTGTTGACCATCTTTACGATTATTTGTATGATGCTATGTTAGTCTATACCAACAACCATCCATTGACATGCATCCAGTCTACAGCAAAGTTGGATGCTACAGGACATTGATGGCTGGCAAATTTGGCTGTTTATGACTTTACATTGAATTACCGACCTGGCAAGGAAACATTGAAGCCGATGCTTTGTCAAGGCTGGCTGGAAGACAGGCTGACTCGCCTGAGAAAGAGTGGGTCGAGTGTCAGCTTTGGAGGTGAGAGGCATGTACATCAAAGGAAGAGTGGGTTGGTACCACCTTTGGGAGGATGAGTCACTGTATTGGGTGTTTCAGAAGCTACACTACCAAAGCAATATTGCTGGCTGAGTCAGTTAGAGTTGAGTGACTTTCAGTGGATCTGTAGCAAACAGCTGCAGAGAGATCAGCAGAAAGATCTGTCCATCAGAGCAGTCCATTGGATCGTAAAGAACAATGAGAGCTTGGGGCCAAAGGCCCTCAGAACGTAAGTAGCCATCCTACTACATAGGCAGAAAGCATTTCTAATGGTTAAAGGGGGCCTCCTCTATAGGGAAACTGTCCGGCAGAGAGGGTAGAGTAAAAAGGCAGTTGGTCCTGCCAAAGAAGCATGGTGATGCTGCACTATATGACCAACATGGATGAGAAGAAACTCGGGTTGATCACTAATCGATTCTATTGGACAGGGTTGGAAGCTGCAAAAGGATTTCCTCCGTTGATGGGTTTTATTCTCCTTAATATTCTGGCAAATGTTTGGGTGACCAATTAATACTGTTATATATGACTTTTACCGTCAACCAACTCCTCGCAAAGGTACTTGTGATTTAACCCAAGAAATATAATTCTTATATTCCCTTAAATTCACAGGACCAATATTTGTATAATAGCTTATGCTCAAATCTTCAAGAATAACCACAGCAAGATATAACTTCATTTAAAGTGTGTTGTATTATATTATAAAACAGTAAACAGCGTAACAATATTTTACACAAATGATAGATGTTGGTACCATATATTACATTAATTGCCTGTAATATAAATATATAAGTAATTGTGTGTGTGTTTTGACTAACTATTGTCTAAAGGTGTGTGTGTGTGTGTGTGTGTGTGTGTGTGTATAAATGTTTTAAGCTATCCCTATGTGAATGCATTATGTATGTGCAGGGGGAGGAGGGAAAGACCACACAGACACACTCCATTCATCTCACATATCTCTTTCAAAGTCCAACAACCATTTTAACACATGGTATTTCAACCACATTATCTACTAGCCACATTCCCTTCACATGAGTTTCTAGATGGCAGCCATATTACAGGCTTGTCAGATACTAGATTCATTTTCTCCACTGTCTGAAACTCAGCCTTCACTCCGCTGCAATATAAACCACACCAACATTTCCAGCCACAAACCACACTATTTCAGAGATTCAGAGCTACAAACTACCCTTCGAACCAACAGTCTAAAAAAACAATCCAATCACTTACTATGCATTTGAATCCTCAGCAGCATAGCAGACTTTTCAATACCATCTGTTAGGAACCCCTCCAGCCGGCACAACACAACCCGGAATCTACTCTGCCAGTCAGGTGTTCACTGGAGCCCCTGATGGTGGGGACAGACTGGGCTGCAGACTGACAGAGGGTCGTGAAGTGTGTACCGGCTGGGGAGAACCCAAGCAAGCGGAGTGGAATCCAAGCAGAGGTCAGGGGCCGGCAGCAGACAACATTACCAGTATACAAGCTGAGGTCAAGGGTCACGAGTAGACAGGGAGGTCAGTATTCAAGCCAGAGGTCAGGGTCACGAGATTCACAAGCAAAGTCCAAATCCAAGCCAAGGGTCATACACGGGTAAACAACAGCAAGTCCAATAGACAGGAACAGGGCAGAGAGCAGGTACAGCAGACTGGATACAGAGACTATAACCGGCAATGAGGCAGCAGACCTCATTGCCTTAAATACAAATACAGACCAATCAGGAGTAGGATACACTGCTGCAGGCTAATTGCTCATACAGAGCAGGGCCAATCAGGGCTTGTCCCTGAAATACACAAATGCAGGCTAATGCCTGTAAATCAGACCTCTAATTAATCAGCCCACAGAATGCCTGTCATGCGCATGCGCCCGCCTACCGCCGGGACGCAGCGCTATAGTAGAGGCGTCCGGCCGTTGCCCTGGTGACGGCCGGGCAGGAATAGGAAATGACGTCCCGGTCGTCAAGGCGATTTTTTTTTTTTGCGACAAATGAAGCGTGTTTCAGAGATGCCTGTACTTTCCCCCAGATAACTCTGAGATCTCTTGCAGTGGAACGGATCTCCTGGACACCAACTGGGCTGAGCGAATACAAGGAGTTAGATCTGGGGTGAAAACCATAATTGCAGAAAAACTGAGAAGTTTTAGTAGATGAATGACAGGAATTATTACAGGCAAATTCCGCCCAGGGTAACAAGGAAGACCAATTATCATGGAACTCCGATGTGTAGCATCGTAAAAACTTCTCTAAGGACTGGTTAACCCTTTCGGTTTGCCCATTTGACTGAGGGTGGTATGTGGATGATAAACTTACCTTGATTCCGAGAAGGGTACAGAAAGATCTCCAGAATTGCGCTATGAACTGAGAACCCCGATCGGAAACGATGTCTGTAGGAAGTCCATGGAGCCGGAAAATATGTTGAATAAATAAGACGGCCAAATCCCGAGCAGTAGGCAGTCTGGTTAAGGGAATGAAATGTGACATCTTGCTGAACCGGTCTACCACGACCCAAATGGTATTGTGTCTTGCAGAAGATGGTAGATCAACTATAAAGTCCATGGACAAGTGGGTCCATGGTTTTGCAGGTGGTGCCAAAGGAACTAACTGGCCTACTGGGCGGATCCTAGGAACTTTGTTTCTGGCACAAACCTCACATGAGAGGACATGACTCTTGACGTCAGCAGACATGGATGGCCACCAGACTGTACGGGAAAGGATTTCTAGCGTCTTGTAAATTCCGGGGTGTCCTGCAACCCTACTGTTATGCGCCTCTGCAATAACCGCCTTCCTTAGATGGACTGGAACAAAGAGACGTCGCTCCGGAGTAGTATCAGGGGCTAATTTCTGGAATCTCTGAAGTGTGATACTCAGATCTTGGGTTAACCAGGCATGGATTACAGAAGGAGGAATAATCGGCTCTGGGATAGTGACTGGAAGGTGGTGTGCCGAGAAACTTCTGGACAGGGCATCTGTCCGGACATTTTTGGAACCTGGTCGGTAGGTGATCAGGAAATTAAACCGGGTAAAGAATAACGCCCACCGGGCCTGTCTGGGATTTAAACGTTTGGCTGACTGTATATATTGTAAGTTCTTGTGGTCGGTAATGACAGAGATCTGATGTGAAGCACCCTCCAACCAATGCCGCCACTCCTCGAAGGCCCATTTGATTGCCAATAGTTCTCTATTACCGACATCATAGTTGGCTTCCGCTGAAGAGAACTGACGGGAGAAATAAGCACATGGGTGCAGACGATTAGTATGAGGATCCTTCTGCGATAGGATGGCACCGGCACCGATGTCCGAGGCATCGACCTCAAGAACAAATGTCCTAGCTGGATCCGGATGTCTAAGGACCTAAGCGGAGACAAAGGCCTTTTTCAGGCTTTCGAATGAGGCTACTGCTTGGGACGACCAATTAGTTGGATCCATTCCCTTACGGGTCAGAGCGACAATGGGAGCCACAATGTCAGCAAAGTTGTGAATGTATCTCCTATAATAATTGGAGAAGCCCAGGAACCTCTGCACCGCCTTAAGATTGTTGGGTTGCACCCAATCCAAAATAGCCTGGACCTTAGCTGGATCCATGGAGAATCACTCAGAAGAGATTACGTAGCCTAAAAAGGATACCTTCTGCACCTCGAACTCACACTTTTCCAGCTTAGCGTAAAGGTGGTTCTCTCGCAATTTTTGTAGAACTTGTTTGACGTGAGTCTGATGGGCGGGCAAAGATCTGGAATGGATGAGGATATCATCTAAATAGACGACCATGAAACAACCAAGGAATTCCCGAAGAACTTCATTGATCAAGTCCTGGAACACTGCAGGTGCATTGCTAAGGCCAAACGGCATGACCCGATACTCATAGTGGCCAGAGTGCGTATTGAATGCCGTCTTCCACTCATCTCCTACCTTGATACGGATGAGATTATATGCTCCACGGAGGTCGATTTTTGTGAAGACAGTAGCCCCTCTCAATTGATCAAATAATACGGAAATGAGCGGGAGAGGATAGGTGTTCTTAATTGTGATAAGATTCAATCCCCGGTAATCTATACAGGGTCTTAGCCCTCCATCCTTTTTGGATACAAAGAAGCATCCTGCTCCTACAGGAGATTTAGATGGCCTGATAAAGCCTTTCTCGAGATTTTTATCAATGTATTCCTGCATGGATTTGGTCTCGGGAACAGAGAGGGAATACAGACGCCCCTTAGGTAACTTGGAACCAGGAATAAGCTCGATGGCACAGTCAAAGTCACGGTGCGGTGGTAAGGTATCAGCAGCCTTCTTAGAGAACACATCCCAGAATTCATGATATTGTGAGGGAAGCTGCTCCGGAATAGACTGAATCATACGCAGAGGTAGTGACAAGCAAGACTTTGTGCAATAAGAACTCCACTGAACAATCTCTCCTTTCATCCAATCCATGACAGGGTTATGACGGGAGAGCCATGGGTGGCCCAGGATCAAGGGAACCGACGAACAATCGAACAGGAAGAAGGTGATTGACTCAGAATGGAGAGCTCCGATCTTCAACTGTAGTGGCGGGGTCTCCCAGGAAATCTTGCCACCAGGCAACGGACTTCCGTCTAGGCCACAGACAGTAATAGCAGCTTTGAGTTTTACCATCGGAATTCCGGCAGAGCGGGCAAACCCGATGTCAAGTAAGTTGCCTGCAGCTCCGCTATCAATGAAGGCCTACAGGTCCACAGAGCGAGCACTGAAGGTGAGCTGTGCAGGGATTAATACAGCATTTTTCGGGGAGATAATTTGCAGACCTAGGTGAACTTTCCCCTCATTCCCTAGGCATGGTCTTTTCCTGGCTTATTTGGGCAGGAACGGGAGAAGTGGCCTTTTGTGCCACAGTAGAGACATAGACCTTGCGATCGTCTCCTGTCTCTTTCCTCAGAAGAGAGACGATATGCTCCTAATTGCATAGGCTCCTCATCATCCGTGGAAACAGGAATCAGAAGAGATGGAGGAGAAGATGCCTCTTTTTCAGTTTTTCGCTCTTTAATTCTCCTGTCAATTTTAATGGACAGGTGCATCAGATCCTCCAGTGAGGTAGGAGACGGATATTGCACCAAAGAGTCTTTAATTTGTTCTGACAGGCCTAAACGAAACTGACTGCGTAAGGCAGGGTCATTTCATCCACTGTCAGGTGACCATCTACGAAATTCCGTGCAGTATTCCTCTGCCGACCGCCGGCCTTGTTTCAAGGCCCGTAGATGAGCTTCAGCGGAGGCCATTCGATCCGGGTCGTCATACAGTAGACCCAATGCCTCGAAGAAAGCATCTACTGACTGCATGGCAGGACTGGTCTGTGACAAGGAAAAGGCCCAAAACTGGGGGTCACCCTGTAAGAGGGAAATGATAATCCCGACTCTTTGCTGCTCTGAAACGGAGGAGCGTGGTCTCAACCGGAAATAAAGCTTGCAGCTCTCCCTGAAATTCCGGAACAGGGATCTATTTCCGGTGAAGCGATCCGGCAAATTCATCTTAGGTTCGCAGACGGAACTCGGAGTGGGTTGTGAAGATTTCGCAGCTTCTTCTTGAGTGGACAAACGCTCAGACAATCACTGGATCATTTGGTACAGGGATTCCACATGACCCGCTAGGGCTTGCGCCGTCTGTTTTTTAGGCCGGTTATAATGTTAGGAACCCCTCCAGCCGGCACAACACAACCCGGAATCTACTCTGCCAGTCAGGTGTTCACTGGAGCCCCTGATGGTGGGGACAGACTGGGCTGCAGACTGACAGAGGGTCGTGAAGTGTGTACCGGCTGGGGAGAACCCAAGCAAGCGGAGTGGACTCCAAGCAGAGGTCAGGGGCCGGCAGCAGACAACATTACCAGTATACAAGCTGAGGTCAAGGGTCACGAGCAGACAGGGAGGTCAGTATTCAAGCCAGAGGTCAGGGTCACGAGATTCAGAAGCAAAGTCCAAATCCAAGCCAAGGGTCATACACGGGTAAACAACAGCAAGTCCAATAGACAGGAACAGGGCAGAGAGCAGGTACAGCAGACTGGATACAGAGACTATAACCGGCAATGAGGCAGCAGACCTCATTGCCTTAAATACAAATACAGACCAATCAGGAGTAGGATACACTGCTGCAGGCTAATTGCTCATACAGAGCAGGGCCAATCAGGGCTTGTCCCTGAAATACACAGATGCAGGCTAATGCTTGTAAATCAGACCTCTAATTAATCAGCCCACAGGCTGCCTGTCATGCGCATGCGCCCGCCTACCGCCGGGACGCAGCGCTATAGTAGAGGCGTCCGGCCGTTGCCCTGGTGACGGCCGGGCAGGAATAGGAAATGACGTCCCGTCGTCAAGGTGGCGGCCGGGACGCCAGGGGGAGCCAGAAGCGAGCCCCGGCGGCTGTGAGTACCGCCGCGGCTCGTGACAACATCTACACGGTTTCTTCACTATCCCACTAAATGGTTTTCCGACACCACCATTCTATTTAACAAACAAACTATGCACAACCATTTCCATACAATTACTATAACTTTTTCCACACAAAACTCCATTACAGCATTAAACCAACACAGAACCACACAGGACTATGTATAACACAAATGCTTCCATTTAATCCAACAATCTATCCCAAACACAACAGGAATTCCAAGAATTGTACAGCACCACAGGAGTCAAACACAGTGTCAGTCATTTTAATACATGTGCTCGCAATGGCCTAATTTACTGCCAATGTAGTCTTATTAGACTACACAATCACATACAAATCAGACTAACACCATACCTATGTTATATCTACACAGCATTGCAACATTATTACAAGGCATGAATTTAACATTATCCATACCAAACCGAGGTCTAACTTTTAAAACCAACACAATCTCAAAATAACTCTTGCACTAATACTTATGCAATTCCGATCACATTTACCAACTATATAAATGATCATTCATTCTCATATACTTTACACATATGTGTCCAGATTCGACCATCTTCCATTCAACAACACATTACAACATTTAGAACATTTATATTCCCAGTCTCACACTCACCTTTCATTCATTCCATTCAAACTCCATCATTCCTACTAGTCAGGGTCTTTGTAGGCCATGAGGTTACTCACTTCCCTGCATGACCACCTAGGAGCAATGGCAGCATGTCCCCTCAGTCTGGGGACCAAGCATGAATAGAAAGAGCTTTTTCCTTGTCTAAATGTGTAAACCCCCTCTTGTGGGCGGAGACTACCTTTCACAGGAACCAGGCTACAGTCTTTCATATCTTAATTACTGATCAATTGCTCCAAACCTGGGGCCCGATTCATCAAAATTCGCAAATGCATACGCATCTGCTAAATGGCTCTGCGCATGCGCGAAACAACGCTTAAGCAGCGCAAAACACTACATACGCTACTCAAGCACGGCAGATACAGCTCTCAAAAGGCGACTCAATCTCAAACTGCAACGCAAATAGATTTGAGATGACTGCTGACCACTTGAGAACATATGGGTGGGAATGGGCGGAGAGTAGGCGCGGACTGGGTGGAGATGAGATAGTACTTGAGTAAAGTAGGAGTTATGCTTTTTCACTTGAGAATAGTAGGCGTTCCCTCTGCCCAGATGAGTGAAACTGACGTCACTCCTGTCTCAAATCTTTCACAAAAGTTAAGGAAGGCCAGGGTTTAACTCCAATACAGCTAGCTAAAACCACTATTAAACGCCTTTAGGAGCATCTTTTGCGTTTAAAATGCAAAACGAAATATGCACAACATACATACATATCAATACAGACTGCCTGTGCCATTTTTTTTTTTTTTTTGAAATTTTTTTTTTTATTGAGCTTTTACATATCTTAGAAATGTTCCATTAGTATGTTTGTGTAAATTAAGCTTTTTTTTGCTTTACATACCCCTTTCTAATCAATGCAATTCGCAAGTGCAACATGTTTGATGTTATTTTGGCCCTTTGGCCTCAATCTGGAACTGCCGGAATGCCGGAATTAGTTAGCTGGAAATAGCGCCCTCTGCTGCTTACTGCCTCTTCAGTAAAGAGGACTGGCTTTTATAGGCCTGTACACTGCTAGCCACATATCTTCTCAGCATTATGGGGAGA
Organism: Mixophyes fleayi; assembly: GCF_038048845.1. Taxonomy (NCBI): domain Eukaryota; kingdom Metazoa; phylum Chordata; class Amphibia; order Anura; family Limnodynastidae; genus Mixophyes; species Mixophyes fleayi. The sequence goes on along the minus strand of NC_134405.1, from coordinate 28,303,581 downwards.
ATCCAGGTCACAGTGCATTCCGGCTGCCGGAATGGTTGCCTCAGTGCATTCTACATTCATTCCGGCTGCCGGAATGGTTGCCTCAGTGCATTCCACATTCATTCCACTGCCGGAATGGTTGCCTCAGTGCATTCCACATTCATTCCACTGCCGGAATGGTTGCCTCAGTGCATTCCACATTCATTCCGGCTGCCGGAATGGTTGCCTCAGTGCATTCCACATTCATTCCGGCTGCCGGAATGGTTGCCTCAGTGCATTCCACATTCATTCCGGCTGCCGGAATGGTTGCCTCAGTGCATTCCACATTCATTCCACTGCCGGAATGGTTGCCTCAGTGCATTCCACATTCATTCCACTGCCGGAATGGTTGCCTCAGTGCATTCCACATTCATTCCGGCTGCCGGAATGGTTGCCTCAGTGCATTCCACATTCATTCCGGCTGCCGGAAGGGTTGCCTCAGTGCATTCCACATTCATTCCGGCTGCCGGAATGGTTGCCTCAGTGCATTCCACATTCATTCCACTGCCGGAATGGTTGCCTCAGTGCATTCCACATTCATTCCGGCTGCCGGAATGGTTGCCTCAGTGCATTCCACATTCATTCCGGCTGCCGGAATGGTTGCCTCAGTGCATTCCACATTCATTCCGGCTGCCGGAATGGTTGCCTCAGTGCATTCCACATTCATTCCGGCTGCCGGAATGGTTGCCTCAGTGCATTCCACATTCATTCCGGCTGCCGGAATGGTTGCCTCAGTGCATTCCACATTCATTCCACTGCCGGAATGGTTGCCTCAGTGCATTCCACATTCATTCCGGCTGCCGAAATGGTTGCCTCAGTGCATTCCACATTCATTCCGGCTGCCGGAATGGTTGCCTCAGTGCATTCCACATTCATTCCGGCTGCCGGAATGGTTGCCTCAGTGCATTCCACATTCATTCCGGCTGCCGGAATGGTTGCCTCAGTGCATTCCACATTCATTCCGGCTGCCGGAATGGTTGCCTCAGTGCATTCCACATTCATTCCACTGCCGGAATGGTTGCCTCAGTGCATTCCACATTTATTCCACTGCCGGAATGGTTGCCTCAGTGCATTCCACATTCATTCCACTGCCGGAATTGTTGTGCACACTGCATGGGTAATTATTTCATTTTATGTAAAATGTCTCCCAAACAATAGACTTTGTCATAAATATTTTTTATAAATCTCCAACCATTCTGAACAATTACCAATATCATTAGTCTCAATATGTTACATGCCTGATTTGACAGTTGGTGATGGTGCGTTTGCAATAACAAATAATATTAATAGACATATAATAACTCGAAACGATATTTTAGGGTTTTACACACATGATTTATGCAAATTTAAAACAAGTGTACTATTACCACAGGGACACTTTTAACAGCAACACAAATAGTGTAAGGATATTAATGATCCCTAAGAGCCGAGAGAATTGGTGAGGACTCGAACCCACGTAGCAAGCTGGCAAGGTGGATTGCCTAACTGCTACACCACTGTACAAGTAGTGATGTCAAGGGAATAGAATACAAATTAAAGATGACCAGCAACTTCTAGCATAAGTTGTTTCCCTTAAAACATGGGGAAAGATGGCTATACTTGGAAATATTATACCCAGAAAGATTTGGCGCATGCAGAGTCACAATGTATGCATATCGAAATATATCCATGTTGATAAATACAAATCTCAAATAGAACATTTATTGCTCCCATTTCTACAATTTGATTTGGTGGAGCACTTAGCTTTTTCCACTGTTGCCAGTACAGAATTCCTATGTCTTTGAAATCCAAAGTCTTTGCCAGCATTTGCTTTGCTGTGTTGTAGCTGATAACACTGTTGAACATTACATATAGCCACCTTACACACCAAAACATATACTAAGTCACAGAGTGGAATAAATACCCTCAAACTTGTAAATATACCAAGGTTAGCCACATACACACATCATTCAGGGTTCAAACTCATTACCTTGTTGTTGTAAGCTCATTTCTTTATTCACTAAGGTATACTTCACATTGAAACACCAACACCAAACTGCACATTAACTAGTTAGCACAGCTGAATGACTGTCTTAGACCTGATAAATTGCCCATGTTGCAATTAATATGAACAGCATGATGGATAACGTGGTATTAAAATATTAACCCTAGATAAACACACACATTAATAAAAACACTGTTTTACTAAAGCAACAGGAGCTGCAAAAACGTCACCAAACAAACACGAATTAAGCGCGTTTGCAAATCCTACGCTAAATACAAGCAGTTGCATATATTTTTTTAATTTTAGGAGTATGCTTAATAATGTGTTTTATTAACTCACTTGGTGCTTAGGGTTGACCTGGGGCCTCGAACTTCTGCACTTAGTATCGGTGGGTGAAATACATAACCACTACACTATCGTGGCACATCTAAATGTAACACATGCAAATGAATCATATGTCATATAATTGTACTTAAAACTATTTTACCCATACTATTGCCACAACACTAACAGCTTAGCTCATTAATGACATCTGTAATAATCGTTATAATCTGTACTTACCCTACAGAAAATAAACGTTGCTCACATGTCAGGTCACTTTTACACAAAACCACACTTGGCTAATTAGAACGCACCTGCGTGCTCCTAATGACGTGTCCGGCATACTCTCCGGCCTACTCACCTGCATTTAATTCACTAATTACAGTGCTACTTAAAAATGCCTTGCTTGGGCTTTCTGCGTTGTTGGGAGATTCACAGTTCTGGGTAAGTAGCCCTTAATGGTGAAATGTTTCATAATCTCTGCAGTTTATTGCTGTACCTTGCTCAACACTCATGTTTATTTTTTGGAAAAGATATTGGTGAGATACAGAGAGAAAATTATGCTGAAAGGTCCTAATGGTAAAGAATTTTATGTTGAAGGTTAGTGGAAAAGTCTTTAATTAGCTGCAGAGTTAGAATATTGAGGCAACTGTGTAGACCTGGGATGTGTCTCTGCATAGATACCTCTCGACTGTAGTGACACACATAAAGATTATCCATCTATATTGATTTATTTTGTACCTGTTTACCCTCCCCCTACAGATCTTGGTCCTGGATTGTGTTTTTTGGGTGTCTAGTGCTTGCTTATTGACATTCCACATTTGTCTGTGTGTGTGGTAAGTAGAAACCAGATATTGTTTTATTACATACCCCTTGTTAAAACACTTTGCATTAAGAATGTCCATGCTGTTTTTTTTTTTTTTTTTTTCTTTTTCTAATACCTTTATTTGAAGTGTGGTTTTTCAGACCCTACCTTAAAAACACATTGCTCTCCTTAATGACTCAAGCACAGAGTGTTAAAGGATAAAAAATAAGTAACTGTTCTAGTGGACAAAGCATGTTACAATGTAAGGGGTCAATGTATTTTTTGGTTATTTTTGGAACAAAACATAAATATCTTCACATTTAAAAGATCAGTGGTCAAATCATGTGCAAGCTTAGTCAAGGGTAGATTATCTAAGGTATGGTTATTCAAAATGGGAATATGAATAGACATGGTCTGGTGTGTTACTGAAATGGTTTATATGTGTAATAATAGTGGAAAAACCATGGCTACCTGTATTTTACCTTTTACAATGTGTAGAAAGTATAGCTTCATGCCTCTAAGTTTAGCCTTAATGTCTTTAGCTAAATGCACGTTAATGGGGTAGTTTAAATCTACAGCCTAATGTGGCAACATAATTGTTTGGTTTATTGATCAGCACATATAGTGTTGAGAAGTGCACATTATTGACACTTTGTTTTTCTTATATCTACAGCCTTTAGATTACACTTGGCCTGCAGTGCTGGCTTTTTTGCCATTGCACTTCCTTTTGGAGTTGGTGGATGTTGCCATGGTGAAGGGTGTTGTCAAATGTAAGTAGTATAGTGCTATCTGCACTAAAATGTGATTGGCCAGTGAGTGTGCTCCATACAATAATGTCGTCGTTACTAAGCCTGCAATGTGTGGTTGCACAAACAAAACATATGGGCAGATGCTAGCTATGTAACATATGGGTTTGGTGTTTCAAATTAAGTCAAATAGTGCATTCAGAATCCTAGGTATAGTCCAAACACACAAGCCATTATTATTCACTATAATATTACCGGCTTTTTTACACATGCCAATACATTGCTCAATCTCTTGATATCAAAATGCAAGTTGTCTGAGCTAATATTGCCATATTAATTTGTTGCCTTTCGTTCAACAGGATGTGTTGGTGTGGATTTTGGATTTGTGCAATTCGTGTCTCACTACATGTTGTTGAATTTCTCCAGAGCTCCAAGCCTGCTTATGTCTCTCTTCAGTCTGGCCAGATTGTCATCTCTTAATCCAAGGAACTTTTACACACACAGACCATTACCTTGTTTGCTTTGTTTTTGTCAGCACATTTGAATTCATATATGTAATAAATCTAGCCTATGCTGCAAATGTGTCAGCAATCAGTTGTCATGCCATTTTGTACCATTACTACAGTGCACTGATTAATATTTTAATACCCATAAATCCATGTGTAGTGCTTTCAAAACTATTGTGGAACAGGTTTTATTTTAAATGAATATATGAAATCTAGGTGTGGTTATTTTCTCCTTTGCCACAGATACACCATAGCCTACAAACACGCTCAATGGGGTAAATGTATAGTTTTAGAAAATGTCTATAGTGTGGAGGTTTGTATGTGTGTTTGGTGCTTAGTAGTAAATTGTCTGGACACTTTCAGCTTTTAGAGCGAACATGTGATGTGCGTAGGAATATAGGCATCACATTACAGGTAAATGTATATAAAGAAAGCAAAAATGTTAGCAGTGTCAGGTCACACACTACCAACTTTTGGCCCTTGGCCAAATGGGATAACAATATTTTTCGCTTGTGCTAGTGGCACTTTGTTTCAAAGTGGTCCAACACCCACATGCCAGACACAAACCCCACACTAACAATTATGGGGAATGCATTAGGGCACTAAGCTAGTGGAGTCTTGCTACAAGGCCATAATACCATCACCTAGGGCCTGAATCATTAGTAATCTTCTTATCTTGTGCAAAAGGTAAGATGCTTATTGTTATGAAGAAACAGGGAGATAAGAGTGAAGCAAAGAAGGATTTTCATCCTAACGTAAGAAATTCGTCACTTATGCAGTGGATTTTGCTTCTTATCTCCCTTTTCTGAGCATGAACAGAGTGGATTAGCTTAAGATAAGCAAAAAATGACATAAGATCCTTAATGAATCAGGCCCCTAGTTTGCCAATTGGTCAAGGCAGCTATATGTAAACTTACAGCCAACATAGATACTCCACATGAGAACTAGTTAATTAGTCTGATTACACATTGTTAGGCAGCAGTCACTTGATATGTTTGCTGAACCTGATAATGTAGGTCTCCAATGTTATTGTGGTGTAGAAATGTGAAATTTATTCTCAATACCATTTTCATGTAGCTTGCCCTCTGAAAGTGGAAAGTAGTGACAAATTAACATTCCACCTTTGTTTCTCTTCAAAGTGTGTGTCGTAATACCACCTATGTCTGTTTAAACATGCTAGTCAATGTTAACAATAATTTGCAGCATTTGTCCATGCCTTGGGCAAGGGAAGTACAAAGCCTTAATGTACAGATATCCTCCCTTTAGGATTATGGCTCCATGTTCAAATTCCTTTACCACCATCTAATCCAGGGGTGGGCAAACCTGTCCTCAAGGGCCATATCCAGTTCATGTTTTTAGGATTTCTTTAATCATGTACAGCTGAGTTAATCTATTTGGCTGGGTCAGTAATTATCCCACCTGTTTCTACAGACAGAAATCCTAAAAACATGAACTGGATATGGCCCTTGAGGACAGGTTTGCCCACCCCTGATCTAATCCAAGAGTGTTGGGCTGAGCACACAGTATTTTGAGGGATTAATGTCTGGTAGATATTGTTGATTACATTGTTAGGTGAGGCATCCAGTTTTTTTGGCTTATAGAGGGTGAATGTGTGCAATGGGTACCTGTGTCTGTATTGGCAAGAAATCACAACATACCAAGCTTCAAATGATAATATGTTGCCCGTTATATAAAATTGCTTGGCCTTGCATAAATGTTTTCCAAAACTGCAAGGGAGCCAAATCCAAGTGACGTGCCCACTTTAACAATGAATGTATCAGTGTACATTACGTAAGAAACTCTAGGGTCTGTTTGTTATAATAATGTATTCAAGGTTCCAGATTGGTTTAAACTATCATGGATTGGGGGGATCAGATCATAGAGTTTGGAAAAGTCTTTACAGGATAGAGGAGTTTGGTGGACAAACTACCTCTTGGAGTCTACTTACTTGTATTACAGAGTGTGCTTCTTTGCCTGACCAAACCATATCTATACTCCAAGCTTTTTCATTTGCATCTTACATGATTAGTCAGACACACAGCACTACATACACCCTTATAGTGTGTCAAACTGTCACGTTAGTCTGTATTTCTTGATCCGAATCAGGGACCCTTGGGATTACCTGCAGCAGGTCTGAATCTGAACAGAGCAGCCTGGATGATCTTCCTGCTCATGTTCTTGCTGATTGTCCAATCTAGCAGGGGAATGAGCAGTCTGAGAATGTGGACACAAACACTGATTTTGTAATGCAGCCAGAAACACTGGGGCCAATAACTATCCACTGGAGAGAAGTGTGTTGTTCAGGCAATGAACAGATCACAGCAGCAGCTTTAAATAGTTTGTCCCAAGCAACTATTGGCTGAGCACTTAATGGGATCACAGGTGCTGAATCTGGTTGATCTGGAATGATCACCTGACTGCATCCAAGATGCCTGTGCACATGCAGCAGAACAAACAGTGTGTGTTTCATTACAAACGGAGCTGTGGAGGACGGGAATGTTGCTGACGACCAGAAGGCACCCAGGTAGCCGTGATATGACAGCGGCTGATGGGGTAAGTGCACCTAAGATCCAAATGTGAGACCCAACCTATATGTGCTTAGTGCAATAAGGTCATAAGGTTACATGTAAATAACTGTTATGCTAAATGACGTCGAGTGTACCACACACTGTGCATTAGCACTATTCTTAAATACAAATCCCTTATTAGATTTTTAGAATTAGCACAGATTCTTACCTGTACAAAATAGTAGTTAACAATATTTGTCCTGTGCCATCATGGGAAAGAAAAAATTTAAATTTATTTTGGTTACCTTAACACCTGTCTTTTGTGGCTCCTTTGTGTCAGGTTACAGTTAGCAAATGCAATACTTTCTTGACAGATTGATTTGCCCTACCTCTAAAGGGGCACTGTAGTTGCACGTTGTGTTAGCAATTATTTAGTCAGGCAAATAAAGAAACACTGTGGAAAAAGCATTAAGAAGCTTACCTTGATATACTTCTTGTTTAAGTCTTCTTCAGCAAACCATGGGCCAGAATCATTCTGGAAAGGTAAGGCAAAGTAACTAAGCAAGGGCAAAGCATGTCAGTTTGGAGGGGGATGTAAACCAAAAATGTCATTGGAGATGTAATTTTGGGGTAGGAGAGGTCCTACCTGACATGAACATTTCAGTGTACAAATAAGCTATCAAGTATTTGTGCGGTACATTAGGATACAGACATTTATTTTTTTTCGTGCTCTAAACCTATTGCTAATTTGCACCACTTGCATTTTAAAAGGCTTTTGAGCAGCATTCAGAAATATGTATCCTTGACATCTAGGTTCATTACTCAATCAGGGCCATGGCATGGTTTTGGTCAGCACACTGATATTAGATACATATTTGTTTGAATACGTTAATGAATCAGCCAGTTTGTTTGGAGATTATACTTTGGTTAGACTTGATAACAAGCATTGTTATTACAAAAAACATTATGGAATCTGCCGTACAAAATAAATACACATTTCAGTAGTAGGAATTTTTTTATTACAAAAAAAAAAAAATATACATATTTTCGTCATATATTAAACTATATTTATTAGGTTAAAACAATACAAATTATTTTTTCCGTGTTTTTTTAAAGGCGGTTGGAAGGGAGGCTCCCCTACTCCGACTTCTTGTCACCCGTGATGTAGAGGAGTCAGAGGAACCAGGCAATGGGGCAAGGCAAGCGGGTTGTGTCCGACGAGGGGAAGGTGCAGGGTCAGGGGATGGGGATGGGGCCACGACAGGCGAGGGGGAAGTGGGCACAACAGGGGATTGGCCATAGCCACGAGCAAAGGCTAAACACATAAGACGACATAGTTCGGGGTCAGGGAGGGCGGAGGCGACAGACACATCAGGGAGGGCGGAGGCGACAGACAACTGGGTATGGGGGCTGCCGAACAAATAATCTGAGCTGGGTGAAGGGATTGTGCCGGAGGTGCGTTGGGAGTGGACATGCAAGATATCACCCAGGAGTGTTGCAATATTTGTCACTGAAGTATTTAAATTATCCATTTTGGTGGCGAGTGTCGTCAGTAAAGAGGTGTGTGTGCTCATGAAATCGGAGAGTGTGTTAGTGAGATTGGTGATTTGCTGATCCGTGTGTTGGACAGTGCTTGATATTTGTGACAGGTGAACATTCTGTGCAAGAGTGACGTCTTTAAGATTTTGGGCTGCGCGTGCGAGTGTCTGCTGCCTTACATATTCAGCTGGAGGCAGCTGAGGCTCCTCCACATCACGGGCAACTTCATCATCCACTGGTGAAGCAGGCGCCTGCTGCTCACATGCTGTAGAGAGATAATAAGTAAAATAAAGTAATTAGAATCAATGAGTAAGGTGCGATATTATATTGGCAAAAACATCTTACAACGCGTGATGTAGCATTGGTAAAGTGTCAGCTTCCCTTGAATGTGCTAGCAGCCCTTTCCGCTCCCCAAATACAAACATTGCCACTTATGGTCTGACATTTTAGGATGAGCCCTACATATTGAGACCATTTGTCTTCAGTGTGTAAATTTAATTTCCTACTATGTGATAGGCAAACACATTGTGCAATTGAAGTTTACCTTCACACACACATCCTGAGAGTTGACACTTTTACTCAGACAGATACAAAGCTTTACAGACATTAAGTAAGCAAACTCATCATGTACCTAGTGGAGCGGCCTCTCCTGTTCGGGGTGGGCTAGAGCCAGTGTCTATGTCGCCCACCCCAACTATCTCCACCAGGGCTATTGCAGCCCTCGCCCGCTCCTCGAGGGGTGTTAAAATAGTACGTAGTCGAGGCCCCAATAAAATACATTGCACGTTTGCTAATCACAACAATTTAACCTTCACATACAGTAATACACATTTTGCTCTTTTGAAGCGCGTATAATGTGGTAAACATATTATGTCAATGTGACCAAGGGCCATGGTGTTAGTTTCTGAAAACAAAGGGCCTGATCAACAAATGCATTGGAGTCACAAGGTGGTTTCACCTCACAGGTGACTAATGCTACTATGTCACAATATCCATATTTATCTCTAGCGATATCTATATATATTATTTGACAAATAGACACAGTCAGTAAAGTTAAATAGGGCTATTATTTTTAAATTTAATTCGTACCTTTTCTGTACTTCAACCTTTGTACGCTCATACGGAGATATTTCATTGATGAGCCTTGTGATTTCCTGCCAATGCGTTTGGCACTCGCGTCCGGTTATTTGCCGGTTCCCACTGTGGAACCTCGCCAGAACCCCTTCTACCAGCACCTCCAGCTCCTCCTCTATGAAATTGTTTTTACGCCTAGTTGGCAGCCCTGGTGCCTCCACATTACTTGGGCCAGCATCAGACATATTCCTATTTCAAAGATAAGTTGTGTCTTTATAGGCAATGCACACAGTCAGGTGGTGATACAGAATCTAAGCACATTCCCCCCCTACATAAGGTACAATTTCACAAACTTCTAACTAGGTCTAAAACACATGCCCCTTATTATAATAAACATTGTGGTTTGTCTATTTAACGGCTATTTAGTTTGACCACTGCATTTTGACTGACATATTAGTCAAATACTATAGCAACATTCTCCTACTACTACTACTACTACTACTACTCTTCACTTTTCAAACCATAACATTGGTTTACAGGTTAGCAACACACCAAAATGAAGGATATCACTCAGTTGCAAACCCTACATTGTGTAATTATTATTAATATTTGGTTACAAATCAGCCAGCAACACACTTAAGTGTGTACTCCAAATGCAATTGTGGAGGTATGTGGGCAAAATAAGTGTATACATTTGGACCCATGTGTCCATCAATGCAATGAGCTAGTTATTATGCCGTTGAACAAGGATAAGTTTCAAAAGAACTTAGCATACTGTAGGCTACTATTGAAAACTTTACATGTTAAATGTGAGGCCAGGGGCCCTTTGCTTACCAGTTTTTTTTACATTCCGGCCACACATATTGCAGAGCAAACAGTTTACTACATTAGGAGATAAAAATATTTTTGAACTATCCAGAAATTTCAGATAAATTCTTATACTTACTTTTCTCCAAAGTTTGGCACAAAAGACAAAAAATATTTTGATAGTCAACTGGGTAATGCAATAAAAAAACCAAATTAATTTTTATAAGCAAGAAAAGGTAATGTGGTAAACAAAGCTAACCTCCTAATTTGATTATGGATAAGGTTCAAAAGAACTTAGCATACTGTAGGCTGAAAACTTTATTGCAGAGCAAACAGTTTGCTACATTAGGAGAACACAAAAAATAATAAAATCTTACAATCTCTGATTTAGTTTGGTACTTACTGTTTGTTGTTGGCTTCTTAGACGAATCATCCAAATGTAATGAAATCTTGATTGTGCTCTATCCAGGCTAAAAAGCGAATGAACAGGCACTAGACCAAAGCACAGGTGGGTTTAAATGGAGTGTTGAATTAATAAACCAGGTGTACACTCTTCTTACTAATTGAGGAGCACACTGTACTCGTCTCAGTGCAGGCGCCCGCCATGTTCTTGGTGGGAGAGACAATCAGAGTCACAACACAGGTGTGTGAAAGCTCCGCGTGTGACGTGAGCACGCCCATACGTGCTCAGCGAACCAATCGGAACGCAGAGGCCCCCATTTTGTGTTATAGACATTATACCAAAATGAGGGCTGCAATTTTCAGCAGGCGTGAGCTGAGAGTCCTTGCAGAGGGTATGGACAATGTACCCTCTGGACGGTATGTGTCCAACGAGGTGAAGGTGCGGGCCTATCAAAGGGTCCGCAGACACCTCCGCCTCCGATATAATATTCGGCGGAGCACCGTTCAGCTACAACGGCGGTGGAGCGATCTCCGGCGCCGCCAGCCCCAGCTTCTGGAGGAGCTCCATAGGGAGATCAGAATAAGTGAGTTCTCTACTAATCGCAAAAAAAAAGTCAACATATATATATTTGCTCTATGGCCCTGATTCATGAAGGATCCTTAACTTGAGAAACTTCTTATTTCAGTCTCCTGGACAAAACCATGTTACAATGCAAGGGGTGCAAATTAGTATTCTGTTTTGCACATAAGTTAAAAAATACTGACTGTTTTTTCATTTAGCACACAGATACTTGATAGATTATTTGTACACTGAAGTTTAAAGTTGATATTTGTGTGCTACATGTAAAAACAGTCAGTATTTAACTTATGTGCAAAACAGAATACTAATTTGCACCCCTTGCATTGTAACATGGTTTTGTCCAGGAGACTGAAATAAGAAGTTTCTCTAGTTAAGATCCTTAATGAATCAGGCCCTATGTTTGTAAATATGTTCACCCTAAACACCTGACATGGCCTACATAACAATGTGCAAGCACACTATAAAGGTCATGCCCCTTCCAGTGCACCCAAAAAGCTTTGGCTCCTGTGTCCTAAATTTGTCTGCTATCCATTTACTGACCTAAATGTTTTTGTGTGACAATTCTCGCCATTAAGTGTGGTTGTGGAAAATCAGGCATTCTAAGTCTTGACCCGAGTGCTGTAACTTGCTAGTCTAACCTTAAAAACATTTTGGAGTGGAAGATGTGTTGTCATTATTGGCCCAAGATTGAAAAGCCACATTTCAAATACAAAACACCTTAGTGTTTAGACACATTTTTGCAAGCTCCCATAAGATGCAAACAGATTACAGAGTGTACTAGATATAGCTAATCAATCATTACTTAACTGCCTATTTAGGCTCTTTTAGACTGTGAGGTAGTCCCAACAGAGGGTGATTTCCAAAGTATACTCAACATTCTAAGATTTTGACCTCCATCCACTAATTCTGTGGTCCTGTAAAGAGAGAACTAATTGACATCATTACCAGGGCCAAGGGAGTTTGCAGACTTAAATTCACCTACATGAAAAAACATACTACGGGCAAATTTGTACAAAACCTAATTAGCCGGCCAGTAGTATGTTTGGGGAGTGTGGCAGACAACACATGCAAATATGGAGCAAGCCTCCAAACTCCACACATATGAAACAATAATCAGGGAGTTGAATTCCTGACCCCAGTGCTATGAGAGCAAAGTGCTGACCACTAGGCCACTGCGATATTCCACATCTCTATGTAAAATACCAAAAATTGTGCCAGGTCATCATCATCATCATTTATTTATATAGCGCCACTAAATCCGCAGCAATGCACAGAGATTTCATTCACATCAGTCCCTGCCCCATTGGAGCTTACAGTCTAAATTGCCTAATATAGACATGCACACACAGAGAGGGAGAGACTAGGGTGAATTTTGATAGCAGCCAATTAACCTACCAGTATGTTTTTGGAGTGTGGGAGGAAACCGGAGCACCTGGAGGAAACCCATGCAAACACATGGAGAATATACAAACTCCACACAGATAAGGCCATGGTCAGGAATTGAACTCATTACATCAGTGCTGTGAGGCAGATGTGCTAACCACTAGACCACTGTACCGGGCCGACAAGTTATGTGAAATGCTTTGTGTTCATCATGTTTAGCTCCTTGCATTGTAAGTAGCTAATATTTCTGCCTGCTGACAATGTAAAGTTGATTAAATATGTATGATCACCTGATTGTCATAATACTATCAGTTTTTTCAAATGGTGATTGTGTTAACATGTCCTTTTGTTTATATTTCCTTTTCTCAAACAGACCGGGCACGCTGGGAACGCCGGCAACGCCGTCGGGCTATGGTGGAGGCGCAGGCGGGGGAGGAGGCAGAGGAGGAGGGGGACGACCAGCAGCACCAGCCACAGGAGGAGGAGGAGGTGCAGCCGGTGGCAGTGGCTGTGTCATCGGAGGAGGAGGAGCCTGTGCCGGTGCTAGTGGCAGCAGCTGCAGTGGAGGAGGAGGCTGACCCGGAGGAGCAACGATTGGAGGAGGCAGCATCGGGCAGCCAAGAGGCAGTGGCCTTTGATGATAGTCAGTATTTTGGAAAAATGATGGACCTAATTTGATAAGATTGAGGATGTCCATTATACTTGTACATAATCCCTGCTGTGACACATGTTGATTAAATGGTGACATAAATGCCACAGGTTTTACACATAATATCTGGCTACAATTTTGATGTACATTAAACACTCAAACCACAGCCAGAGCCATCTTAACACATAGCCACGCAGGGCAGGGCCCTAAAAAATGTGGCTGCTAGCCTGGTGAACTTGTCAGCATATTAATCACTTGATTTTAAATTCCAATATCAACCAACATATTTTTAATTCCTGTGAGTTATTGTGTAGGTAGTGGCCCATGGTAGTGCTTTGCCCTGGGGCCTATAATGCTGGATAAGACAACCCTGTCCATGGCCCTCTACCTGTGGCTCACCAGAATGTAGGACATTGATCCAAATGCCTTAGCAATGTCTAATGTGCGTCCAAATGGTTTTGTTGCCAGAAGCCTAACATTTGAAAGTAATGTAACAGTACACATCTCTAGTAAGTCCAGTCTGTTTGCCAAATTAGGTTGAGCTGTATATTTATTGTTTTCGTTTGTTTCCTTTCAGCACCTGAGGAGGAAGGTCGGAGATTGGCCACACCACCACCCACTCCGGCCCAATTGTTGGCCCAAATGGGCCACTTACTCGGCAATCTCGAGGCCACCTGCCAGCAACTGGTGCGATTGGTTGCCGACTGGAAGGCTACATTGGACTACTGGTCCTCTTTATTGCAATTTTTGTATTATATGTAAATATTATAGTTTTTCCTTGTAAATATGTTGTTCATTCAATCCTTGCCACATTATATAACAAATTTTCCAAAAAACCTTGGTGTGTGTGTCTTTATTCATCTCATTACACAACATGTGGGTGTAAGGCTACAAGAGAATGCATTTAAAATCCTAAATGTGCAACATTTCAGCAAGATAGATTGTTTCTAACATCATTGCTGTAGCAGAAAAGGTTTAGATTTGCTGTTTGCATGTCATCCAAAAGGAACATGTGCCCTCCACCAACAAGCCACCCCTGTAAGAGGTATGCCATCTGTAGGCCCTGTGTGCAAGACATTCCAAAAGGTCAAATGCCCTAGCTATTTCACAACTTCCCCAAATCATGTGTCATTGTAGTGATAGTCCAAGGTTACGTTCCAGTGTCAGAGCAAAGCCAGTCACACATTGAAGAGAACATATGGAAACTGTACCCAGAAGTGGTGTAAGGCAGAAGTGCAAGTGAAGCTAATCTCCATGGTACTGGAGTGTGGTAAGCGGTCTGTTGTGTGTTGAAACAGCTGAGTACATGACATAACGTGTACGGCGTGGATCCAGATGAAAGTCGAAAGTCGGATGGCAGCCAATGTAGCATTTAACTCAAAGAAGGCTGTCCCCTACAAATACCCCCCCCTCCTCTTAGGCCATTCATAGTAATAAATGTCAGCATGCACATAATAATGTGCCTGTGAACTGTGGGTCCTGAGCCATTGTTGAAAATTCCCACCAAGAATAAATTTTATTACAATACAGGATAATTAGGAGGGCATTTCTAACAATGTAGTACAAATCAAATCTACAAAATAAAACCATTGTGTGAAGTTCCTGCGTTTATTGTTAACATAATGTTTCCACTCCACACAATAGTTGTGGGTAAGCTTTGTATTTGAACTCATGTCTGGTGAGTTGTGAGTCCAAAGTGCTAACCAGTGAGCTACCTGTGAGATGGATATTTTTGTGAGTAATTTGTGTGAATAATGAAGAGTAGTATTAAGTGTCAGTTTCCTGTGTAGCACGCATGCTGTATGGTTGGTGTTGTCTGGGTTTTTCAAATATCAGGTTGGCCTAGTGGGTAGCTGTCCCACTTTCCATACAGTCATTCCTGAGTTGTAAACCAGACAGAAACCCTTCCTCTGTGTGGAGGTTGTATACACTCTTGTGTGTATCCTTTATGGAAGAGTATGCTATGCATTCATTTTGCTGAAAAGGCAAAGATGTATTCACACCACATACATTTTAATACATTCGTTATTCATGTGTTTTTAATGTAGCCATGTGCATGCATTTTGCATACTATACGGCGACTTGAAATCGAAGAAATCCTAAACACAGAAAGATCGTGAGCAATGTGTTTTTTACAAGTGTGTGTATTAGGTTAATTAGTAGCAAAGGAAAAACAACCGTCCAGAGTGTTGCACATCATTGTTATTTGTCAGTGATTAATGAGTAGAGAGCTATGTCGTAAAAATAAGCCCCAGGCATTTATGTTGTGTTGTGTGTAAACAAACTGTTGGTCCCTCCCACAGTAGGCGTGAGGTTTGCATTGCTTGGCTTGTCGTCAATCAGTTGAGAGCCGTCGCTTATGCGTGTAGCATGTTTAAAGATCCGCAGGTGGGTGTGTTTTCTAACGTTTGCGCTGCTTATTTCCGTCACTTAGACCACATGGGGGTGTGTTTTTGCTGTTTGAGGTGCTTATTTCGGTTTGCGTCACTCAAAGTATGCAAGGCAGATGCGTATGCATTTGCGAACTTTGATGAATCGGGCCCCTGTTTATCAAGTATTTACAAGCCTCATGTTTCCCAGTGGGGGGAAGGAAGAGCTTTGTGTAAAGCCAGTGTGCTAATTCAATTGTGGCTAAATTCTGATATATGTTATAAAGTGAAACATAAATAATATACTATTTATGTACTCTTCACCACCAGCCAAAGATCAAAGAGCTATGACTGTAGCAAACATTTTATGGGAGCAATTCTTTGTGCATTATGGACTTCCTGCTTGGATCCACAGGGGACCCACAGCTGGAAAGATTCAAACAAACCCTTCTCAATATTATGGGCACTTTGGGCACTGGCAGGAAGGTGCACTGGAGTAGGCACATCAGCCAGTTGGTAAAAATGAGTCGTCAGAATACTCACCGCATCTACTTATGTTTGGAAGAGAAACTCTACTGCCTGGAGACATTTGTTTTGGAATAATGGAGGCTTCAAACTCTGGCAGACATATTTACAGTATGTTCAGAAACTGCAAGAAGAACTGAGAGAGGCTCACAGGTTGACTCAAGAAGCTTCTAATAAGTCTGGTTTTGTAATCTTTGACAGGATCTCCTGATTGTATACATCTTATATATGTGCCAAATTATTTTGCCATATGTGATTCTATTCTGTACCTCACTTAATACATGATGACTAGGTCAATCACTGAGCCGATCAAAGATATCTCGTATGCAATAAAAGTGCCAATCTACCAGACTGTAAACATTTTGAACAAATAAAGTACAAACTGAAAATACTGGTTTGTATCTTTTTTATAAATATCACATAAAACCTGTCCTATGGTATCCTACCTCTGTCCTTCCATACAGCTATACCTACCCTATCATTCCCTTCCTCACCTTATCTAATTCCTCCGCTGTCCTTACCCTAACTGATTATATCCTACCCTTCTCCTAATTTTCAAAATCCTAACTTTACCCTACTTCTCCCTTTTCCCATTCACTAACCTCTATCCTACCCCTACTACCTCTCAATGTATATACCTGTCTATGCACTGTACCAGAGGAACACAGTAAACCCAGTAAGGGTGGCATGGGGCACCACACTTGCACAAACTCAACAGGGGGTCGATGGATGTGCCAGCTTTGACTGTACTAACATATATCTTTACAATAATATGTGAATACTGAGGTCACAATTTATAATGAGTCATCAGTTGTGTTCTCCTTTATTATTGTATGGTTTGTATAGATCATTTGCCTAGTGAAAGTAGCCAGTGTCCTCTCCCTATTGGGCAGCAGCGGAGTGTGCCCTGATGTGTTAAGGAATATAGTGATCACCGCCACACCCCGGATCAGTTGCTGACATTCTCTCTCTGTCAGACGGTAACGGATTGCACCCCAATTTCAGCTGGTTTCCATATATGGTTGCAGGATGTTCACTGCTACAGCCGGACTGGTTGCCTTGCAACAGTATCAGCATCCTCTCCTTCTGATGCTGCTGGCACTACTTCTATTCCAGTTGGTTGCTATGTAAATAGCAACCAGCATCTTCTCAGCTCTCAGCTAGTTGCTAGGCATTGCCAGCTGTCTACTTGTTTCTAGTCACTTGTTGCACTTGTGGAGCTAATCAACTTGCAAACTCTCATTGGTTCCTCTGGCTTTATAAACCCCTTCCTATTGTTCACCAATGCTGGTGATAGTTTCTGCTTGACCTGGTGTGCCTTTATTTCATGACCTGATCCTGTCTTTCAGTGTTTGACCTGGATTGTTTAAACGGAATTGCTGTCTTCTCCTGCCTCTGACCTTGGCTTGTTGAACAGATCTGCATTTGTTTCTACCTGCCCTGACCTATGGCTCGTGAAATGTAATTGCTATCCTCTCCTGCTCCTGACCTTGGCATGTTTTATGAATCTGTGTTAACCCTCGCCAGTCCTGTTCTCTGTTACTGACTCTCCTGTTACCATATAGGCTGCTCCCTACCTCCTTCTGTGGCAATAGTGTGATCAACAGCTACCATTACCCGAGCATAAGTTCTGGGGCAAGTGAGCGCTGTGGAACACATCTGGTTACTTGTAAAGGGGGCTGCTATAGGTGAATACCTTGTGAAGCGGTTCTCGTATTTGAGGATCACATGCCATGTTGCCATTAACTCCCATCCACTTACTTGAGCAAAAATAACATTTTATATGTTGACAGAAATAACAAGTACATAAATACTTACATTTCTGCCCATCATTAGATACTGGGCTCATCCTCTGACATGCGAACTTTCCATCCCCCAGTACCTTGGCTACTCAAACATTCACTGTATGAACAACGGCACAGTGACACACAGAATAATTATTGTGCGCTGCCCCTGCATACAGAACATAAACTGACAATAGTAGTATTGGTGTTGGAAGTGGGTATAAAGTATCCTCCATCTCCTTTATCATTTGTAGTAATTTCTACCATGATTAGTCTTTGTGTCACCATGCTCTTCCTTCTTTGTTGACTATGAGTTGCACTGGCGTGGAAGGGGAAACATGGAGGCACTGGGGAGGAAGGTGAAACAGATTGTTTTTTAGGAGGAAAGATGAAAAGCTTGCCTTTACTGTCACTGATATTCTGCTGTCTGAGACAGGGTTCTCACCTCACCTTATAGAAGGAATTATTATGGACATATAAAAACAACATAAGATAATGAGATATTAGCGATATGTAAGAGTACGTTTTTGTAGTTTCCTTTATTTGAAAAGTTGAGAGATGTGTAATACAACATCACAAAGTACATGGGGACAGCCCTGTATATACCCTTCATATTTTGGATATCCTACCTTTACGTAAATAGATTTGCACAATAATAATAATAATAATATGTTGAATGCGCTACAAGAAAAGGTGGCATCAAAAATTCAACAGAAATCTTTACAATTGTGTTGGATATCTTTTCACAAAAAATCACGGTATGCAATACAGATCATTTATCACTTGCCAGAGACATAAATTAAATGCCCCTTTGTCACTTCACAACAGTGTACTTGCAGACCTTGCAGACATTATCTTCACAGCATGATATGTACAGTTGGGCAAATAGAGAGGCTTCCCTCACTGCTGCAGAGTAGGTGCGATGACGTGTCCAAAGTGATGTGATGTAGAAGACGTGAAAGTGTTGCTGATTTTTCTCAACATTTTTTTAAGTCACTAAGATTTTCAGCCAGATAAGTGACTTACCATCACCTCAGAGATAGTTGCAAATATTAGGAAAGAACTGACAGCCAAGTTCCTTTTCCTTGGATGTCCAGATGATCCATGAGCATTGACAGGGGAGGGCTGGCAAATTTTAGCCCGGAGGGCAAGCACATAGCACTGGCCCACAAGTAGCGGCCCACACATTATATATATATATATATATATATATATATATATATATATATATATATATATATATATACACACAAACACTTTGCACAGGGGCCCAGAAGGAAAGTCCAGTGTGTCTAGGCAGGGGCAAACTCAGAATTTTTAAGAAGGGGGGGGGCAATGTTTGAATTCAGGACTACTCCAAAAAAAAAAAAAAACACGATAAGCCTTCAACATACACTTTTTTAGTCTAGTCAAATTGTTTTTCAAAATACCATTGATACCGCGCATCAAACTAACATTGATACCGCACATTAAAACTAGCAATGATACCGCACATCAAAATACAATGCTGTTTCAACTGATAAAATCAATCCTATGTCATCTAGCTAACTTTCAGTTTGTATAGTACCCAGTAACTATAAAATACAATTGAAGTAAAAAGTATAGTATATTTAAATAAAGAATATATATCCTATATTTTTATATATAATTAGCTGAACGCCCAGTGTTATTGGAACTCACCACTCAGCTGCAGGGCGGCAGTGACAATTTCCACTGTCTGGCTATGCCTGGGAGGTGCTGCTGCGGCTGTGCATGCAGCTCCAGTCCGGCAGTGATAGTCTATACAGCTGTTGCGAGGTGCTGTACAACGGGTTTAGCATGTTTACATCCTGTTGCCTGCTCATCCGTGAAGGTGGGAGGGGGGTTTAGGAATAGGGGCTGATTTATCAAAGTGCAAGAAGCCATTTTGCTTTAAAAAAAACTGATGTTTTTGCTGCGTAAAATACTAATGGGGTTAACGTTGGTGATAACCCCTGTTGGGGGAACCTATTTATCAAGCACTATTAATAGCACTACACTATTTGTGTGATTATCTATTCACCCACATACACAAAAAAAATGCTTTTTTTTTTTACAATAAAGATAATATTAAAAAACTGAACATACATGTACATGATTAAAAGTGATTGTAATTTCTCTCTTTCTTTCTTCTTCTTGTGCCTTTGCTCTTGTCTTCAATAATGGCTGCAGGGGTGAGTGTTTTTCATGCCCTGCCTCTAAATGGGAGCCTCCTACTGTATTGGAAGCTCCCATTGTATTGGTGGGCAAGCCACCATTATATAAAAAAATATATATATTAATTTTTTTATTAATGATTTATTTATTTAAATATATATATATATATATATATATATATATATACACATATATATATATATATATATATATATATATGCACATATGCATTTATTTATTTATAAATATTTATTCACTTTTACCTACTTCATGGGAGCCTCCTAGTGAGATTGAGGCTCCCATGTATTTGATTGATTGGGGCTGCCCCAATCATATTCAGAGGGAGCCGGTACTGGGGGGAGGAGAGGCAGGGCACCCTGACACCCTGGCCCTCTCTGATTTGCTGCTACAGGGCTCCTGTAGGCTATGGCAGGAGCCCTGTAGCACTTCTATAATGGCTAATGTTTTGCCCTGTATATGCGGTGCTGTCCGCAGCCGGGCCCCTCCCGGCCGTGGATGAATGAGCTGTCATCCACCCAGCCGGGAGAGTGTACGCTGCAGTGCCACTCCCCCCACTCCACCCCCCCCTCCCGCCCGTAGATGCATGCGGTGCCTTCCGCATATACTGAGTATTACCCAGCGCACAGGCGGCCGCATAAATGATGGCCCGGCCCTAACTGGTGTCAGACAGAGCGGCCCGGGGGGCAGATGCCTCCCCTGCCCCCCGGCCCAGCCCGCCCCTGAGCATTGATCATTGTGGACATTCAATTGTAAAATCTGAAACCTGTTAAAATACAATTCACATTGTAGACAATTGGTTTTCTCACGTTGGCTTCAAATCCCCTAGATGTTCATTTCTAACAATAGCTGGTTACTCCATCTGTTGAATGGAGTTAACCCTTCCAACAGTTGATTGAGCTCAGCCCGAAGACTCTCATCTGCATACAAAACACAAATAACATCACTCATTGCAGGCAGAGCTTGTTTTCCCATTTTTAACTGCTGTAAGAAATGGACCTTGGCACATACTGGGTCATTTCCAAACAGGTCAATGTCCAAGACATGCATTCCCTTTGCTAAAGGAACTGGGTAAGGAGGGGTGCCAAGGCTGAGGAACCCAGGGGAAGAGTTATTTATTGATGATAGAAGTGGATCAGAAGTGTGAGGGGACTGAGTAGTAGATGTGGGGTCAGATGCAGGAGTAAGTGTAGCTGGAATAATCACACTGTGTTCCTTGCTGGGTTGACATATTTTTATGTCACTCTTTGTGTTATTACAGGAGGAGGCTAATGACTCACTTATACCACATGGGTGTGAGTAAATACAAACAACCTTCTTTTCTAAAAGTAGCTCCAGGTTGGCTCTGTGGGTAGTAATTGGAAGAAATTGCTGGATCAGTATTTCCCCAGGAAGCAGCTCTTTTGCTATCTTAGTTCCCTCAAAAAGCTTAAGCACCTCAGTAGGTCCAAGTACACAGTGATTTTTGGATGTTTGTAAATTGTCCACTCGACATTCCAGCAACTTGAGCGCTCCTTCCAGCTGGTCAGAGGGAAGAAGCACCGATATGACAGCCTAATGAAGTACACATAGAACAAATGAGAATGTATCCAAAGCTGATGAAGTAGAAATATAGAAGAACAAATTTCAACAGTAAACATGATAATTAGGTGGGTGGTAAGAGAGATGGACATGGAGCACAGATGAGAATTTTAGCAGATTCATTTGGTGTTCATAGAAGAATTAGTATAGGAGGATAGATTGGAGTGGGGATATGAGTGAGTGTAGAATTATAGCTCGCTGTGAAGATGAGAAGGGGTGTAAAAACATAGCTTGTGACGGAGACAGTCTGGTGTAGAGTCAAAAGCGACTGTAGTAGGATAGGTTAAGATTAAGTGTAAGAGTGTAGTGTTGGGTAATGGAGACAAAAGTGAGAGTGGGAAGGACACTTTTTTGTGGTACTTTATAAATGATCCTTTAATTTTCTTTCATTTGTATCCTCTCTTATTATTCTGTCCCTAATCCTAATTTTCTTTATCTCTCACAAAATCCGAGGTAACGCATTTTCACTCATAGGAAGTTTAGAATTGTCAATCTGAATCTGCGCTAACCAACACCAATAAAAGATGGCAGCAATACTGAATGGAAGCCTAAGGTCTAATCTTAAGGCCAGAAACATTTTCAATTGGAACTTTTAAATTTAACTGCATCAAATCCTCTATAAAGGGCACCAATTTGATATCCCTGTACCCTGGATGAACAGATAACTAAAAATGGGGGTTGGGATTTATATTAAATCAATGGGTTGCTCTTTTTCCATAATGAGTAACCTTTCACATGTTTTCTTTTCACTCACTGTTATTGCTTAGGATTCCATTCATACTGCACTAACAAAAATTATTTATTTTAATATCCTACTTAAAGGAATTTGTTTCTGCCTCGGTAACTTGTTGGCATGTCGGTGCGGATTGGGTGGCAAAGTTGGGTGGATTAGGTGTGTGGTGAAATGTTGGTGTGAATATTTTGTTGTATTAAGTCTTAGGAGGAATGGGAAAGCCAATGTGTACAACCTAGACGCAAATGTGCTCTAGTAGATTTTAATGTATATCTGTTTTATTTGTATAATATACACTTTTTGTAGTTTGCATGTGCAACAAAAACAAATGTAAACATACATTCATATACAAATTTCTGAGCATCTTCCACTTACGACTCCTTACAAATGGAAAGTAGAATGAAGCAGGGATGGGTTGGGCAAGCATAGGTCTGTTATAGGAAGGGTTCACATAATTGCCACTCAAGTCAATCTGAACACAGATGCAGATGTACTTGTCAGGAGACGTATCTCTTGCTGGTGCTGGAGGGCTGGTGCAAATACCTGTGATGATGCTGGCCATGAGCAGCACTATCTAACCGCTTCTTATATGCTGCCAACACATGATCCCTACAGATGATAGTACATAAATCAGTAGGGAGGTGGCTATATTATATGAATTTATGGCTGTTGATTTGCATAACAAAATTGGTATTTCCATTTGGACTACTGCACGAAAGAAGATTACCATTTGATTTTTAAAGGTAAAACCACAGATGTTGATATTTAATTTAATTGTATTTCTATTTTGTATTTGTGTTTGCCTCTTGTTACATTTTTTTTATTAAAAACACAACTCTCATTAATTAATAACTGTTAAGATCCTTTTCTCTCTGATGTATATGATACAACAATGCGGCTTTAGCATGTAACACTTGCCTACACTATATTTGGGTGTAGTTATACTTGTACACCTGAGATATGTCTACTGTTTTCTATCTGGATATATATTGAGATGTTCCCAAATGACCATATGCATGTAAATACTATTTTCCTTACCTGCATCTTTATTTGCGCACGGTCGGGCAAAAAATACGACCAACTCATAAGTCACAATGTGTGTTTTGCACAAAGAAAGTAGAAATAAAAGTCGAAACAGGCTGGATAATTATCAATCAGAAGTAACATGAAGACACGTAAGAACAAGAGATGATAAGAATGATAATAAAGAGATAAAATCAACCTTGGAATTGAGCAATGTGTACTTCTTTAGCATGGAGGGTGGAGGATCCTGTCCACGGGTTAGACGGATTGTTTTAACCTCAGGGTGGTCAGAATGTAGGGTGTCTATGCAAAACTTTTCCATTACACCAGCAACTCCACGTCCTCTTAACCAAGGGGCTACTCGAAGGCCTTCCAGCACTGCGGTGACTCCACCATCAACCAGTAAGAATGACTCAAAGCCCACCTGAGTGGAGAGACCCCCAGTGAGACATACATAGCCACCATATAGCAATTTAAACTTATACACAGTTCATGGATTTGTGGAGAGGTTACATACATAGATACTGGACCAATGATGACTGAATTTCAGGGAGAGAAGAAAGCCACATAGTCACCTCAGATGTTCATAATTTAATATCATTTTTACATTTTCTTTCTTATTTTCATCTGCACTTATGCTGAGAGTGGAGAAACGGGTATGTGTGGGGTGGAGGGCACATAACTGCACTATAAATCTATAATCATGCTTAATTACTCTTCACTCTGGCTGGTCACCCACGGGTATCTTCCTAGGCCAGGGAAGCCTACCCAGTACCTTCTAAGGTTCTTATTAGTCACTCAGGCAAATGGAATTTGAAAAGTACAACAGTACATTTATTGTAATAAAAACAATCACTAGAATATTATGTACACACAGTAAATAAATGCCAGGCAGGTGCACCACATCATCTGTCCCTTACCCCACTAGCTTAAGCAGTTACAGTCAGCTGGCTTTCCAGACTTGACGACCCATGGATCTGACGATCTATTTCAGTCGTAGAGCCACCAGCCACCCTGCAGCTTCCAGCCATCAATTCCCAGAATGAACATCATCTCCCCCTTTAGTGGCTCCTTATATCTCGGGTCAAATTTCCACACTGCTTTCCCCTCCCTGGGCAAACCCCTGGGTCTCCCCTTGTAAAACATTGTTGAGTCCTGGATTACGGGGTTGGAGATGGGAGCGGAGATGAGCTGTACTTCCACAGAAACTTCCCTGCCAGATTGTAGACCAAACGTCTGGAGTAGTCTTGGGAGAACAATGGATACTAATTAGCCTTCCCCCTCATCAGTATTTTGCAACCTGATCCCTACCCATAACCCACCTAACTTCACTTGAAGGACAATGAATAACAACCTCGCTGCCACATCAACAATATACAATAAACAACATACATATTTACAATGAGCTACAATGTCCCCTTATCCACATGTAATTAGACACTGCAGTTGTATTCTGTTCAGCTGGGGAACAAAAGCAAGGGCTATACAAAGTACATGCTATAATCCACATTTTGTGAGAAACGAGGAACAAGCTGGTTAGGGTGTTACCAAACTCATTTTGTCACAGGCTCCCTTCCAGACCACTAATCCCAAATTGCCCCCACATACCACTCAGACCCCCCACTTGCTCAAAAAATTCCCTCACATGTCATCAGACACCCCACTTGCCCTTAAAATGGCCACATGATATTCAGCCCTTCAACTTGCCATAAAATACCCCCACATACCACTTAAACTTCTCAACATTTCCCCACTCACTGGGAGTAGCTTTGACCATCAATTTGCTAATTTAATAACCACTAATTAGTCATTAATTAAATTATTAATTGAAATTAATTTTATTAATACCACCATCCCTAAATGTAATTCCAAACCTTGTTAATGAAGTTCAGTCAATTTAAGCAGAGGAAGGAGGAAGACCATGTGATGTGGACTGGACGGCAGCCCCTACTCAACCTCCTCCTCAAATATGCTACGTTTTGTGGAGGAGGTCATGTGATTTGAAAGCCCATTGCTCAGATCACTTTCAGTTTTATTCTCTGCTTTATGAGATAAGGCAGAGCATAGGTCAGAACAGGGCTATAGGGCTGAGGGCTTACCAGTCTCCTGGCAGCCATGGATGTCTGTTACAAATAAAAATAATTAGTGAACTCTATGAGAGTCTCTGTCAAAAACAGAGTAGAAATGGAGTTAATGAATACCTATGTCAAAGAATCTATTAATTTTATACAGATTGTCTTGTGAGCTCTACATGGATAGGGGGAAGGAGGTGTGGTAGCACCACAAAACATCCTAGGGAGGCACGAAAAACAGACATATTTATATGAAAAGCCACACCTATTTATATAATAAAGACTTTTGCAAAACATTGTACAGTCAAGTCTCACTTCAACCAAATGATGTCCTCTCTCATACTCACTACTTTCCCCTCACTCTTGGCCAGAAACATCCTCCGACGAGGGTCCTTCAGCCATGCATGGTATCTATGAGGCAGATAGTCTGTTCCGTTGTATATTCCACTAGAGATGGACATCAACTCATCGTAGTCTTCAGCGGTGGCAGGTAGGAAATGTATTTGTGCCGACATTCTGAAAATATGTGTCCGTTGACTGTTGCAGCTGCTAACACAGAGACAGAAGATTGCATAGAAGTGCAAAGTTTATAAAATCTGGCACTCCCTATGCCCAATAATAAACTATAAAGTCAGTAGAAATTATTAACTACTAAAGCACAAAAGGACAGAATAGCAAAAAAAAAATCTGAAATTTGTTTGATCAACCTAGTAAAAGTTATACAATGAAAGCAAATATTTTACTGTACATTAGCAATGTTGAACTTTATTAATGAAAAATCCTCATGTTTCACTTAAAATGCTTAATGGCTGATATCTCTCACTCCACTTAAACCTCTAAATGACTTATTTAACTTTTTTGAGTAATTGACACGAGACATAATTGTGGCAATAATAAAAGGAGTTTATTTTGCACACCAAATATGGTGGTGGAGAAAAGAGCACTCAGTACGACACACGCCAGGCAACCAGGGTATCCCAGCATTTAACCCATGGGACATCGCAAATGGGTGTGGTTATCCAAGCAGCACCCTGGCGCACATATCTATATTACCGAGACCCTCAATCCCGGCCACTACAGAACCTGTAACTCTTCTGGGCTGATAAGTGCGCAACCTTAAATCGGCCCACAGGGGCGGTACTTGCAACAAAACTATAGCCGACTCATCGAAGAAAGGCAGGTTCAGGATGCCCAATACCGCAATGTGTGCCCCAACCACTGGCCCTCGACTGCACTGTGTTTTCCCGCAACGCGCCATTCAGGGCCTCCATGAGCAAATGCCAGACACATCAGGAACTGTCAAGAGATTACCAGAGAACAGCCAGAGCAGGTACTGAGGTATCCGTAGAGCCCGCACAATATATTATCAGGCTGGCCTGGTTCTGATAGATACTTGGTATTCCCAGGTTTGCGTCAAAATCCCCTAGATATCCATTTCTAGTACCATCTGTTCTCTCGCTAGGCTGAATGGAGTTAACCCCTCACAGAAATGATTGAGTTCAGTCCGGAGACTTTCCTCGGCATACATGATGCAAATTATATCACCCGCTGCAGGCAGAGCTTGTATCCCCATCTTTAAGTGCTGTAGGACATGGATCTTGGCACATACCGGGTTATTTCCAAACATATCAATATCCAAGCGGTGCGTGCCCTTTGCAAAGGAAACTGGGAATGGAGGGGTACCAAGGCTAAGGAACCCAGGGTAACAGGCATTTTTTGATGAGAGATGGAGAGCAGATATATCAGGAGACTGAGTACTTGATGTGGAATCAGATATTGGAGTAATGGGAGATGCAGTGATTGCAATGTGTTCATTGCTGGGCTGACATTTGTTTGTGTCACTAATAGTATTATCACTAGAGGGTGCTAGGAAACCACTCAAATCACACAGGTTGGAATAGACCCAAACAATTCTCCGTTCTAAAAGTAGCTCCAGATTGGCTTTATGAGTGGTGAGAGGAAGCCAGCCTTGAACCAGTCTTCCTCCGGGAAGTAACTCTTCTATCTTTGTTTCCTCAAAAAGTTTAAGCAACTCAGTAGGTCTAAGGACAGAGTGGGTTTTGAATCTTTCGAAATGTTCCACTCTACATTCCAGCAATTTGAGCACTTCTTGAAGCTGGTCAGAGGGAAGAAGCACCGATATGATAGCCTAATGAAAAACACATTGAATATATGAGAATACGTCAAAAGCGAAAACTGTAAATACAAAGGAACAAATGTCAATAGCAACCATGATTATTAGATGGGGGTTAAGATAAAGTGGAGGTGGTGCACAGATAAATAAAAAATAGTTTGATGCGGAGGGAAAATAAGGCAAAGAAAGCTTAGTGTGAAGGTCATAATGAGTTCAGAGGTAGATTATGGTATGGAAAAAAGGAGACATTGTAGCAGACTAAGTTGGTGTAAGGGGATAGGTTATGATGGAGATATGATTCTGTGTAGTATAGCTTTCTGTTGAGATGAGAAGGGGTAAAATAGGACAGCTTAGGGTGGAGACAGGCATGAGTGTAAAAGTATAGGCTGGTGTAGAGGTGGAAGTGAGTGTAGAATAGTAGGTTTGGGTGGAGATAAAACTAAGTGTGAGAGTATAGCCTAGTGTGGAGATAGAAGTGAGTGTCAGCTTGGGCATAGAGATAAAAGTTAGTTTAGGAAGATACCCTGGTGGAGATAGCAATGAGTCTAAGCAGGTGCATAATCTATAGGCAAGAATGAGCGTAATAGGATAACTACCAATCAGTAAACTGTCTGTGTATGAGTTTAACTTGATCTAAAAATAGAAGTCAATGTGAATTAAAAAGATCAAAGAAGAGTAAGCAGATCTCTGGCTTCAGGTAACTTAGAAAGAGAAACTGAGACAGGGTATTGAAGAGAGTTAATAGAAAGGAGGACAATTATTTGGTGCAGAACTTTGATATAAAGTACATTTTATGCCAGGAATGGATTATATCTTCAGAAGAAACCACAATGTGCTTCATGCCTGCTTAACTGCTGAACTTGTTTGGCAGCTATCCCTAGATATCTATGATTCTATCATACTGTTAGGTAATGGGATCAAATTGGTGTCTACTTGTCTTCTATACATGAAAATCTTACCAATAAATACTATACGGTGGTTACAATATTGGATACACACTGTGATTGTTATTCAACCTCTTAAGTGACACCAACTGCCAGGATTCTATATTTCCATAAATCATCTGTTTCAGAAGTTATCTCCACTCCCAATTTCCCGTGTGCCCGCCTGAAAACACAGTATGCGTGTGACATATTACATCAGTTACTGGTGTACTGCATATATTAATATCTATGTACCCTTCCCCACCACTGAGCAAGAAATGGTCCCATAAATGGTTGTTCCTCCGCTAAACCAAATGCTAGGTGTCAATAGCTCCTCCTCACGCAAACTCACTTCCTTCTCCACCCTGTTCTGCAGCAGTTTATTGTTAAAATTAATTATTTTATGGAATGTTAGCAACTTTGTACTTTACCTCTTCTTTTGTGTATTCTCATCACAATGACTCAATGTGTTCTAGAATGTATACTATTATGCACCCCTCCACAATCCTAGCATAAAGCAACAGGACGAGATATAGAATAGGGAGGTAGTGGAATGTATCGGGAAGGGAGGGGTCTGGTATGTTAATAGGAGAACAGAATGGAGTAAGAGAGTGCATCAGGGAATAAATGGAACAGATGATTACATGGATAGCAGAGGGGCCTGGGCAGTATAATTTTGCTGGTAATTACATGGAGGAGACCATTAATATCTTTTGTGCAGCCAGCTCGCAGAAGATGTCGGCAATCTATCTGAAAAGAAGGAAACTGGGTAGTCACAAGCTCCTGCTCATCTGGTCATTTTTTCATTCAGGCCCTCTTCTTGACCACCAGGACTGAGCAGGAGGAAGAAGAGCATCAGCGGGAGACTGCAAGACATTGGGAGACCAGCTGGATCACATGGACGTTGGACCCAAAAAATGTTTTTCTATTTTGGGTGGAATTATCCTTTAATGGCCTGTTGTATTTTGTTCCTCAAAAATCTTATTCTGTATATGTTACTTGTTTAGGAAGGTCTTCCTTCTATTGCATATTAAAATACTTTATTATGCGATTTATACATGGAATCATGAACAGAAATAGTAAAGACTTTTTTTCCACCAATGGTTACTGGTTATTGTAATGGACCATTTACACTGATTTATCCCAATCTTTAATTATAAATGTGTGCACTTTATTGAGGAACTAATGGAGTTATATGTCGAGAGACAAGTAGAATTTAATTTTCCTAATTAAAAATTACCATGATTCTGACCCCGAGACCAGATCTCAGACAGTCATTTAGCGCTGCTGACTATTTATGTAGTAAAACAAAAGTGTATTTGACAACTAAGGACAGAATAAATATATTGTATTCAGGGTATATAGACAGACCGACATTATGGCTTTCACTGTGAGATAGAGATTATATATATTTCTGTAGGTTGTTAGCTGTGCCTAATGTTAAGCAACTATTGCAGGTATGACCTAATAGACATTGTCCTATGTGAATGTGTCTAAAAAAGATAAAGAAAGGAAAATAGCATGTGTACCATTGTTTTTCAAGGTACAGCAGTATAGGAAAAGCCAGGTATTTTGTACCCCCTAATCTAATGCACAGGGGGCTTACAGTATGGTAAAACCATTCCTTCAATAGTTCCAATGTTCTTGAATTTGGTGGCAAGTTTGGGTGGATTAGGGCTTTGGTTATATTTTGACATATTTTCTTGTTACTTTCAGAGTTAGGATGTATGGTAAATCCAATGTGCATATTCTTGACACAATTTATATGAAAGTAAAAACAGACTAGGTAGGTAGTAAATAGAAGTGATATGAAGTCAGGTAAGAACCAGAGACAAGTAAGGACATGAGACAGGCAAGCATCAGAGACAGAATGGGGATAATGAGATAGAAACAACCTTGGAATTGATCACTCTGTACTTCTGTAGCATGGCAGGTGGAGGATCCTCTGCACGTGTCAGACAAACTGATTTAACCTCAGGGTGGTCAGAACGCAGGGTGTCCATGCAAAACTTTTGAATTAAACCAGCTACCCCACGTCCTCTTATCCAGGGGGCTACCCGAAGACCTTCCACCACCGCAGTAACGCCACCATCAACCAGTATGAATGATTCAAAGCCCACCTGAGTGAAGAAACCTCAATGACACATGTATACCCATCATGTAACATATATCACATAATAAGTCCAGCTTGTACTATAGACAGGCCTGGATTTGTGGAAAAGCCAAACAGAGTAAGCTTGGGCCTAGTGTGGCTGAATTGAAGGGGCAGCAGACAGCCACTTAATGTCACCACAGGTATTCATAATTCAATATCTTGTCTTATTTTATTTGTATTTGTACTTCTGCTGAGACATATGACATAAAACAAAGAATACGTCAGACCAGGGGCACAGAGCTGGGGATCAATGGTGAAGGTTTGCTAGGTCTCTGGTGGCTCCGGGAATCCTATTACCCACTACTAGATTAGTGATCTCTATTTCAGCTTATGTTTTGCCTCGGTCAAAAAATGGACGACAAACTGAATTAAATATTTCCCATGAGCACAGGCTCTAATATTTTTATACATAGATGAAGCTCTGCATGGATGGGGGAAAAGGAAGGGGGTAACAGCAAATAGTATCCATGAGAGATCACAAAAAAATTATAACTGTTTATATGAAAATACTTCTGCTAAAAATTAAGTTAAGTCTCACTCTCATGTCCTGTCTCATACTCACTACTTTCCCCTCAGACTTGGCCAAAAACATCCTCCGACGAGGGTCCTTCAGCCATGCATGGTATCTATGAGGCAGATAGTCTGTTCCGTTGTATATTCCACCAGAGATGGACATCACCTCATCGTAGTCTTCAGCGGTGGCTGGTAGGAAATGTATTTGTGCCGACATTATGAAAATATGTGTCCGATGAGCGTTGCAGCTGCTAACACAGAGACAGAAGATTGCATAAAAGTGCAAAGTTTATGAAATATGGCATTCCCTATGCCCAGTAATACACACCCAGCTCATTAAAGTCAGTAGAAATTATTAACTACAAAAGTACAAAAGGGCAGAATAGCAATAGTTATACAATTAAAACAAATGGGTTACTGCACATGATAAATGTTGGACTTTATTAGTGAGCAACCCTCATATTTCTCTTTCCCATTGTAATCTGAACTCTTATATTCTCTATGTCACCAAGAACATTTTAGTGCAGATTAGGTTTCTTTGATAAGGTTAGAAATAGAGGATGGGGTATTTGGGAAAGCAAAGTCCCCAACAAGAATCCCAGACCAGGAGGCCCTAAAGAATGACCAATTACCAGCAAAGAACCCAATGTATTAACTAGTTTAAAGTGGATGGATAATTTTGCTAAATAAATAAAAGCAGCAAAATTTGTAAGCGTAAAGTGAAAGTAAAGTGATTTAAAATACTGTTTGTGACTGCAAACTATCCTTATATATTATGAAGGAAGCAGAATGAGATATTATCCTCAATGCTAGATAATCTGACTGATCTTCAGTAGAAATAATATTTTCTGCGATTAGGTAAAAATTATATTCTGAAATAAATACTGGCTTCAATAAGCGCAGTGAATACTATCAGTTGTTGTCAAATCGTAAGTGCCTATTAGTGATAAACCATGTATAACATCGTCTATTCTAATAGAATCTGAGCCTGCTTTAATTGTAACAGCTATTGTACTAATCCAATGCGGCTCTAAGATAGAATGGTGACCGGCGTGATTTGCTATCTTCCCACTATAATCTAGCTTGGGGTTTGGGCAGAATCACCTATTATCAAGTTCTCATATTGGCATAGTCCCCGTAGCTTCCAAATTCTGTTAAATTAGATAGGTAGTAGAGTCACATACAGTAAACGCCGACACGCGTTTCGCTGTGTAGCTTTCTCGAGGCCTCCAGAGCACAAGAGCACCATGTGACGAGATAGGGGTTGCATTAAAACTAGGGGTTTAGGCTGCTGGACACACCTTCTCATACAAAACTGTGTTTAACATTTGCTGTACTGTATTGTTGTTGGTGCTTGTCCTTAACACTGTATATCTGTGTGTATCTAGCAAAATCAAAACATGAGGTGTGAGTTCATATTTTAATCAAAACTTTAAGCCTGCATCCCACATGAAGGGTCCCTTAATGTATGCAGGTCCTACACTGACCTATATGCTTCAAACTATAGATGAGCAGTTCACTTCTGTCTAATCCAACAGATCCGAGTTTTGAGGATCTGAGGTAGTCCACAAGCCGCCTCGGTTTAGCATGCCAATTTCAGATCTCAAAACGAGGCCAAACGTCATTTCTAGGAAAATGTTGTTTCTCACGAGTTTTGGATCCATATCTTTTGTATTATAGCCCCCTCTCCTGTTCTCATCTGCCACTTTAGAACAGACAACAGACAGGGAGGATGTTAGCTGCAGAGCTCTGCACTGAAAATTACGTGTAGAGAGGGTTAGACATGGTGAAATAGGCAATTTAGATAGCAAATGTGAGGATAGCGGGTATTTAGAACTGATTTCTCATTTAATTTCATGATTTCTTAATTTGATGTAAGTATAGCCATCATTCAATTGCCTTTCAGTCTCTCCAATATATCTCTCTTGATTCATAATGACTTCCCCTCCTCCCTTATTTTCTGGTTTTATTATGATATTTCTATCTTCTTGTAAAGCCTTTAATGCTTACCTTTCTTTTAATGTAAGATTAAATTATATCTTTCTGTTATCTTATTTGATCACTTTTTAACTTCATTAGAGACCAATTTATTGAAGGTTTCAATGAAAGGGCCTTTTACATGTGATGGGAAAAAAGTTTTGACTTTAGAATTGCATATGCTGCCGAGGATCTTAAATTGGCTTAATGATTGACCTGATCACCATCTATTAAGAGAGAATCACATGAGGAAGGTATAATATGGCACCTAGACAATAGACGTAGACAATCAGAAGGCACTGTCAAAGAAAAGACACAAGCTCCATTTGATTAAGCCAGTTTTAATAAACAAAATGTTTAAATGTTATAAAATTGCACTCACAACATTTCTTGTATATCACATTAATATATAGTTGCAGTTCATCCTCATAGAAGGAAAATGCAGAACCCAGGTAGCCACAAGCAACAGTTCCCTAGCAATGCATTTCAGTAGCGGCCACTGTGTTCCTCCGGTATCAGGGAACATATGTGCATAAGGAGTGGGAAGCACTTCCTTATATACCGTATATACTTAGGTATGTGCTACAGGGGTGTAATAATTAGCAAGTAAAATAATAACATCAGTATAAAACTTATTTAAAATGTTACCATTAAGTCCATTACAAGGTATCACATTATAGTAATCACAACACAAATTGCTTGTCACAGAAACACATTAGTATCATAACATTCATTAAACCGTTATAGTGTCTATATTAAAAATCCAAAAAGGTCCCTTTTTTTATTAAGTAGATTAAATGATTACCTTCTCTGCAGAGCAGCTTCAATTCACCATGTTTTAGAAGTGTTAGACCTGATTGATGAAACTGTATATAATTAATTTAATAATTTGATCATCTTTATGGAATTATGAAACAAACTTCACTTGTGCACTAGTATCATTAGTAATTGGAGGATTTACATGAATCAGGAGGTACTCATCAATAATGTCTACTTTCTCTTTGATGGATCTAAAAATAAAATCGGGATTAGATCCCTTTTGAATAAATCTATGTATAGGAGAATTGGCTTGTAATTCATACTCATAAAAGTAAGTATAGTTTTTCCTAATGTAGCTGACTTTTTGGTATATTCATAAGCCAGTTTTATTTATGTCTGCGGGAATGTATGTTTTAACATAAACAGAAGTACTAGTAAAATATAGTTCACCCACCCCTTAAAATTACCTACACTCTACACAGAAGGAATATAGGCTTTGTAAAAAAAAAAAAAGTAATCAATAAATAGTTGCATAAAAATTGATGGTTCTGGCACAGAAATATAATGAGCCATAATAAATATTAATATTCCAAATATAGTCATTCTTCCAAAATCCTAGCATCCAGTTAGCATGACTTTGTCATGACGGAATGTTAATACATTGATGATTACTACTTCGGGCTTGTTGCTGTTGAACTAAAATTGTACAGTCCTTATACATAAGAATGTCCGTATGCACGAGTGTGCTTATACTACTGGGTTGTCTTACAGTTCTAATGTGCAAAGTGCAGATAAACCTTGTGAAATGAACCACAAAAACGGTACTTCGCTAAATATAAAATTTGCTATCCTCTCCTCCAACGTCTGAAAAACATAAGCAATTAAGTGGAAGGAAGGAGTAATCGAACATCTGGATACTACAGGGATGTCTTCAGACACCACCAAGAACTTTGTACAAATGAACTATAAAACAATTGTGTAGTGTAAGCACACTCATGCATATAGACATTCTTATGTATAAGGACTGTACAATTGTAGTTGAACAGCAACATGCAATAAGTAGTTATCACCAGTGTATCAACATTTCCCCATTCATGATTACAGTGCACATCACAAGAACCATTAAAATAGGAACACATACTAACATAGAGAATTAAGGCAGCACCAAAAACCATATCTTTACATATGAATTTCACATATACCCAGGGGCAGGCTGAGCTGGGAGGCAGGGGGCTGCCTTGGGCTGAATTACTGGGCCACCTGCATATGTTTTCCTTTAAAAATGTTCCTAAAAGACTGCTGAGTCACGTGTTGCCCCCTGGGCTAAAATTTGCGGGTCCTCCCCTGCATATACTCTATATAGCTTCATCTAAGTTGTGCTCTCAACAAACCACCCCATTGTCCTTTCTTAACCTTATGACAAGACAACAATGCAAGCACATGTTAAAAGTAAAATAAATCTTAGAAAACAGTTGGGTACTGATAATATAGAACTGATTTAAAGCTTGAATTTTTTAGGGTAGAGGTTTAGAACCTAGAAACAAATAGAAAGGGAACAATGTCTTCTTAGGCTGGTACCTTGTGAGCAGACACAGATGATCAACATTCTTGTAACCACAGAG
The DNA here is from genome assembly GCF_038048845.1 of Mixophyes fleayi. Taxonomy (NCBI): domain Eukaryota; kingdom Metazoa; phylum Chordata; class Amphibia; order Anura; family Limnodynastidae; genus Mixophyes; species Mixophyes fleayi. The sequence continues at coordinate 28,267,897 of NC_134405.1, read as the reverse complement.
CCTGCACAATATCTTCACAGGCTGGCCTGATTCTGATAGATACTTGGTATTCCCAGGTTGGCATCAAAATCCCCTAGATATCCATTTCTAGTACCATCTGTTCTCTTGCTTGATTGAATGGAGTTAGCCCCTCACAGAGATGATTGAGTTCAGTCCGGAGACTTTCTTCGGCATATATGAAGCAAATTATATCACCCGCTGCAGGCAGAGCTTGTATCCCCATCTTTAAGTGATTTAGGACATGGATCTTGGCATATACTGGGTCATTTCCAAACATGTCAATATCCAACCGGTGCGCACCCTTTGTAAATGGAACTGGATATGGAGGGGTACCAAGGCTAAGGAACCCAGGAGAAGAGGAATTTTTTGATGAGAGAGGGAGAGCAGAAATGTCAGGAGACTGAATACTTGATGTGGAATAAGGTAATGGAGTAAGGGAGGATGCAGTGAGTGCAATGTGTTCATTGCTGGGTTGACACCTGTTTGTATCACTGATAGTACCATCACACGGGTTGGAATAGATAGAAACAATCCTCCGTTCTTTAAGTAGCTCCACGTTGGCTTTATGGGTGGTAAAAGGAAGCCAGCTCTGAATCAGTCTTCCTCCAGGAACCAACTCTTCTCCTATCTTAGCTCCTTCAAAAAGTTTAAGCATCTCAGTAGGTTCAAGGACAGAGTGGGTTTTAGAGCTTTCAAAATTGTCCACTCTACATTCCAGCAATTTGAGCACTTCTTTAAGCTGGTCAGAGGGAAGAAGCACCGATATGATAGCCTAATGGAAAACACATTGAATATATGAGAATACATCAAAAGCCGAAAACTGTAAATACAAAGGAACAAATGTCAATAGCAAACATGATTATTAGATGGGGGTTAAGAGAAAGTGGAGGTGGTGCACAGATAAATACAAAATAGTTTGATGTGGAGGGTAAATAAGACAAAGAAAGCTTAGTGTGAAGGGCATAATGAGCACAGAGATAGATTATTATATGGAAAAGGAGACATTGTAGCAGACTAATTTGGTGTAAGAGGAAAGGTTTTGATGGAGATATGAGTGTGTTTAGTAAAGCTTTCTGTGGACATGAGAAGGGGTAAAATAGGACAGCTTATGTTGGAGACAGGCATGAGTGTAAAACTAGCCTGGTGCAGAGCTGCCAAGAGGAATTCAGGGCCCCGGTACAACAAATTCATGGGGCCCCCCTTATAGTTGAGTAAGCTTAAAAAAAAACCCAGAGGTGTGGTCATACAATTGGGGGCGTGGCTATGTGTCATTGTGGCGTAGCTAGAACATCAAAATCACTAGGACCTGAATGTGACATATGTCCAAGCACTCCTGACTTTCAGGACACCTAGCACCACTGCGTAGTATAGAAAGAATGCAGTGTGTACAGAAAGAGTTCAGTCTTGGCCTGCACCTTACATTGGGCACAACACTCACCAAAAATTGCCATTGTCCCAACACAACATTTCACACACTCTGCTGCTCTCTCCTACCTGTTCTTCTCACTTTCACCATCTGTGGCTGCTGGTTTCTTTAGTTGCGGCTTGTCTGGATCCTGGGGTGTTGGAGGACCTATTTTGAAAAAAATGGCTACATTTAGAAAATTACAGCCAGCCACGGCGTTAAATCAATAGCACCCACGATTAATAATTAGGCCTTCCTCCAGCCCCAACATTAAAATAATAGTATTCACATTTAATAAATAAACCTATTTCCCTTCCTGCAAACAGCCCCAGCAATACCTATTTCCCGCAACCATCACTGCCATTAAATAATTCATAGTCACATTTAATAAATAGACCTCATTCTCCCCAAACTCTTCCCAACATTCAATAGCCCTCAAACCACCCCATCTTAAATTAATAGTCCCCACAATTAAATTGCCTCACCATCACCCTACAAACAAAATAGCGCCCATTAATTAGTCACCACCTACCTCACACTCACTACATTGCAACAAGCCCCATTGCAACAAGGCCCCTGTGCCATAACACACATTATTGTGCCCCTTCTTCACAACTACACTGTGCCCCCTTATGCTCACACTGTGCCCTCCATGCTGCTTTCCCTCCTTCTTTTTTCCTCTGTGCCTCTCTCCCCCTTGGTTCCCTCTGTGCCTCTCTCCCACTTTTTTCCCTCTGTGCCTCTCTCCCCCTTTTTTCCTCTGTGCCTCTCTCCCACTTTTTTTCCCTCTGTACCTCTCCCCCACTTTTTTTGACTCTGTGCCTCTCTCCCCCTTTTTTCCCTCTGTACCCCCCCCCCTTTTTTTTGACTCTGTGCCTCTCTCCCCCTTTTTTCACTCTGTGCCTCTCTCCCCCTTTTTTTCACTCTGTGCCTCTCTCCCCCTTTTTTTTCCCTCTGTGCCTCTCTCTCCCTATTTCCCCCTCTGTGCCTCTCTCCCCCTTTTTTTTTTACTCTGTGCCTCTCTCCCCTTTTTTTCCTGTGCCGCTCTCCCCATTTTTTTCACTATGTGCCTCTCTCCCCATTTTTTTCCCTCTATGCCTCTCTCCCCCTTTTTTTTTTCCTCTGTGCCTCTCTCCCCCTTTTTTTAATTCTGTGCCTCTCTCCCACTTTTTTCCCTCTGTGCCTCTCTCCCCCTTTTTTTCCTCTGTGCCTCTTTTCCCCTTTTTTTCTAGCACTGTCCCTTTCTGTTTCCCCCCTTGTCTCTCCGTTTCTTTGCTTACCTTTTGTTAGCTTCTTTCTTTTCTCTTCTTCTCTTCTTCTCTTCTGTCTTCTCTTCTTTCTTCTGGCTTGGTCCTCTCTGCGCTGCTCCTCAGTGAATGACAGTCAGTGTGAATTGAGAAGAGAGGAGAGGAGGGACGCTGCCGCCGCAATCGCGTGAGTATGGGTTTTTTTCATTTCTTCAAGCTCCCCCCATCAACAGACCCTTCCCCCTCGCGGGAAAAAACCCAAAAAACAAAAAACAAACAAAAAAAAGGATCGCAGGATAAAAAATGGGAAAAAAAAGGAAAAATTTAAAATCAGCAGTGAGGGCCTGGCCCGGGCCCCCTGGCATGGCCGGGCCCGGGTAAAATGTACCCGCCCCCTCTCGGCAGCCCTGCCCTGGTGTAGAGGTGGAAGTGAGTGTAAAATAGTAGGTTTGGGTGGAGATAAAACTGAGTGTGAGAGTATAGCCTAGTGTGGAGGTAGAAGTGGGTGTCAGCTTGGGCATGGAGATAAAAATGAGTTTAGGAAGATACCCTGGTGGAGATAGCAATGAGTCTAAGCAGGTGCATAAGGTATAGGCACGAATGAGCGTAATAGGATAACTTGCAATCAGTAAACTGTCTGTGTGGGAGGATAGCCTGATGTGAAAATAGAAGTCAATGTGAACAAAAGATCAAAGAAGAGTAAGTAGATCTCTGGCTTCAGGTAACTTAGAAAGAGAAACCGCGACAGGGTATTGAAGAGAGTTAATGGAAAGGAGGACAATTATATGGAGCAGAACTTTGATATAAAGTACATTTTATACCAGGAATGGACTTTATCTTCAGAAGAAACCACAATGTGCTTCATGCCTGCTTAACTGCTTAACTGCTGAACTTGTTTGGCAGCTATACCTAGATATCAAATCTGTGATTCTATCGTACTGTTAAGTAATGGGGTCAAAGTACTGTCTCCTAGTCTTTTCTACATGACAATCTTACCAATAAAATACTATACGGTGGTTACAATATTGGATACACACTGTGATTGTCATTCAGCCTCTTAAGTGACACCAACTGCCAGGATTCTATATTTCCATAAATCATCTGTTTCAGAAGTTATCTCTGTTCCCAATTTCCCATGTGCCTGCATCGGAGATTCACTGCATCAAAACACAGTTTGGTTGCTCCTCCACTAAACCAAATACTAGGCCTCAATAGCTCATCCGCTTCCTTCTCCACCCTCTTTCTGTAGCAGTTTATTGTAAAAATTAATTAATTTATGGAATGTTAGCAAGTTTGTCCTTTATCTCTTCATTTGTGTTTTCTCATCACAATGACTGAATGTGTTACAGAATGTATACTATTATGCACCCCTCCACAATCCTAGCATAAAGCAACAGGACAAGATGTAGAATAGGGAGGTAGTGGAATGTATCGGGAAAGGAGGGGTCTGGGATGCTAATAGGAGAACAGAATGGAGTAGGAGAGTGCATCAGGGAATAAATGGAACAGATGATTACATGGATAGCAGAGGGGGCTGGGCAGTGTAATTGGGTTGGAAAAGTACATGGAGGAGACCATTAATATTTTTTGGGCAGCCAGCTCGCAGAAGATGTTGGCAATCAAGAACCTGTCTGAAAATAAGGAAACTGGGCAGTCACAAGCCCCTGCTCATCTAGTCATTTTTTCATTCAGGCCCTCTTCTTGACCACCAGGGCTGACCAGGAGCAAGAAGAGCATCAGCAGGAGACTGAAAGACATGGGGAGACTAGCTGGATCACATGGACGTTGGACCCAAAAAATGTTTTTCTATTTTGGGTGGAATTATCCTTTAATGACCTGTGGTATTTTGTTCCTCAAAAATATTATTTGGTTTATGTTACTTGTTTAGGTTTATCCAGGGCAGGAAGGTCTTCCTTCTATTGCATATTAAAATACTTTTTCAAGCGATTTATACATGGAATCATGAGCAGAAATAGTAAAGACTTTTTTTCCACCAATGGTTAATGGTTATTGTAATGGACCATTTACACTGATTTATCCCAATCTTTAATTATAAATATGTGCACTTTATTGAGGAACTAATGGAGTTATATGTCGAGAGGCAAGTAGAATTTAATTTTCCTAATTAAAAATTACCATGATTCTGACCCAGAGCCCAGATCTCAGACAGTCATTTAGCGCTGCTGACTATTTATGTAGTAAAACAAAAGCGTATTTGACAACTAAGGACAGAATAAATGTATTGTATTCAGGGTATATCGACAGACCGACATTATATCTTTCACTGTGAGATAGAGAGTATATATATTTCTTTAGGTTGTTAGCTGTGCCTAATGTTAAGCAACTATTGCAGGTATGACATAATAGACATTGTCCTATGTGAATGTGTCTAGAAAAGCTAAAAGGAAGGAAAATAGCATGTGTACCATTGTTTTCAAGGTACAGCAGTGCTTCTATATAGGAAAAGCCAGGTATGTATTTTGTACCCCCTAATCTAATGCACAGGGGGCTTACAGTATGGTAAAACCATTCCTTCAATAGTTCCAATGTTCTTGAATTTGGTGGCAAGTTTGGGTGGATTAGGGCTTTGGTCATATTTTGACATATTTTCTTGTTACTTTCAGTGTTAGGATGTATGGTAAATCCAATGTGCATATCCTTGACACAATTCATATGAAAGTAAAAACAGACTAGGTAGGTAGTAAATAGAAGTGATATGAAGTCAGGTAAGAACCAGAGACAGGTAAGAACCAGAGACAGGTAAGAACCAGAGACAGGTAAGGACCAGAGGCAGTTAAGAACCAGAGACAGGTAAGGACCAGAGACCGAATGGAGATAATGAGATAGAACAACCTTGGAATTGATCACTCTGTACTTCTGTAGCATGGCAGGTGGAGGATCCTCTGCACGTGTCAGACAAACTGATTTAACCTCAGGGTGGTCAGAACGCAGGGTGTCCATGCAAAACTTTTGAATTAAACCAGCTACCCCACGTCCTCTTATCCAGGGGGCTACCCGAAGACCTTCCACCACCGCAGTAACTCCACCGTCAACCAGTATGAATGATTCAAAGCCCACCTGAGTGAAGAAACCTAATGACACATGTATACCCACCATGTAACATATATCACATAATAAATCCAATTTGTACTATAGACAGGCCTGGATTTGTGGAAAAGCCAAACAGAGTAAGCCTGGGCCTAGGGTGGCTGAATTGAAGGGGCAGCAGAGAGCCACTTAATGTCACCACAGGTATTCATAATTCAATATCTTGTCTACATTTGTTTTCTTATTTGATTGGTATCTGTACTTCTGCTGAGACATATGACAGAAAGCAAAAAATACATCAGGCCAGGGGCACAATGGTGAAGGTTTGCTAGGCCTCTGTTGGCTCCGGGAATCCTATTACCCACTACTGGATTAGTGATCTCTATTTGAGCTTATGTTTTGCCTCGGTCAAAAATGGACGACAAAATGAATTAAATATTACCCATGAGCACAGGCTCTAATACTTATATATAGAGGAAGCTCTGCATGGATGGGGGGAAGGGAAGGGTGTAACAGCAAAATGTATCCATGAGAAATCACAAAAAAATTATAACTGTTTATAGAAAATACTTTGGCTAAAAATTAAGTTAAGTCTCACTCTCATGTCCTGTCTCATACTCACTACTTTCCCCTCAGACATGGCCAGAAACATCCTCCGACGAGGGTCCTTCAGCCATGCATGGTATCTATGAGGCAGATAGTCTGTCCCTTTGTATATTCCACCTGAGATGGACATCACCTCATTGTAGTCTTCAGCAGTGGCTGGTAGGAAATGTATTTGTGCCGACATGCTGAAAATATGTGTCCGATGAGCGTTGCGTTGCAGTTGCTGACACAGCATAGAAGATTGCATAGAAGTGCAAAGTTTATGAAATCTGGCATTCCCTATGCCCAATAATACACACCCAGCTAATAAAAGTCAGTAGAAATTATTAACTACAAAAGTACAAAAGGGCAGAATAGCAATAAATAATCTGAAAATTGTTTTGATCAATCTAGTAAAAGTAAAAGTTATACAATTAAAACAAATGGGTTACTACACATTATAAATGTTGGACTTTATTAATGAGCAACCCTCATATTTCTCTTTCCCATTGTAATCTGAACTCTTACATTCTCTATGTCATCAAGAACAGTTTTAGTGCAGATTAGGTTACTTTGATAAGATTAGAAATAGAGGATGGGGTATTTGGGAAAGCAAAGTCCCCAATAAGAATCCCAGACCAGGAGGCCCTAAAGAATAACTCACTATCTGCAAAGAACCCAATGTATTAACTAGTTTAAAGTGGATGGATACATTTTGCTAAATAAATAAAATCAGCGAAATTTGTAAGCGTAAAGTGAAAGTAAAGTGATTTAAAATACTGTTCGTGACTGCAAATTATCCTTATCTATTATAAAGGAAGCACAATGAGATATTATCCTCAATGCTAGATAATCTGACTGATCTTTAGTAGAAATAATATTTTCTGAGATTAGGCTCTAAAATAGAATGGTGATGGGCGTGATTTGCTATCTACCCACTATAATCTAGCTTGGGGTTTGGGCAGAATCACCTATTATTAAGTTCTCATATTGGCATAGTCCCCACCATAGCTTCCTCAATCTGTTAAATTGGATAAGTAGTAGTGTCACATACAGTAAACGCCGACGCGCGTTTCGCTGTGTAGCTTTCTTGAGGCCTCCAGAGCACAAGAGCACCATGTGACGAGATGGGCGTTGCAGGACATTGAAACTAGGGGTTTAGGCTGCTGGACACACCTTCTCATACAAAACTGTGTTTAACATTGCCTGTACTGTTTTGTTGTTGGTGCTTGTTCTTAACACTGTATATCTGTGTGTATCTAGTAAAATTAAAACATGAGGTGTGAGTTCATATTTTTATCAAAACATTTAAGCCTGCATCCCACTTGAAGAGTCCCTCAATGTATGCAGGTCCTACACTGACCTATATGCTTCAAGCTATAGATGAGCAGTTCACTTCTGTCTAATTCAACAGATCCGACTTTTGAGGATCTGCGGTAGTCCACAAGCCACCTTGATTTAGCGCACCAATTTCAGATCTCAAAACGAGGCCAAACGTCATTTCTAGGAAAGTGTTGGTTATCACGAGTTTTGGATCCATATCTTTTGTATTATAGCCCTCTCCCCTGTTCTCATCTGCCATTTTAGAACAGACATATAGGGAGGATGTTGGCTGGAGTGCTCTGCACTGGAAATCATGTGTAGAGAGGGTTAGACATGGTGAAATAGGCAATTTAGATAGCAAGTGTGAGGATACCGGGTGTTTAGAGCTGAATTTCAGTAGGTTACACGGCCGCCCTTAGATTCAGAAATCACACAGGCAATGAGGAGAACAAAAGATACAATGCTATCTTTACTTTTATAAAAGTAAAACAACAGAATGTAAAACTGCTCACTTTAAACAATAGGTCAGGTGATTACCAGTGTCAATTGGAGTCCCAGCAAGGATGCCCATCCACCTTAGACATGCAAAAGTTTCACAGACAAAAGTGTCTGTCAACAGAAATTCCAGGGAGTCTTGGTATCTTGCTGTTCCCAGCTGCTTGTCCAACTATCCAGCAGCGTTGTGGGGCGCTTGGCATCAGTTTCCCCACTCCTGTGAATCCAATACCTGGCGAGTATCGCTCAATGGACTGTATGGATGACAGGTCCCAAGATGGAGCAACAGTCTGCTTCTTCAGGAACAAAACCGCAATGATCACCGGGTCTCCTGGTAGAGATCAGAAACGCAACACCAGTCAGCCCGACATCTTCCAGGAATCAATCCTCAGAATGAATAGCCCCTTCCCTCCTGAAGTGGCTCCTAATATGCATGGTCAAATTCCCATGGTGTTTTCCCCTGGGTCTCTCCTTTTTAAACAAAGGTGGGTGCTGGGCCAGGGGGATGGAGTTGGAATGGAGATGAGCAGGCCTTCCACAGTGGCACCACTGTTGTGTCCCTGCCACAATGTCTGGGCCAGTCCTGTGGAAGACAGTGGGTAATAGTTTTTCCATCTCCAGATCTTGGATAACAAACAGTCCCTCCTGAAAGTAATCTCTTCTACACTTTTGTTACTTGTCTGGACTTACAGGTGTCCCTCACTTCCTGTCCCTTCCTTCTTACTCCATCATTTGTCCACAATAAGCTCTCCCCCTGGCGCAATTTAAGAACTGGTCCTGGGATGACAGCCCATGTAATCCCTACAGATGGTGGGAGATGCTATCTTGTCAGTGTGGCCCAGTCCAGTCACAACAAGCAAGCTGCAGTTTATTTATGTATAGATCAGTTTGCTAGAATTGGGAACACACTGTAGGTTTTTCTCCCATTTAAATTGAAAATATAGTGTGCGTGGTCTTTCAAGTTGTCTATTATGGTTAAAGCCCACCTTCGTATTTTCTTCTCCTTTGAATAGGTGTTCATTGACCTTTGAAGGGAGCAGAAGTTCTGGTAGAGAATACCTCAAAGACAACATTGAGTGGTGTGCTTATAGCTGGTGCAGCAGAGAAACGTTTTTCCCCAACATAATCGTTGAAGAAACATTGTAGAGGAATCCACAAGCAGATTAATCATTCACATAAATGGGAAGTGACCTTTTCTTGTTTGATTTTTCTTGTTGATTTAAGTGTACCAATTCACCTTTATATGTTTGCTATTGTATTGTTTAAAAAGTGAGGTGACATGATTTATATTTGTAAGTTGACACTTTCAGTTCACCTGGGGAAAAGTGTTTCATCATCTCCTGAACCTGAATCCAGAAACTCTGACCCTTCCTATCAACACTATCATGGCTGAGGTCCACGCAGTCACTGGACAACAAATTGTGTCTGACCATGAGGTGCACATCAGGCATATAGAGTGGGAAGTTCAGCATTCACTAGAGACTGACAAACATGGAGGGAAGATCCTAACTTCCAAGAGGACATGACCATGGAACAGAAGGTTGAGCTACAGCACCTGCTGTGGTGGTATTTATTGGCCTTCTTAAAGAGCAATGAGTAGTTTGAGTGCACCCCCACCATCTGTCCTTGCATTTACACAGGGAAGCTTTGCTGGTACAGGAGATACAGTCATATCCCAGCAGGACTATTCCAAGAGGTAAAAGACCTGTTGAGGATGTTGCTAGAAGGCAAAATCATCCAGGATTGTGAAAGTTCATGAACTATACCAATACTATACTGTAAAAAAATTTCATAGCCTAAAAATTTCCTTTCCTATGAAGCCCGTCCATACCACTTCCATTTATGCAAGTCAAACTTGCCTTAATTGAATGCAAGGACTTCTTCCAGGTGATAATTAGTGCTGGGTAAGACCTAATTCGTTGGTCATCAATTTTATAAACTTACAACTGTATCACAAATAGATTAAAGCATGCTTATGAAAATTGCCCCACAGGTGTATAGAAAAGGTGATGTTTCTCAAAGCAACCAATCAGACATCAGCTCTTATTTTATTACTGCGGTTTGGTAAAAACCAAAAGCTAAAAACTAAACTAATGCAAACATCTGATTTTTGTAGAACCGTTTTTAGAAATGTCCCTGAGAGTATCAAGTTTTCCTAAGAAAACAATACAAAGTACTTTTTTTTCTTTATAACAAATTTCTACTGATGCAAGAGCTGCATTTTAGCCTGCATTAGAGTGTGAGCTGGGTTTTCAGTTTGTGAATGCTTATATTAAGGCTTAAACTGATGTTAACTCTATGGTTAAAACTTTGGGTAGGTCCAAGTTTACTTTCTGGTTCAATGACTGTGTAAAACATGGGATTAGTATTTTTATAATCTAAACCAGGAGAATGACCCCACCACCTTTGATGGTCTTCTCTTCCTAGGACACCATGGGACATAGAAAGATAATTTGTTGGCATCTTGCCTGTCCATGCTCATTTACAACATGATGTAATGGCTGGGATGTGGAGAGGGAAAAGGTGTATGTTCTGTTGATCCCAGGGTAAATATCTGGTTTTCTAATATGAAAATGACTATACAGGTATTCCTCACTTAACGACCTAGTTCCGTTCCAACGACTAGGTCGTTAAGCGAATTGGTCGCTAAGTGAGTACAGTACTGAATACATATGCATGGCAATAAAAAATCAGCATGTGCATATGCAGTTTTATATTCCTCCCTTTAGTAAAAAGTAGGGATGTGCACCGGCGACTTTTGGTGTCTCGTGTTTTGTGTTTTGGATTCAAATTTTCTCGATGTTTTGGGTTCGGATTTGTTTTGCAAAACACCTGCCGAAAGGTTTTGGTTCGGATTTAAGGTTTTGGATTCAGATTTTTTTTGAAAAAAGCATAAAAAGCTCAAAAATCAAGTTTCTGGGCTTATTTTCACTCCTCCGCTATTATTAACCTCAATAACATTCAATAACAATCATTTCCACTAATTTACAGTGTATTCTGAACACCTCACAATATTGTTATTAGTCCAAAACGTTGCAACGAGGTATCTTTCTGGACTGCGTAGTGGAGTGGTCCCCACAATATAATAAGAAAACCATCAACTGGTGTTAATTACACCAAAAATTGTACCTGGACTGCGTAGAGGAGTGGTCACCACAATATAATTTAAAAATCCTCAAATGTTCTGAATCCCACCAAAAAATGTACCTGGATTGCGTAGAGGAGTGGTCACCACAATATAATAAGAAAACCATCAACTGGCATGAATCGCACCAAAAAATGTACATGGACTGCGTAGAGGAGTGGTCACCACAATATAATTTAAAAACCCTGAACTTGTATGATTCACACCAAAAAATGTACCTGGACTGCGTAGAGGAGTGGTCACCACAATATAATTTAAAAACCCTGAACTTGTATGATTCGCACCAATAAATGTATCTGGACTGCATAGAGGAGTGGTCACCACAATATAATAAGAAAACCATCAACTGGTATGAATCGCACAAAAAAATGTACCTGGACTGCGTAGAGGAGTGGTCACCACAATATAATTTAAAAACCCTGAACTTGTATGATTCGCACCAATAAATGTATCTGGACTGCGTAGAGGAGTGGTCACCACAATATAATAAGAAAACCATCAACTGGTATGAATCGCACCGAAAAATGTACCTGGACTGCGTAGAGGAGTGGTCACCACAATATAATTAATAAAAAACCCTCCACGGCTCTGAATTCCCCCCAAAAATATTCTGGACTGCGTAGTGGGGTGGCCCCGGTACCCAATTTGATACCGGGGCCACAATATAATAAATACACCCTCAACTGGTCAGAATTCCACCAAACAAGTATCTGGATTGCGTAGTGGGGTGGCCCCGGTACTAAATTTGATACCTGGGCCACAATATAATAAATACACCCTCAACTGGTCAGAATTCCACCAAACAAGTATCTGGACTGCGTAGTGGGGTGGCCCCGGTACTAAATTTGATACCGGGGCCACAATATAATAAATACACCCTCAACTAGTCAGAATTCCACCAAACAAGTATCTGGACTGCGTAGTGGGGTGGCCCCGGTACTAAATTTGGTACCGGGGCCACAATACCTCCTTCAATTTCCAAGTGTAGTGTTTATAACATATTAACACTACACTAATTCTAGCACGTCAATACCTCTTGTTTTAAATAATGACAGGGCATTTAACTTTTGATTTAATTTTTTGAATTTGTTGACATTTTCTTTTACTTTTTGAACATGGCAAACAACTGTTGGACGGTCAATTGTTTTGTGAAAGACTTAGCGGTCCTACGACTTCCCCTCTGGGAAGATGACCGACTAACAGCAGCAACAGCAGCAGTGGCAGTAGTAGGCATACCGCTGCAGGATTCCTCGGATGAAACCCGTATTGAAGAGGACTCAGTTTGGCTGCTGACTTGGGCTGCGGGACTGAATCTGATGGAGATTGTGGAGGAAGTTGACGAGGAGGGTGTTGCTGGTGTGTATCCAACTGGACCACGGGATTTAGGTGTACCGATGACAGTCCTAGCCCCAGTTCCTGAACTAACCACTGAACTATGAAGGTTATTCAGGTGACGTATAAGGGAGGATGTCCCTAGGTGGGCAAGATCCTTACCCCTGCTTATTTGAGCTTTACATAAGCTACATATGGCCATACATTGGTTGTCCGGATTTGGATAAAAATAACTCCAGACCGAAGAGGTGCATTTTTTGGTCTTCTGACCAGGCATGACGATGGGCTTTTTCATCCCATGGACATCAGCTGTTTCCCCCCCTGGTGCCTCATTTTCAATAACCACATCACCATCCTCATCATCAAGTTCCTCCACAGCGCCAGTTACATCATCAATAGCATCCTCCCGAGCCACCTCTTCCCGTACAGTGATGGGAAGGTCAGGCTTGACAACCACCAACATCCTTGGACTCGCCTTGTGGATTTGTGATAATTTCTCTTTAGAAGGCAGAGTTGTTTGCTGTTTTGTTGCTGACAGCATAACTCTCTTCAATTTTTTGTAGGGGGGGGGAGGAGGAAGAGGGCTAAGATCCTTGGGTGAAGCTGGACCACTAGTCATGAACACGGGCCAGGGCCTAAGCCGTTCCTTGGCACTACGTGTCGTAAATGGCATATTGCCAACTTTACGTTTCTCCTCAGATGATTTTAAGTTTCTCTTTTTGCTATTTTTTGAGAACTTGGGCTTTTTGGATTTTACATGCCCTGTACTAGGAGATTGGGCATCGGGCTTGGAGACAACGTTGATGGCATTTCATCGTCTATGTCATGACTAGTGGCAGCAGCTTCAGCATTAGGAGGAAGTGGGTCTTGATCTTTTCCTACTTTATCCTTCAAATTTTTGTTTTCCATTATATGTAGCACAAGAGAGCGTACCCCTAAGCCACACACACTCGGCAAAGCCTTTAAAAATGATATGCGGCACAGGAGAGTACCACTGGACTTAAACGCTGAATCAGTGCACTTTGTAATAGCAGTACCACTGGACTTATACTGCTAAATCAGTGAACTTTGTAATATATCAGTACCACTGGACTTATACTGCTGAATCAGTGAACTTTGTAATATAGCAGTACCACTGGACTTATACTGCTGAATCAGTGAACTTTGTAATATATCAGTACCACTGGACTTTTACTGCTGAATGTGTGAACTTGGTAATATTGCAGTACCAATGGGCTTATACTGCAGGATTGGTTTTGCAAATTTTGTTGTAATTAATTTTTTTTTTTAATTATTTTTTTGTATTTTTTTTTATAACTTTTTTAAAAAATTTTAAACACTTGGGAATAATGGGGAAATAACTATGCCCTTAGAAGCACAGAGCACAGGACACAGTACCACTGGACTGAACAGGACACAGCACAGGACCCAGCAGCACCACTGAACTCAAAATTGACAGAGCACAGCACACAGCACCACTGGACTGATACTGCAGAATGTGTGAACTTTGTAATATTGCAGCAGTACCACTGGACTTTTACTGCTGAATGTGTGAACTTGGTAATATTGCAGTACCAATGGGCTTATACTGCAGGATTGGTTTTGCAAATTTTGTTGTAATTAAAAAAAAATTTAATTCGTTTTTTGTATTTTTTTTTATAACTTTTTTTAAATTTTTTAAACACTTGGGAATATTGGGGAAATAACTATGCCCTTAGAAGCACAGAGCACAGGACACAGGACCACTGGACTGAACAGGACACAGCACAGGACCCAGCAGCACCACTGAACTCAAAATTGACAGAGCACAGCACACAGCACCACTGGACTGATACTGCAGAATGTGTGAACTTTGTAATATTGCAGCAGTACCACTGGACTTTTACTGCTGAATGTGTGAACTTGGTAATATTGCAGTACCAATGGGCTTATACTGCAGGATTGGTTTTGCAAATTTTGTTGTAATTAAAAAAAAAATTAATTAGTTTTTTGTATTTTTTTTTATAACTTTTTTAAAAAATTTTAAACACTTGGGAATATTGGGGAAATAACTATGCCCTTAGAAGCACAGAGCACAGGACACAGGACCACTGGACTGAACAGGACACAGCACAGGACCCAGCAGCACCACTGAACTCAAAATTGACAGAGCACAGCACACAGCACCACTGGACTGATACTGCAGAACACAGCACAGCACAGCACAGCACAGAACTAAACAGCACAGCACAGAACTAAACAGCACAGCACAGAACTAAACAGCACAGCACGAGATCTACCAGGACAGAGGACCACCTAACACAACCTCCCACTACCCTGATCAATGCCCGAGTGAAGATGGCGGCGACTAGCAGGGAATTTATAGGATCCGAGTATCACGAGATCCGACAGCGGGATTATGACTCTGAGCCTCGGTTTCAAGTTTTTATTTGGCGCCAATACCCGGATCTGTCTCGGATCCGACTCGGATCGGTAACGTTCGGGTGGGCTCGGATTCAGGAAATCCGAGTGCGCTCATCTATAGTAAAAAGATATTATGTTTAGTTAATGTCCTTGCAGTATTACTTCAGAACCAAGTGCTTTCAAGTACTGTAGAGCTAACTTACCGCACGATGGAGACTGCAAGGGTATCAGGTGCGTCTTGTCTTGTCTTCTTCAGCTCAGAAAGAAACTATGCGGGTACTACGGGCGTGGTTACATCCCGTCGCAAGGCCACAGGTCATTAATTTCCCCTATTGCTGAGCGGCGGAGCCGCACGTAACAACGGGTCGTAAGTCTGAATGGTCGCTAAATAGGTCGGTCGTTAAGTGAGGAATACCTGTAACTCAAGCTATTGACTAGTAATATGGCATAGGCTTTTTCAAAAATATGACAACAGGCAGGAATTTCTGAAGCTTGTATGGTCATACTCTTCACTCCTCTCTACTGCGTAGCAAAATAAATATGTACTATAGGCTTTAGTTCAAGTGAAAATAATTTATTGAAACCAAATGAGTAAGTTCTTATAATATGAGGCATATGGGCTTTAAAGATTACATACATTGGGCAGCACGGTTGCTAAGTGGTTAGCACTTCTGCCTTACAGCACTGGAGTCATGAGTTCAATTCCCGACCATGGCCTTATCTGTGAGGAGTTTGCATGTTCTCCCCGTGTTTGCTTGGGTTTCCTCCAGGTGCTCTGGTTTCCTCCCACACTCCAAAGAAACATACTGGTAGGTTAATTGGCTACTAACAAATTAACCCTAGTCTGTGTGTGTGTGTGTGTGTGTGTGTGTGTGTATGTGTGTTAGGGAATTTAGACTGTAAGCCCCAATGGGGCAGGGACTGATGTGAGTGAGTTCTCTGTACAGAACTGCAGAATTAGTGGCACTATATAAATAAATGGTAATAATACACGTGACAGCCTGAACACTCTACATTACTGTTAGTTGGAAATGTTTAAAGGGTGTTCATATGATACAGTAGGGGTAGGCTAGGATTCGTTTGAGTAAGGGAAAATAGCATAGGATAGGATAATATCAGGAAGGGTATGATAATGGCAGCTGTATGCAAAGATAAGGTAGGGGTAGGATAAGATCAGGAAGGGTGTAATAGGATAGGGTCACTGTAGTGAAAAATAGAGTAGGGGTAGGTGAGTATAGGATAGGTTTTATATTATGTATATGAAAACCATGAATTACTATTTTACTATTTTCACTTTATTTTATTTATTCAAATTGCTTACAGTCTTGTAGATTGGCAATTGAATTGCATATGCTGCTGAGGATCTTCGATTGGCTTAATGATTGACCTGATCACCATCTATTAAGAGAGAATCACATGGGGAAAGTATAATCTGGCACCCAGACAAGACGTAGACAACCAGAAGGTGCTGTCAAAGAAAAGACACAAGCGCCAGTTTTAATAAACAAAATGTTTAAAGGTTATAAAATTGCACTCACACCATTTCTTGTATATCGCATTAATATATTGTTGCAGATCATCCTCATAGAAAGAAAATGCAGATCTCAGGTAGCCACAAGCAACAGTTCCCTAGCAATGCATTTCAGCCACTGTGTTCCTCCGGCATCAGGGAACATATGTGCATAAGGAGTGAAAAGAACTTCCTTATATACTGTATATACTTAGATATGTGCTACAGGGGTGTAATAATTAGCAAGTAAAAAAAAAAGCACAATTAAATGGAAGGAAGGAGTAATTGAACATCTGGAAACTACAGGGATGTCTTCAGACATCACCAAGAACTTTGCACAAAAGAACTATAAGACAACCGTGTAGTGTAACACTTGTGCATACAGACATTCTTATGTATAAGGACTGTACAATTGTAGTTGAACAGCAACATGCAATAAGTAGTAACCACCAGTGTATCAACATCCCCTCATTCATGATTACAGTGCACATCACAAGAACCATTAAAAATAGGAACACATACTAACATAGAGAACTAAGGCAGCACCAAAACCCATATCTTACATATGAATTTCACATATACCCAGGGGCACGCTGGGCTGGGGGGCAGGGGGCCATCTGCCGGTCTCACAGTGTACTACCTTGGGGTGGGTCACTGGGCCACCTGCATTTGTTTTCCTTTAAAAGTGTTCCTAAAAGACTGCTGAGTCGAGTCTTGCCCCCCCCCCAAAAAAAAATTGCCAGTCCTCCCCTGCATATACCCTATATAACATCATCTAATATGTGTTCTCAACAAACCACCCCATTGTCTTTTCCCAACCTTATGACAAGACAACAATGCAAGCACATGTTAAAAGCAATATAAATCTTATAATACAGTTGGATACTCGTAATATAGAACTGATTTAAAGCTTGAATGCTTTAGGGCAGAGGTTTAGAGCTTAGAAACAAATACAAAGGAAACAATGTCTTCTTAGGCTGGTACCTTGTGAGCAGACACAGATTATCAACATTCTTGTAACCACAGAGCCTGCACAATATATTCCCAGGCTGGACTAATTACGTTAGACACTTGGTTTTCACAGGTAGGCATTAAAATCCCCTAGATATCCATTTCTAGTACAATCTGTTCTCTCATTAGATGGAATGGAGTTAGCCCCTCGCACAGCTGATTGAGTTCAGTCCGGAGACTTTCCTCAGCATACATGAAGCAAATTATATCACCCGCTGCAGGCAGAGCTTGTATCCCTATCTTTAAGTGCTGTAGGACATGGATCTTGGCATATACTGGGTCATTTCCAAACATGTCAATATCGAACCGGTGCGCGCCCTTTGCAAATGGAACTGGATATGGAGGGGTACCAAGGCTAAGGAACCCAGGGGAAGAGGAATTTTTTGATGAGAGAGGGAGAGCAGAAATGTCAGGAGACTGAGTACTTGATGTGGAATAAGGCAATGGAGTAATGGGAGATGCAGTGATTGCATTGTGGTCATTGCTGGGCTGACATCTGTTTGTGTCACTAATAGTACCATCACTGGAGGGTGCTAGGAAATCACTCATATAGCACGGGTTGGAATAGATAGAAACAATCCGCCGTTCCAAAAGTAGCTCCAGGTTGGCTTTATGGGTGGTAAGAGGAAGCCAGCTCTGAATCAGTCTTCCTCCAGGAACCAACTCTTCTCCTATCTTAGCTCCTTCAAAAAGTTTAAGCATCTCAGTAGGTCCAAGGACAGAGTGGGTTTTAGAGCTTTCTAAATTGTCCACTCTACATTCCAGCAATTTGAGCACTTCTTCAAGCTGGTGAGAGGGAAGAAGTACCGATATGACAACCTAATGGAAAACATATTGAATATATGAGAATACATCAAAAGCCAACAAAGTGGAAATGCATAGGAACAAACTTTAATAGCAAACATGATTATTAGATGGGGATTAAGAGGATGAAAACCACTTTAAAAAAAATTGGAGCATCTCTAATGAGGTGCACAATCTATCTATAGTGATCAACGTTATGACTTTCATAGTGACATAGAGCTTTAATATATTTCTGTAGGCTTTTAGTTGGGCATACTGTTGAGTAACTATTATAGATATGACATAATAGGCATTCTCCTATGTAAATAATATGACAGCCATCGATTTAATAAGCTATCAGAAAGGCAAATTGCATGTGTACCACTGTTTTTCAAGTTACAGCGGTCTTTGTATATAGGAAAAGCCAGGTACTTTTTACCTTTTACCCCCTGATCTGATGCACATGGAGGGTGGTTACACTATGGTGAAACCATTCCCTCAATTTTCTTGGTGACCAAAGGGGGCAGAATTGTCAGTGAATTGCATGACACAGTAACTTGTGGATATGTATGTGTAGATTGGGTGGCAAGGTTGGGTGGATTAGGACTATGGTCATATTTTGGCCAGATTTTCTTGTAACTTTCAGTGTTAGGATGTATAGTAAATCCAATGTGCATATCTTTGACACAAGTTCAAATAAAAGTAAAAACAGACTGGGTAGTTATTACAGACAGAATGGAGATAATGAAAAAAAACACACCTTGGAATTGATCACTCTGTACTTCTGTAGCATGGCAGGTGGAGGATCCTCTACACGTGTCAGACAGACTGATTTAACCTCAGGGTGGTCAGAACGCAGGGTGTCCATGCAAAACTTTTGAATCAAACCAGCTACACCAAGTCCTCTTAACCAGGGGGCTACCCGAAGACCTTCCACCACCGCAGTAACTCCACCGTCAACCAGTAAGAATGACTCAAAGCCCACCTGAGTGTAGAGACATCAATGACACATGTATACCCTCCATATAACAAATATCACAGGCCTGTTGTATGAAAACACTTTTGCTAAAAATTAAGTTAAGTCTCACTCTCATGTCCTCTCTCATACTCACTACTTTGCCCTCAGACTTGGCCAAAAACATCCTCCGACAAGGGTCCTTCAGCCATGCATGGTATCTATGAGGCAGATAGTCTGCTCCATTGTATATTCCACCTGAGATGGACATCACCTCATCGTAGTCTTCAGCGGTGGCTGGTAGGAAATGTATTTGTGTCGACATGCTGAAAATATGTGTCCGATGTGTGTTGCAGCTGAGAACTGATATAAGTATATATAAATGGGTAAAGTTCATAAAATGTGACACACCCTATGCCAGCTAAGACACACATTTGGCCAATTAAAGTCTTTGAAAATAATTTACCAATAAAGAGTCCAAAAGGGCAGACTAGCTACAAACAGTCAGCAACTAGCTATGATCAATCCAATGACATTTAGTCAATGAAAGCATTTTGGTTTCTACACTGTTATGAGCGTTTTGTCGCTATCCGATAACGATTGTCGAATCTCGATTTGTGTTTCCAACGCACAAAGATTTATTCTTAAAAAGTAGCAGTATATATATCTAAGCAAAATAATAGTAAGTACAGCCATTACTTATTGCAGGCGCTCTGGATCCAGTGAACAGTCATTCAGTCCTGAAGTCTGTGGTCAAGGTAACTGACTCTGGATCAGGAGCTGCTGCTTATATGCAAACAGAGATACAGTAAAACAATGAAAAGGGTGTGGCTTGCTTCTATTGGTCCAGGCATCAGGAGGGTTCAGGGAGTTGCAGATCATAGGCTAGTTTAACCTCAGGAATCCAAAGGAGGGGGTAATCTCTCCATGGGATGGGTTCTGATCTTCCTGCCAAGAGTTCTCATCGTAATAGTCCATAATGCCATAAAATTAATAACTTGCGTATGCACCCTGAGATCCCTTCGCAAAGTGAACCGGACAGTGGGAAATGCGAAGGGGATTAGTATGATACCACACATGACTTGATTCCTTCAACATGTACCATATGTTTTACTGATATGCATATAACTTATACTATTACACATAAATACTACTATATTTCGACATAAATGACTATGTGTTGCAACTACCATTAATGTGTACTATTTTACAAGTGTGCGTGTTTATGCGAAAGTGTGTAAAAGACTGAATACTGTTGTTGCCACGTGTTGCAGCTGCGTACGCCCTTCCACGCCGTAGCGTGCCCTTTCACGCCGTAGCGTGCCGTACGCATCTTTTCAAACAAAGACAACCAAGTTTGCTCGATTTTAATTGAAATGACTTCATCCAATTTGCTGACTTCGACAGCTCCACCCTTTGATAGTATAATAAACTATCACCCAATCACCGTTTCAAGTTAAGGGTTATATAACACTTCTTCACATACCATGATCTCGGTGTCTTGCACCACCCTTTCAGTCTCGTTCTCAGTGTTTCTCCTAGAAGACTGTTTTCCACACTTCAACACAGTAGGAACACATTTGACACATAAACCAATTGCTAAGATGACACCCAGTATAAGGAGAAGGAGCTTACCTACACTATCAACCATTTCCTGTACCCACTTCCCCAGACCAGAGAACCATTTCACAGGGTTCAACCATGAGAACCAACCTGCCACCTTTTCCCCGACCTCATATAATGAATAATTATGGTTCCTTCAAAATTCCCATTTCAGTTGCAGAATTTCATCCATCTTCCGGTCTATAACCTCTTTAGGGTCATCCGTATTATTGGTGATGTACGTGCAACATTTGACACCGAATTGGGTGGCCAGTGTCACACAGTACCCACCAGTAATAGAGGTGAGATAATTTAGTACCAGTCTATGTTGCACCAACTCCTTCTTGTACGCTTGTAGCTCCCTTCCAGTATACCTGAAAGTGTCATCATACATCTCAGTGATATTGTCTATTAATTTAGCTAGGTCTTGGATATATTTAAAGTTTAACGTTCCCCGAGCGGTCCTGGGGAGATCTAAAGCAACCATAACTTGGAAACCCGCGGTTTCACTAATCAATTTTGTAGCTATGGGTTCCTCACCAGGTATCATATTTCTCTTGCCACGGTGTTCATACTGTGTGTGTATGTATGGTGGTGATGTAGTCTTGTGAATACCAACCATTGCCTCATGAGTAATAGTCATGATTTCAGGAACCAGTTTAGCTAAGAAACACAAACCCTTGGAACTCGGAGTCACCCAGGAATAAGCTTTCCTCCCACAAACAAAGTACACATCATCAGGGAGAACATAAGAAACAGTATGTCCATTAATTATATCACACAGAGTTTTGATAAAACTACCCATGCCTAGTGTCTCCATTTGCTCAAGACACGTGTCGGCATGGATGACATTCTTGCAATTATCTATAGAGACTTTTCCAATGGATACTTTCTTATGTTTGGTTACACGCCCTAATTTGTGACTTCCATCAACGTTCCTGCTTATTGGTGGCCTCAGTCTCCCTCCAAAATGAGCGTGGCGAGCCATTGTCTGATCTGATAGGTCAGCTTCCCAATTCTCCAGACTCTTTGCATGAGAGATATTTAGACACAGCAAAGATCTGTCTACAGAGTATTGTCGAAGCGTTAGACTAGGGGACCTAGTGTTATTGTACCTCCCCTCTATGAGCCTCCCACCCCTCAATTTGAGTACTTCGGAGATGTTTAATGGGAATGGCACTAGGCCTATGTTATGCTGCCCCTGCAGCACATGAGAGCACATCCAGCACTCGGTTTGGTTTAGCACAGAACTTGCAGATACAATACTCATCAGACAATAGCCCCTCACACTGCCTCCGAGTTCCCGAGCTAGCAGACCTTTTCATAACCCCTGGACCAAGCTTGATGATGGACTGCTCTGGGTATTCTAATAACTTTTCCTCAACCTCCATTTCATCCGTATCACTGCCAGAACCTTCCTCTATCCTCGATCCTCCTTCACAAAAATAGAATGTCCTAAAAAAAGTAAAATCAAGGAAAATCCTGGAACAAAAGAAAAACAAAAACCTCCACTCCATAGATGGAAAGATAGTTCTGATGTAACGTCTCTGGCTCAGGTGACATCATGACAGTTCGTTTCTGGCACCAGGTGACAGCATTTTTAGTTTTTGTTGTTGTTGTTTTAGCTGTCTACTCATTCTTATAAGATATTGTACAGTCACTTCATTATTACACTTCAAGTCGTCTTGTGGACTCACGATCAAATGAGGTTGTCGTCCGAACAATATCTCAAAGGGGGACAGATTAAGAGGAGGTTTAGGAGTGGTCCGAATGCTGTGGAGGACCAATGGCAAAGCCTCAGGCCATGCCAACCCAGTTTCAGCCATTATCTTACCAAGCTTGTTCTTTATAGTACCGTTTACTCTCTCCACCTTACCACTGGCTTGTGGTCGGTAAGGGGTGTGAAGTCTGCTACCTATTCCCATGAGTTTACACATATTTTGGAAGATATCACCAGTAAAATGGGTACCCCTATCACTTTCAATGATTCTAGGGATACCGAACCTACACACAAAGTCTTGTACAATTTTCTTTGCAGTGAACACAGCAGTATTAGTGGCTGCCGGATATGCTTCTACCCAACCGGAAAACACATCAATACACACTAACACATACTTTAGATTCCTGCACGGTGGTAATTGGATATAGTCAATTTCTATTACCTGAAAAGGTCCGTCTGTAGGAGGGATGTGGGATGGCTCAGTTGGAATAGTTTTCCCAACATTTTTCCTCAAACAAGTAAGACATGACATTGCTTTCTTACCAGCCTGAGAGGAAAATCCGGGAGCACACCAGTATGCTCTCACCAGTTTGCACATACCTTCCTTACCCAGGTGAGTCAGGCCGTGTGCTGCTTCAGCCAGGCTTGGATAGTACGTTCGGGGAGCTACAGGCTTACCTTGTCCATCCCTCCAGAGTCCTGAGGACTCTTGACCACATCCCTTCGCCTTCCAGACCGCCTTTACCTGCAGGGAACACAAATCTTGCATTTCAATTAATTTCTGCATGTCTAATGTCTGAAAAACCATCATAGCCCATTTAGCAGCTTCGTCTGCCCTGCTGTTGCCCAATGACACTGGGTCTTCTTCAAAGGTATGGGCTTTGCACTTTATGACGGCTACTGTACTGGGTAACTGTATCGCTGTCAGAAGTCCTTTTATGTGTTGTGAGTGTGCCAGTGGCATACCTGCTGCTGTCGTAAAGTTTCTATGACGCCAAAGGGCCCCAAAATCGTGCACTACCCCGAAGGTGTACCTAGAGTCAGTATATATATTGGCTGATTTACCCTCTGCCAACTCACACGCTCTCCTTAATGCTACTAGTTCCGCCGCTTGGGCTGAGTGAGGTGGGCCAAGGGGTTCAGCTTCTACCACATCCTGATCGTCTACAACAGCGTAACCAGTACATAGCTCTCCCGTCTCTGTCTGTCTATGGCAACTTCCGTCTGTATAAAACGTAAAATCTAAATTTTCTAAGGGGGTGTCACGTATGTCGGGCCTTGCAGTAAAGGTCTGATTCAGGTGTTCCATACAGTCATGCGTGTCAGTATTCTTGCCTAACTCATCATCAACCAGGGTCTCCTCACCTCCCACCCTTTGTGTCTCTAGAGACACATACGGAAGGTATGTAGCTGGATTTAAGGTGCTACATCGTTTGATGGTGATGTTTGAGGGTGCCATCAGGGCTAGTTCCCACTTTGCGAATCTAGCTGAAGAAACATGTCTGGTTTGGGCTGAATTTAACAGGACTGATACAGCATGGGGTGTATAGATAGTTGAATTATGTCCTAATACTACGTCCTCGCTCTTACTTACCAGAAGAGTCGTTGCTGCTACACTTCTGAGACATGTTGGGAGTGATCTTGCCACATTGTCTAATTGTGCACTGTAGTATGCTACCGGTCTGCTAGCGTCACCATGTTTCTGTGCGAGGACACCTGCTGCACAACCATCAGCTTCTGTACAAAATAGCTCAAAAGGCTTTTCATAATCAGGTATTCCCAATGCAGGTGCTCTAGTCAGACTATCTTTAAGATTAAAGAACGCTTGCTCTGATTCTTCTGTGTGTACAACACCTTCTGGTTTTGAGGAAGAGACTAGCTCCTGCAATGGTAATGCCAGAATAGAAAAACCTGGGATCCAGGATCCACAGTATCCACACATCCCCAGGAAAGTACGAATCTGCTTCTGGCTCTGCGGCAGAGTCATGTGTTGTATGGCCT
Organism: Mixophyes fleayi; assembly: GCF_038048845.1. Taxonomy (NCBI): domain Eukaryota; kingdom Metazoa; phylum Chordata; class Amphibia; order Anura; family Limnodynastidae; genus Mixophyes; species Mixophyes fleayi. The sequence continues at coordinate 28,243,332 of NC_134405.1, read as the reverse complement.
CAATCCTGTCGGTTGTCAGGTGTCTTAGCCCTTTAGTGAGGCAGTGTCCTAAGTATTTGACCTTAGTCTGACATGGCTGTAATTTATCCTTTGCCACCTTGTGCCCTGTTTGTGAAAGATGAAGCAACAACAATTTAGTATCATGTAAACATGACATAAAAGAATCAGAGCACAACAACAAATCGTCCACATATTGAATTAGAACAGACCCATTGTGGGGTTGAAAGGATTGCAAACAGTCATGTAAGGCTTGGGATAAAATACTGGGGCTGTCAATAAACCCCTGTGGTAGTTTGGTCCATGTGTATTGCACTCCCCGGTAGGAGAATGCAAAAAGGTATTGGCAGTCAGGGTGAAGAGGAACTGAGAAGAAAGCAGAACATAGATCAATGACAGTTAAATGACTGGCAGACGGTGGAATCTGCATGAGGATGACAGCTGGATTCGGCACTACGGGGAATTGGCTCTCAACAACTTTATTAATTCCCCTTAAGTCCTGGACTAATCTATAGCCCCTCCCCAAATTCTTCTTCACAGGGAAAATGGGACTATTTGCTGTACTGGCTGTGCAAATTAAAATCCCTTGTTGTAACAGCCTCTCAATAACAGGATATACCCCTAGTTCCACCTCCAGTTTTAATGGATACTGTGGGATTTTTGGAGCTATCCTACCACTTTTTAGATTGACCATGACAGGGGCTACGTTTGCCATCAGTCCAGTGTCCTGTCCATCTCTGGTCCATAGTGATCCTGGTATTTTCAGCAACATCCCCTTTACTTGAGATGGACTTTGTTCTATAACAGGAGAGTGTAACATTAACCTTTGAGGGGTGTCCAATATATCCTGTACCTCATGTGCGACCTTCTCCGGTATATCTAGGAACACACCATCTGAAGTACAGTATATGACACATTCCATTTTACATAACAAGTCTCTCCCTAGCAAGTTAGGAGGAGCCGCCGCAGCCAAGAGAAATGAATGCTTGGTATGCAGGGGCCCGATAGTAACCTCAGCTGGTTTAGTTAGTGGATAATGCAACACTTTTCCCTATACTCCGATGGCTGGAATCGTTTTACTGGTCACCTGTAGATTGAAAGGAGAGGTTATCACAGATCGGGCCGCCCCTGTATCTACAAGAAAGGTTTCTTTCCTACCAGCTATGTCAACTATCATTGTTGGTTCTTCTCTCTGACTCTCAGTTAACCTCACTGGCTGTAGACTACAGGTATGACCTGACCCCTAGCGCTGACTATTGATTTCCCGCGCAGCATTTGCTGCTATAACATGCGCAGGTAACCGTGTGTTCTCTTGCCTATGTGTGTTTCTCCGTGGAGGATACCTATATGATTCCCCCCTTGATGTTTCTTTCCTTGCTTTTGGACAGAATCTCCTTATGTGTCCCTCTTTCTGACACCGAAAACATACCATTACCTTTTTACTTGAGTTGTATGCTTGGTATGTTTGTGGTTGTTTGTGTATTCCTTCTAAAGCCTGAATACTCACCGTCATCAACCTATCACCTTTCTCTTCTTTCTAAAGATATTTTTGTCATGTTCCACAGCAGACTCCCTAAGAGAGTCTACTGTGATACCTCTCCAATTAGGTAATGAGGTTTGTACTCTGGTTTTTAAATTTTCCCTAAGACCATCCAATAACACTCCTACCGCTACTTCCCTGTGATGTGGATCCTCTTTTATGTTAGTTACTCCGGTAAAGTGTGTCATTGATGCTAGTGCCCTAGAAAAATAGTCTGCTTCTGTTTCACTATCCTTTTGCTTAATGGTGAAGATCTTACTCCAATTTACCACTACTGGAAAATAGATGGCTAAGTGTTTGACAATTTGTTCTATATTTTTTTGGTTAATCTCATCAGTCAAGGTGTCATCTTCCTCCAACAAACAATCTTTAATAAATTTTTGTATGTCAGTATTGCAAGGAAGACACGCCCTCAACACTACACGCCAATCCTTATTGGTTGGTTCGTGGGCATTTCCTAAGTCTTTAACAAATTTCTGACATTTAGTCAACTCCTTTCTAGGATCTGGGAATTCAGTCATAATGGAACGTAATTCTGATCTAGTCCAGGGACAATGCATTGTAACATTTCTTAAAGGAACTACACCATCCTTATCCGGTTTCCCATTGGGAACTGATATTGTGCGGACTGGGTACGCACCCACTGGTTCACTGTCTTCAGGGGACACTACAGGATTTGCTGTTTCAAGATTTAGAACGCTTACACTCCTAGTGATCACGCTACTCTCACCTATCTCAGCCATTTTCTCATACTTGTGCTGAGCCTCTAGTATACTAACAGCATGGGCAAGGGCCGAAATCACAGTGGGTTCATCTTCATCTTCTGATACACTAGTTTTAAACTGGCTTAAAACAGGATACAACTTAGCAATTTTCCTTTTTTCAGTTTTAATAACGGCTGTACTTACCGCACCACATAAGGTGGCGGGGGCGCACTTGCGCTGAGTTCGCCATGCTTCTCAACGGCTACTTCCGCCATGCGCGCGCTTTTTGCCACGCCTACTTCCGCTGTGCATTCGCTGCTCTGCCACGTGTTACCTTACATTTGCCACAATTTTAAACAATCATTATGTCTATTTCTCACTTTTGTTGATTTAATCAACCACACTTTATCTTTTACATTATTTAGTACCTCTGAATAAAAACTTCCTATTGTTGGGAAAGGCCTATCACAATCTTTGGTCATCTTGACCCACGTGTCGCAATACGCAGTTGCGTATGCACCATATTACTTAAACATAAGGTACCTAGCGGACCCCAGCGGTCCTTCCTTAAGCAGCACAACATCAACCATCTCTAGCGTTTGCTTAGCACCCATTGTGAAAACAACCTATTTCTCAACGCTATGCAAAAAGACTTTTTACCTGTTCTCCTTTCAAACAGAACTTACTAGAGATTTTTTTATCCGTGGACGGTTTCACAGGCTACGCCCACACACCTCCTAACACAGAAATATCACTATGGACAACAGAAATATCAGCTCCTCGATATCCTGGCTCTCCACAAAATTACTGAACTGGTAGTACCGGAGTTTACCCGTTTGTACCAGGGTAATTCCTCCAGCCGTTCAACCCAAGTCACAAGCACGGTTGCACAATAAACCATGCGGTCCGATCGCACCGCTTAGCAATACTAACTATCGCTAAACTTTGCGATTACTCTTGGGGAGAAAGTTTCCAAAAGCTTTTTAACTGTTCTCTTTTCAAACAGGGCTTTTGCTGCCAGTATACCTGCCTTGTATACTACCTCGGTTGCAAGTCCACCTCGTCAAACGGCAACCGATATCACTGTCTTTTTGACAGTAAATCAACTTTCACTTCAAAATCATACAATCACCAAACACATACACCTTAGTTTTCTGCGCAGAAAATCAATGTTCCCAATAATAGTGATAATGTTTCAGAGACTTTCACAAGTGATTTATACTATGCATGTATAACTATCAAATCGATTGTTTAACCACGTGGCAAATCTACCGGAAGTTCGCGTACGCACAACAGGAAATACACATCCACTAAGCAATGCAAAACAGTTAAAACGCACAATGACAGTAAAAAGAAACAGTTTTCTCTTTTGTCCCTAGGTTATAGTTAGCGTGCCCTAGACAATGCAAAACGGACATTCGGTTTCACAACACAGAGTAAAATTCAGGTTTTGAACACATTGCGTTCTTACCCGTTTATGACGCGTCTCCACCCTTTGTTGAGGAACCGAAATCCGTTGGTCTTGCATATCATCGGCAACGAAACCTCCAAAGCTCACGAGCCCCCAAATTGTAATGTGCGTTTTGTCGCTAACCAATAACGATTGTTAAACCTCGATTTGTGTTTCCAACGTACAAAGATTTATTCACAAAAAGTAGTATAATATGTTCAAGCGAAGTGATAATAAATACAGCCGTTACTTATCGCAGGCGCTCTGGATCCAGTGTGCAGTCATTCAATCCTGAAGTCTGGGGACAAGATGTCTGAACACTAGATGTGAAGCTGCTGCTTTTATACACACAGAAATACAGTAATACAATGAAGATGTTATAGCTTGCATCTATTGGTCCAGGTCTCAGGAAGGTCCAAGGGGTTGTCAATCATTGGCTAGTTCATCCCAAGGAATCCAAAGGAGGGGGTCACCTCTCCAGGGGGTATGCTCGGCTCTTCCCGTCAAGATTTCTTAGTCTTAAGTAGTTCATAATTCCCTATCATTCATAACTTGTGTATGCACTCTGCGATTCCTTCGCAGAGTGAACCAAACAGTAGGAAATGTTAAGAGGTTTATTATGATACCACTCATGATATGATTCCTTCAACCTGTTCCGTATATTTCACTAATATGCATGTAACTTTAATATAACATATAAATACTACTATATTTCGACATAGCTATGTGTTGCAACTACCATTAATGTGTACTATTTTATAAGTATGCGTGTTTGTGCGAATGTATGGTAAAAGAAAAATTACTGTTGCTGCCACGTGTAGTGGATGCGTACGCCCTTTCACGCCGTAGCGTGCCCTTGTACGTCGTAGCGTACCGTACGCATCTTTTCAGACAAAGACAACCAAGTTTGCTCGACTTTAATTGAAATGATTTTATCCAATTTGCTGACTTCGACAGTAGTAATTTAGATTGCAGTACCTATTTTTTGGGACTGCAGAAACAGTGAACGTAGTAATTTAGATTGCAGTACCTATTTTTTGGGACTGCAGAAACAGTGAACGTAGTAATATAGATTGCAGTACCTATTTTTTGGGACTGCAGAAACAGTGAACGTAGTAATATAGATTGCAGTACCTATTTTTTGGGACTGCAGAAACAGTGAACGTAGTAATATAGATTGCAGTTTTGCAGTACCTATTTTTTGGGACTGCAGAAACAGTGAACGTAGTAATATAGATTGCAGTACCTATTTTTTGGGACTGCATAAACAGTGAACATAGTAATAAAGATTGCAGTACCTATTTTTGGGGACTGCAGGAATATATTGCTCTAGAATATTTTTTATACTTTTTAAAAAAATATATATATATTTTTTTTAATTATTTTTTAATTATTATTTTTTTTATTGTTTTAAAAATTAAGATTTTTTAATAATTATAAAATTACTATGGACTTAGCAGAACAAAGCACAGGACAAAAGCACCACTGGACTCAGCAGCACAGACACTGGCCAAAGCACCACTGGACTCAGCAGGACAGAGCACTGGACAAAGTACTACTGGACTCAGCAGGACAGAGCACTGGACAAAGCACCACTTGACTAAACTGATCAGCAGGACAGAGCACAGGATCTCCCAAATAACCACTGAACAAAAAAACCAGGACAAACAACCTCCCTCTTCAGTGATCGCAGGGAGAATGAAGATGGCGGCCGCGAGCGGGGCATTTATGACATCTGAGTCTCGCGAGATCCGACGCGAGACTTGGATGTCATAGCCTCGTTTTGGATTCCTTTGGCACCCGGAAGTACCCGAACAGTGCTCGGATCCTGTCGGATCCGCACTGTTCGGGTGGGCTTGGATTAGCGAAATCCAAGCCCGCTCATCCTTAGTATAGATGTCAAAGGGAATATAAACCCAAACGACATCAAGAAAAAAATTAGAATAAGAGAAAAAGAGAAAAATTTTGTTGAAATGCGTATGCTCTTTCGAACTGTTCTGCTACAAACCACTAGCACCTTTAAAGTTTAATACAATTTTTTTCACTTGCCATATTCTGCAAGAAATTTTTTTGTACTTTTTCCTGCAATAAAACTGTTGCATTAACACTTTGTGGTTTATTTTGGGTATTTTACAAATATTAGTTAATAAAGGTTAATATGACTTTATAAGTTTAATAGTTTATAAAGGTATAAGTTTATAAAGGGTAAATATGAATAGGTTCCCAATATAGATGCAAAGGGTAATAACATACGTGCTTTACACAAGTGTAATGGTCTGCAACCAGACAGGTGCAATACACATGTATACAAAACACAAGTCATTGATGTGTGGATACCACACCACGTGGGACTAGTACAGGCATCACAAATCGGTCAGAAATTTATACACTCTACACAGAGTGTGTCTACACAGAGATTGGAATGAAAATATTGAACGACAATCGTCCATTTGGGCAGACTTTCCACCATCGTGTCACTACACTCACTGGCCCGACTTTTGAACAACCGGTCGTATGTCGGCTGGTTGAGCGAATTATTGGACAAAAACCTCTTAGTGTGTACCCAGCTTTAGATTTCATTGACTTGAAAGAGATATTTTCAAAGACTTTCACGTTTGCGACCTGCCATAAATGATACAAGGTTCTATAATGGATCTGGGCTCTTATCTACCAGCCCCCTCTGGTTAGTTTAAAATAAACAAAACACATTGATTTAAACAGCTCCTCTGAGCCATGTCACGCTATTTCTAGGAAGTAATTCACAAACACATATTTGCAGATTTATATGCCTAAAAATTAGCTTACACGTGACAAGGGGCATCCATGAAATCAAAAATCCAGTCCTCCTTTACTCCCAACCAGTAAAACCCCAAGAGTGCTATACCTGGGACCCTTACAGTTAAGGCTGGAGAATTATAAAATAGGCGGAGCTTATGGAGACTTTGTGACAATGTGCACAAGCCCTGTTTACTTAAAAAAAAAATAAAGGTGTCAGGTGAAAGTTTTTGCCTGCAGTTTTGGTTTCCAGATGCAATTTTGGTGAAGGCTTTAGAATATTGAAGTTTTGTAGAAAGAGGTCAGGCAGAATATGAATGACATATTTAGGGATAGAAAGAGAGTAAGCTGGCATAAGAGAAGCCACGATTACAGTTACACCTTTGACTTGCACAATGTTTTATTCAATTGCTCAGTAAACATTCCGGAGAAGATTTTATTACTAGATAACGTTTCTAGAGACTGCTTCTAAATTGAATGAGATTTTATTATTAAATTGCTCAGTAATCAATCAAAGGTTTACAAGCTTTAAACGAGTTCCAACGTAAATTCATTGGGGAAGGGCTGATTTATGAAAAAGCTGTATAGTGTACTGTTTGGCAGGGAAGATCTGCGGTACAGGTACATGCAGGAGCGAATCGTGTACTGAAAGTGGCCCTGGAAAAAAAATCCGAAAGTGGCCTTATGTAGGCAGAGCCAACACAAAAGTAGGTGTGATTAGAACTCAGTTAGCTCTAGCCACAGCATTGCCTTATGGTGGTGGGGGAGATGTAGTAGAAATGTCTACATTCATATTGTCGGCATTTAAAATGTCTAGACCGTTATAAAGTCATCAGTCATAATGTCTACATGTTCATAATGACTCCAATTTCAAAATGATGATATGTAATATTTCTACACATTTGACACACTGTCATCATATCTACAGGGTTGCAATGTCAACATAAATGAATAGATGTAAAAAAAAAACTGAATACATGTAAAAAACAAAACAAAAACTCTGTGCCCCCCGTCCCCAAGCAGCTTAACCAACCCTAGTGCTGCCTGCCTAGGCTTGTACTAGGAAATTCGAGGTGACAAAAAGTGTGGGGACCCCCCCGAATTTACTATTACCAGAACTAGACTTTGCTGGTGGGGCTGGTGAATTAGAGCAGGGAAACCTGCAGTGTGGCGTCCTGCTGCCATGATGCCAAACCAGCCCCAGGCTGGTGTGGAGGTGTGCCCGGCTGCCGTGCCCTGGAAGAGGGTAATCACAGAGGAGAAGATGGAAAACTCTGAAGAAAGAAGAGAGAAAAAGACTTCACTTACCCAGCTCGGGATCCAGCAGTGATAAGTTTGTCTTTTCTCTCATGTCTCGGCAGCAGAGGGTGAATGAACCAATCAGAGTTCACTTTTACCTGCTGGCCAATCCGTGGCCGGATAGGTGAGTCAATTCTGGCTTACCTCCGGCCATTTGAATCATTGGCGCTGCTGCGAGCCATCAATTCATACAAGATAGCCACCGGCACTGCTATTTTCAGTTCAGAGAAGCGGCAGATGAGATGGAAGAGGACGTCATAGGACATCCAGAAGAATAGGCGACACAGACGCTGGCGGAAGCAACAGGGAGCCCTTGTAAAGGCTAGCAGCTACCCTGCCATGATAAGATGACGGAGAAGATGGCGCGGCAAGAGAAGAAGACGACACCGAGATCAAGGTAAAGAATAGATCAGTGGCGTGGAGCCATAGTAAGGGCTAAGAGCGCCCCCACCAGGAAGACAGCACGGAGCAGCACGCCGAAGAGGAGAAGAAGTGCTGCCGGCTGGAGGGTTTGGAAGACCTGAAGACGCCAGGGCAAGCTGAGAATCCTACACAGAGCAGGTGAGTATATTTCCTGCTATTAGGTCGGCCACAAGGCCCGCGGGCAAAGATTAGATCCCTTTTGAATAAATCTATGTATAGGAGAATTGACTTGTAATTCATACTCATAAAAGTAAGTATAGTTTTTCCTAATGTAGCTGACTTTTTGGTATTTTCATAAGCCAGTTTTCTTTATGTCTGCTGTCTGTGGGAATGCATGTGTTAACATAAACAGGAATACTAGTTAAAGATACTTCACTCACCCCTTAAACTACACTCTACACAGAAGGAATATAGGGTTTGTAATAAAAAAAAGTAATCAATAAAAAGTTGCATAAAAATATACCGTACATCATTGATGGTTCTGGCACGGAAATATAATGAGTCATAATAAATATTAATATTCCAAATATAGTCATTCTTCCAAAATCCTAGCATCCGGTTAGCATGACTTTGTCATGGCGGAATGTTAAAAAATTGATGATTACTACTTCGGGCTTGTTGCTGTTCAACTAAAATTGTACAGTCCTTATACATTAGAATGTCATTTTGCACGAGTGTGCTTATACTACACGGTTGTCTTACAGTTCTATTGTGCAAAGTGAAGATAATCCTTGTAAAATCAACCACAAAAACAGTATTTCACTATATATAAAATTTTCTATCCTCTCCTTCAACGCCTAAAAACTGAGCAATTAAGTGGAAGGAAGGAGTAATCAAACGTCTGCAAACTATAGGGATGTCGTCAGACACCACCAAGAACTTTGCACAAAAGAACTATAAGACAACAGTGTAGTGTAAGTACACTTGTACATATAGACATTCTTATGTATAAGGACTGTACAATTGTAGTTGAACAGCAACATGCAATAAAGCAGTAATCACCAGAGTATCAACATCCCCCATTCATGATTACAGTACACATCACAAGAACCATTAAAAATAGGAACACATACTAACATAGAGAACTAAGGCAGCACCAAAACCCATATCTTACATATGAATTTCACATATACCCAGGGGCAGGCTGAGCCGGTCCCATAATGGGCTACCTTGGGCTGGGTCACTGGGCCGCCTTCATTTGTTTTCCTTTAAAAATGTTCCTAAAAGACTGCTGAGTTACGTGTTGCCCACTGGGCTAAAATTTGCCAGTCCTCCCCTGCATGTACTCTATATAGCTGCATCTAAGTTGTGTTCTCAACAAACCGCCCCATTGTCCTTTCTTAACCTTATGACAAGACAACAATGCAAGCATAAATCTTAGAATACAGTTGGGTACTGATAATATAGAACTGATTTAAATCTTGAATTCTTTAGGGTAAAGGTTTAGAGTCTAGAAACCAATAGAAAGGAAATAATGTCTTCTTATACTGGTACCGTGTGATCAGACACAGATAATCAATATTCTTGTACCCACAGAGCCTGCACAATATCTTCACAGGCTGGACTAATTACATTAGACACTTGGTTTTCACAGGTAGACATCAAAATCCCCTAGATATCCATTTCTAGCACCATCTGTTCTCTCATTAGATGGAATGGAGTTAGCCCCTCGCACAGTTGATTGAGTTCAGTCCGGAGACTTTCTTCGGCATACATGAAGCAAATTATATCACTCGCTACAGGCAGAGCTTGTATCCCCATCTTTAAGTGCTGTAGGCATATACTGGGTCATTTCCAAACATGTCAATGTCGAATTGGTGCGCACTCTTTGTAAATGGAACTGGATATGGAGGGGTACCAAGGCTAAGGAACCCAGGAGAAAAGGAATTTTTTGATGAGAGATGGAGAGCAGAAATGTCAGGAGACTGAGTACTTGATGTGGAATAAGGTAATGGAGTAAGGGAAGATGCAGTGATTGCAATGTGTTCATTGCTGGGCTGACATCTGTTTGTGTTAATAATAGTACCATCACTGGAGGGTGCTAGAAAATCACTCGTATAACACGGGTTAGAATAGATAGAAACAATCCTCCGTTCTTTAAGTAGCTCCAGGTTGACTTTATGGGTGGTAAGAGGAAGCCAGCTCTGTATCAGTCTTCCTCCAGGAACCAACTTTTCTCCTATGTTAGCTCCTTCAAAAAGTTTAAGCATCTCAGTAGGTCCAAGGACAGAGTGGGTTTTGGAGCTTTCTAAATTGTCCACTCTACATTCCAGCAATTTGAGCACTTCTTCAAGCTGGCTAGAGGGAAGAAGTACCGATATGACAGCCTAATGGAAAAACATATTGAATTCATGAGAATACATCAATAGCCGACAAAGTGGAAATGCATAGGAACAAACTTTAATAGCACACATGATTATTAGATGGGGATTAAGAGGAAGTGGAATTGGAGCACAGATAAATAGAAAATAGTTTGGTGTGGAGTGAAAAACAAGCTTAGTGTGAAGAGAAGAGTAAGTGCAGTGGTAGATTATGATATTGAAAAAAGGTGAAATTGTAAAAGACTAATAAGTGCAAGAGGATAAGTTACGATGAAGATGAGTGTGTATAGGAGAATAGCTTGCTGTGTAGATGAGAATGGGTATAATAGGAGAGCTTAGGGTGCAAACAGGCATAAGTGTAAAAGTATAGCCTGGAAGTGAGTGTATTACTATTATTATTTTTATTAAAATTTATTTATAGGGTATTATATTTAACTTTTATTTGTAGGGCACCACAAGAGGTCTGCAGCGTCGTACAGAGGGAAAACAATACAGTAAACAAACAACACTACAACACTCAACACAGCTACTGAAGTGCAAGGGATATATTCAGTACAGGCTGAAACCTGTGCTCATTAGAGTCGGCGTAACTAACACGTTTAGAGCCACTGAAAGACATGCAAAGACAATGGAGGAGTGGAGACAATGGTCAGAGAGTCCAAGAAGCAGATGCGCAGTGTATTTGGTGAGCAAAAGTTATAGATAATGAGAACAGGATGGAAGAGGGCTCTGCTCACTAGAACTTACAATCTAAAGGGAAAAGGGCAGACAAACGATTGACACATGGGGGTAAACCAATGTAAGAGAATCTGACAAGAAGCAAGAGTGGGAGAGATAGAGGATGACAAAAGGTGAGGTATATTACATGGTGAAATGGTTAAGTGGAGATTCTAAACAGGTGGTTATTCAATGATCATTTAAAGCTATACAATCTAGGGGATTGTCTGATCGAACGAGGGAGAATGTTTCAGTTGTGGGGTCAGTACAAAAGAATTCTTGGAAAAAGGAGTGAGATATGGTTACCAGTGGGGAGGAAAGGAGATGATCATTGGCAAATGGAGAGGACGCGAGGGAGTATGTATAGAGAGGAGGTTGGAGATATAAGGAGTAGTGGAGTTGGAGAGGGCCTTGTACGCTAGGTTGAAAAATATGAAGAGGATTCTGTAGGGAAAGTTAAGCTAGTGTAAGAATTGGCAGAGAAACGAGGCAGATGTGGAGCAGTGAGAGAGGAAAATGAATCTAGATGCAGCATTAAATTATAGATCGAAAAGGAGAGAGATGGGAGCAGGGGAGGCCAGTAAGGAGAAGGTTGCAGTAGTCAAGATGAGAAATTATCAGTGAGTATATAAGAGTTTTGGTGGCATCATGGGAAAGGAATGGTCTGACATGATGTGGCAGAACTGGAAGCGACAGGATTGGGAAAGAGATTGAATGTGAGAGGAGATGGAGAGAGAGAGGAGTCAAGAATGACTCTTAGTCAGTAGAGTTGGGGAACAGAGGAGATAATGATGTTGTCAATGGTGATAAGAGAGGTTAGGAGGGAAGGAGACTCTTGATGGAGGCAAGACATTGAGTTCAGTTTTGGCCATCTTAAGTTTGAGAAAGGGTAAGGACATCCAGGAGAAGATGGTGTAAAGACAATTGCACACACGAGAGAGGATGGAAGGGGAGAGATCAGGAGATGACAGGTGAGTGTCATTGCCATAGAGGTGGTACTGAAGGCGGAAGGAATTGATGGTACAACCAGGGAAGAGGTGTACAGAGAAAAATGTAGAGGGACAAGGACAGAACCTTGTGGGACTCCTACGGGAAGGATGGATGGGAGAAGGGGGAGCCAGAGGTAGAAACAGAGATGGAGCAGTTGGCATGGTAGGGGGGTGAACCATGAAAGGACTGTGTCAGAAATGGTAATGGTCTGAAGGGTATGAAGTAGTAGAGGGTGAGCCACAGTGTCAAAGACCACAGAGAGGCCCAATAATATAAGCAAGGAGATGTGGCCCCTGAATTTGGTCTGGAGAGAAGATCATTGGTGACTTTGGTCAAGGCAGTTTCTGTGGAGTGTTGGAGGTGGATGTCAGAATGGAGAGGACCAAGGTGAGAGTTGTCAGAGAGGTAGCTGTTGAGCTGGTTGTAGACAAGCCGCTTAAATATTTTGGAGGCAAAAGGAAAAAGAGAAATGGGGTGGTAGTTAGGAAATGAGGTGGGGTCAAGATTGTTTTTTTTTAAGAATGGGTGAGACAAGAGCATATTTAAAGGATGAGGGGGAGATGCCAGTTGAGAAGGTTAGATTGAAGCAGTGAGCAAGGTGGGCGATTAGAGCGGTGCAGGTGCACAGAAGAGCAGTGGGTGTGGTTGTACAAGGTGGAAAGAGTGGAGAGGAGAGTTTCAAGCAAAGAGGTGATAATAGCAGGATCAAGAGCATCAATATTGCGTCTAGAAGGGGAAATGAGGAAAGAGTGAAGGAGAGGAGTTGGTGGTCAGAGAGTGGGAAGGGAGAGTTGGAAGAGTCAGAAAGACAACATTGATGGGAGAAGACAAAGTCAAGGGAGTGACCGAAACAGTGGGTGGCGAAGAGGTCTATTGTGAGTGGTCGGGGGTAGAAGAAAGAGTAAGAAATATAATGGGCGCTGGGTCTGTGGGATTTTTGATTGGGATGTTAAAGTCACCTAGGATGATGGAGGGGAGGTCTGATTAGTGGTAGTGGGGAAGCCAGGCAGCAACTTATCAAGAAATTGGGAAGCGAGACCAGGGAGGCGATAGATTAGAGACCCCAAGATGGATGGGATAGCAGAGACGGATAGCATGGACTTCAAAGGAGGAGAATGAAAGGGAGTGCTCAGATGAGATGACACGAAAGATACGATTGGGGTATAGGAGGATACCCACACTGCCACCTGTGCATTCATCAGGTCTGATGGAGTAGGTGAAAGAGAGGCTCCCATAGGAGAGAGCAATGGTTGAAACAGTATCAGTGGAAGAAAGCCAGGTTTCTGTGATGGTAAAAAGGTTAAGAGAGTTGGAGATAAAGAGGTCATGGAGAGGCCAGTTTATTGCAAATGGATCTGGAATTCCAGAGAGCACAGGAGAAAGGGAAGTGGGTAGATATGGATGACATTGGCGGGGTTGCTGGTGCATGGGAGCGGGCTGGATCTGGGACGGAGATGAGGGCAGAGGACTTACAAACAAGTGGGCTAAGGTTACAGGGGTACTAAGAAGGGGATGAGGGGGAGAGAAGAAAAACAGCAGTGTGTATGGAACAGATTGACTGACGTGCGTGAGACAAACTGACTAATTGCGCAGGATAATAGGTTTGGGTGGAAATTAAACGGAGTCTAAGAGTATAGCCTAGTGTGGAGGTAGAAGTGGGTGTCAGCTTGTGCATGGAGATAAAACAGAGTTTAGAAAGATGCCTTGATGGACATATCAATGAGTCTATACAGGTGCATCAGGTGTAGGCATGAATGAATGTAATAGGATAATTTGGAAACAGAAAACTATGTGTGGGAAGATAACTTAATGTGAATAGCTTGCATGCAATAATACAATAGTTTAGGACAGGGGTCCTCAAACTACGGCCTGCGGGCCACATGCGGCCCACTGAGGACATTTATATGGCCCGCCGGGCATAGCCGGATTAAGGGGGGGCACAGGGGGCACGTGGTTTTTTTTATTCTCCTTTTTTTATTTTTCAATGGCACCCCCCCCGGCGGCGGCGGGGGGAGGGGGGGGTGCGGGCGGGCGGGTTCAGGGCTCCCTTCGTTGGTGGGGGGAGCAGTAAAAAAAAAAATAAAAAAAAATAGATACACTACTCACCTGATCGCTGTGCTGGCGTCCCTCCTCCTCCCTCCTCTCTGCACTGTTAACTCTGAATGACAGGCGTGACATCATCAAGTCACGCCTGTCCTTCAGTGAGGAGCAGCGCGGAGAGGACCAGGAAAGAAACAAGAAGACAAAAGTGAAGAGAAGAAAGAAGCGAAAAGAAAGGTAAGTAAGAAAAAAAGGGAATAACGCAGAAAGGCACACTATGGAGGAAAAAGGAAAGAAGAGAGGGACAGTAAGGAAAAAAGGGGGATAAGAGAAGCACAGTAAGGAAAAAGAGGGATAAGAGAGGCACAGTAAGGAAAAAGGGGGATAAAATAGACACAGTAAGGAAAAAAGGGGGATAAGAGAGACACAGTAAGGAAAAAAGGGGGATAAGAGAGGCACAGTAAGGAAAAAGGGGGATAAGAGAGGCACAGTAAGGAAAAAAGGGGGATAAAATAGGCACAGTAAGGAAAAAGGGGGATAAGAGAGGCACAGTAAGGAAAAAAGGGGGAGAAGAGAAGCACAGTAAGGAAAAAGGGGGATAAGAGAGGCACAGTAAGGAAAAAAGGGGGATAAGAGAAGCACAGTAAGGAAATTAAGATATATGCAGTGTGCATAGGAATTTGTTAATAGTTTTTGTTTTTACTATAGTCTGGCCCTCCAACGGTCTGAGGGACAGTGAACTGGCCCCCTGTTTAAAAAGTTTGAGGACCCCTGGTTTAGGAGGATAGCCTGGTGAATATAGAATTGAATCTAAGAGAGAATATTTTGTGGATGCAATAGATAGTGTAGAAGAATAGCTTGGATACAAAAGACAGTCTTCAGTATCCAAGCTATCCTTCTATGCGATCTATTGCATCCACCAAATGCTATGTAAATAGAAAGAGGAACTTGTCTGCGCTTCCTTGAATAATGTGTCGGTAAAATGTGCTGCCATTAAGGAGATGAGATAGGAAAACTCCTAATCCTATATTAGATTAACCAAAAATGTAAAAAAAAAACCTTTATTCTGGATACACTGTATTATGTTGAGTTATGTTGAGTACAGAGGTATTTACTGATCTCTATTGACTTTACAATTAGCTATTTGTTCACATCAGTACCATTCTGAACGGATCAAACAGATAATTCTTTTTTTATCATTATAAAGCTTTTAACTATTGAATATTGGACGAAAGATTGAGGATAACCCTCATATTTACCTGGAATATGAACTATATGATTTTATTTACCTACTCTTGTAGAGTATTGATTAGTGTTGATTGAAGCCAATCTCTCAGTCTAAACTTTACTGCAGTGCATGCCTTTAACTTAAGTTCCTATGTTTCTGGTCATAAATTATTTTGTGTAAGACTGTGTAGTCAGTTATTAAAGTTGTTATTTTATGTTTACATATGTGGTAAACATTTATTCACGTACCTTCTGCACACATTTTGCCAACTAACTTGGTATATAAATTGATAAAACAGCAACATTTGTCTAGATATCTTGTTGGGTCTCTCTCCCCTGCTGTTTTCTTATGCCCCTATGGGACTACAATTTTTTTCTACAGAAAACTGTTGGTATAGGAGGATAACTTGGTGCGAACATAGTAGTGAGTGTAAGAGGGTAGCCTGATATGGAGAAAGATATCGGCGTAAGAATGTAGCTTTCCAGTGGAGAATGGAGTATTGAAGGTTCACGTAGTGTAAATAAGTGTCGGAAAAAATCTCTATGTGGAACTCAATATTAGGACACTGTGTGAATGATATTCTGTAAATAGTGAGTTGGAAGCAGCAAAGTTTCTAGGGCACTCAGGACCCCACCTTAGACTCTCTCACTACCTCTTGTACCATCTTACCAGGAGCTGGAATTCTGTTGATCAGCGAGTAATTTCATATGCACAAAGGACCAAAGAAGAGTAGAACCCTGGCTTTCAGGAAACTTACAAAGAGAAACTGAGACAGGGTGTTGGAGAGAGTTAATGGGATGATTTTTGGGGGCAAAACTTGGATATAAAGAACATATTATAACAGAAAAAGACTATCTCCAGAAGAAGCCACCATGTGCTTCATGTCTGCTGAAACAGAACTTGGTTGGCAGCTATACCTAGAGAACAAATCTGATGATTTTATCATACCGTTAAGTGATGGGGGCAAATTGGTGTCCACTTGTCTGTCCTGCATGACAATCTTACCAATAAAATACAATATGGTGGTTACAATATTGGATATATACTGTGATTGTCATTCAGCGTCTTAAGTGACACCAACTGCCAGGATTATAAATCAGATATATCAGATATATATTATAAATCAAATATATATATATCAGATTCAGCATAAAATAACTGTTAGGGATGTTAGTGGTGGGTGAGTAAGGCCTATTTTACTTCCCAGTGTTTAATTTGGCAATTTATATACACTGGTAACCCACAGAAACACCTGTGTTTGCCACAGATGGGATTTTAGATAATGTTTAGAGGTGCTGAAAGTTCGAGGATCTTTGAAATTCCTTTGGTACAATCATGATTTTTGACTAAGGTTTGACTAAGACGGTAAAATAATCCATAAATGTTGCCTTTTCAAGTTTAAGTGGCTAGAGCGAACATTATTTTGTTCAAGTTAAAGTTTGCAGTTACCATGGAGAACCATGAAAAATACTAAAAACTGTCACTGTATAAGCTGAAATATGTTTGAACTGTCTTCAATATGGTCAAATTTGTTCACTTTGGTCAAATTGAGCTAAATTTTAGTCTACAGTTCAAGGCTACCACAAATCTTCAACGTTTAATCCAACGCAGCAAAACCAATTTGAGAACCATTTAGCAGCTCTAATGAGGTGTACAATCTATCCAGAGTGTATTAGCATTTTCAGTGTTTGTACATTAATCTCCTTAATGCTGCGTTCTCAACTTGAGGCAGGGGATCTGCAAGATGGGCTGCCCATCTCATGTGATCATACTTCCCTGGAAGCGGTGAGGTTTTCTCTGTTCCTATTTGCCCGTGTGCCTGCATCGGAGATTCACAGCATCAAAAACCATGTGACATATTTCATCAGTTAGTGGTGTACTACATATATTATTATATTTCTACCCTTCCCCGCCACTGTGCAAGAAATGGTCCCATAAATGGTTGTTCCTCCATTAGGCCAAATACCAGGCCTCAATAGCTCATCCTCTCGCCAAATCGCTTCCTTCCCCACCCTGTTTCAGTAGCAGTTTATTGTTAATGTTAATTTATGGAATGTTTGTAACTTTGTCCTTTGCCTCTTCTTCTGTGTATACTCATCACTATGACAGAATGTGTTATAGAATGTATACTATCATGCACTCCTCCACAATCCTAAAGTAAAGGAACAGGACAAGATGTAGAAGACGGAGCTCGAGGAATGCATGGAGAAGAAAGGGGTCTGGGATGTTAACAGGAGAACAGAATGGGGCAAGAGAGTGCATCAGGGAATAAATGGAACGGATTACTATATGGATAGCAGAGAGCGCTGGTCAGTGTACGGATGGGGGAAAGAGGGACTGTAGGTTACATGGAGGAGAATAAGAGGGACCCCTGACATCTTCTGCGCAGTCTGCTCTCACTAGCAGTGTGTTTTCAGCAGTCAAGAAGCTGTCTGAATAAAAATAAACTGGGAAGTCACAAGCTCCTGCTCAGCTGGTCATTTTTTCATTCAGGCACTTTTCTTGACCACCAAGACTGAGCAGGAGCTAGACCAGCATCACCAGAAGACTGCAAGACATTGGGAGACCAGATAGATCACATGAACATTGGACTCAGGGAACATTCCCAATATTTTTGTTTTGTTTTGGGTGGAATTATCCTTTAATGGTCAGTGGTATTTTGTTCCTCAAAAATCTAATTCTATATATGTTACTTGTTTAGGTTTTTCCAGGGCAGGGAGATGTTCCTTCTATTATCTATTGTATATTAAATTACCATTTTGTATACGCATTATACATGGAATCATAAGCAGAAATAGTGAAAGACAATAATTTCCACCAATGGTTACTGGTTACAGTAATAGAGCATTTTCCACTGATTGATCCCAATTTTTAGTTATAAATATGTGTACTTTATTGAGGGTCTGATGGAGCTATGTGTCGAGAAACAAGTAGAATGTAATGGTTTCTGGCCCCAAGACCAGACCTCAGACAGTCATTCAGCGCTGCCACCAATGATGAATGTTTGTAAATACCCATTCAGAGATTTGGCATCTCTAGTATTGACGACTATAAATGTCCTATTGATGAGAAAGGGTTATCTTGGATTTTGTTGAAGCTAAAGGAAATTAGGAATGGGATCAGAGAAATAAGAGAGAAAACAGATTAGAGGAGACATTAGATTTTAGGACCATTTATGTAGTAAAACAAAGTGTATTTGACAACTAACGAAAAGAATAAATGCATTGTTTTCAGGGTAAATCGACAGACCAACATTACGATTTTCACGGCTTTAATATATTTCTGTAGGCTTTTAGTTGGGCATACTGTTGAGTAACTATTATAGGTATGACATAATAGGCATTCTCCTATGTAAATAATAGGACAGCCATCGATTTAATAAGCTAAAAGAAAGGCAAATTGCATGTGTACCACTGTTTTTCAAGATACTGCAGTCTTTGTATATAGGAAAAGCCAGGTACTTTTTACCCACTGATTTGATGCACATGGAGGGGGGTTACACTATGGTTAAACCATTCCCCCAATAGTCCCATTTTCTTGGTGACCAAAGGGAGCAGAGCTTAATGAATTGGCATGACAGTAACTTGTGGATATGTATGTGTGGATTGGGTGGCAAGGTTGGGTGGATTAGGACTGTGGTCATATTTTGCCCAGATTACTTTCAGTGTTAGGATGTATAGTAAATACAATGTGCATATCTTTGACACAAGTTCAAATAAAAGTAAAAACAGACTGGGTAGTAATTACAGACAGATTGGAGATAATGAGATAAAAACCACCTTGGTATTGATCACTCTGTACTTCTGTAGCATGGCAGGTGGAGGATCCTCTGCACGGGTCAGACAGACTGATTTAACCTCAGGGTGGTCAGAACGCAGGGTGTCCAAGCAAAACTTTTTAATGAAACCAGCTACCCCACGTCCTCTAAACCAGGGGGCTACCCGAAGACCTTTCACCACCGCAGTAACTCCACCATCAACCAGTAAGAATGACTCAAAGCCCACCTGAGTGGAGAGAACTCAATGACACATGTATACCCACCATATAACAAATATCACATAATAAATCCAACTTCTTCTAGGCCTGGATTTGTGGAAAAGCCAAATACAGCAAGCCTGGGCCTAGGGTGGCTGAATTGTAGGGAAAGCGGCAGCTACTTAAGGTCACCACAGCTATTCATAATTCAATATCTTATATTAAGATTCAGTCCCTGGCGCCACATCTTACATTCAAAGTAATCAAAATTATGGTGCAAAATATGTATGTTTTATTCTTTAATTATATAATCGAAATATTTTATAAAACAGTTTTTGAAAACATCAACATATATAAACTGTCTCAATTTATTACACTCGTTAGTGCACTATTAAAATTTCTCATAAAAAAAATTATTGTTAATGTGCTTCTCAGTTGCGTGAGTACTCACCTATGTCCTGGTTGTGATGTTAATTCCATATGGTAGATCCTCAATGTTAGTATTAAGTTGTCTCTTTAGTTGGTAGTCCTTACACAGTTTTCCGGCAAATGCCGGCTGATGATACTTCTGGATGAATGCGGACCTCACTTCCGGGTTAGTTGGAACTCAAATGCGTTCCAACTTCCGAAATTCCAGTTCCACGGATCATAGATCGCTATTAGAAGTTGGTTCACTGCTACCGTAGCTTTAGTCTTTGGATGATGTCTTATAAGAGTTGCCCCAAATAAATCTACATACACAGATGTCGCTACAAGATTACAAGTGTATACATTCCCGAAATTCCGGTTAGCGGCACTTGATTAAGAAAGTTACTTATTTCTATCTGGGCTGGTGTTAGATGTTGAAAATAAAATTCTATGTCCTTCTGTGAATTCCCATTCGCACTCAACGCGTTTCACGTTTACTGGCTTCCTCAGAGGAATCCAGTAAAGGTGAAACACCAGCCCAGATAGAAATGGTAGCGGCTAAATCCCCTTAAGCTTAGGTACCTTGGCACGTCAATATGACATCACAGGGTCATATGATCACAGCGGTCACATGGTACACAGTGTAGGCAGGCTGCTGAAATTCTATGGTAGTCGGTGCAGGAGCTCCATAATTTCTTTCTTTTCCTGGCATTATTCGTGTAGAAAAAGTTAAGAAGAATCCTAGTAGTTCACTTACACTCCTCCTGCTCTATACTCCTCTCCTGTTAGGCCTTCAGTTTAGATTAATTGCCCAGCGTGGCAGGGCATTGTTTTTATTACTGGGGTGCTCTGTAGGTCGGCAAGACTGAGTGTTAACCTTTCCCACCACAGTGCTGGAAGATAGGTTTAGCAAGCTGCTGTGGGCCACAGGAAGGGGTACCTCTTAATGTTGGGACAGGCTTCATGTTTCCTTTAGGGGCCTGGGTCAGGTGGGGGATACTGGCTATATGTAAGCCCCGATGTTGTGAAATGCTGGTATGAGCAGCTTACTGAGGGCTTCATAGCTGGCAATCAGTGCTCTGAATTGCTCCTGTTGGTGGAGCAGATTCAGGGAGCTACAGAGTATCTGGGAGAGGTTGTCCTGGACAATGGATTGATTGGGGCATAGATATCTGCCTCTGTGATGTTGGCTTGTTGGACTCTCTGGCTTTAGTCCTTGGAAGCTGATATGGAGTCCAAGAAGACTCGAGTCACATTCTTTTTCTGTGGGTGTCCTGATTGGGCCGTAGCTAGTCAATATTATTAGTTAGGCGACAGGAGGAAAAAGTGCTTTCCTTCCTGTTAATGTATCAAAAGCTAAGGTGCCCAGGTTTCTCTCCTTTTGTTTCTCTCGTCTGCTATGTACCCAATCACCAAGTCTGTTGATAAGAAATTGGCATGATGCTGTACTGCCCACCCACGATCGCTGACGTTTGAGCCTGTCTACTCTTCTCCAGGGTTAAACATAAATTAAAGGCCTATCGGGAGAGAAGTATAGAGAGGGTGAGGCTACAGTGAGCTTCTAGGATGTCTTAAATTGTCCGCATGATTGGTCCCTATATTATACCCCAATGTTTCCCAGTGGACTAAGATAAAAGGATTTATCGGATATATAAAAATCCTATTATTTCTTCTGTTTTCTTTCCCTGATTACTCTTTCAGAAATAAAACAGTTTTTCTTGTACTACAAAAGCAATTTTTGTTACATACTGTACAGACTGCTGCAACCTCCATCTTGCTGCAATGATATCTTGGTCCTCTACAATCCATTCAAATAATGCCTTATGAATTTAAATCAAAGAGTGATAGTTATGTTGACGCTTGTTATGATGACCAACAAGTGGAATATGTTACCTGATATTGTAAATGGACGTTATCAGACATGTGTGTGTGTGCTGTTACCTACTACAGACAGCTGAACTTTGTAATATACTGTATATTTGAATATTTTGTAAAAAATACATAATGTGATGTAAACAAAACCTACTGAAAGCAACTTTTTAGTATATTTGAGAGGTAAGGGTTGTTATAAACTAGCTATTTATTTTCTTTCATGAAAATTACTACATCTTTATTGTTGTTTTGCCTGCTATACTTTCTCAAAAACATCTCAATTTTTAGTATATCAAGTCTGTACTTTACATTTAATTGCTACGCCAACCAAGGTTCCTCCCCCAGCAATGGAGGACCCTGGAAGGGGTGACTGATCCAGGCAGCTGCCCGGACCAGCACACTCATGGGGGTATGTTCATTAAACTGCAGCTTTGAAAAAGTGGATATGTTGCCTATAGCAACCAATCAGATTCTAGTTATTTATTTAGTACATGCTACAAAATGACAGCTAGAATCTGATTGGCAACATCTTCACTATTAGGATTGTTTTATTGAATGCCTACATTTCTTTTAGCCTGACAATCATTATATATTCACAGTTTTTCTGAGTTAAAAATGTCCAAATTTGGGATAAAAAAATGCATCTAGCACCACGTCTGATTATAAGAAAGGTCCCTGCATAATAAGCTTAGTTTTGCACCTATATCAACAATAAGTAACTTGTAATGCGACTTGCAATTGATCCATCATAATCCCACTGGCGCATAATTGTACAGTGTGCAACTAACTACATCTGTTTTCAGCGCAGGTAATTTTAAGTTAGGTGCGTGTCTAATTATAAATTTGTGGTGCACTCTAATTTTCATTGCAAGTTCTGCCCTCCACAATAAGTGCTGAGAGACAAAATCTGTGGCATTGAAAGATAATTCTGCAAATAATCTTAAGAATAAAGATCCTGTTTTATTAATTACTTGCTGAAGTACCCGGCGTTGCCTGGGTTTGAATCTTCAAGCTATTAAGTTGAATGTAACTGTCAACCTTTTCAAAATAATTAGAAGCTTAGCAGGTCTTCCAACACACCCATTAGATGGCTGCCCAGTGTTGTTGCTTTTTTATTATAAATGTCATTGAAATCCATCTAGTGGAAGGTCCAGAACAGACTCGCCAGGTCAAGGTTCTGCCCAGCATACAGCAACGGGAGGTTCTACTGGGACCCTAGCCTTCCTAAAACCTGGACAGGATCCAACTGGACCATCACGTGTTGGTTTCATCCCAATCGGTGCAGGGATGTCTGAATGCATAACTGGACAGACAAGTAAACCAATGATCTATATATATAAGATTTTACTGTGATAGAGCACCCTCAGAATCCTTCCTCCTCTTGTCTGCCTTACTTCCAGTGTTCACAATTCTGCGCTCTTGTTATGATAATTGCTATACCTACTCCCACTGCCCTTCTTGAATATGGTTCCAGTAGGATTAAGGAGAGGGATGCGGTATCCTAGTACTTGGACAGGAGCCAATGACTGGGGAGTCATCAGACCCATTGGGGTTAATAATGTACCCCTTGAGCAAAATATACACCATGGGTATATCCAAGTACTTTTTAACTTAAAATGTTAACACTAAAATCTGAACATATCCTAGAGGGGTGGTTAAGACAGAGAATCGTGTCATTTTGGTACCGCTCCTAAAGATACATTTACGCAGCTGCCTCAACATGACCCAGGTGGCAAAGCCTACATTACGCGACCATGGCCTTATCTGTGTGGAGTTTGTATGTCCTCCCGTGTTTGCGTGGGTTTCCTCCGGGTTCTCCGGTTTCCTCCCAAACTCCAAAAACATACTAGTAGGTTAATTGGCTGATATCAAAATTGACCCTAGTCTCTCTCTCTGTCTGTCGGTCTGTGTGTGTGTATGTTAGGGAATTTAGACTGTAAGCTCCAATGCAGGGACTGATGTGAATGAGTTCTCTGTACAGCGCTGCGGAATCAGTGGCGCTATATAAATAAATGGTGATGATGATGATGATTACACGGTTTGCCGTGACTCACGTCATAGAGCACCCCATCCTGCCCACTTCACTAGGAAGTGGCAGGATGCAGGAAAACCAATCAGGGAGATCGATGCAGAATTAGGGAGTCTACCGGACAATCCGGTAAAGTGGGCAAGTATGATTAAAACATAACCTAAAGCATCAACTACAAAGCATACAAGTATAATAGTCAACTCCTGTAAGCAAATCTACATGCACCAGCCATAGAGAATACTAAGTAACACCAAACAAAAGAGCTGGCAACTATAATTGTCTGCTAGTGAAAACAAGTTATGTGAATAGAGAGGGATGTTCTACTGTACTACCTACACTGAAGGGGATATAGACACATCACTGTGAGCTGGCTAAATCCAATTCCAATTCATGATCAGACCAGCAGGGGGCCAAAGGTACTTTCAGTGTAGGGGATTTAGCTAGCTCACACTGAGCGTGCTATTTTCCATGCAGTGTATGTACCAGGTACCTACGGTGAAGGGGATTTAGTCGCAACAAGATAGAAATAAGTAACTTTCTGAATCAAGTGTTGCGTTCCAACCAGGGCCGGACTGGCCATCGGGCACTTCTGGCAAATGCCAGAAAGGCCGATGGCAAGTTGGGCCGGTCCAGCGGGACAGGATGCCCGCCCGAGCAGCGCAGCGCACTGTGTGCTGCTCAGCGGACATTTTCAATGTGTTGTGCGGCTATTTAATCACATGGGACGGCACCTGTCACGTGGTGCGCGTCCCATGTGATTACTGGCATCACATCACATTGAAAATGTCCGCTGAGCAGCGACGTGACAAAGGTAAGTGTGTCTCTCTCAGGGAGAGGGGGGGCTGTGTGTCACTGTAGGGCTGGCTGGCTGGTTATGTGTCACTGGGGGGCTTTGTATGACTGTAGGGCTGGCTGACTGGTTATGTGTCACTGGGGGGGGCTGTGTGTCACTGCAGGGCTGGCTGGCTGTGTGTCACTGGGGGGGCTGGTTATGTGTCACTGGGGGGGCTGGTTATGTGTCACTGCAGGGCTGGCTGGCTGTGTGTCACTGGGGGGGGCTGGTTATTTGTCACTGGGGGGGCTGTGTGTCACTGTAGGACTGGCTGGCTGGTTATGTGTCACTGGGGGGGTGCAGGGCTGGCTGGCTGTGTGTCACTGGGGGAGCTGGTTATGTGTGACTGGGGGGGGGGCTGTGTGTCACTGCAGGGCTGGCTGGCTGTGTGTCACTTGGGGGGGCTGGTTATATGTCACTGGGGGGGCTGTGTGTCACTGTAGGGCTGGCTGGCTGTGTGTCACGGGGGGGCTGTGTGTCACAGGGGGACTGGGGTGGGCTGGCTGGTTATGTGTCACTGGGGGGGCTGGCTATGTGTCACTGGGGGCTGGCTGACTGTGTGTCACGGGGGGGGGCTGGCTGTGTGTCACTTAGGGGGGCTGTGTGTCACTGGGGGCTGGCTGGCTGTGTTTCACTGGGGGACTGGGGTGGGCTGGCTGGTTATGTGTCACTGGGGGGGGGCTGTGTGTCACTAGGGGGGGTGCTGGCTGTTTGTCACTGGAGGGGCTGGCTGTGTGTCCCTGGGGGCTGACTGGCTGTGTGTCACAGGGGGGGGCTGGCTGTGTGTCAGTGGGGGGTGCTGGCTGTGTGTTTGTCACAGGGGGGGCTGGCTGTGTGTCACTGGAGGGGGGTGCTGGCTGTGTGTCACTGGAGGGGGGTGCTGGCTGTGTGTCACTGGGGGGGCTGGCTTGTGTCACTGGGGGGCCTGTGTGTCTGGCTGGCAATTGTGTAGAGTCTGGACATTATATATATATATATATATATATATATATATATATATATATATATATATTAGTGTGTGTGTGGGGCCATATTTATATTAGTGTGTGTGTGTGTGTTTGTGGGGCCATATATATATTAGTGTGTGTATGTGGGGCCATACATATATTAGTGTGTGTGTGGGGGGGCCATATATATATTAGTGTGTGTGTGTGTGTGTGTGTGGGGCCATATATATATATATATATATATATATATATATATATATATATTAGTGTGTGTGTGGGGCCATACATATATTGTGTGTGTGTGTGTGTGTGTGCGCAGTATTTTAATATAGTATGTGAGGGAAGGGAGGATCTCAATATAGTGTGGGAGGTAGGCTATTTAATGGTGGAGTGTAGATGGGGGCTAATTATTTAAGGTGAGGTGAAGGAACCTTTAATTTCATGCTGGGGTGGTTTAGGGCTATCAATTGAATATGGTGCTGATTTTGGGGAGGAGGTCTATTTATTAAATGTAAATATGAATTATGTTTTGCTGGGGATGGTTGTGGAAAATGGCTATATTTATTAAACTTTAATGCTATTTAATTTATTGCTGGGACTGTTTACAGGGAGGGAAATATGTTTTGAGTAAATGGATATATTGTTAATATAATGTTGGGGCTGGTTGGAGGGAAGTAGGTCTACTTATTAAATGTGAATATTATTATTGTGGGGACTGGAAGGAAGCCTAATTATAAAACGTGAGTGCTATTGTTTTAACACCGGGGCTGATTGGAGTTTTCTAAATTTCATGTATCCCATTTTTTTTCAGAATGGGGCATCCAGTGTTCCAGGATCAAGATAAGAAAGAACTGAGCTAAAGAAACCAGCTGCTGCAAGTGGTGAAAGTGACCAAGACAGGTAGGAGAGACCAGGACAGTCTGCCAACTGTCCTGAATCTGGTGGGGCAGTCTTGAATTTGGGTGACTGCCTCACTTAGTCAGGATTTGGTTTGACGGCAAGGACAGTTGGGAGGTATGTCCCGCTTCACAACGTACTGCTTGTGAAGGCAGAGCTGTGTGCTTCAAACAGTAGTGCCTGTGTATTTGTCTAAAATGATTACCATGTTACATAATAGGGGCCCTGCTGTCTTAAATACCCCAGGTCCCCTGAGCCTTAATCCAGCTCTGGTTAGGGGAAGGGAACTGATAGCTGCTCTCAGTTCCCGGACAGGGCACACCCTGCAGAGCAAGCTGAGGAGCTCTAAGTATCACAAGATTTGGTAATCTCGTGAGACAAAGAGCTTCCCTGCTCACTCTACAGGAAGTTCCCACCCTGATGGATGTCAGCAGCACCAGAAGCATAGATAAGTACAGTGGGTTGGGGATGGCGTGATGTGGCTGGGAGGGTGTGATAAATGTAATGTTTTACTATAATGTATGTATCGATGTCCCATTTTGGCCCCACCCACAACACAATGTGGTAACACCCATTTTGGGTTTCTTTTGTTCTGGGACTGAGGCGGACCTGTGTACTTTAAATGCCAGTTCAGCCCTGGTTCCAACTAAATATACACCTGTAATCTTGTAGCGGTAGTGTATGTGGATTTATTTGGGGAAACTCTTATAAGACATCATCCAAAGACTAAAGCTACGGTAGCAGTGAACCAACTTCTAATAGCGGTTGATGATCCGTGGAACCGGAAGTTCGGAAGCTGGAACGCATATGTGTTCCAACTAACCCGGAAGTGAGGACCGCATTCATCCAGCGGTATCATCAACCGGCATTTGCCGGAAAACTGTGTAAGGACTACCAACTAAAGAGAAAACTTAATACTAACATCGAGGATCTATCATATGGAATTAACATCAAAACCAGGACAAACGTGAGTACTCACGCAACTGAGAAGCACATTAACAATAATATTTTTTATGAGAACTTTTAATAGTGCACTAACGAGTGTAATAAACTGAGACAGTTTATACATGTTGATGTTTTCAAAAACTGTTTTATGAAATATTTCTATTATATAATTAAAGAATAAAACATACATATTTTGCACCATCATTTTCATTAATTTGAATGTAAGATGTGGCGCCAGGGATAGAATCTATATATATGGCCTAAAATCTAGCAATTCGGATACTGCTATTAACCCTGATATTTCAGTTGAATGTGCCTATGGTTTATTTTTGTACTGCGATATAAGACAGCCCTAATTACATTCATAAGTGAAGCACTTTTTTCATTAATTGTTGTATATAATTCAATATCTTGCCCACATTTGTTTTATTACTTGATTTATATCTATACTTCTGCTGAGACGTATGATATAATGCAAAGAATAAGTCAGAGCTGGGGCCCAATGGTGAAGTCAAGTCTCACTCTCATGTCCTCTCTCATACTCACTACTTTGCCCTCAGACTTGGCCAGAAACATCCTCCGACTAGGTTCCTTCAGCCATGCATGGTATCTATGAGGCAGATAGTCTGCACCGTTGTATATTCCACCAGAGATGGACATCACCTCATCGTAGTCTTCAGCGGTGGCTGGTAGGAAAATTATTTGTGTCGACATGCTGAAAATGTCTGTCCGATGTGTGTTGCAGCTGAGAACAGATATAAGTATATATAAATGGGTAAAGTTCATAAAATGTGACACACCCTATGCCAGCTAAGACACACATTTGGCCAATTAAAGTCTTTGGACATTATTTACCAATAAAGAGTGCAAAAGGGCAGACTAGCTACAAACAGTCAGCAACTAGCTTTGGATCAATCCAATAACATTTAGTCAATGAAAGCATATGGGTTTCTACACATTTACCCACTTTATTATTAGGAAATGAACCTCACACATCTCTTTCCAATTGCAGTCTGAAATGGTTTTGGCGTAGATTATTTTGATAACGTTAGAAATTAAGAGGGGCATCCATGAAATCAAAACTCTAGTCCTTCTTCACTCCCAACTAGTGAAACCACAAGAGTGCTATACCTGGGACCCTTACAGTTTAGGCTTTTCAACCTGGAGAATTTTGAAATAGATGGTGCTTATGGAGACTGTGTGACAATCTGCACAAGCCCTGTTTACTTTCAAATAAAGATATCGGGTGAAAGTTTTTGTCTGCAGTTTTGGTTTCCAAAGGCAATTTTTGTGAAGGCTATAGAATATAGAAGGCTTGTAGAAAGAGGTCAGGCAGAATAGGGATGACTTATATTTAGAGATAGAAAGAGAGTAAGCTGGCATAAGAGAAGCCAGGATTACAGCTACACCTCTGACTTGCATAACGTTTTATCCAATCGCTCAGTAAGCATTCGGGAGAAGATTTATTACTAGATAACATTTCTAGAGACTGCTTCTAAATTGAATGAGATTTTATTATTAAATTGTTCAGTAATCTATCAAAGGTTTACAAGCTTTAAACGAGTTCCAACGCAAATTCATTGGGTAAGGGCTGATTTATGAAAAAGCTGTATAGTGTACTGTGTGGCAGGGAAGATCTGCGGTACAGGTACATGCAGGGGCGAATCGGGTACTTAAAGTGGCCCTGGAAAAATATTCTGAAAATGACCTCTTGTAGGCAGATATAACATAAAAGCAGGTGTGATTATAACACAGTTAGCTCTAGCCACAGCATTGCCTTATGGTGGTGGGGGAGATGTAGTAGAAATGTCTACATTCATATTGTCGGCATTCAAAATGTCTACACTGTTATAATGTCGTCAGTCATAATGTCTATATGTTCATAATGTCTACATGTTAATATCTCCAGTTTCAAAATGTTGACATGTAATATTTGTACACATTTGACACACTGTCATAATATCTACAGGGTTGCAATGTCAACGTTCAAAACGTCGACATAAATAAATAGATGTTAAAAAAAAACCTGAATATATGTAAAAAACAATACAAACACTCAGTGCACCCCATCCGCAAGCAGCTTAACCAACCTTAGGCAGCCTAGGCTTGTACTAGAAAAATCAAGGTAACAAAAAGCGTGGGGACCTCCTGAATTTACTGTTACTAGCACTAGACTTTTTTGGTGGGGCTGGTGAATTAGAGCAGGGAAACCGGCAGCTGTGGAGATGTGCCCTGCTGCCGTGCCCTGGAAGAGGATGAACACAGAGGAGAAGATTGAAGACCTTGAAGAAAGAAGAGAGAAAAAGACTTCTTCACTTACCCAGCCCGGGATCCAGCAGTGATAAGTTTGTCTTTTCTTTCAGGTCCCAGCAGCATAGGGCGAATAAACCAACCAGGGCTCACTTTTCCCTACTGGCCAATCTGCGGCCGGATAGTTGAGCCAATCCTGGCTTACCTCCGGCCGTTTGAATTGATGTCGCTGCTGCGAGCCAACAATTCAAACAAGATAGCTGTCGGCGCTGCCATTTTCAGTTCAGAGTAGTGGCAGATGAGATGGAAGAGGACGTCGTGGGACATCCAGAAGAAAAGTCAACACGGACACCGGCAGAAGTGACAGGGAGCCTTTGTAAAGTATAGGAGCTACCCTGCCATGAGAAGACAACATAGAAGATAGAGCAGCAAGAGAAGAAAAAGACAGCACGCAAGTCAGAAGCCATCGAGATCAAGGTAAAGAATAGATCATTGTCAGGGAGCCCTTGTAAGGGCTAAGGGCGCACCCACAAAGAAGACAGCAGGGAGCAGGGCGCCGAAGAGGAAAAGAAGCGCTGCCAGCTGGGGGGTTTGGAAGAACTGACAACGCCGGGGCAAGCTGAGAATCCTGCACAGAGCAGGTGAGTATATTTCCTGCTATTAGGTCAGCCAGAAGGCCCATGGGCACAGCTCGGGCACTACGCCCGTAGTACCATAGTGGGCATAAAGCCCTCATGCTGTTAGGGTATAGGCAGGGTTTATCTGGGCACTAGGCCTCATAGTTAGGGAGGGGACATAAGGCCCCAGTAACACAAGGTCCAATAGGTAGAACTTGAGCACAAGGCCCATTAGGTAGAGACAGGGCACAAGACCCTTAGAAGTAGAGTGGGTAGAAGAGTCCTTCAGTTTAGATAGGGCACAAGGCCCTGGGTGCAGGGACTAAGGCCCTTTAGAGTAGGCATTGTGCAAGGCCCTATAGTCTGCTGGGGCACTAGACCCCTATAGTTTGTTGGGTGGAAGGCCCATAGAGCTGAGGCTGAGCGTAAGGCCCATAGGTGTAGAGAGGTACAGGCCTCTGAGTTTAGTGGGGCATGAGGCTCCTGATAGGGTTGCAAGGCAGATAACAATAGGAGCATATCGTTGGCATAGATGAATATAGTGTCCCTGGCCATACCCTCGGGAGGCTAATTATGGCCAAATGCTCCTGAATAAAAAACATCAAAGGCTCTTTAGCCAAAGCAAACAATGCAGGGGATAAGGTACAACCTGTCTATATATAATAATTAGCCCCACTCCACCGAGACGAAGGCCTTGGCAGCATCAAAAGACACCACGACAGAATACCGCTGAGCTTGATGGCGCAACTGGATGTGTGTAGAGATGTCAGATTTGTGCAGCACAAACCCCATTTGGTCAGGGTGAACTATTTGGGAAATAATAGAATTTAGTTGTATGGAAAAAAAATTGATCAATATCTTCACATCCGTACTAAAAATAGGGATATAGAGCGATAGGAATCTGGCTAAAGAGGATCTTTGCCAGGTCTGGGTAGAAAAATTATCAGCGTCACAGGCATGGAAGGTGGCAAGTGGCTCAGCTCCAATAGTTGTATGTAATTGTCTTATAATTGTGGAACTAATTAATCTCTGAATTTATTATACAATTTTATAAGAATGTCATCCACCCCCTGAGCTTTATTGTTTGGAAAGGAAGCTATGGCCACAAATATCTCCTCAATAGTAAGTGTCACCGAACCCTGGGAAAGTCTGGGCAATTTAATGGCATAATTTAAGGTAGGAAGTGGTTTGAGCTGGTGGGTAAATCACCTTGGAAACACAGAGATCCCTACAATAATGAAAAAATGTTTGGCTGATTTCATTACACTTAAAAAGTTTTATTCACTGGTTATTATATATAGCCAGTATGGTCCTACTGGCCAACTCATGCCTCCCATATGTGGATGTAGTCAAAATGGCAACAATGAAAATATCACCATTGAAAATGGCGACACCATATGTCAACAATCAAAATGTCAATACAGTTAAAATGTTGACATTCAGAATGACGACATGTGAACCACAGTTAAAACGGTCGACATAGTGACTGTCAACAAGTAAACAAGCAGCAATGCCGGCACAACCACTGGCAGAACCTTAAAAAATAAAATAAAACATAAGTAACTAAATTTTAAAAAACACCGTTCTCCACCCCCCAAAAAAAGCTTAGCTCTAGGGCTACCAGCAAAATCGGAAGGTCAAAAAGTGTTGGTCCCCCCAATTTTACTACTACCAGGACAGGGCTGCTATTTCTATCATTGGAATTTCCCACAACCTCAGTGGCCCCAGTGCTAAGGACACTGGAAATCCCTATATTATAAATATCCCTGGTGGAATAGATATGTCATTATGTGCCAAACTTCAGGCATGCATAACATTGCACATTCAGCCATTTGTCCTATGGAGGAGCTGTAGGGGTAATATATGTCTGTTTGCGCACTTTGCCATATGTTGTGAAACGGTTATCTTGTGATCTGCCATTTACCACAACATATTCCCTGATCTTCAGTGACTTCCTATTTTTCATAAAATCTTGTCTGTACTCTTCTATAACCATTGCTGCATCTGCAAGCGTTGGTTCTTTAGCCACACTTAAGCGAATTGCTGTGTCAACGTATGGAAACTTTTCCACAAACATGCATATCATGCCTTCTGGAACTTCTTTACCTTGATTTTTGGTTACTTTTCTATACATTGCTTCAAACCTACCACATAGAGACAATGGCTCATCGTGAATGATTGGTTTAAAGTTAGATAGGATCTCTGGGGTAACTTCCCAATGGCCAGTTGCCAATTTCACGAGGACAGAAAGTCTCTCTTCCTCATTGTGAAATTGACCATTTTTGGGAGCAGTTTTTCCAGTTTCTGCATACCTCTGATTGAGGTGAGTGGGTAACCACAATTTAAACAAGTCCATGCGATGTTCTGGGGCGACAGTAAATTTGTCTCAATGTACCTCAAAAATATCGCAAGAGGTAAAAGGGACTATAGTGGGATCATATTTTGGAATTTCCTTACGGATTTTCAACAGAAATTGAGTCTTTTCCATACTATAATTTCAATGGGGAACATGCAATCCTGTGCCATTACCGTGACTTGTTTGTGGCATAGGAGCATTAAGCACAGTTTCCCAACCGTGCAAGTTCTCCAGGTGCCCTAGGCAAGGTTTCAGCCCACCGCCCCCTCCCCACCAATACCCTCCTATGAGGCTCTCCAAGGGCTAGATTTACTAAGCTGCGGGTTTGAAAAAGTGGGGATGTTGCCTATAGCAACCAATCAGATTCTAGCTATCATTTTGTAGAATGTACTAAATAAATGAAAGCTAGAATCTGATTGGTTGCTATAGGCAACAACCCCACTTTTTCAAACCCGCAGCTTAGTAAATCTAGACCCAAGTGTCAATGATGACACAAAAACCGCTCCTCACAGTCACGGATCTTACCTTCTTCTCAGAGGGAGGGTGTGTGGGAGCTTCACAGAAAGGAATGATGGGGAGGGAGCGGAGTGGCACTGCAATAACTTTATTTACACTGACAGTGTGCAGCAGACAGATCCTGTGGGCGGTACTGCAGCAGGCACATGACAAATTGAGAGTTGTAGGCGGTGCAGCCGGACATCACAGTGACACTGCCGCCAAAGTCCACAGCCGACGCAATGCAAACCCATTCATTCATCCGGTGTCCGCCATGCACTGTATTTATCCAGCGACTGCAACTTCAAACAGCCGGTGGCCGCGGCCCCCTGCACAACAGCCAGTCAGTGGCACCCCCCAGGTCCCGGCGCCCTAGGCAGTTGCCTAAGGTTGCCTAATGGAAACGCCGGGCCTGAATACACAGCGTATCATATGTATAAGCCTGTTCCAAAAGTGTTGCCCATAAATTTTCAGCAGATGTGTAATCATTAGGTATCACTGGGTTAAACATACTATTTTCTGACAACTTCTCAATGGTAATAAAACTCATACTCGCCTGTCCAGATACTGAAGTCATTTTTATTCTGTGTTAAGTGTTACTTCTCACTGTAGTTATTCCTGTCCCCTTAAGCCTCCGAGGGGTAAATGTATCAAGCTGAGAGTTTTCCGATGGTTTTGAAAAACCAATCAGATTTTAGCTATCATTTATTTAGTACATTCTACAAAATGATTGCTAGAATCCGATTGGTTGCTATAGGCAACATCTCCACTTTCCAAACTCGCCAGCAAACTCTTAGCTTGATACATTCTCCCCCAACCACCCGAGACTTAAAAATGCTGCTTCCAGAAAGCTCCTATTCAGTTCAGAAACGTCTTTCTCCTCCCAGCAGGACCCTTCCAAAGGACTATTGCAACTTTGCCTTATTCAGTCTTTTGACCACACTAAATAACATTTAAGCTTTGCAGAATTATTTATCCAATAACCACTGTATCTCAGCTGTACTTCACAGTATATATTTGTTATAAAAAACCAATACTCACAACATATGTATGTCTTTAAATCAAAGTATTTTTCTGTTAATACAGAAAAGCTTGTATTCACGGTTCACACACATATCATAACATTGTTCAACATAACATAGTATATCAATATAAAAATTACCCTAGGTTCACCAACTTTATTTCTTACACTATCCTTGCTTTACATATGTATCCTTAATAAGAATTAGTATTTATAATATTGAGTTAACTATCACAGATATCAGACAATAGCTACAGTTATATGTACATAAATATTTAAATCCACATTACAAACACATATAGCTTTATAGAGATATATATATATATATAATGAATGATACTTATCAAATCCTTGTATCCTGGATCAAATTCTTTATCTTCAATGTAGGGAACGTTCCTGTAGTATAGAATCCTTTACTGTAGCTTAGTGTAGGTTTTCTGTAGTATAGTGTATTTTCTGTAGTGCAGTGTATCCCTATATAATATATATTTTCTGTAGCGTAGTGTAGTATGATATATATTTTCTGTAGGGTAGTGTGGTAGAATATATGTTTTCTGTAGTGTAGTGTGTCCCTAGTGTAGTGTAGTGTAGGACAGTGCTCGTTGTCCAGGGGCACCCTTTCAAAGCCCCAAAAGTTCTTCTATATGAAACAGCTCCATCATGATAGAGTAAACCCCAGCTATACCAAATATATTTGGGCTACAACTCGCAACCAACTTAGCGAGAAAGCAAGACAAGTAAAATTAATACATAATATTCTGCACCCGCCCCTGATAATACTTCCACATCATGATAAGAATTAACTACACACTTTGTACTTACATAGATTAACATATGTAACTTATTGTCATGAACAACACTCACCTGAGCCTGCATGAAGCGTGTGTGACACAGGGTTAACCAAAAAACAACCATACCAACCTCATACATCCTCTGATGAAATCACCTGTGTGTGAAGAAACGCGTCAGTAAGGAATAGGCACGATTGATGTACCACATGTCGTGTAATAGTTGATTGGGATATACAACTTTCCAATGTCTGCTCCGACAAGGATACGATTGAACTGATATTGGGTCTAGCGACCAATCCTTCGTCCCTTGAGAAATGCAGCTACCCGAACAGCCAAGCGCTGTATAGTGTTTCACGGGAATATCGGACCGAGGATAGTAAGATCAATCACTGCTTCTCCCAGAGTCACTACCACTTGGACACACCTATCGGACCAGGAAAGTATCACTGTTCACTTTACCCTTTACTGCATTTGATTAACATTTGCTAATTATCTGGATGCATTTCATTTCGTAAAGTTCACTCTATGAGTTTAAAGCTCTTAGTCAATCTTCCCCCTCCCTACATCTCCAATCTCATCTCTACCTACACTCCTACCCGCCCCCTCCGCTCTGCCTGTGACCGCCGCCTCACTACTTCACTGATCATCTCCTCTCACTCTCGTCTTCAGGACTTTGCCCAGGCTGCTCCCCTAATGTGGAACGATCTTCCACGTTCCATCAGGTTAGCATCTACTCTCATAGGCTTCAAGCGTGACCTTATGACTCATTTGTTTATTCAATTCTATCAGCCCTCCTCCTAACTTCCTTGTCCTGGCTCTCTCCCCTAGTTAGTACCACCCTATTTGTGTCCCCCCTTCCCTTTAGGATGTAAGCTCTCATGAGCAGGGCCCTCTTTCCTTGTGTGGTGCTTCTTCTACTATTCCATCACTCTGTACATCTTGGCCTGCTTCACTAACCCTGTTTTCCCTGATTTCTTAAGCTTCGGCCTTCCTCTCGCTGATTTCTACCATCCCTTTCACTATCTGTCCCAGAAATAATCTGATTTGCTTCACCCTGTCACCTGTGCTTGTATATATTTTTGTATCATGTTGTATCTTGGTTCTCGGTTTTCTGTATGTACGGCGCTGTGGACCCTTTGTGTCGCCTTATAAGTCAAAGATAATAATAATAATAATAATAATGAGTGATAGGACTCAATTCATGTAGACATTTATTTTGAATTCTATACAATACCGGCATTTCAGAGTCAATACTATGGGGCATAATCAATTGTTTGATTTTCCTGCAGCGTTAAAAGTATTACCGTTATTCCGGCAATACTAAGCCGGATTTCAGCTCGCAGCTCCCTGAACTGCGAGCTGAAATCCAGCATTAAAGGTACCGTAATAACGGTAATTACGCGCACTATTACCGTAATGACGGTATTAGTACGCATACCGCGTTACTTTTCCGTGTAACGCCAACAATTGAATATGCCCCTATATGTTGTATTTCCAATCAGGGATTGTATGACATTAATGTTCCTTTACAACAGTTGCTGGCTAAAATAGATTTAACAGTATTGACTATTATAGACTTTATTTTGGAGATGCTATCTTGCAAACTGATCAGTAGAAAGAGACCATTATTTATCAGTTTTCACTGTTAAATTGGTAACAGAGTCATTACTCAATTTCTATCAAGTTATAGATTGTTTTACATTTGCTGTTCTTATATTTTATTTTTTATGTGGTATATACATCAGTGCACTGATTTAAGATGTAATATTTGTCCACAATATTATAACAAACATTGTGGTTTTTACGTATCAATATTGCGGATTCAGTCATTGGTAGGCGTTATCTAATACTCCAGCGCTGATATTTGTGTTTTTTGTTCACCAAAAACAACCACCTGGGGGTAAATGTATCAAGCTGAGAGTTTTCCGGCGGGTTTGAAAAGTGGAGATGTTGCCTATAGCAACCAATCAGATTCTAGCTATCATTTTGTAGAATGCACTAAATAAATGATAGCTAGAATCTGATTGGCTTTTCAAACCCGCCGGAAAACTCTCAGCTTGATACATTTACCCCCTGGTCTGTATAAAATGATTAAATCCTTCCCTATCTATGCCACACACAAGCTTTGCTGTACCAAATATGCCACCACCATTTTTGAGAAGCTGACACTCCTATTTAGGAAGCCTTCGGTTCTCCCTAGAATTAATCTAGCACAATTTTACTTTAATCAGAGTCAACATAAACTACAATGCTCTCCTTGTTTCAATTATGTAGCTTGACCAAACTGTGGCGTGAATTCGTAAGAACACAGAGACTTGAACTTATTAAGTGTAATTTAATATGGAACAAACATCCACAATGCTTAAGAAAAAACAGTTATTAAAAGGCATACAAATATAATGCAATTGTTTCTTATAAAATAAAAAGGATAAACACAGAATTGATAACTCACATATAATCAAGTTTCTGGTGCTGGGAGAAGCAGGAAAATGGGACATTCTTCAATATCAGATTGACTCCCAAAAGTGAACAATTTCTTAGAGTCACATTGCAGTTTTAAAACCAAGCTGCAGGGCCCACAGCCCCCTTCCTGTGGTGTCAGAACAAAAATCTCTGTGAGAATGCAAATTAGGGTTTTATAACTCTGCTGTAGAAACTCCCCATAAGTCACATTTTTGTTACCCTGTCCTAACTTTTCACCAGTATAACTTACAAACATGATTTTACCTCCACACAACAGGTTATAAGTTCCCCTTCAACTGCATACCACACATGCCTCTGGTAAGTATGATATTGGAGAAAATCATATATTATTTTCCTGTGACCCTATTCAGCTTGAATTTGGCATTAGCATATAACCCTGTCTCTGCATGTCTGAGGCTTCCCAAACATGTGTTAGATTTGATTGTCTTGCAAGAGATATTTTCAAATGCTTTCACATTTGCAACCTGCCATAAATGATACAAAGTGCTACAATGGATTCAGGCTCTTATCTACCAGCCCCCTCTGGGTAGTTTATCATAACCAAAACACATATTTGCAGATTTATATGCCTAAAAATAGCTTGCACACTTATGGTCTCTCCCTCTACAATGCTCAGGTGTAGTGATTTCAGTCCATGAAAGTTATACTCACCAGAGCACTATTCCTGCACGGCTTGATCTACACCCCTTACTGAAAATGAAGAATATTAACCCCACGGATACCGAAAAAGGCAGACCTTGCATATGCCGCTTACATGCCAATCTGATCTCTCCATATGCCATCAGACCTCTCCTCATGCCCATCCAACCTCTCCGCCATCCACAAGATTTTACCGCAGGCCCCTTACATGCCATCAGAGCTCCCCAGATGCCCCTTAGATATCCATCAACCTTACCACATGCAACCAGATATCACCACCTGCCCCTTAAATGCCATCAGACCTCCCACATGTCCCTTACATGTCCATCAGCTTCCCCATATGCTATCAGAACTACCCACATTCCTCATATGCACCATCAGAGCTCCACACCGTTACCAGCCATCTGACCTCCCCAAATCCCCCTTACATGCCAATCAGCTTCACCACATGCCATTAGATCTATCCACATTCCCCATACATGCCAAACATGCCTCTTCACCTGCCATCAGATCACATATGCCCCTTCTTTACCTCTCCTCCCCCTTTGTGATTGTCTGTGACACTCTGGCCCCCCTTGTATTGTGCAGAGGAGGTCATGTGATGCCGCTATTCTCAGTCAGTTGAACCTCTGAATGTTTTCTGATCCGCCTCTGACGGCGCCCGGATCATTATACTTTGGTGATACTCCTGGCCAGGAGCCACATTTCAAAGACCAAAGAGCCCCATGCGGCTAGAAAGCCGTGGGTTGGCCACCGCTTTAATAGACATTACAGGGACACAAAAATGAGAATGTACTCAGGTTAATTCTTATTACACCATAGGTCCCAGCCCTTACGGAATTTCTCCAACCCGTGACAGAGCATGGCAGTCAGTTTTACCACTTTCTGTATTTTGTTCTGCTCCAGTAATTGTCTGCTATTCCCAGTGCAAGGCAATCAGGTATCATAAAATTTGCAATGTTAGTTTTTGCTGAGGCTTTGATTGGGGGGATGGACCTATTCAGAAGACAACAACCCTTATTTAGAGAAATTTGTATTGAGAATAGTCTTTACACCAAAAATTGGGCTTTGGACCAAGTTTTATTAACAAGGGCACAATCCCACCAAATGTACGTAACATGCTGCTGTTCCACCAGAATAGCTTTTAGGAATTCTTATAGATTTTATGTAATCTAGTGGTTCCCATATAACATTTATACAGTGTACAACAATTTTCTTTCACCACTATATAATTGCTCCTTGCTACTTCACAGAGTTAGGAGCAATATATATATATATATATATATATATATATATATATATATATATATATATTTCCTTGTCCTCTGGGGATTGGGGAGAGTAATTTGTAGACAGAAGGCATAGTACCTTTTTTGGCATCACTATTTCTACATAAACGCTCAAATATTGTTATGAGAGGGAACCTTGCGGTTGATTTGAGGGGGCGACTGAAATGGCAGATTTGGAGTGCTTATTGACAAGTATGTTATAAAGCTCTTGGAAATGGCTGATAACTTGTTCCATGTGAGGAAGAAATACATGAAAGAGAGGTTGTTTTTGCCCAGAATGCAAATGTGTCAGGAAATTGAACTGGTGGGAAATCGTGATTCCATAAAACTAGGGAAGGATAGCATGGTGGCACACTGGTGAGTACTGTTGCCTCACAGCACTGGGTCCATTCCATCAAGGATCTGTGTGTAGATTGTATGTTGTTCCCATGTTTGCGTGGGTTTCCACCAGGTGCTCCAGTTTCCTCCCACAGTCCAACAACATACTGATAAGCTGATTGGCTTCTGACAAAATTAACCCATGTGTGTGTGGTAGGGAATAAAGATTGAAAGATCCACTGGGCAAGAGACCGATTATGGGGTAGATTTATCCAACCTCCTAAAAGGGAAAAGTGGAGGTGTTTCCCATAGCAACCAATAAGTTTCTAGCTATCTTTTATCTTGTATATTCTAGAAAATAATTCTACCATAAATATTCTCTGTAAAGAGCTGTGTAATAATATTCTGGTGCTACATAAATAATATTTTATAAATCATAATAATAATTGGGGCAAGAATGGATGGGTAAGATCTCAGGTCATATCTGAGAGAAAGTTTGACCCACAATTGAAGGGCATTTCTGGAGTCTTGGGTTACTCAAGACAACCTGTGAGAAGTGTGCCCAGGCTTAGCATAGGGCAAATCCAGCACCAATCCTACATTACTGGGCCAATTCCGCAACCTTATTTCCTATTACCTGGTGCCCCATAGGTGGGTACAAATTTCACATGTAAGCAAGTATCTTTGGAAACAGGATAACCATTTGTTGAATTATAAATTCAACAAACGGTTATAACACTGAGGTCAATGGCGGTTCAAGCTCTTCCCAATTCACCAATCTACCAATGAGGCCATGACCAAGCCCGATGTCATCCTGCTTTTGTTAGGCACACATCAACATAAGGCCAACAGTATCCTTTGCGATCCTTTATAGTGGCTCCTTACCAATCCAACATGAGCCACAACTCCCAGTCAGTACTGTCTGATGATAAAAAACCAAATATGAACATTGTCTCCTTTTATGCCTGTTTGGATTCACAAGGTGGCTTAAACTAAGTGCTGGAGAGTGATAGATATCTGTCCTTATTCTGACTGGTATTCTCTTATCTTATGGGCTAGTGCCTGGCTTGGTCCTGTTCCACTTATAAGAGGGGACCACCTACTGTGACTGATGCTGTACAGTGCTGAGAAGTTCCTATTCAACACAAAGGAGTATTACTTACCAATAATCCTGACAAAACGGTATCCAAAGTTCTGGACCATCCACAACTCCCTTCCCTAGAAACATTTGCCTTTGGTACATGTGGCATTTAAGGAGCACCTGTCAGTGGGGTACAAATATCAAGAGTCCTTGAAACATGACAAATGTCCTAACCTGTGCGATGGCAGGATAGTCTCCTAAAATCATGACTATCCTGTCTAAATTAGGCGAGTTGTGAATTATGACTTAGGGAGTAATGTTACACATCCATTTCAGGCAGCTATAGATACAGGGGGTTATGAAGAGTCAGACATAAATCTAACTAGTAAGTGCAAAATGTGGCAAGGGAAATGGGAGTAGGATATGGAAGGGAAAGACCAAAGGTGAGAGAAGAGGCAGAGGAGAGGAGCAGAAGCGGTGTCAGATAGACATTATGGAGGAGGAGAAGATCATCACTTTTCCCTGACGTGATGGATAAACATCATGCCCCAGACTGACATAAAGGGAGTTGAGTCAATCAGGGAAGGGGGCTGATAACCACTGACTGAAGAGACATTTATTTGGTTGGTTAGTCTCTGTAAATACCAAAATCCCAGGGCTGGCACCAATAATCTTTGGCTGGCCATGCCGGGGCCACAGGCACACTCTGAGGGAGGTTCGGGGTTAGGGGTGGTGGTGGTTATATGGCCAGTATCTTGGTGGGCCAGTCTGAGACTTAATCCACACAATGGCTGTATTTTATGAGCTTTACCTATGTTACTTGTTCCCAGTGAAGTGATAGACTATAATAAACACAGGTAGCAAAAAAAAAAAAAGAAGAGGTCACCCGGAACATATATTTTGAAATTCTTGCAAAATAATGTGTCTTTTCTCAACCGGCTGCACCTTACCCCGGAGCGGCTACAAAGGTTCTGGCCAAATCAATCAAAATTTTGCTGGCGCTAATGTACCCAAATAGCTGATATTTTCCATGTTTTCTGGTCTTGCCCAGTGATTCAGCCGCTGTGGGGTGAGGTATTTGTTTTGATCTCAACTGTCTTAAAGACTCCTGTTGCCCTAGACCCAGCCCTGGCTCTTCTCCATGTCTACCCGACTTCCATTCCGAAGCACGATCGCTACCTCTTGGGCCATATATTGATAGCTGCTAGAGCAGCAATAGCACAAAACTGGAAGTCTCAGCTCCCCCCCCACCACTACCCGAATCATCTCTAAGATACAATATAGCTTTGAGATGGAAACAACAGATACGCCCTATTCCTCATCTGCATCAGCTCCCATCATGAGATGGTTTAGGTGGCATGAATACATCACAGATGGCCCTGGGGCTCCTCAAGATACTCCCGACTTCCCAGTAGCTCATTCTCCAGCGGCCCTCATAGAATCCCCCCAGCCTCTCGATCAGCTCCAACCCCCTGATACCCCTTCCATGGTAGAAACATCTTCAAGTGGTCAAAATGAAGGTTGATATGTCTTGCTGTATCATTTCTTTTCTCTTTCTCTCTCATCAGTAAATGTTAAATGTACATTGTTTATATAGTGTGCCTTATTTTAATCGAGTGATTCCTCTCCCCCTGCGTGGGGTCCCCCTATGTGTTTTCCTTTGTTTGTAGCTCTCTCTTCCCCTCTTTTTTTTTCTGTACCCCATATATCTTTGAAAATGTTCAATAAAAATATTGATGAAAAAAAAATAAAAAATAATGTGTCTTGAAAAATGTAACCACATTAAAACTTATTTCCTTCTTAGGCTTGAAATACCAGGAGTGGGTCTTGAATTTCAAGCACAATGGAATTGAATGGGATTATCCTGACATATGTGACGTCTTAAAATCACATGATCTGAGTGAGTTTAATTCAGCTCCATGGCACCCAAGATAAGAGGACTCTTTAGAACCCTTCAGATGTAAATATAAACACAAACTGCTAATCAGGAATAATGATAGCTTATTCTTGTATATGATGAGCCTGAATGCTCCCCCACTGATCTCAAGTGCACACAGATGTCTTCTGGAAAAAAAACCCACATACAAATGTCTAATTTCCTCACTGTGGTACTTATTCCTACAAGTTAGCAGTATTTCACTCGGCCCTACACTAGGCTTGCAGAGACTCCAGTTTTCACCTGCACTTTGAGGTTTCTTCAGAATACTGTTTCTTTGATTTTGATAGCCTGACACTTTTAAGTGACACAGTCCTGTACTATGGAGGAATTGCTGTAAAAAATGTACACTAGAGCCAGTAAAGGGATTTAAAAGAACGGAGACAGGTGTTGCATCAGCTATCCTAAATGACTGCATATCCTGAAACATTGTAATCTCATCATCACATAGGAATATAGCTTAACAAAGGGTTTCAGATCTATATAGTTTTTGTAAAACAGTAAAAATTTGTTTACAATCCCCTCACCTCCTTTCTCTCTTCTCAATCCCTCCTTGATCCTGTTCAATCTGTATATCGTTCTCTCCACCCCACCAAAATCACTCTCACTAATGTTGCTAATAACCTTCTCTCCACTAAATCTAAGGGACACTTATCCCTTCTTATCCTTCTTGACCTCTCTGCTACCTTGGGTGGGGTACGTATTTCCGAACACTAAAATCCCGTCAATAGTTACACCGACTTAAAAAGGGAGATTAGTATAAATGTGACATTGATTAAGTATAGACGTACCATAATTTAGATACACAGTATGTCCGACACTTCTTATAGCCGCCAGTTATAAATTGCAAGTGCAGAAAAGGGCGGTTACTGGTAATCTCGTCATTTACAATGGTCAGAGTGAGATTGACGGTTTTATTGTAGCAATGGGTGTACTCACCGCCTGTATACATTCCCTGCTATGTTGTATTGCTGCTGACCTTGGCTTCCCTTGTGATTTCTTCTTGGATAGTGCTTCTGCCTGTTAACCCCTTTGGGTACCAGTCCTTGTTTGTTTTGACCATTCTCTCTTGGATGCTGATTTTGTACTGCACTATTGCCTGTGTACCTGATCCTGGCTTGTTATTGGACTTCCTTTCAATATACTGATTTTCTACACTGCTACCAGCAGTGTACCAGTCCTCGGCAAGCTGACCTACTTTTGTATTTCCCTTTGTCTCCGCTGTGATACACCTAGTGGCTGCTCAGAGGGCTGCAACCTATATGTCCACCTTGCGGTAATTCTTGGTGAAAACTGGAGGACCCATTAAACTCCGTGCTTCTGTTTGGCCAATGCTAATCCAGGCTAACACTTGTATCCATCACCCCTGGGCTCTCCTCCTGAGACAATTGTTAATATTGTTAACTACCCACACTTTATGCAAACTCTTCAATTCCTAGGCCTCCATAACATTGTCCTTTCTTGGTTTTCCACTTACTTCTCCAGCCACTCTGCTCCGGTCTCCACACGACTCCACCTCCAGTCTTCATTACCTGTTGGAGTTTCTAAGGTTCATTCTTGGTCACCTACTCTTTTCCTTCCACACCTCCTCCCTTGATGACCTTGATGACCTCATCAGTTCCTTTCAACCCTGTCAACTTGGCTCTCCCAGTACTTTCTTTAATTTTATATTTCTAAGACTGAAATCATTATTCCCCCTCCCATCCAGTGCTCCCTCTCCCCCCTATCTTTCTGTTGATAACACTGACCTCTTCTCTGTCCCTCAACGCCACTGCCTAAGGGTCATGATTGACTCCTTCCTCTCCTTCAAACCCTACAATCAGTCCCTTTCCAAATCCTGCTGCTTCCACTTCCAGAATATATCTAAGGTCCATCTGTTTCTCACCATGGAAGCTACCAAAACTCCTAATTATTTTTATAATCTCTCCACTTGATTACTGTAACCTCTTCCTCTCCTGGCTAACCAACTCCCACCTTTCCCCTGTTCAGTCTATCCTCAATGGCACTATCCACCTAATTTTTCTCTGCTGCTGTTATCTCTACTGACCCCCTCAGCCATTCGGTACACAGTCTCCTCTTGCCTTACAGAATTAAATTCAAACTTCTCATCCTCACCTACAAAGCCCTCAGCCAATCCTCCTCCCCTACAGGTCTATCCACACCCCTTCCTGCCCCTTCTGCTCTGCCAAT
This sequence comes from Mixophyes fleayi, assembly GCF_038048845.1. NCBI lineage: Eukaryota > Metazoa > Chordata > Amphibia > Anura > Limnodynastidae > Mixophyes > Mixophyes fleayi. The sequence goes on along the minus strand of NC_134405.1, from coordinate 28,198,476 downwards.
GACTTGTGCTTCACTACTACACTGAATACTGCTTCCCACTCCTGCCTCTAGGATATTGCCCAGGCTGCTCTCACCTGTGGAATGATCTCCCAGGCCTTTCCAGATTAGCTTCTTATCTCCAATGCTCCAAGATTGCCCTTAAAATTAATTTATTTATTCAAGTTTATCAGTCCTCCTTCTAATTCCTTTGCCTCTGATATCACCTCCTCTTTCCCACATGTAGCCACCCTATTTGTATCTTCCTCATGAGCAGGACCCTCTTTCCTCATGTTCTGCTTCTACTATTGCATCCCCCTCTGTACCTCTAGGCCTAGCCCTGTTTTCTTGAGCCCAGGCATACTTCACATTATTCATTACCATCACTCTTGCTCACTGTCCCTTAAGTAACTTGATCTGCATTATCAAGTTATCTGTGTAATCTGTTAACTAGTATATGTCTGACTAGTATTATTATGTACTATGGATCGCTGCTGTCTGTGTAATGTATACTACTCTAAATTCTATGCACGGATTTACAGATCTTTTGTGGCCCCTTATAAATGAAAATAATAATAATAACTGATGCAATGTCTGTAATTGAATAAAAGCACAATTAGTGGTGTATATAGTGCCAAATAGATATTGACCTGCTCATCTCAACTATCTGTAGATCTATCATCACCATCATCATCTAGTTATATAGCGCCACCGATTCCACAGCGCTGTACAGAGAACTCATTCACATCAGTCTTTGCCCCATTGGAACTTACAGTCTAAATTCCCTAACATACACACAGACATAGACAGACAGACACACAGACTAGGGTCTATTTTTAATAGCAGCCAATTAACCTACTAGTATGTTTTTGGAGTGTGGGGGGAAACCGGAGCACCCGGAGGAAACCCATGCAAACACAGGGAGAATTCCACTCAGATAAGGCCATGGTCGGGAATTGAACTCATGACTCCCGCGCTGTGAGGCAGAAGTGCTAACCATTTAGCCACTGTGAAGGAAAAATTAGGTAGGGCCTTCATAATCAGATATGTTCTTCCCTAGCCAAGACACAAGACTTCCTGTCCTAAGCCCTTACCTATTGCCTTGTCAAGATTCAAAATCCTCCTTGTATAAATGGGACATGCCCTACAACACTATCTGCCACTAGTCTCAGCATCCCCATGTTACACGCATCATTATCAACTCTAAACTAACCTAAAAAGACCCAGCCCTACCACTCTTGTATATTTCAAAACTCTAATTGACTGTGTTGCCAGATCAGACCTCCACTAATTGCTGACCTCTCAACTGCGCTCACATCATCTCTCATCAAGTGACCAGCCATGTCAGTTTTAAGAAATGTGTACACGATCATCTGCTTACTACCATAGCTTGCACCTGCTTAAATCGAACTTGGACCATCATCTCTGTCCTCATCATCCTCTGACATCTTCTCACGTCTCTCCTAAGCCCCCCCTCCCTCCCTCCAACCCATCCCCCAACATGACTTCTCTCATCCTCCTCTCTGTTTCTTTCTTCACTATTCCCCTACTCTGGGGAAAGATATGACATAGAACAAGTTTGGAATCCCCATCAATTGGTCAATTATATTTTTATACACATTTAATATCTTTTGTGCAGTTGAGCAATCTTTTCAGTTTGTGATCCCAGAGCATGTTGGTGCTGAAGGCACTGTGAAATAAATTGTGTGGCATATTCAATTTTAAGCACCACTTGCACATCAAGACAACCCTCTAATAGTTTTTATATATAGATGGTCTTTCATTAGAAACATTTATATGGTAGACCAGTGTTGGCTAACTTGTGACACTCCAGGTGTTGTGAAGCTACAAGTACCAGCAAACCCTTCCAGCAATAAGCTGCTATATATTGGCAAAGCATGCTGGGACTTGTAGTTTCACAACACCTGGAGTGTCACAGGTTAGCCAACATTGGGATAGACCAATATCCCAATCTGTGTCCAATTTAATAAGTTTGGCAAAGGTAACCAATGCCAGAATATGAATACCAGAAGAAAATTCTTATTTGGCACTAACCTACTGGTTATTAGCCCACCACCCAATAAATGGAAAGGGTTACCGCTGGAGATAACATTGTTATCGCAGGTGATAACCCAGCAGTCGTTTGTGTGGGCAAGTCAACTTAGCAAGCATTGGGGAAGTAATTGTACCAATGTGATACTTGTTCTGTCATCGCCCCCTTAGGATGGTGATGACAGAACAAGGCCATTTAAAAACACTTTATTGTATTTGAGAAAAACATTTCAAATCTAAAAAAATTTTTTTAAAAAAAAATGTTTACATTTTTAAATATATTTTGTACATTTATTTTTTTTACTTTTTGTTTTTATCTAGCAGAAGTGAAACCTAACAGAAGCTGAAAATCAGGGCTTTCAGTCCCGCTGACTGTGCGCAGACCAGCTAACGTACGGGCACATCTGAAAGGCGGTATGTTAACCCTTACTACTCCAGATCAATATCTCCGGCGTGCTTTCTGTTTTTTTCTTCTTTGTGAAATCGCAGTGGTGACTGATTTTTCATTGCAGTGTTAAAAAAAAATCAGATTTATCTCTCAATAAAAATTGTTCCCTTTATTATTTTTTTGTTTTATGCGTTATATTTTACTTGTTGTGTTTATTGGATTATGTATCCGAGTTTTTCAATTGGAATGTCTGTTTTCTCAAACTTGTTTTTGATTTAACCTGCATTTGTAGTTTAATGACTTGTTGACCTGTGTACTTTGTCTGTGGTTCATTACCTCATATGCCGCGTCACATGTACACTTCTGTATTTATAATCTTCATGCATATAGTGCATCCAACTGATCAACAAAAGGAAATAAACAACTGAATAAATAAATATGCTGGGGTAATTCTATATTCACTTTTCCATTCTGGACCTTAATGCTATTTTAACGAGCAATATATAGCATTACACACTATTATTGATGCTCATTGTCTGTGTCCAGTCTCCAACCTTGATAGAGCCAACAGTAAGTCCTGGCATGTGCTTAGCCAGATTTGGAGATTGGAATGATCAGGTTGGCTACGTACTAATGACCAATGTTGTACTAAATGGCTACCTACTATTGCCCAAAGCTGTACAAGATGGCTGCCTACTAATGCCCAAAGCTGTACAAGATGGCTAACTACTAATGCCCAAAGCTGTACAAGATGGCTAACTACTAATGACTTAAGCTGTACAAGATGGCTACCTACTAATGACTAAAGCTGTACAAGATGGCTACCTACTAATGACTAAAGCTGTACAAGATGGCTACCTACTAATGCCCAAAGCTGTACAAGATGGCTACCTACTAATGACTAAAGCTGTACAAGATGGCTACCTACTAATGACTAAAGCTGTACAAGATGGCTACCTACTAATGACTAAAGCTGTACAAGATGGCTACCTACTAATGACTAAAGCTGTACAAGATGGCTACCTACTAATGACTAAAGCTGTACAAGATGGCTACCTACTAATGCCCAAAGCTGTACAAGATGGCTACCTACTAATGCCCAAAGCTGTACAAGATGGCTATCTACTTATGACTAAAGCTGTACAAGATGGCTACCTACTAATGACTAAAGCTGTACAAGATGGTTAACTACTAATGACTAAAGCTGTACAAGATGGCTACCTACTAATGACTAAAGCTGTACAAGATGGCTACCTACTAATGCCCAAAGCTGTACAACATGGCTACCTACTAATGACTAAAGCTGTACAAGATGGCTACCTGCTAATGACCAAAGCTGTACAAGATGGCTACCTACTAATGACTAAAGCTGTACAAGATGTCTACCTACTAATGACTAAAGCTGTACAAGATGTCTACCTACTGACTAAAGGTGTACAACATCGCTACCTACTGACTAAAGCTGTACAAGATGGCTACCTACTAATTGCTAAAGCTGTACAAGATGTCTACCTACTAATGACTAAAGCTGTACAAGATGTCTACCTACTGTCTAAAACTGTACAAGATGTCTACCTACTGGCTAAAGCTGTACAAGATGTCTACCTACTGGCTAAAGCTGTACAAAATGGCTACCTACTAATGACTAAAGCTGTACAAGATGGCTACCTACTAATGACTAAAGCTGTACAAGATGGCTACCTACTAATGACTAAAGCTGTACAAGATGGCTTCCTACTAATGACTAAAGCTGTACAAGATGGCTACCTACGAATGCCTAAAGCTGTACAAGATGGCTACCTACTAATGACTCAAGCTGTACAAGATGGCTACCTACTAATGACTAAAGCTGTACAAGATGGCTACCTACTAATGACTAAAGCTGTACAAGATGGCTACCTACTAATGACTAAAGCTGTACACGATGGCTATGTACTAATGACTAAAGCTGTACAAGATGTCTACCTACTAATGACTAAAGCTGTACAAGATGGCTACCTACTCATGCCCAAAGCTGTACAAGATGCCTACCTACTGACTAAAGGTGTACAACATCGCTACCTACTGACTAAAGCTGTACAAGATGTCTACCTACTGACTAAAGCTGTACAAGATGGCTACCTACTAATGACTAAAGCTGTACAAGATGTCTACCTAATGACTAAAGCTGTACAAGATAGCTGCCTACTAATGCCCAAAGCTGTACAAAATGGCTACCTACTCATGCTCAATGTTGTACAAGATGTCTACTTACTGACTAAAGGTGTACAAGATAGCTGCCTACTAATGCCCAAAGCTGTACAAAATGGCTACCTACTCATGCTCAATGTTGTACAAGATGTCTACCTACTGACTAAAGGTGTACAAGATGTCTAACTACTGACTAAATGTGTACAAGATGTCTACCTAATGACTAAAGCTGTACAAGATGGCTACCTACTAATTTCTAAAGCTGTACAAGATGTCTACCTACTAATGACTAAAGCTGTACAAGATGGCTACCTACTAATTGCTAAAGCTGTACAAGATGTCTACCTACTAATGACTAAAACTGTACAAGATGGCTACCTACTGACTAAAGCTGTACAAGATGTCTACCTACTGACTAAAGCTGTACAAGATAGCTATCTACTAATACCCAAAGCTGTACAAGATGTCTACCTACTGACTAAACCTGTACAAGATGTCTACCCACTGACTAAAGATGTACAAGATGTCTATCTACTGAATAAAGCTGTACAAGATGGCTACCTACTAATTACTAAAGCCGTACAAGATAATCGCTTAAAAAGCTTCTGGCGCTGAGGCACATTACTATACATTTAATGAAATAACTAAAATAAAATGAAAAACATAAAAGTACAACATGGAATGACACTAATTACTATTGACCAATGTACTGATCTAAAGATCATTTTTTTTACCATTTTAAAAAAGCACCTCCAAAACCACAACTTTGGATAATCTCCTTATCTCAGCAATGATCATTAATGGATCGTTATCTCAAATATCATTCAGTAATATATATCTCATTCACCTCATGTATTAATGATTTACTTCAGAAAAATCCAAAGTTTTTACAGCAAATACTCCTCTGGAGAAATTAGGTGAAATGAGGTGGACGACATATAAAATATTGGATGATTTTTGAGATAATACTCCATAGATGATCATTGCTAAAATAAGGAGATTATTGATAGTTGTGGTTTTGGATGTCTTTTTTTAAAATGGTAAAAAAAAATAAGATCTTTAGATCAGTGCACTGATCAATAGTAATTAGTGTCATTTCATATTGTATATTTTTGTTTTGTTTTTTATTTTAGGTATTTCATTAAATGTATATTTTTTATTATTGCTAGTTTTATGGATTTATTCACATAATTGAGTGGGTACAACTCTCAGAGCAGTGTTTTTTTTAGTTTAAAGCTGTACAAGATGGCTGCTTACTAACGGCCACAGCTATACAAGATATAGACAACACAGTGGCTCAGTGGTTAGCACTTCTGCATTCACACTGGGGTCATGAGTTCGATTCCCGACCATGGCCTTATCTGTGTCGAGTTTGTATGTTCTCCCTGTGTTTGCGTGGGTTTCCTCTGGGTGCTCCGGTTTCCTCCCACACTCCAAAAACATACTGGTAGGTTAATTGGATGCTATCCAAATTGACCCTAGTCTCTCCCTCCCTGTCTGTCTCTGTGTGTTAGTGTGTGTGTGTTAGGCAATTTAGACTGTAAGCCCCAATGGGGCAGGGACTGATGTGAATGAGTTCTCTGTACAGCGCTGCATAATTAGTGGCGCTATATACAGATGGCTACTTACTAGCTGTCAAATTTATACAAGACCTGTACAAGATGGTTACTTACTAGTAGTCAAAGCTGCACAAGAAGACTACATACTAATGGTCACTGTTATACTAAATGTCCAAAGCTGTACAAGATGGCTACCTACTAATGGTCAAATCTATACAAGATGGCTAGCTGGTAATGGTCAAAGCTGTACTAGATAAGTACATACAAACAGCCATAGCTGTACGAGATGTCTACCTTCTAATGGCCAAGCTGTACAACATGGCTACCTACTAACTGCCAAAGCTGTACAAGATAGCAATCTACTAATGGTCAGAACTGTACAAGATGGCTACCTACTGACAGACAAAGCTGTACAGGATGGCTATCTACTCATGGCCAAGCTGTATGAGATGGCTAACTACTAGCTGCCAAATCTGTACAAGATGGATACCTACTAGTTACCAAAGCAGTACAAGATGGCTACCTACTAATGGCAAAGCTGTACAACATGGCTGCACACTAATGTCCAAATCTGTACAAGATGGGTAAGTACTAATGGTCAATGTTGTACTAAATCACTACCTACTAATGTCCAAAGCTGTACTAGATGTCTATAGCCACCAGCGCATTCCCCATAGTTTATAAGATGGCTTCCCAGTTGAATTACAAGCTTCCCAGTATGTTTCCTCAGCAGTAGAAAAGATGGCTAATCGCCTGTTTTCAAATCTTTTGCATTTTTATCTACAGTAGAAATGGCAGATCTGTTGCTGGCTATAGCAGTGTGCTGGGGGAAAAAATGTTGTGTGTATGTTCCTTGCAGGATAACCCCACCCTTTCAAGCACCTGTTATGGCCTATAAATTGATTTGAGCAGCTTCCACTTTTGTATTTGTCTGAGAGGCATGTTGGTGTCAGTAGCTGAGAGGGGGTACTGGCACTGAATTGCTGTTTGGAGGCTTCTGGGGTACCTCTTTGGTAAGTTGGCTCTCAATTTAAAAACACATATGTATGGCCCAAATATATGGGACTCTCATTGTTTAGAGTAGGATCATCCTATTAGCTAAAGCTCCTTGGCGTGGCGGATGGCTTAAACATACATTTGCAAATGTGTGCAACAAAGACTTTTGCATTTTTATCTACAGTAGAAATGGCAGATCTGTTGCTGGCTATAGCAGTGTGCTGGGGCAAAAAATGTTGTGTGTATGTTCCTTGCAGGATAACCCCACCCTTTCAAGCACCTGTTATGGCCTATAAATTGATTTGAGCAGCTTCCACTTCTGTATTTGTCTGAGAGGCATGTTGGTGTCAGTAGCTGAGAGGGGGTACTGGCACTGAATTGCTGTTTGGAGGCTTCTGGGGTACCTCTTTGGTAAGTTGGCTCTCAATTTAAAAACACATATGTATGGCCCAAATATATGGGACTCTCATTGTTTAGAGTAGGACCATCCTATTAGCTAAAGCGCCTTGGCGTGGCGGATGGCTTAAACATACATTTGCAAATGTGTGCAACAAAGACTTTTGCATTTTTATCTACAGTAGAAATGGCAGATCTGTTGCTGGCTATAGCAGTGTGCTGGGGGAAAAAATGTTGTGTGTATGTTCCTTGCAGGATAACCCCACCCTTTCAAGCACCTGTTATGGCCTATAAATTGATTTGAGCAGCTTCCACTTCTGTATTTGTTTTCAAATCTTGCCAAGATGGCTTCCACCCTCATCCCATTGCTGCAGACAATGCTACACCCATTTCCCCAGCAGTAAATACACCACACAGTTGAGGAGAAAAATAAATGTTTAATAGGGATCTTTAACCCCTCATATTCAGGAAAAAGGAAAAGGTCAGGGGGTCACAAAAGGAGGAAAGAAATCATAATAATGTGTGCCAGCCCCCTGTCACTCAGTAAGTGCACTTCACACCCCTGAAAATAATCATTTGCCCCTCTGTGCTATTTACCCGCGCCACCCTACAAAATGCTTGTGTGTGCAAATACATATTTACAGGTACTGGGGGAAGAAAAAAAAAAGGTTGTGTGACAAACTACAAACACAAAAGTCAAGGATAGATGTGGCAAAATGCAGTTGCCGATGAAACACCAGCAGGTGGCGCAGTCTTCAAAAGAGTTCTCTTGTATATACACTTTGTTAATAGAGCAAGTTTCCCTGCTCACTAGAGCTCACAATCTAATTTATGGTGCATGGGACACTGGGAATCGAACCAGGGTCTCCAGCAAGCCTCAGTGTCATTGTTATGTAGTCAGCACCCTTTTATTTTTTTATCCACCTCCTGTATAGCTGTATAAGTTCCCGACCTATAAAGCATCAATTATACGTTAATATAAAGCATTACATGGAGAAGAGGAGGATACAACAGGTTGTTCATATATATAATTACAATATTAGAGTTTATAATACATATGTGCTCCTCATTTGTGTTATTACACTCATCGTTGATTAGGGTGAACTATCAGGAATGAATAAAATGCTGGGATTACTGTATTTTGTATGTAGATGATAGATAATAAGTTAATAAATAAAAAAATTATACTTATGGTAAGTACAGTATTCATTATACTTTCAGTCACTGTGCTGTATAACAGTGACACCCTGTGGTCAGTATTGGAATAGCAGTAAGGAGAAACTGCCAGTGGTTACTATATCGTACCTACAAATATTAAAAAACAAACAAAATGGAGACAAAATAAGCCCCTCCCAATGACCCATTGGGAGAAATGCCAATATACAATGGAGGCAGCCATTTTGCCATTTGAATTCAGCCTATTAATTTACTGGGGAATAATGACATTGCCGTGGCACGCTGTGTTGTCATTGCGTCCTAGCCCATTAATAGGCTGTTTTATCATTAAACATTGATCCAATCCACATAATGGCTGCCCCAACTGTGTGTAGGTGTACTGTGAGAGGAAAATAATGTAAGCAATCTTTGATGCCTTACTACATCAGTTACAATATAAGTGAGCAGTATATATTTTCTATCTACAAAGAGCTATAGTAACTATCAGGCCTGGCCTTCCTATATGAAGGTCATCAAGCATACTTCTCAAAAGTACCGATTTACTGACCTCAAAAGGGGCAGGGATAACCCAGAGTGGGCGGAGTTTCACACAAAACTGGGCATTTCTGGATTGGGGGTGGGGCTTATTTTGGCACGATTTCGCAAGTCTAAGGGTTAAATTTATCAAGTTGCAATTTACCGGCGGGTTTGAAAAACTGTAGATGTTGCCTATAGCAACCAATCAGATTCTACTTATCATTCATTTAGTACGTTCTACAAAAGGACATCCTGAATCTGATTGGTTGCTATAGGCAACATCTCCACTTCTCAAACCCGCCGGAAAATCGCAGCTTGATAAATTTTCTCCTAAACGTTTGGAAGTTCGACTAAGACCACATACAGTATAGGAACATCCACAAACAACATTTTAAAATTGCATTACATGGTGCTTACAACCTCAAGTCATAGCTGCCGAAAGTCTCTAATTTCCATCCACAGTCCCAGGTTTTAAGCATTAGTCCCTGGAAATTGTTGACTTTAAAATAAGTACCTATATTTCAGGAATGCCCAAATGCACAATACATTGCTACAAGAAAAATAAAAACACTGGTGAATATATAACAGTCACATGTGCGCTACAGACAGCCCCAATGACTCTGGTGATTTTCGATCAGTATTTTAAGAGAGTAGAGGAACATTTTAAATTAATGAAGAGAGTGGTCCTAAAGTTATAGTAGGAGGACATGGATCTGCGACCCACAAAACGTTGCTCAGAGCATTTCTTCTCAAATAGGTGCATTACCCCAAAATTAAATGGCTCTTAAAACACATCGCAAGGTCTTTTGAGCAGTTGAGACTTTTCAATAAAGATTAATTAAGAAAATGTTCTATTCAATGTTGGTGACAAAAGATTTCAGCTGAAGTTATATGTCAGATCCCCTTTAACACAATAGGGTGGATGTTGGGTATTTAAACAATGACCTTACTATTATTGCAAAGTCTATAAAAAAAATATGGGAGCGCTTTATGTAAAAAAAAAAAAATGAGAAAAGGGATTGAGGCTTCAGATTTAGAACATTCACAAAATTTATCCTTGTTTTCAATTTTTGCTTCCGATCAGTTCCCTGCACTGTTATATAGTTCACTGCTTGTGTAATATATATAGCAATTTCAGTATATACCGTTTTATTTGTGACGTGCCCCAGTTTTAATTTATATCCCCCACTGTGAAAAGGAGTCAGATTGACAGCCATAAATTGCTTCTTTTTAAAAAAAAAAAAGAAATTGGCAGCTGATTTTAAAGATCTTAGGAGTATACAGGTGCTATACAAATAATACATCTAGATTTCAAATAAATACACTTGTGCCTTAAAGGTTGCAACAACCTGATGCTACCACAAGGTGGCGCTGCAATACATCTAAAAGTTAAAATGAACAAGTTGTTTTTCCCCCCCCTCATTAGTCACAAGAGTCTATAATGCGAAAAGCAATACAGACAATGTTAAGTGAAATATAATGTTAAGTCACTCAGAAATTAAATGGAAGGCTTATGAGGCATGTAATGTCTTTCTGTAAATACTCACAGGCAAATTCAACCGGGAAAATGAATTATTGCCATTCACAATCATAAATATGCAACGAGATGTACAAAATGAGCATTTCTGGCATTTTTTATCTTCTAGACCTTATTGCTTGTGAATTGTTTAAGCTTTTTCTTTAAAACCTTCTTTTTTTTCCTAAAAAAAACATTTCTATTTATCGTGAATGATAGACGATAATTCTAATGATTGCCTTGTATGTTTAATGTCAACAGGGGGTTAATTTCCTACTTTTTTTTTCTCTGTGACTGTCCTTGGTTCCATCTCGCCAACCCCTAATTGCCATTTATTCATCAGCTATGCTGCTAATTATAGCCATCAGTTTGTCACAGAGGAGCAAAACAATTAGGACATTTTTGAATTCCCTACTATTTTCAGTTTTCTCACCCCCGGTGAATCATTTTTTTTAAAGGTCACAATAACAATTTCTGGGAGAATCGTCTCTTAATATGCAATTTCCTAGCAACATATTCAATTTAGAAAATGTTAAGAAAAAAAAAAAAACAACACACAATTATTGTGGCACCCAATCAGTGAACAACAGCAACAAATTGACTACGAGCATACTCGGTATACAACATTTTATACCTTTAAAAAAAAAAAAATTTTAAAGGAATGTTCTTGTTGGAAACAGTGATACAAATTTGTGATTTGTTTCTCTGAAAATACGAAGATTGGGCAACAGCCAAGTCCATGGAAAAATCTTTTCTCTGTAATTGTGCTTAGTGGTCAGTTACCTGGACAACCAGATCTGCAGCTTAAAAGACATGTCCACCTTTGTGGATACTTTTATTTTACATTGTTAAACGTAAAAGACCCAAAAAAATCCTACCTATCTATAACAGTTCTTTAGATGCGCTCTCTAGCTGAGTGTATCTAAGATAACTGGCTGCTTTTGGGGGGTTAGGTGTGGTATAGGGAGGAACGGTAGAACACCCCCCATCGGATCAGCGTCACACAATTTTAATTGTACCCTTTTCCAACTACCCAGATATATTAATGCATTTTATAGAATCTCTCGTTATCCAGATAAGGCCATTAAACTGGATATATCCATTAGTACTAAAACATCTGCAAGGGCAGTATAATTAAAATATAGCCGTAAAGTATGCTATGTAAAATCAAATATAAAAGCAATTGTTTATTTAAATAGAAAGTGATGTATCATTTTGGTTACAGTATTTTAATTGCTCTATTCTTTCTGTTTTTTTCTTATGGAGTGCAGTACATTATTTTAGTCTGAAGGTGTCACTGCTGCATTTACTGACTAGCAAGTACATCTCTTCCTACACAGGAGTGGGAACAGTGACACCTGCAGGCTACAACTAACAACACGGTTTACAAACTCACGGATGACCTTTGAATGTTACATCACACAACACTGGTGATAGCCATGTTTTAATTAGTTCAATTAGTTTGATAAGGTATTTTTTTATGCTTTTTTTTTTTTTTCCTTTTTTCCCAGTAAGACTCTGTGTATATAACAGTGGTGTTAAGGCTCAGTATTGAATCCACTGCTGTGTTTGATGTTAAGGAGTTATAACAAGTGACCTATATAATGGGAGATACTGTTGCCACAGCTTTACTATCTGGTATGTGTCCATATTATTGTCCGTGGGAATTGCCCATCTGTTTTCTAGCATACTGTACTATGCACCCTTGGCACAAGTTACATTCACTTCAGCAGGTGGTGAGATTAGTTGGAGAGCTGCATAAAGGTTTTGATGCCCAACTATGGAGATTTTTTGGTTCAACCCCCCCTCTCCTACTCTTCTCTCATCTGATCAGGTCTAGCTTAGTGCTCAGCAAAACATAATTTCTCTGCAATTTTTCTGCACTCAGCAATTTATTTGGCGATATATGTCAGATCTGGGGGGAAGTCCCAGACCCCTTCTTTTTGTTAATCTATCTTGGGTTTTAAATAAATGTTGTTCGCCTATATTGCAATTCATCTGTACCTAAAGGAACACCATGAAAATGATCTTTAGAATCTTAATCATTGTTAATGATTCAAAGTTAAGCACAATACCAACATATTTTGGGGGCTAATGTTGATACTATCCAGTTTATAATGCAAAAATGCAAGGAGTGAACACTTTCTTTACGTTTTACAGGATGTGCATTATGTCGTAAAGTCAGTCCGTACACAAGATATCAGGAACGTATGGTCAGTTTGTAGGTAAAGGGGAAGTACTTAGTGCTTCTTAATAACTGCATACACGAGGGGATAAATATACATTGTATGGTGACTGTACAGACATTGAGGAGAGACGCAGTGTTTGCACATTAAGGGTTCCAGACATTAAGGAGAGCATAGCAAAAAAAAGGAGTAAGTTTGCTCCAGGACAAACCATGTTACAATGCAAGGGGTGCAAATTAGTCTATTATTTTGCACATAAGTTAAATACTGGCTTTTTTTTTCATCTGGAACACAAATACTTGATAGCTTTATTGTTACACTGAAATTTAAAGTTGATCTAGGACATGCCCTACCCCAACTATAAATCTGTCCCTACATTTTAAATTTACCTCCCCCTCTAATGCAACATGGTTTTGCCAAGGTGCAAAGATACTCCTTTTTTTTGTGCTCTACTTTCCTTTATGACTCGGGTCCTAAGTGCACACATGTTTGCGTCAGCGAGAGGCTGCTAGGAAGGATATTGCAAACGAATAATGACAGATTTTATCTTAAGCAGGAAACATAAGATCTGGGAGTGTAAGGTCAATTATTTTGTGCTGTTGACTCTCGTAGTGACTGTTATTTTTCTCTATACCGGGGGATGCTACTGTTTAGGGAACAGGTAAAAGTGCATTCTTAGCGGAATATTAATGGTGGAAGTGAGAAATGATAACAGCTGAGAGAAATAATAACAAGGAGGTAACAGATAAGAAAAACACCACGTTGGGGGACACGTATCATTCTCTGTCTGGGTGTAATCTAGAGACAGGAGATAGATGTCTGATTCTTGCAGTGATCACAATATACTACACATCTGCCCGACTGCAGGTTCAGGACCTTGATCAGAGTGAGCCTGTCATGCAGTGTGATATCTCTTTGTCTGCGGCAACAGCATGCAAATGAGATACACTGGTGGGCTGTCCTGTGGGCTAATCACAGGTCAGATGAGCGGTTGATCAATCGATTAACCAGGGAAAGGTGTTAAAACACAAAAACGAGCCGGAAGATAATCAATGACATTTTCATGTACTGGTGGCTCTTTTATCTAAACATGCCCCTTATTGATCAGATCGACTGGTCAGCCCTAGGGGCCCAAGTGGACAAAAATTGTTATGTACATAGTCCAGACACGACTGCTGATCTCGATCAGTATATGACCTGGAGCTAAGAATGGTTGATTGAGATTAATGGGAAGTGGGAATGATCACTTGAGAGGTTGGTGTCCAACCACACTAATTATACAACATCTGAATGACCAGACAAATCCAATTTGACCATGTCCACTTTGAATAATCCATATTGCTTTAGCGTACAGAAGTCAAGATCATACACATTGAGTTCTGTACATAGCAGTAATGCACATGGATTATTTAACCCACCTCTTCAGACAAGCTTATAATATTCCTCAACCACCCTCTTAACCTCACTACATTACCCTATTACCACCCATTACACAATCTCACACAAGACAACTATCCCCTGACCAACATTGTTGTGTGACGGGATCATTTAGCTTATGAGTCACTTTTACCTTTGCAGTCTGACTGAGTTGAAATGTAAAATGTAGACTTAACCTCATGTATCAAACTCCCATTGTCCCATAGATTGTAAGCTTGCGAGCAGGGCCTTCTCACCTCTTTGTCTGTTTTACCCAGTTTGTTTATTAATTTACTGTGTTTGTCCCCAATTGTAAAGCGCTACGGAATGTTGGCGCTATATAAATAAATGATGATGATGATGATAATGATTTAACGTAAGAGCTAAAAAGACTTTTAGACTGTCTATTATGGCCATTACATGTCAACAACCGACTTAATTAAACCTATTACTATATTAAAATGCACCAGTTGCTAACTCTCAGTTGTGGAAGCCAAAATGTGGGCTTTAGTTTAGCCAATTATTTGTACCTCAGTGATGTTACTGGTTCTTAGCAAACCGATAGGTCGGTATATCATACTTGCCTACTTTTTTGGATCCTAGAGGGAGGGTCCAAAGGACAAGTGCTGGGGATCTTGTGGTGTATTGGTTAAGCCCACAAGGTGGTCGCCTCCAGCGGGCACACGTTGATGTCAGTATGCGTAGTGCAAATTGTTGCATACTTGTACATATTTCTCATACACAGCTAAATATTACACCGAGCTAGCCTCATAAACACTAAAGAATGTATATATAACGTATGTATATATACACAGTGCAATACATTACCCTTACCCTCTTTCTGTAAAAAGTACAATAAACATATAAATATATATTTTATCACACACACTCCCTGCCCGCCCTTATTAATCTTCACACTCCCCTTAGCTCTGGTGTGTGTGTATATATATATATATATATACACAGACACCACAAACACATATAGAAATATATACATATATATATATATATATATATATATATATACCCTCACACACATATACCCTCATACATATAGTGCAATGTTAGCAACAAACATAAAAGGCCCATTATCTGTTATATATACATGTATATATATATATATATATATATATATATATATACCCTCTCACATTTTGCATCATGCAGCAACCTGTATACCAGATTGTGGAACATGATATAGGCCATTAGTTCTGGTGGGACACGGACAGACATATGGTTGTGGTAGTAAGTGTGTATGGATGAGGTGTATGCTTGTTGGGTGGGCCTAGCTATAGGAAGTGGTTAGTAGATGAGGGTGTTTCCCGCCCTCATGCTGCACATGGGGGTATTTGTGGAGCCTCTTGGTACCTTTATATGTCTGCCTCTAGAAGATATTGCTCTGTGTATCCCTTTTCCAGCTGCAAGCCCAACACGGAAGTGCAAAAATCAGCCATAGGCCTCCACATACTGGGGGGCAGGAAGAGCTGACATTTGACATCTCCGGGCAATAAAGGGGCATGAGCAGCCAGGTGGCAGAGTAATTGCTCTTGTGCCCCCCGTAAACCAGAACCAAAGACATCAATGTTGAGGTAGAAGCAGAGAGGCCCAGCTGGGACAGGAAATGGTGGGGTGCAGAGAGAGGCCACCCGTGGCCGGACTCTGTCATCCACCATCCAGCGAATGGACTTGCGGCGGAGCAGGTCATGATTGCCAGGCAGGGCCTGGAATGGTTGCCAGTCCTGGATGAGAGTTTGGTTGGGCAGAAGATCCTTCAGCAGGCCTCCCCGCTCCAGGAACACTCCACGGACATCATCAGGAGACAGGAGGACGGGTGGGGGTGGACGAGATGGCCCAGGGGGCAGTGGGATGGAAGATAAACGAGAGGAAAGGTCAGGTGCATTAAAACGGACAAGCAGTATGCCCTGTGTAAGGAAATTAAAGAAGACAGTGTGAGACAGAGGAGAGATGTTGATATGGACAAAAAAGGCAAAAGAGAAAAGGCAGAGAGAGAGAAAAATACTGTTAAATATTACACTGTTCATTTATATCCCACAGGAATTATAAATATGGCATGTCCTACCCCACCACAGCCACCATCTTCTCCCACCACGCCATACCTGCTTCGCAATGACTCTATATTTGTTCAGCTCCTTTGCCGTCAACTTGTCATCCCTTGTCAACCTCATTACTCCCACACTTGGGTATCGATGTTTCACCAGTTGGCAACAGAACCTTTGCAGTACTCCAGCAACGCCTCGGCCTCTCTCCCAAGGTGCTACACGGAGCCCCTCCAGAAGTGCTGTCTCCCCTCCATCCACCACAAACATAGAGAGTAGGCCAATCTGAGGTTGAAGATAAAACATTAGGAGCTCCACGCTCAGAACCTACCTAGGCTTTCTTCATCCATCCCACTAACACAATCAAGTGCTGTCCTCACCTACCCAGAGTGGAGGTATCAATTCACTAGGAACCCAACACTGATGCACTGTCTCTAATTCCTAGAGAAGCGATAGACTTCCTTCTTCTATCCATGAATTCTCGTACATCCCACAACACAACATGACTTCTTTCGCTTTACAAAGCAGGGGCGCATGCAGGGGGGGATTCTGGTTCTCCAGAAACCCCTCCCCTCCACGAAGAACGGGGGCAAAACAGTGCCTCTACATAGCGGCACTTTACTGTACAAGGCGCTGTCAAAGAAGCGTCCGCGGCGGTGCTGTACAATACAGTGCCGCCGAAATGGAGCTGCTGCGCATGTGCGGCCGCATGCGCAGCAGCTCTCTATATTATTTTTTTTCGCCCCCTTAAAAATCCTGCGTACGCCACTGCAAAGAGTGCACTTTGAGTTAACGGTACGTTGGTTTAAATTCCCATGCCATCTCTTATAGCTTTCCATAAATTGTTCTACTTATCCTTTGGTCAAAAGTTGAATTACAATTATTTTGGAAGGATATATGTTCGTGCACTGGGGACAAATTTAAAATGGCCATCATTTGCCGATGAACAAGGTGGAGGAGTTTTAGGGGTATATTTACTAAACTGCAGGTTTGAAAAAGTGGAGATGTTGCCTATAGCAGCCAATCAGATTCTAGCTGTCATTTTCTAGAATGCACTAAATAAATGAAAGCTAGAATCTGATTGGTTGCTATAGGCAACATCTCCACTTTTACAAACACGCAGTTTAGTAAATCTAGCTCTTAGTCACAATTTGTTTTCTCAGTGATTTACATAGTGAAAGTTTACAACAAATCTGAGTTTTTCTGTAACTCCTTCCGCTCAGGGGGGGAAAAGCATGCAAATGTACAGCAAGCTACATGCAAATACGGGGAATCTGTGAAAGTCAGCCCACAGTCTGCATTATACTTGCTCCCCCCGGATGGTTTTCTTCTGACATCAAAGCTCCCCAGCCTTGCTGGCACTGAGTCCCCTCATTTGCATATAGCACACAATGTTTTATTAGGCACTCATCCAAGTATGGGATAGCTTCTCTTTGCATTGGAATAGACACAATCCCTATTTAACATTAGCCAAGAGCAAATGTCTCTTAAGAAATTCAGATGTTTAGTAAAATATCTAGATTCTAACTGTACTCTATAATATATCAAAATGTATCTCTCTATTGGTAATTTCATTAGGACCATGCTCTTCTGGTCTCTCGAAAAGTTAGTCATCAAGTTCTAAAAATATTTTAGCGATTAGTATAAAAATTAAAGAGGTTATACCAAAAGAAAAAAACAAATACCGGCTTTTATCTACTGTATGCAATATGTTCAATTTCCACATTCAGATGTCACACAAAGTTCTTTGAAGTGAGTCAGAAAGTTAATGATGAGCAGCATACTAAGGATGGATGTTATCTTTTTAAGCTGACCACAAACATTACAATCTGGTCATCCAATCCGATCTTTATTTCTTTATTCAATTATTTTAAAAAATCGACACGTTTGTGGGGACAGTCGTTTCAATACAATCAAAATTAGAAGGACAACTTAATTGATAATTCAATTGATTTTCAATGCTATATTTTTAATAGAAAAGCAATCGGATCAGAGCTGATTGGTGCGTGTGCGATTAGAGTGTAGGTGTGCTCTGTCAGATCAAGCTTGTAATGTGAATTGAAGCAATTGGACTGCTTAAAATGGGCTTGTAACACGTGTGCTGTAAATGGGGTATCACAGCAATGCAATTGTTAATTTATGAACAAAAAAATTAATGTGTGTGGCCAGCTTTAGTGACAGTAATGGGTCTACAGCGACTGATCATATGCAGGAAGTTGGATAAAGCGGAGAAAGATAAAAGAGAGAGCGGAATGGATCAAAGAACACAGATGGGAAAGCAAATGTTTCTGCCAATCATTCATTTTTCTTACAACATCTCCTCCCTTCTTGGCTAGTACAACCATTCTGTCCTTCTCATTGACCCAGCTGTGATATCGACTTGGCAGATAATCCAGTCCTCCGTATATGCCGTGAGATATAGACAAAACTTCCTCAAATTCCTTCTCCGTGGCCAGCACAAATTCCAAATCCCCATCTTGGGGGGCACCAGGTACAGCCTCAAGCTTCATGTGGGGGCTACTGGAGCCGGAAAATCCCTGGGAGGGAGAGAGGGAGCCACGGAAGCAAAGGAGGAGTTCACAGGGAGGATTGAGGCACTGCACCGAAAGGTACCAGAGGATCTGGAGATACTAGGAAAGATGGATCCAAATAGATGTCACACGAGATCTATAGTAGAAAAAAGGAGAACTGATTTTACCCTTCATGGTCTGTCCTTTATATCTTTAATCTTTATACCCCCAACATTGTCTTTTTCTAAAGGTGACCACACAGGTACATTACTGGTAACCATGTTGAAATATTATACAGATATCCTAGGATGCCCAAAACAAGCCATTGCCTCACAAAAAAATGGTGTGGTTAGAAGAGTACCACTAGTGGCCTTTGTGTCTGTAATGTTGTTTTCTGATGGCACTAGCAGGGCCTATTTACACCAGAAGAAACCCTGTAGACCAACCTAGTTGGACAGTTATGTTCTAGCTCGAACATTGAGTGTGGCCAACATTGAGTATGGCCAACATTGAGAGTAGCCATCATTGAGAGTGGCCAACATTGAGAGTGGCCAACATTGAGTGTGGCCAACATTGAGTGTGGCCAATATTACTCTGTCAAGTCCCTTTTGATTAGAGATGAATCATATTGTAGAGAAATTTCACACGGCTCGAGTTTCATGAAGGAATGGATCATTTTGCAGAGGTTCAAAGCTATGTCAGTACGATCTTTGAGTTCCTCTTTCGCTTCTCCATTCCCCACTGTATATGTAAATTTGCATTTCGCAGACTTTATAGTCTATATATAGAGCACAAAATCTTTGATAATTTCTCTCATTTCTACTAAACACAACCCACTACAAAATTAGTCTATACATACATAAGTAATCTATTTGATTTTGATTAATTGTTTTCACTTAGTCATCCTTAGTCATCTACATTACATTTTCTTTATTTCACTACTTATTTATTTGTGTATTTCTTTTTCCGAGTGTGCTACCTAGGTTTTAGAGGTAGGCAGAAGCAATTCAAACTGTTTTCCAGTTCCATCCCTTTCACCTCCTGCTTTGGTTCATACGTTCTTTTATTCTGTTTAATTTAAAGACCAGAATGTACAAGAAAAATGACAGCTGGAATCTGATTGGTCGCTCTGGTCAACACCTCCACTGCACTATTTTCTGTCCTTAGTTGTATATGCATAACCAAGAGTACGACACACAAGTTTCTTGAAGGATCGTACCTCTGTTACAGACCAGAACAATTATGTTGCAAACAACACAAGACCAGTTCACAGGTACAATAGTAAAGTGCATCTCGACGTATAGGCACGATGGAGGCAGCCATGTTGAATATTCATGGAAATATATCTCATCAAGTTACAAGCAACTAATGACAACAAGGAGGCATGATGTCCTTAGTTGACAGGCTATGTTCTCATGAATATTGGTTCAGTACACAAAATGACTTTTCCCACTAGGGGTCAGTTACAAACATTGCATTTATAATAGGAAAAAAATGGATGTGTCTAATGTGGAATGGAATGGTGTAGGTGATGAGCACACTTCACTACATGTTCTCCAAAACCTTCTAGGAAAGTATCTGAAGCTGCAGAAAAAGGGAGAAGTGTAGACGGTGTCTTATCATAACTTTACCGTGGATATCGCAGGGCAACACCGACAAAGCATCTTGCCGGGCAACTGGGATTGGAAAGAAAGCCCATGAGGTGAGTTCCTAGGGATCAATGTAATGTAGCAATAGAGCCCTAATCACTGGTTAATCAAAGGGTAATGAAGGAAAATTATACCCACAAGAGTGTAGTTAGGCATCCCATCATCATCGTCATTTATGATGAAGGTGGATCTCGATGGGTTGTAATTACCCAGTTAAGAGTGTAAAAGAGCCTTTTGGCAAACTGTTGTCTGAGGTGTTGACTAATTGTAGACACTTTCTTCAAACTCAAAAAAAAAAACATAAACCAATGAGAAGACAATAGAATAAAATATACCTTAAAATGAAAAACGAAACTTTTACAGGTACATCAGCCCACTTTCATATCTATAAATGTATAAAGGTTACGCTTTTATGGCTGTCGGAAAACATGGGAAAACACAATGCGTTGTCTGATTGGAATGGGGAGGGACGGAGAAGAGTATGTTTGGGAAGAGGTGAAACAGGTGGGAGAGTTTGTATGTTCTCCCTGTGTCAGCATGGGTTTCCTCCTGGTGCTCCAGTGTCCTCCCACACTACTAAAACATACTAGTAGGTTAATTGGCTGCTATCAAAAATTGACCCTAGTCTCTCTCTCTCTCTGTCTGTGTGTGTGTGTGTGTGTGTGTGTGTGTGTGTGTTAGGGAATTTAGACTGTAAGCTCCAATGGGGCAGGGACTGATGTGAATGAGTTCTCTGTACAACACTGTGGAATCAGTGGCGCTATATAAATAAATGGTAATGATGATGATGAGAGGAGTGCACTTGAGGGTTGGGCAAGTGCAAAGTTTTCATCAAACCAGAGCGACCAATCAGATACTTGGTTATATTGTCTAACTTATACTAGCCAGGTAAAAGCTCAATGCTGATTGGTTGCTGTGATTCAGGGCACTCTTGACACCTAGGTGCAATGTTAAGCTGGGTACACACTACACTGTTTTCGTCCAATAATCGGCTCAAACAGCCGACATACGACCGCTCGTTCAAAAGTCGGGTCAGTGTGTGTAGTGACACGATGAATGAAAGTCTGCCCAAATGGACGATTATCGCCTCATTTGGTTGGTCGTACCGTTTAATATTTTCGTTCCAATCTCGTTTCCGCTGTGTAGTGTGTATAAACTTCCGACCGATCCACAACAGTGAGTACGAAATTACAGTCATTGCTCACAACAACATGGCTGTAAAAAGTCGCTAAATGGACGTCTGCTCTTCCCTTTATCGTTCTAAACAAGGCTAGTGTGTATGCAGTCCATGGACCGAGCGATCGGAACAACGATCGCATGTAAAATCGATCGGCATAGAAAGTTGGTCGAAATTTCTGTAGTGTGTACCCAGCTTTAGTAAGAGAGCTGTACTATGCCTAGATCGATGGATAGACTTTGGGTGTAATATAATGCAATTTAACTCATCCATTCACTGCACTATCCATTTCTGCTTACCCATTGACACCCTTATTCTCACAGACCTAAGTGTGAATTAATCAAAATCTCAGTCGATTATATGTCGTAAACTATTAGGCGTTTATATATGAAAGTTGTGCAGTGTTTATTAAAACACCCTATTCTGTAGAAACTGATTAAGCAACCAAGGAGGCCCTCTCTGCAGGAATGGACCACGTTTCTCCCACCTCTGACCCCTGCCAGCCATTGTTTCTCTGTTTCTCAGTCTGCATGTGTCTTTTATGTACACAACTCTTAGTTGGGGGATGGTATAACAGCCAGCATTAGATCACATTGACAAACAATCTATTCTTCTTAGAGTATAAGTGAATCCTGGTTCAGTTCCCTCCTCACCTGATGGAAAATAAGTTAATCGAAAAAGTGAAATAAATATAACCGATAAAGATTTATAGCAAGAAAAACTAGAAAAAAAAAAAGTGTTTTAAAACATAGCGAGTGGCCCTCTCTGCGGGACACTGATGTATTTTATAAGCATGTCAAGCACTCATTCGAACTGCGTGAATGTAACCTTAATAGACTTTCCATTAATATAATGCCCACACCCCAAATACATTCTGTTCTGAAAAATGTTGCTCTAGTATCAGCATTCTGTTTTCTATAATGTTGCTCTAGAATTCGTATTATTTTTTCTATAATGTTGCTCTAGTATCAGCATTCTGTTTTCTATAATGTTGCTCTAGAATTCGTATTATTTGTTCTATAATGTTGCTCTAGTATCAGCATTCTGTTTTCTATAATGTTGCTCTAGTATTCACATTTTTATTTCTATAATGTTGCTCTAGTATCAGCAGTCTGTTTTCTATGATGTTGCTCTAGTATCAGAAGTCTGTTTTCTATAATGTTGCTCTAGTATCAGCAGTCTGTTTTCTATAATGTTGCTCTAGTATCAGCAGTATGTTTTCTATAATGTTGCTATAATATCAGCATTCTGTTTTCTATAATGTTGCTCTAGTATCAGCAGTCTGTTTTCTATAATGTTGCTCTAGTACCAGCATTCTGTTTTCTATAATGTTGCTCTAGTACCAGTATTCTGTTTTCTATAATGTTGATCTAGTATCAGCATTCTGTTTTCTATAATGTTACTCTAGTATCAGCATTCTGTTTTCTATAATGTTGCTCTAGAATTCGTATTATTTGTTCTATAATGTTGCTCTAGTATCAGCATTCTGTTTTCTATAATGTTGCTCTAGTATTCACATTTTTATTTCTATAATGTTGCTCTAGTATCAGCAGTCTGTTTTCTATGATGTTGCTCTAGTATCAGAAGTCTGTTTTCTATAATGTTGCTCTAGTATCAGCAGTCTGTTTTCTATAATGTTGCTCTAGTATCAGCAGTCTGTTTTCTATAATGTTGCTCTAGTACCAGCATTCTGTTTTCTATAATGTTGCTCTAGTATCAGCAGTCTGTTTTCTATAATGTTGCTCTAGTATCAGCATTCTGTTTTCTATAATGTTGCTCTAGTATCAGCATTCTATTTTCTATAATGTTGCTCTAGTATTCGCATTTTTATTTCTATAATGTTGCTCTAGTATCAGCATTCTGTTTTCTATAATGTTGCTCTAGTATTCGCATTTTTATTTCTATAATGTTGCTCTAGTATCAGCATTCTGTTTTCTATAATGTTGCTCTAGTATCAGCATTCTGTTTTCTATAATGTTGCTCTAGTATCAGCATTCTGTTTTCTATAATGTTGCTCTAGTATCAGCATTCTGTTTTCTATAATGTTGCTCTAGTATCAACATTCTGTTTTCTATAATGTTGCTCTAGTATTCGCATTTTTATTTCTATAATGTTGCTCTAGTATCAGCATTCTGTTTTCTATAATGTTGCTCTAGTATCAGCATTCTGTTTTCTATAATGTTGCTCTAGTATCAGCATTATGTTTTCTATAATGTTGCTCTAGTATCAGCATTCTATTTTCTATAATGTTGCTCTAGTATTCACATTTTTATTTCTATAATGTTGCTCTAGTATCAGCATTCTGTTTTCTATAATGTTGCTCTAGTATCAGCATTCTGTTTTCTATAATGTTGCTCTAGTATCAGCATTCTGTTTTCTATAATGTTGCTCTAGTATCAGCATTCTGTTTTCTATAATGTTGCTCTAGAATTCGTATTGTTTGTTCTATAATGTTGCTCTAGTATCAGCAGTCTGTTTTCTATAATGTTGCTTTAGTATCAGCATTCTGTTTTCTATAATGTTGCTCTAGTATCAGCATTCTGTTTTCTATAATGTTGCTCTAGTATCAGCATTCTGTTTTCTATAATGTTGCTATAATATCAGCATTCTGTTTTCTATAATGTTGCTCTAGTATCAGCATTCTGTTTTCTATAATGTTGCTCTAGTATTCGCATTTTTATTTCTATAATGTTGCTCTTTTATCAGCAGTCTGTTTTCTATAATGTTGCTCTAGTATCAGCATTCTGTTTTCTATAATGTTGCTCTAGTATCAGCATTCTGTTTTCTATAATGTTGCTCTATTATTCGCATTATTATTTCTATAATGTTGCTCTAGTATCAGCATTCTGTTTTCTATAATGTTGCTCTAGTATCAGCATTCTGTTTTCTATAATGTTGCTCTAGTATTCGCATTATTATTTCTATAATGTTGCTCTAGTATCAGTATTCTGTTTTCTATAATGTTGCTCTAGTATCAGCATTCGGTTTTCTATAATGTTGCTCTAGTATCAGCATTCTGTTTTCTATAATGTTGCTCTAGTATCAGCATTCTGTTTTCTATAATGTTGCTCTAGTATCAGCATTCTGTTTCTATAATGTTGCTCTAGAATTCGTATTATTTGTTCTATAATGTTGCTCTAGTATTCGCATTATTATTTCTATAATGTTGCTCTAGTATCAGCATTCTGTTTTCTATAATGTTGCTCTAGAATTCGTATTATTTGTTCTATAATGTTGCTCTAGTATTTGCATTATTATTTCTATAATG
This sequence comes from Mixophyes fleayi, assembly GCF_038048845.1. Taxonomy (NCBI): domain Eukaryota; kingdom Metazoa; phylum Chordata; class Amphibia; order Anura; family Limnodynastidae; genus Mixophyes; species Mixophyes fleayi. The sequence goes on along the minus strand of NC_134405.1, from coordinate 28,173,448 downwards.
TTGCTCTAGTATCAGCATTCTGTTTTCTATAATGTTGCTCTAGTATCAGCATTCTGTTTTCTATAATGTTGCTCTAGTATCAGCATTCTTTTTTCTATAATGTTGCTCTAGTATTAGCATTCTTTTTTCTATAATGTTGCTCTAGTATTCGCATTATTATTTCTATAATGTTGCTCTAGTATCAGCATTCTGTTTTCTATAATGTTGCTCTAGTATCAGCATTCTGTTTTCTATAATGTTGCTCTAGTATCAGCATTCTGTTTTCTATAATGTTGCTCTAGTATCAGCATTCTGTTTTCTATAATGTCGCTCTAGTATTCGCATTTTTATTTCTATAATGTTGCTCTTTTATCAGCATTCTGTTTTCTATAATGTTGCTCTAGTATCAGCATTCTGTTTTCTATAATGTTGCTCTAGTATCAGCATTCTGTTTTCTATAATGTTGCTCTAGTATCAGCATTCTGTTTTCTATAATGTTGCTCTAGTATCAGCATTCTGTTTTCTATAATGTTGCTCTAGTATCAGCATTCTGTTTTCTATAATGTCGCTCTAGTATTCGCATTTTTATTTCTATAATGTTGCTCTTTTATCAGCAGTCTGTTTTCTATAATGTTGCTCTAGTATTCGCATTATTATTTATATAATGTTGCTCTAGTATCAGCATTCTGTTTTCTATAATGTTGCTCTAGTATCAGCATTCTGTTTTCTATAATGTTGCTCTAGTATCAGCATTCTGTTTTCTATAATGTTGCTCTAGTATCAGCATTCTGTTTTCTATAATGTTGCTCTAGTATCAGCATTCTGTTTTCTATAATGTTGCTCTATTATTCGCATTATTATTTCTATAATGTTGCTCTAGTATCAGTATTCTGTTTTCTATAATGTTGCTCTAGTATCAGCATTCTGTTTTCTATAATGTTGCTCTAGTATCAGCATTCTGTTTTCTATAATGTTGCTCTAGAATTCGTATTATTTGTTCTATAATGTTGCTCTAGTATTCGCATTATTATTTCTATAATGTTGCTCTAGTATCAGCATTCTGTTTTCTATAATGTTGCTCTAGAATTCGTATTATTTGTTTTATAATGTTGCTCTAGTATTTGCATTATTATTTCTATAATGTTGCTCTAGTATCAGCATTCTGTTTTCTATAATGTTGCTCTAGAAGTCGTATTATTTGTTCTATAATGTTGCTCTAGTATCAGCAGTCTGTTTTCTATAATGTTGCTCTAGTATCAGCAGTCTGTTTTCTATAATGTTGCTCTAGTATTCACATTTTTATTTCTATAATGTTGCTCTAGTATCAGCATTCTATTTTCTATAATGTTGCTCTAGTATTCGCATTATTATTTCTATAATGTTGCTCTAGTATCAGCATTCTGTTTTCTATAATGTTGCTCTAGTATCAGCATTCTGTTTTCTATAATGTTGCTCTAGTATCAGCATTCTGTTTTCTATAATGTTGCTCTAGTATCAGCATTCTGTTTTCTATAATGTCGCTCTAGTATTCGCATTTTTATTTCTATAATGTTGCTCTTTTATCAGCAGTCTGTTTTCTATAATGTTGCTCTAGTATTCGCATTATTATTTATATAATGTTGCTCTAGTATCAGCATTCTGTTTTCTATAATGTTGCTCTAGTATCAGCATTCTGTTTTCTATAATGTTGCTCTAGTATCAGCATTCTGTTTTCTATAATGTTGCTCTAGTATCAGCATTCTGTTTTCTATAATGTTGCTCTAGTATCAGCATTCTGTTTTCTATAATGTTGCTCTATTATTCGCATTATTATTTCTATAATGTTGCTCTAGTATCAGTATTCTGTTTTCTATAATGTTGCTCTAGTATCAGCATTCTGTTTTCTATAATGTTGCTCTAGTATCAGCATTCTGTTTTCTATAATGTTGCTCTAGAATTCGTATTATTTGTTCTATAATGTTGCTCTAGTATTCGCATTATTATTTCTATAATGTTGCTCTAGTATCAGCATTCTGTTTTCTATAATGTTGCTCTAGAATTCGTATTATTTGTTCTATAATGTTGCTCTAGTATTTGCATTATTATTTCTATAATGTTGCTCTAGTATCAGCATTCTGTTTTCTATAATGTTGCTCTAGAAGTCGTATTATTTGTTCTATAATGTTGCTCTAGTATCAGCAGTCTGTTTTCTATAATGTTGCTCTAGTATCAGCAGTCTGTTTTCTATAATGTTGCTCTAGTATTCGCATTTTTATTTCTATAATGTTGCTCTAGTATCAGCATTCTATTTTCTATAATGTTGCTCTAGTATTCGCATTATTATTTCTATAATGTTGCTCTAGTATCAGCATTCTGTTTTCTATAATGTTGCTCTAGTATCAGCATTCTGTTTTCTATAATGTTGCTCTAGTATCAGCATTCTGTTTTCTATAATGTTGCTCTAGTATCAGCATTCTGTTTTCTATAATGTTGCTCTAGTATTCTCATTATTATTTCTATAATGTTGCTCTAGTATCAGCATTCTATTTTCTATACTGTGGCTCTAGTATCAGTATTCTGTTTTCTATAATGTCGCTCTAGTATCAGCAGTCTGTTTTCTATAATGTTGCTCTAGTATCAGCATTCTATTTTCTATAATGTTGCTCTAGTACCAGCATTCTGTTTTCTATAATGTTGCTCTAGTATTCGCATTGTTTTCTATAATGTTGCTCTAGTATTCGCATTGTTTTCTATAATGTTGCTCTAGTATCAGCATTCTGTTTTCTATAGGGTAGCACGGTGGCTAAGTGGATAGCACTTCTGCCTCACAGCACTGGGGCAATGAGTTAAATTCCCGACCATGGCTTTATCTGTGAGGAGTTTGTATGTTCTCCCCGTGTTTGCGTGGGTTTCCTCCAGGTGCTCTGGTTTCCTCCCACACTCCAAAAACATACTGGTAGGTTAATTGGCTGCTAATAAATTGACCCTAGTCTGTGTGTGTGTGTGTGTGTGTGTGTGTGTGTGTGTGTGTGTGTGTGTGTTAGGGAATTTAGACTGTAAGCTCCAATGGGACAGGGACTGATGTGAGTGAGTTCTCTGTACAGCGCTGCAGAGTTAGTGGCGCTATATAAATAAATGGCAATAAATAATATAATGGTGCTCTAGTATCAGCATTCTGTGATGTAATACCTTGCTCTGGTACTTGCAGTCTATTCTCTGTAATATTGCTCTAGTACACACATTAAGTTCTCCATACTGTTGCTCTATTGCTCTAGAATAAATTGCAGAGAATATATGTGACAGAGAGAATCTGTGATGAAGAATCAATGACAGAGAGATAAATGACAGAATGGAAACTAAGTGAGAATGGCAATTGAGTGTATAATGACTCGGGAAATGAGTGACCGAAGGAATGAGTAATAGAGGGATGAGTGACAGAAGGAATGAGTAATAGAGGGATGAGTGACAGAAGGAATGAGTAATAGAGGGATGAGTGACAGAAGGAATGAGTAATAGAGGGATGAGTGACAGAAGGAATGAGTAATAGAGGGATGAGTGACAGAAGGAATGAGTAATAGAGGGATGAGTGACAGAAGGAATGAGTAATAGAGGGATGAGTGACAGAAGGAATGAGTAATAAAAGGGATGAGTGACAGAAGGAATGAGTAATAGAGGGATGAGTGACAGAAGGAATGAGTAATAAAAGGGATGAGTGACAGAAGGAATGAGTAATAGAGGGATGAGTGACAGAAGGAATGAGTAATAAAAGGGATGAGTGACAGAAGGAATGAGTAATAGAGGGATGAGTGACAGAAGGAATGAGTAATAAAGGGATGAGTGACAGAAGGAATGAGTAATAAAGGGATGAGTGACAGAAGGAATGAGTAATAGAGGGATGAGTGACAGAAGGAATAAGTAATAGAGGGATGTGTGACAGAAGGAATAAGTAATAGAGGGATGAGTGACAGAAGGAATGAGTAATAGAGGGATGTGTGACAGAAGGAATGAGTAATAGAGGGATGTGTGACAGATGTAATGAGTAATAGAGGGATGAGTAACAGAAGGAATGAGTAATAGAGGGATGAGTGACAGAAGGAATGAGTAATAGAGGGATGAGTGACAGAAGGAAAGAGTAATAGAGGGATGAGTGACAGAAGGAATGAGTAATAGAGGGATAAGTGACAGAAGGAATGAGTAATAGAGGGATGAGTGACAGAAGTAATGAGTAATAGAGGGATGTGTGACAGAAGTAATGAGTAATAGAGGGATGAGTGACAGAAGGAATGAGTAATAGAGGGATGAGTGACAGAAGGAATGAGTAATAGAGGGATGAGTGACAGAAGGAATGAGTAATAGAGGGATGTGTGACCGAAGTAATGAGTAATAGAGGGATGTGTGACAGAAGTAATGAGTACTAGAGGGATGAGTGACAGAAGGAATGAGTAATAGAGGGATGAGTGATGAACGAATAAAACATGGGATAAGTAGCTGAGAATAATGTAAGAAGGAATGAGTAAATGAGGGAGATGTGACAGAAGCAGTAAGTAAGAGGAATGAGTGATGTGAAGAATAACATTGGGGATAAGCTGCTGAGATGAATGACAGAAGGAATGAGTAATAGAGGGATGAGTGACAGAAGGAATAAGTAATAGAGGGATGTGTGACAGAAGGAATGAGTAATAGAGGGATGAGTGACAGAAGGAATGAGTAATAGAGGGATGAGTGACAGAAGGAATGAGTAATAGAGGGATGAGTGACAGAAGGAATGAGTAATAGAGGGATGAGTGACAGAAGGAATGAGTAATAGAGGGATGTGTGACAGAAGGAATGAGTAATAGAGGGATGAGTGACAGAAGGAATGAGTAATAGAGGGATGAGTGACAGAAGGAATGAGTAATAAAAGGGATGAGTGACAGAAGGAATGAGTAATAGAGGGATGAGTGACAGAAGGAATGAGTAATAGAGGGATGAGTGACAGAAGGAATGAGTAATAAAAGGGATGAGTGACAGAAGGAATGAGTAATAAAGGGATGAGTGACAGAAGGAATGAGTAATAAAGGGATGAGTGACAGAAGGAATAAGTAATAGAGGGATGTGTGACAGAAGGAATAAGTAATAGAGGGATGAGTGACAGAAGGAATGAGTAATAGAGGGATGTGTGACAGAAGGAATGAGTAATAGAGGGATGTGTGACAGATGTAATGAGTAATAGAGGGATGAGTAACAGAAGGAATGAGTAATAGAGGGATGAGTGACAGAAGGAATGAGTAATAGAGGGATGAGTGACAGAAGGAAAGAGTAATAGAGGGATGAGTGACAGAAGGAATGAGTAATAGAGGGATAAGTGACAGAAGGAATGAGTAATAGAGGGATGAGTGACAGAAGTAATGAGTAATAGAGGGATGTGTGACAGAAGTAATGAGTAATAGAGGGATGAGTGACAGAAGGAATGAGTAATAGAGGGATGAGTGACAGAAGGAATGAGTAATAGAGGGATGAGTGACAGAAGGAATGAGTAATAGAGGGATGTGTGACCGAAGTAATGAGTAATAGAGGGATGTGTGACAGAAGTAATGAGTACTAGAGGGATGAGTGACAGAAGGAATGAGTAATAGAGGGATGAGTGATGAACGAATAAAACATGGGATAAGTAGCTGAGAATAATGTAAGAAGGAATGAGTAAATGAGGGAGATGTGACAGAAGCAGTAAGTAAGAGGAATGAGTGATGTGAAGAATAACATTGGGGATAAGCTGCTGAGATGAATGACAGAAGGAATGAGTAATAGAGGGATGAGTGACAGAAGGAATAAGTAATAGAGGGATGTGTGACAGAAGGAATGAGTAATAGAGGGATGAGTGACAGAAGGAATGAGTAATAGAGGGATGAGTGACAGAAGGAATGAGTAATAGAGGGATGAGTGACAGAAGGAATGAGTAATAGAGGGATTTGTGACAGAAGGAATGAGTAATAGAGGGATGAGTGACAGAAGGAATGAGTAATAGAGGGATGAGTGACAGAAGGAATGAGTAATAAAAGGGATGAGTGACAGAAGGAATGAGTAATAGAGGGATGAGTGACAGAAGGAATGAGTAATAGAGGGATGAGTGACAGAAGGAATGAGTAATAAAAGGGATGAGTGACAGAAGGAATGAGTAATAAAGGGATGGGTGACAGAAGGAATAAGTAATAGAGGGATGAGTGACAGAAGGAATAAGTAATAGAGGGATGTGTGACAGAAGGAATAAGTAATAGAGGGATGAGTGACAGAAGGAATGAGTAATAGAGGGATGTGTGACAGAAGGAATGAGTAATAGAGGGATGTGTGACAGATGTAATGAGTAATAGAGGGATGAGTAACAGAAGGAATGAGTAATAGAGGGATGAGTGACAGAAGGAATGAGTAATAGAGGGATGAGTGACAGAAGGAAAGAGTAATAGAGGGATGAGTGACAGAAGGAATGAGTAATAGAGGGATAAGTGACAGAAGGAATGAGTAATAGAGGGATGAGTGACAGAAGTAATGAGTAATAGAGGGATGTGTGACAGAAGTAATGAGTAATAGAGGGATGAGTGACAGAAGGAATGAGTAATAGAGGGATGAGTGACAGAAGGAATGAGTAATAGAGGGATGAGTGACAGAAGAATTGAGTAATAGAGGGATGTGTGACCGAAGTAATGAGTAATAGAGGGATGTGTGACAGAAGTAATGAGTACTAGAGGGATGAGTGACAGAAGGAATGAGTAATAGAGGGATGAGTGATGAACGAATAAAACATGGGATAAGTAGCTGAGAATAATGTAAGAAGGAATGAGTAAATGAGGGAGATGTGACAGAAGCAGTAAGTAAGAGGAATGAGTGATGTGAAGAATAACATTGGGGATAAGCTGCTGAGATGAATGACAGAAGGAATGAGTAATAGAGGGATGAGTGACAGAAGGAATAAGTAATAGAGGGATGTGTGACAGAAGGAATGAGTAATAGAGGGATGAGTGACAGAAGGAATGAGTAATAGAGGGATGAGTGACAGAAGGAATGAGTAATAGAGGGATGAGTGACAGAAGGAATGAGTAATAGAGGGATGAGTGACAGAAGGAATGAGTAATAGAGGGATGTGTGACAGAAGGAATGAGTAATAGAGGGATGAGTGACAGAAGGAATGAGTAATAGAGGGATGAGTGACAGAAGGAATGAGTAATAAAAGGGATGAGTGACAGAAGGAATGAGTAATAGAGGGATGAGTGACAGAAGGAATGAGTAATAGAGGGATGAGTGACAGAAGGAATGAGTAATAAAAGGGATGAGTGACAGAAGGAATGAGTAATAAAGGGATGAGTGACAGAAGGAATGAGTAATAAAGGGATGAGTGACAGAAGGAATAAGTAATAGAGGGATGTGTGACAGAAGGAATAAGTAATAGAGGGATGAGTGACAGAAGGAATGAGTAATAGAGGGATGTGTGACAGAAGGAATGAGTAATAGAGGGATGTGTGACAGATGTAATGAGTAATAGAGGGATGAGTAACAGAAGGAATGAGTAATAGAGGGATGAGTGACAGAAGGAATGAGTAATAGAGGGATGAGTGACAGAAGGAAAGAGTAATAGAGGGATGAGTGACAGAAGGAATGAGTAATAGAGGGATAAGTGACAGAAGGAATGAGTAATAGAGGGATGAGTGACAGAAGTAATGAGTAATAGAGGGATGTGTGACAGAAGTAATGAGTAATAGAGGGATGAGTGACAGAAGGAATGAGTAATAGAGGGATGAGTGACAGAAGGAATGAGTAATAGAGGGATGAGTGACAGAAGGAATGAGTAATAGAGGGATGTGTGACCGAAGTAATGAGTAATAGAGGGATGTGTGACAGAAGTAATGAGTACTAGAGGGATGAGTGACAGAAGGAATGAGTAATAGAGGGATGAGTGATGAACGAATAAAACATGGGATAAGTAGCTGAGAATAATGTAAGAAGGAATGAGTAAATGAGGGAGATGTGACAGAAGCAGTAAGTAAGAGGAATGAGTGATGTGAAGAATAACATTGGGGATAAGCTGCTGAGATGAATGACAGAAGGAATGAGTAATAGAGGGATGAGTGACAGAAGGAATAAGTAATAGAGGGATGTGTGACAGAAGGAATGAGTAATAGAGGGATGAGTGACAGAAGGAATGAGTAATAGAGGGATGAGTGACAGAAGGAATGAGTAATAGAGGGATGAGTGACAGAAGGAATGAGTAATAGAGGGATGTGTGACAGAAGGAATGAGTAATAGAGGGATGAGTGACAGAAGGAATGAGTAATAGAGGGATGAGTGACAGAAGGAATGAGTAATAAAAGGGATGAGTGACAGAAGGAATGAGTAATAAAGGGATGAGTGACAGAAGGAATGAGTAATAGAGGGATGAGTGACAGAAGGAATAAGTAATAGAGGGATGTGTGACAGAAGGAATAAGTAATAGAGGGATGAGTGACAGAAGGAATGAGTAATAGAGGGATGTGTGACAGAAGGAATGAGTAATAGAGGGATGTGTGACAGATGTAATGAGTAATAGAGGGATGAGTAACAGAAGGAATGAGTAATAGAGGGATGTGTGACAGAAGGAATGAGTAATAGAGGGATGAGTGACAGAAGGAATGAGTAATAGAGGGATGAGTGACAGAAGAATTGAGTAATAGAGGGATGTGTGACCGAAGTAATGAGTAATAGAGGGATGTGTGACAGAAGTAATGAGTACTAGAGGGATGAGTGACAGAAGGAATGAGTAATAGAGGGATGAGTGATGAACGAATAAAACATGGGATAAGTAGCTGAGAATAATGTAAGAAGGAATGAGTAAATGAGGGAGATGTGACAGAAGCAGTAAGTAAGAGGAATGAGTGATGTGAAGAATAACATTGGGGATAAGCTGCTGAGATGAATGACAGAAGGAATGAGTAATAGAGGGATGAGTGACAGAAGGAATAAGTAATAGAGGGATGTGTGACAGAAGGAATGAGTAATAGAGGGATGAGTGACAGAAGGAATGAGTAATAGAGGGATGAGTGACAGAAGGAATGAGTAATAGAGGGATGAGTGACAGAAGGAATGAGTAATAGAGGGATGAGTGACAGAAGGAATGAGTAATAGAGGGATGTGTGACAGAAGGAATGAGTAATAGAGGGATGAGTGACAGAAGGAATGAGTAATAGAGGGATGAGTGACAGAAGGAATGAGTAATAAAAGGGATGAGTGACAGAAGGAATGAGTAATAGAGGGATGAGTGACAGAAGGAATGAGTAATAGAGGGATGAGTGACAGAAGGAATGAGTAATAAAAGGGATGAGTGACAGAAGGAATGAGTAATAAAGGGATGAGTGACAGAAGGAATGAGTAATAAAGGGATGAGTGACAGAAGGAATAAGTAATAGAGGGATGTGTGACAGAAGGAATAAGTAATAGAGGGATGAGTGACAGAAGGAATGAGTAATAGAGGGATGTGTGACAGAAGGAATGAGTAATAGAGGGATGTGTGACAGATGTAATGAGTAATAGAGGGATGAGTAACAGAAGGAATGAGTAATAGAGGGATGAGTGACAGAAGGAATGAGTAATAGAGGGATGAGTGACAGAAGGAAAGAGTAATAGAGGGATGAGTGACAGAAGGAATGAGTAATAGAGGGATAAGTGACAGAAGGAATGAGTAATAGAGGGATGAGTGACAGAAGTAATGAGTAATAGAGGGATGTGTGACAGAAGTAATGAGTAATAGAGGGATGAGTGACAGAAGGAATGAGTAATAGAGGGATGAGTGACAGAAGGAATGAGTAATAGAGGGATGAGTGACAGAAGGAATGAGTAATAGAGGGATGTGTGACCGAAGTAATGAGTAATAGAGGGATGTGTGACAGAAGTAATGAGTACTAGAGGGATGAGTGACAGAAGGAATGAGTAATAGAGGGATGAGTGATGAACGAATAAAACATGGGATAAGTAGCTGAGAATAATGTAAGAAGGAATGAGTAAATGAGGGAGATGTGACAGAAGCAGTAAGTAAGAGGAATGAGTGATGTGAAGAATAACATTGGGGATAAGCTGCTGAGATGAATGACAGAAGGAATGAGTAATAGAGGGATGAGTGACAGAAGGAATAAGTAATAGAGGGATGTGTGACAGAAGGAATGAGTAATAGAGGGATGAGTGACAGAAGGAATGAGTAATAGAGGGATGAGTGACAGAAGGAATGAGTAATAGAGGGATGAGTGACAGAAGGAATGAGTAATAGAGGGATGTGTGACAGAAGGAATGAGTAATAGAGGGATGAGTGACAGAAGGAATGAGTAATAGAGGGATGAGTGACAGAAGGAATGAGTAATAAAAGGGATGAGTGACAGAAGGAATGAGTAATAAAGGGATGAGTGACAGAAGGAATGAGTAATAGAGGGATGAGTGACAGAAGGAATAAGTAATAGAGGGATGTGTGACAGAAGGAATAAGTAATAGAGGGATGAGTGACAGAAGGAATGAGTAATAGAGGGATGTGTGACAGAAGGAATGAGTAATAGAGGGATGTGTGACAGATGTAATGAGTAATAGAGGGATGAGTAACAGAAGGAATGAGTAATAGAGGGATGAGTGACAGAAGGAATGAGTAATAGAGGGATGAGTGACAGAAGGAAAGAGTAATAGAGGGATGAGTGACAGAAGGAATGAGTAATAGAGGGATAAGTGACAGAAGGAATGAGTAATAGAGGGATGAGTGACAGAAGTAATGAGTAATAGAGGGATGTGTGACAGAAGTAATGAGTAATAGAGGGATGAGTGACAGAAGGAATGAGTAATAGAGGGATGAGTGACAGAAGGAATGAGTAATAGAGGGATGAGTGACAGAAGGAATGAGTAATAGAGGGATGTGTGACCGAAGTAATGAGTAATAGAGGGATGTGTGACAGAAGTAATGAGTACTAGAGGGATGAGTGACAGAAGGAATGAGTAATAGAGGGATGAGTGATGAACGAATAAAACATGGGATAAGTAGCTGAGAATAATGTAAGAAGGAATGAGTAAATGAGGGAGATGTGACAGAAGCAGTAAGTAAGAGGAATGAGTGATGTGAAGAATAACATTGGGGATAAGCTGCTGAGATGAATGACAGAAGGAATGAGTAATAGAGGGATGAGTGACAGAAGGAATAAGTAATAGAGGGATGTGTGACAGAAGGAATGAGTAATAGAGGGATGAGTGACAGAAGGAATGAGTAATAGAGGGATGAGTGACAGAAGGAATGAGTAATAGAGGGATGAGTGACAGAAGGAATGAGTAATAGAGGGATGAGTGACAGAAGGAATGAGTAATAGAGAGATGATCATCAGAAGGAATGAGTAATAGAGGGATGAGTGGTGGAAAAAATAACACGGGAAAAGTAGCTTAAATGAATGACAGAAGGAATGAATGACAGATGGAATGAGTAACGGAAGGAGTAGTTTATTGGATAAGTATGTGAGATAAGTAACAGAAGGATTGAGTAACAGAGGGGTGAGTGATGGAAGGAGTGACATGAGTGATGATTGACTGATATGAGTGACACAGGAGATAAGTGGCAGAAGGAATGACACAGGAGATAAGTGACAGAAGGAATGACACAGGAGATAAGTGACAGATGAGTGACTCAGGAGATAAGTGACAGAAGGAATGACACAGGAGATAAGTGACAGAATGACACAGGAGATAAGTGACATAATAAGTGACACAGGAGATAAGTGACAGAATGAGTGACACAGGAAATAAGTGACAGAATGAGTGACACAGGAGATAAGTGACAGAATGAGTGACACAGGAGATAAGTGACAGAAGGAGTGACACAGAAGATAAGTGACAGAATGAGTGACACAGGAGATAAGTGACAGAATGAGTGACACAGGAGATAAGTGACAGAAGAAATGACACAGGAGATAAGTGACAGAATGAGTTACACAGGAGATAAGTGACAGAAGGAATGACACAGGAGATAAGTGACGGAAGGAGTGACACAGAAGATGAGTGACAGAATGAGTGACACAGGAGATAAGTGACAGAATGAGTGACACAAGAGATAAGTGACAGAATGAGTGACACAGGAGATAAGTGACAGAAGGAGTGACACAAGAGATAAGTGACAGAATGAGTGACACAGGAGATAAGTGACAGAAGGAGTGACACAGAAGATAAGTGACAGAATGAGTGACACAGGAGATAAGTGACAGAATGAGTGACTCAAGAGATAAGTGACAGTAGGAATGACACAAGAGATAAGTGACAGAAGGAATGACACAGGAGATAAGTGACAGAATGAGTGACACAGGAGATAAGTGACAGAAGGAGTGACACAGAAGATAAGTGACAGAATGAGTGACACAGGAGATAAGTGACAGAATGAGTGACTCAAGAGATAAGTGACAGTAGGAATGACACAAGAGATAAGTGACAGAAGGAATGACACAGGAGATAAGTGACAGAATGAGTGACACAGGAGATAAGTGACAGAAGGAATGTCCAGGAGATAAGTGACAGAATGAGTGACACAGGAGATAAGTGACAAAAGGAATGACACAGGAGATAAGTGACGGAAGGAGTGACACAGAAGATGAGTGACAGAATGAGTGACACAGGAGATAAGTGACAGAATGAGTGACACAAGAGATAAGTGACAGAAGGCATGACACAAGAGATAAGTGACAGAATGAGTGACACAGGAGATAAGTGACAGAAGGAGTGACACAGGAGATAAGTGACAGAATGAGTGACACAGGAGATAAGTGACAGAAGGAATGTCCAGGAGATAAGTGACAGAATGAGTGACACAGGAGATAAGTGACAAAAGGAATGACACAGGAGATAAGTGACGGAAGGAGTGACACAAGATATAAGTGACAGAAGGAATGACACAAGAGATAAGTGACAGAAGGAATGACACAAGAGATAAGTGACAGAATGAGTGACACAGGAGATAAGTGACAGAATGAGTGACACAGGAGATAAGTGACAGAAGGAGTGACACAGGAGATAAGTGACAGAATGAGTGACACAGGTGATAAGTGACAGAATGAGTGACACAGGAGATAAGTGACAGAAGGAATGTCCAGGAGATAAGTGACAAAATGAGTGACACAGGTGATAAATGACAGAATGAGTGACACAAGATATAAGTGACAGAAGGAATGTCCAGGAGATAAGTGACAGAAGGAATGACACAGGAGATAAGTGACAGAAGGAGTGACACAGGAGATAAGTGACAGAAGGAATGACACCGAAGATAAGTGACAGAATGAGTGACACAGGAGATAAGTGACAGAATGAGTGACACAGGAGATAAGTGACAGAAGGAGTGACACAGGAGATAAGTGACAGAATGACACAGGAGATAAGTGACATAATAAGTGACACAGGAGATAAGTGACAGAAGGAATGACACAGGAAATAAGTGACATAATGAGTGACACAGGAGATAAGTGACAGAATGAGTGACACAGGAGATAGTTGACAGAATGACACAAGAGATAAGTGACAGAAGGAGTGACACAGGAGATAAGTGACAGAATGAGTGACACAGGAAATAAGTGACAGAATGAGTGACACAGGAGATAAGTGACAGAAGAAATGACACAGGAGATAAGTGACAGAAGGAATGACACTGAAGATAAGTGACAGAATGAGTGACACAGGAGATAATTGACAGAAGGAATGACACAGGAGATAAGTGACAGAAGGAATGACACAGGAGATAAGTGACAGAATGACACAGGAGATAAGTGACATAATAAGTGACACAGAAGATAAGTGACAGAAGGAGTGACACAGGAGATAGTTGACAGAATGACACAGGAGATAAGGGACAGAATGAGTGACACAGGAAATAAGTGACAGAATGAGTGACACAGGAGATAAGTGACAGAATGAGTGACACAGGAGATAAGTGACAGAAGAAATGACACAGGAGATAAGTGACAGAATGAGTTACACAGGAGATAAGTGACAGAAGGAATGACACAGGAGATAAGTGACGGAAGGAGTGACACAGAAGATGAGTGACAGAATGAGTGACACAGGAGATAAGTGACAGAATGAATGACACAAGAGATAAGTGACAGAATGAGTGACACAGGAGATAAGTGACAGAAGGAGTGACACAGAAGATAAGTGACAGAATGAGTGACACAGGAGATAAGTGACAGAAGGAAGGACACAAGAGATAAGTGACACAGGAGATAAGTGACAGAAGGAGTGACACAGAAGATAAGTGACAGAAGGAATGACACAAGAGATAAGTGACAGAATGAGTGACACAGGAGATAAGTGACAGAAGGAGTGACACAGAAGATAAGTGACAGAATGAGTGACACAGGAGATAAGTGACAGAATGAGTGACTCAAGAGATAAGTGACAGTAGGAATGACACAAGAGATAAGTGACAGAAGGAATGACACAGGAGATAAGTGACAGAATAAGTGACACAGGAGATAAGTGACAGAAGGAATGTCCAGGAGATAAGTGACAAAATGAATGACACAGGTGATAAGTGACAGAATGAGTGACACAAGATATAAGTGACAGAAGGAATGTCCAGGAGATAAGTGACAGAAGGAATGACACAGGAGATAAGTGACAGAAGGAATGACACCGAAGATAAGTGACAGAATGAGTGACACAGGAGATAAGTGACAGAAGGAATGACACAGGAGATAAGTGACAGAAGGAATGACACAGGAGATAAGTGACAGAATGAGTGACACAGGAGATAAGTGAGAGAAGGAATGACACAGGAGATAAGTGACAGAAGGAATGACACAGGAGATAAGTAACAGAAGGAATGTCCAGGAGATAAGTGACAGAAGGAATGACACAGGAGATAAGTGACAGAATGAGTGACACAGGAGATAAGTGACAGAAGGAATGACACAGGAGATAAGTGACAGAATGAGTGACACAGGAGATAAGTGACAGAAGGAATGACACAGGAGATAAGTGACAGAAGGAATGACACAGGAGATAAGTAACAGAAGGAATGTCCAGGAGATAAGTGACAGAATGAGTGACACAGGAGATAAGTGACAGAAGGAATGACACAGGAGATAAGTGAGAGAATGAGTGACACAGGAGATAGGTGACAGTAGGAGTGACACAGGAGATAAGTGACAGAAGGAGTGACACAGGAGATAAGTGACAGAAGGAGTGACACAGGAGAAAAGTGACAGAAGGAATGACACAGGAGATAAGTGACAGAAGGAATGACACAGAAGATAAGTGACAGAATGAGTGACACAGGAGATAAGTGACAGAAGGAGTGACACAGGAGATAAGTGACAGAAGGAATGACACAGGAGATAAGTGACAGAAGGAATGACACAGGAGATAAGTGAGAGAATGAGTGGAACAGGAGAAAAGTGACAGAAGGAGTGACACAGGAGATAAGTGAGAGAATGAGTGACACAGGAGAAAAGTGACAGAAGGAGTGACACAGGAGATAAGTGATAGAATGAGTGACACAGGAGATAAGTGACAGAAGGAGTGACACAGGAGATAGGTGACAGAAGGAGTGACACAGGAGACAAATGACAGAGGGAATGACACAGGAGATAAGTGACAGAAGGAATGACACAGAAGATAAGTGACAGAAGGAATGACACAGGAGATAAGTGACAGAAGGAATGACACAGAAGATAAGTGACAGAAGGAGTGACATAGGAGATAAGTGACAGAATGAGTGACACAGGAGATAAGTGACAGAAGGAGTGACACAGGAGATAAGTGACAGAATGAGTGACACAGGAGATAAGTGACAGAAGGAGTGACACAGGAGATAAGTGACAGAATGAGTGACACAGGAGATAAGTGACAGAAGGAGTGACACAGGAGATAAGTGACAGAAGGAATGACACAGGAGATAAGTGACAGAAGGAATGACACAGGAGATAAGTGAGAGAATGAGTGGAACAGGAGATAAGTGAAAGAAGGAGTGACACAGGAGATAAGTGAGAGAATGAGTGACACAGGAGAAAAGTGACAGAAGGAGTGACACAGGAGATAAGTGACAGAATGAGTGACACAGGAGATAAGTGACAGAAGGAGTGACACAGGAGATAGGTGACAGAAGGAGTGACACAGAAGATAAGTGACAGAAGGAATGACACAGGAGATAAGTGACAGAAGGAAAGACACAGAAGATAAGTGACAGAAGGAGTAACACAGGAGATAAGTGACAGAAGGAATGACACAGGAGATAAGTGACAGAATGAGTGACACAGGAGATAAGTGACAGAAGGAGTGACACAGGAGATAAGTGACAGAATGAGTGACACAGGAGATAAGTGACAGAAGGAGTGACACAGGAGATAAGTGACAGAAGGAATGACACAAGTGATAAGTGACAGAAGAAATGACACAGAAGATAAGTGACAGAAGGAGTGACACAGGAGATAAGTGACAGAATGAGTGACACAGGAGATAAGTGACAGAAGGAATGACACAGGAGATAAGTGACAGAATGAGTGACACAGGAGATAAGTGACAGAAGGAATGACACAGGAGATAAGTGACAGAATGAATGACACAGGAGATAAGTAACAGAAGGAATGTCCAGGAGATAAGTGACAGAATGGGTGACACAGGAGATAAGTGACAGAAGGAATGACACAGGAGATAAGTGACAGAAGGAATGACACAGGAGATAAGTGAGAGAATGAGTGACACAGGAGATAAGTGACAGAAGGAGTGACACAGGAGATAAGTGACAGAAGGCGTGACACAAGAGATAAGTGACAGAAGGAATGACACAGGAGATAAGTGACAGAAGGAATGACACAGAAGATAAGTGACAGAATGAGTGAGACAGGAGATAAGTGACAGAAGGAGTGACACAGTAGATAAGTGACAGAAGGAATGACACAGGAAATAAGTGACAGAAGGAGTGACACAGGAGATAAGTTACAGAAGGCATGACACAGGAGATAAGTGACAGAAGGAATGACACAGTAGATAAGTGACAGAAGGAGTGACACAGGAGATAAGTGACAGAATGAGTGACACAGGAGATAAGTAACAGAAGGAATGTCCAGGAGATAAGTGACAGAATGAGTGACACAGGAGATAAGTGACAGAAGGAATGACACAGGAGATAAGTGACAGAATGAGTGACACAAGAGATAAGTGACAGAAGGAATGTCCAGGAGATAAGTGACAGAAGGAAGTGACACAGGAGATAAGTGACAGAAGGAATGACACAGGAGATAAGTGACAGAATGAGTGACACAGGAGATAAGTGACAGAAGGAGTGACACAGGAGATAAGTGACAGAATGAGTGACACAGGAGATAAGTGACAGAAGGAGTGACACAGGAGATAAGTGACAGAAGGAGTGACACAGGAGATAAGTGACAGAAGGAATGACACAAGTGATAAGTGACAGAAGAAATGACACAGAAGATAAGTGACAGAAGGAGTGACACAGGAGATAAGTGACAGAAGGAATGACACAGGAGATAAGTGACAGAATGAGTGACACAGGAGATAAGTGACAGAAGGAATGACACAGGAGATAAGTGACAGAATGAGTGACACAGGAGATAAGTGACAGAAGGAATGACACAGGAGATAAGTGACAGAAGGAATGACACAGGAGATAAGTAACAGAAGGAATGTCCAGGAGATAAGTGACAGAATGGGTGACACAGGAGATAAGTGACAGAAGGAATGACACAGGAGATAAGTGAGAGAATGAGTGACACAGGAGATAAGTGACAGAAGGAGTGACACAGGAGATAAGTGACAGAAGGCGTGACACAAGAGATAAGTGACAGAAGGAATGACACAGGAGATAAGTGACAGAAGGAATGACACAGAAGATAAGTGACAGAATGAGTGAGACAGGAGATAAGTGACAGAAATAGTGACACAGTAGATAAGTGACAGAAGGAATGACACAGGAAATAAGTGACAGAAGGAGTGACACAGGAGATAAGTTACAGAAGGCATGACACAGAAGATAAGTGACAGAAGGAATGACACAGTAGATAAGTGACAGAAGGAGTGACACAGTAGATAAGTGACAGAATGAGTGACACAGGAGATAAGTAACAGAAGGAATGTCCAGGAGATAAGTGACAGAATGAGTGACACAGGAGATAAGTGACAGAAGGAATGACACAGGAGATAAGTGACAGAATGAGTGACACAAGAGATAAGTGACAGAAGGAATGTCCAGGAGATAAGTGACAGAAGGAAGTGACACAGGAGATAAGTGACAGAAGGAATGACACAGGAGATAAGTGACAGAATGACACAGGAGATAAGTGACAGAAGGAATGACACAGGAGATAAGTGACAGAATGAGTGACACAGGAGATAAGTGACAGAAGGAGTGACATAGGAGATAAGTGACAGAAGGAATGACACAGGAGATAAGTGACAGAATGACACAGGAGATAAGTGACAGAAGGAATGACACAGGAGATAAGTGACAGAATGAGTGACACAGGAGATAAGTGACAGAAGGAATGACACAGGAGATAAGTGACAGAAGGAATGACACATGAGATAAGTGACAGAATGAAACAGGAGATAAGTGACAGAAGGAATGACACAGGAGATAAGTGACAGAATGAGTGACACAGGAGATAAGTGACAGAAAGAGTGACACAGGAGATAAGTGACAGAATGAGTGACACAGGAGATAAGTAACAGAATGAGTGACACAGGAGATAAGTGACAGAAGGAGTGACACAGGAGATAAGTGACAGAAGGAGTGACACAGGAAATAAGTGACAGAAGGAATGACACAGGAGATAAGTGACAGAATGAGTGACACAGGAGATAAGTGACAGAAGGAATGACACAGGAGATAAGTGACAGAAGGAAAGACACGGGAGATAAGTGACAGAATGAGTGACACAGGAGATAAGTGACAGAAGGAATGACACAGGAGATAAGTGACTGAGATGAATGAATGAAATTAGTTACTGATGAACAATTATTAACAGGGAATATTGAGCAGTAAGACAAATAGCACAGTAATCCTTTGTGCAAATAGCATTACGATAGGAATGTGAAAGAAAATTAATATCAGAATTCACACAGAATCAGATTCCCAATGGGGCAGCTGTTACCCCAGAACAGCTGCACATATCACTATATAAAGTCTATTAATAACCTACTCTAAAGTAATTCATCAATAAGCTTGTAGATAATGCCGTCGCTGCTCACGATCCCAGATATCACGTCTCGCCCCGCGACTGCACCTCCTGTACCAGCAGCTACTGAAAACCAATTAGGGAATCGTGACCCAGACCTACAAAATAATGCAGACATCTCACTGAATAATGCAGTGGAAGGAACACTCAGTGACTGGCATGTATGCCAAGAACCAGGGACACTTGTACACCTTAAAAAAAAACCCTGATTAATAGCACAATTACTGTTTCCTCCTATTACTGTGAACATTGTCCCATATACGACGGGGTTAGTGTGTCCTGATGGAGGTAGTTATGGGAGGGGGGGGGGGGTCAGGGGGCAGATCAGGGCACACATTGCCGACAGTGAGCTAGATGCAACAACGTACCGGATGGTGCGTAAAGCCATTTCTTACATTGTAGAATGAAATCGGCAAATTAATTTTGCAAACCAACATTAAATGGCCGCTTATCACAAGCTGGCCTGAGATTGGTGCTCCCACTTAACCTCACCCACCCCCCCTGCGGAGGTGAGTGAAACCCTGGGAAAAATGGCTGCTATTATATTTAGCGCCCATCATATTTCAAAGCAGTCTACATGTAAATCAGGTAACCACATAATAGTGGATACATATAGAAGTAATGTAGGCAGGATGGATATATGCATTTTGTTTTGGATCGGAGCAGTGTCCACCACAATATTCCTACACTGAATTGACAGGAGCCTCTCAACAATTCTCTCAGAGAGTCCCTGCTCCTTCAAATGTCTAACTCTTTGTCTGTGGCTTCTTAGCTATCTCCATTCCCCTCCTCACATGATGTCACTGCCCCTGTCACATGTAGCCCTGTCCTCACTAACACATCACTCATCTCCTGATATACTCTGTGCTGCTGGATGACCCTGCTCCATTCACTATATAACTCTCAGTCTGTGGCTTCTTAGCTATCTCCATTCCCCTCCTCATCTCATGTCACTGCCCCTGTCACATGCAGTCCTGTCCCTGCTCCATTCACTATATAAATCTCAGTCTGTGAATTTCTGATGCCTACATTCCCCTTCTCACATCATGTCACTGCTCCTGTCACATGCAGCCCTGTTCTCACTAACACATCACTCATCTCCTGATATATTCTGTGCTGCTTCTTCCACCATAAAACACTCAGGGCCTGAGACATTAAGGAGAGCAAAGCATAAAAGAGGAGTAACTTTGCACCAGGGCAAAACCATGTTGCATTGAAGGAGGAGGAGGTAAGTTTAAAATGTGGGGACATATTTATAATTGGGGTAAGGCATGTCCTAGATCAACTTCAATTTCAGTGTAAAAATAAAGTTATCAAGTATTTGTATGCTACATGAAAAACCAGACAGTATTTACCTTATGTGCAGAATAATAAACTAATTTGCACCCCTTGCATTGTAACATAGTTTGTCCCAGAGAACATTTACTCCTTTCTTTGCCTTAGTTTCCTTGATGACTCAGGCCCTCAGTCTGTGGATTTCCGCTGCCTCCATTCCCCCACTCACATCATGTCCCTGCCCCTGTCACATGTAGCCCTGTCCTCACTTATACATCACTCATCTCCTGATATACTCTATGCTGCTGGGGACCCTGCTCCTTCCGCTATATAACTCTCAGTCTGTATCTATCTGCTGCCTCCACTACCCTCCTCACATCATGTCACTGCCCCTGTCACATGCAGCCCTGTCCTCACTAATACATCACTAATCTCCTGATATACTCTGT
This sequence comes from Mixophyes fleayi, assembly GCF_038048845.1. NCBI lineage: Eukaryota > Metazoa > Chordata > Amphibia > Anura > Limnodynastidae > Mixophyes > Mixophyes fleayi. Next base: position 28,152,567 of record NC_134405.1, on the reverse strand, counting down.
GCTGCTGGGGACCCTGCTCCTTTCACTATATAACTCTCAGTCTGTATCTATCTGCTGCCTCCACTCCCCTCCTCACATCATGTCACTTCCCCTGTCACATGCAGCCCTGTCCTCAGTAACACATCACTTATCTCCTGATATACTCTGTGCTGCTGATGTCCCTGCTCCATTCACTATATAAAACTCAGTCTGTGGCTTCCTGCTGCCATCGTGCCCCCCCCCCCTTTCTCACATCATGTCATTGCCCCTGTCACATATAGCCCTGTCCTCACTAATACATCACTCATCTCCTGATATACTCTGTGCTGCTGCCCGGGACCCTGCTCCTTCCAATATATAACTATCAGTCTGCATCTATCTGCTGCCTCCACTCCCCTCCTCACATCATGTCACTTCCCCTGTCACATGCAGCCCTGTCCTCAGTAACACATCACTTATCTCCTGATATACTCTGTGCTGCTGATGTCCCTGCTCCATTCACTATATAAAACTCAGTCTGTGGCTTCCTGTTGCCACCGTGCCCCCCCCCCCTTCCTCACATCATGTCATTGCCCCTGTCACATTTAGCCCTGTCCTCACTAATACATCACTCATCTCCTGATATACTCTGTGCTGCTGGGGACCCTGCTCCTTCCAATATATAACTCTCAGTCTGTATCTACCTGCTGCCTCCATTCCCCTCCTCACATCATGTCACTGCTCCTGTCACATGCATCCCTGTTCTCACTATCTCATCACTCATATCCTGATATACTCTGTGCTGCTGGAGGACCCTGCTCCTTCCACTATAAAACTCTCAGTATGTATCTACCTGCTGCATCCATTCCCCTCCTCACATCATGTCACTGCCCCTGTCACATTTAGCCCTGTCCTCACTAATACATCACTCATCTCCTGATATACTCTGTGCTGCTGGAGGACCCTGCTCCTTCCACCATAAAACTCTCAGTCTGCAGCTTTGTGCTGCCCCCTGTCCTCACTAATGTAATCACACAACATGTTAGATCACTGCCTCCCACAGGGTCAATACCCTTGCCTCCTGAAATACTTTGTGCTGCTGATAACATTCTGTAAAATTACCATTTACCGATTTTCTCTGTTTCTGTCCTCATCTATCCATCTGTCCTTAATCATAAGTGTGAGAAGTTAATCATCTCTTCTGTCTTTATTATATATTGTACTTTTTTTTTGCATTTTAAGCATTTTATTTTATTGGTCGAAATTGCCCCACAGAAATGTGCTGTCTGTCGCATTGTAAGTATAAGGTGAACCCCCAAATACCACACCTCTGAGACGTGTGAACAATAATGTCCTTTTGACCTTTGGGTGTTTGCCACCTCATCCAAAATGATCTGGTCGCCATCAGCGTCCAAATGTTTGCCCCCCACAGATGCCACCATCTTGCCCCACAAATATCTGTGCTCTCCCGCAAAAGCTGGTTCATGAAATTTGGCAGGTGACATCATTTTGCACTTTTAAGGTTCAGAAATGTCTCTAAAGGAGCCTCGCACAGCAGTCAGGTGTCACTCGGCGATACTCCACATCACTGCCAAACAGACAGCTATTGTGTGCAGCATAGCGGAAAGCCGCCGAGATAGAGCTGCTGCAGCTCCACCATGTAAAGACTTGTAACCTTTTATCAGCACAAAAGGAGAACGTCGATAGCCTCCTGTGTTTAAACAGACCTGTCATTTATACATTTTGACAGATGTCACTTTAAATTATCATCACCTCATTGCTCTGTAAGTAACAAAAAATGCAATTATCCCGACAGACATATTTAACAGTACACATTTATCTAGTCTCCGAATAGCATATAAAAAAACTCACCTCCTCATTATAAACAGAGATCAGGACACAGACCCCCCCTCCTTATACACAGACATCAGGACACACGTATCCCTAGACCCTGGCATGAGCACACAGATCAGTATAGGTCATATTACCGGTTCAGTGCTGGGTGGCTGTCCCTGGTAGTCTTCCTATGTCTTCCTCTCTCTTGCTCTCGGTGCATCTGTCTGCCTATATCATCCCTCTGTGCCCTCCCCAATCCGAAATCCCTTATTCTGCTCCCCTCCCCCTGTATGGAAGAAAGAACAGCAGCCCCCCCCCTCCCACTTCTCACTCACCCTCCCTCCCTCCATCTCTCTCTCTCCCTTTCCCTCCATCCCTCCCACATCCAGTGATTTTACCAGCTTCCAGAGGGCTGGGCATAAAGATGGGCACATAGAGAGGGAGAGATGCTCGGCTGAGAGATGGGCAGGAAGATAAAGAGGTGCGTTCATTTGGCACTAGTCCCCCTGGGTGATAGCACGTGTCGTTCCCTCACCACCCTGCCAGCGGACAATAAAGGGAATGTCTGTACCAGGCATCCTAGCAGGGGGCAGAGAGACTCTTTATTCTCTGTCCCTAAACAAGGTGCCCACTCAGAGCCATGCTAGTGGGCAGACACAGAGTTAGCTAGGCACAAGGGGCATAAAGAGACAGGTCTATGCAGGGGCTGGCTGAGCTGAGGGGCTTCTGCCCCTCGGGCCGGTCCCATTGCTGGGTCACTGGGCATTTTATTCCCGGACTAAAATTTGCCAGCCCTCCCCTGGGTCTATGTGTTATACAACGTGGCAAACACCCAAACTATTATAACCCCAGGTAGACGAGTCACAGATAATTATTCTATAAGTTTAAGAGATCACTGTAGGGAATGGACTAAATCCTTCTTTTCTTCTAAATGTTGTTCCTCTCTGAGGTGTAATGTATAGATATTTATGTATACCCCAACCCCATATACTCTCAAATGAGTCAATTTGACTACAAATTTTTATTATATATTGACTGTATGTATAATTTTACAGACTGTTTTTACAGGACATACTGTTAAACAGAAGTACTTTCAGATATTGGTCACTTTTCAGAGATTTAAGGTTATGCTCGTATGTGTTAGCGTGGGTTGGCTCTGTACAAAAGGTAAGGTTTTAAAACATGCAATAACATCTGAGTAAAAATGACAACACAAATCCGAGAGTAAATCAGTATCAGCAATCAGGAATTATGCACCTGCTACTGACAAAGTACGATACTGTTTTGACTAAACAGCGACACGGCAAGAAAAGCTCGGAGACAAAACGACAAGCAAAGTTCCACTCACTCAGATTACAGTGGCAGGGAAAATGCCACATAATGGAAAGAGGTCGCCAACAGTGGCGCACGCAGGGGGGGTTTCTGGGTCTCCAGAAACCCCCCCTCCGCTAACTAAGTGCCCACCATAGCGGCACTGTACTATACAGCAGCCGTGGCGCTGTCAAAGAAGCGTCTGCAGCGGTACTTCTTTGACAGCGCCGCGGCTGCTGTATAGTACAGTGCTGCCGAAACGCAGCAGCTCTCTCGCATGTTTTGGGTTTTTTGGGTTTTTTTTGGTCAGGGGGGGAAACCCCCTACCCCCCTGACAATCCTGCATGCGCCCCTGGCCAACCATTCTGTGTAATAGAGCAAAGATGAACGCAAAGGGGTCGATTTATCCAACCTTCTATAAAGGGAACATGGAGGTGTTTTGCCCATAGCAACCAATCAGATTCTAGTTATTATTTATTAAGTGCATTCTAGAACATAAACATACCAAAGAGGGAACAGATGTGTAAATGGGGCACTCCGGATCCAATTCGATAAAACTTATGTCAAATTTTATTGGTAGGCATTAAAATAATATCATATTGTGTTTCTTATAAACAAAGTTAGTGAAATATTAAAACTTGTATATGAGGTGGAAAACCTAGAAAGTAAATTGATAAAACTAGCAGACAGCACCGCTAGAACGTGCCACTCGGCCCTATCACGTATATGCAAATATATATGTTGGTCGGTGTAATAGAAATTCTTATCGCCTAGACATAATGGGCAATAGGGTTTCTCCACTAATATAGAGTTTTATTCCCAAAATTAAGTATGCTCAATGCCATAGCGACATATACGACTATATCCAGTTGGATAAAATGTATGAGATGTTCAGATCAACAGTATCATTCCTCTTATCAAACTTCTCTAGATATATTAATATACAATGGCTCCAATAGATGCGTCCATATCAACATAGTGAGTGCAATCTATTCTAACAGGCACAGTCTGTTAGGAAGGTTCATAATTGAATTAGTTATCTCATCATCATCATCATCATCATCATTTATTTATTTATATAGCGCCAACATATTCCGTAGCGCTTTACAATTGAGGACAAACACAGTAAATTAATAAACAAACTGGGTAAAACAGACAAAGAGGTGAGAAGGCCCTGCTCGCAAGCTTACAATCTATGGGACAATGGGAGTTTGATACATGAGGTTAAGTCTACATTTTGCATTTTGGCCCAGCCAGACTGCAAAGGTAAAAGTGACTCATAAGCTAAATGATCCTGTCACACAACAATGTTGTTCAGGGGGTAGATGTCTTGTGTGAAATTGTGTAACGGATGATAATAGGGTAATGTAGGGAAGTTAAGAGGGTGGTTGAGGAATATTATAAGCTTGTCTGAAGAGGTAGGTTTTCAGAGAACGCTTGAAGGTTTGTAGACCCTGGTTTCTTCCATGGATTAGATTAACTCTCATATGTTAACCTTGTTCCCCTTCATATGAATTTCAGAGACCTTCTGTATATAGAATATTATACACGGAGACCTTTCTGTTAGGCAGGGTTCTCTTAATCCTCCCTAACTACTAGTCTATAATACACCTTAGAATCTTAAATACATGATATTATTGCAAGAGCGTTGTGTGTGTAGCCGACACGCGTTTCGCTAACACTGGCTTAGTCAAGGCAACTAGAACATGACAGCTGGAATCTGATTGGTTGCTATGGGCAACACCTTCACTTTTCAGAAAGCTATGTAGTACCACAGACTTCCACTAGGATGCGACACAGCTACTTGGTAACAGAAACGCAGGATGGCATTGCCAAAACTGTTACCAGTCCAGTGCCAGGCAGACAGGCACAGAATGACAAAAGTCTAGTGACAGCAGAGATGAGCGGAGTTTTCAAAACTTTTTTTCCCCCAATTATTTGCCTCGTTGAATATTTGGCCGCCAATTTTTTGCTGTCCCCAGACCACAGAATGAACTGACCGATCTCAGCTCTATCCATGGACTATAAATTGTGCAAAAGTAAAATGTACAAATAGGGTACAAAGCGGCATGGCAAAGCTGGAACTCAAAGATGGTATCACCAGATCTTCCTCCACAGAATTCGATTCACACAACATTTACTCACCTCTAAGTGACAGGCAAGAGTCATGAGAGACACACACACAGAGAGCACAGGAAGGAGCACACTGACCTAAGACAGACATGGAGACACAAGATACAAAGGGCAGCACAGTGGCTCAGTGGTTAGCACTTCTGCCGTACAGCACTGGGGACAAGAGTTCAATTCCCGACCATGGCCTTATCTGTGTGGAGTTTGTATGTTCACCCCGTGTTTGCGTGGGTTTGCTTCGGTTTCCTCCCACTCTCCAAAAAAAACAGGTAGGTTAATTGGCTGCAATCAAATTGACCTGTGTGTATGTTAGGAAATTTAGTCTGTAAGCTCCAATGGGTAGGGACTGATGTGAGTGAGTTCTCTGTACAGCGCTGCAGAATTAGTGGCGCTATGTAAATGAATGGTGAGGTAAATAAAACCAGGGGTACATTTATCAAAATGCTATATGAAGGAAAAGTGGAGATGTTCCCCATAGCAACCAATCAGATTCTAGTTATCATTTATCTAGAATTTCTAAGATAAATTATATCTGGAATCTGATTGGTTGCTATCATCATCATCATCATTTATTTATATAGCGCCACTAATTACGCAGCGCTGTACAGAGAACTCACTCTCATCAGTCCCTGCCCCATTGGAGCTTACAGTCTAAATTCCCTAATAGAGACACACACTCACACAGACAGACAGAGATGGAGAGACTAGGGTCAATTTAGATAGCAGCCAATTAACCTACCAGTATGTTTTTAGAGTGTGGGAGGAAACCGGAGCACCCGGAGGAAACCCACGCAAACACGGGGAGAACATACAAACTCCACACATATAAGGCCTTGGTCAGGAATCGAACTCATGACCCCAGCGCTGTGAGGCAGAAGTGCTGACCACTAGGCCACTCTGCTGCTATGGGCAACATCTCCAATTTTCCTTATTCAAAGGTTTGATAGCTGTATTTAATACATATCTGCTGCAAAACAAACTATACCTGATTATAAAATCTCCCATTTACTGTAACGATATACAGCAGAACTGGTACTTTGCAATTGTTACAGCATTGAGACACTTTATTAAATAATCCTGCAAATTTCATAAAGTAAATTGTGGATAGATTTAGATACATTTTGTATTTCTGCAGGTCGGGGGGTATTACTAACACCTAGGGAGGATGAGATTTAGAGGGTTAAAGATTCAGCCAGCAAGGTGACCGGTTGAGGAGTCTTTTTCAGCTTTAAAAGCAGATGCTAATGATGCGAACCGAAGGTGACTTGGAGGGGGAGGGAGGGGGGGGATTTGCATGTCAGCAGATGTCCCTGGGAGTCATCCAGGAATTGGGCAGTACATACATAAAGGATGCCAATGCAAGTGCTGAGGTTTTGGTCAAACTGGCAGAACTGAGAGGATGGTTTTCACGGTGCAATCTTTATTTCCACAGAAGCTTGTGGCACACAGGGCCACTCACCGGCTCAGGGCTGTGCTGATTTGGCCAATCTGTCAACATTACAGGTTGTTGCTAATCGAGACTTTGTGGGGGGGAAAATGGCGTGGGCGTGGTCAAGTCAAGTCAGGGCGTGTCTTTCTCAGATTGGGGGTGTATCTAGCAGTTCTGAACCACTAGGCCCCCAACCCCTTTCCAGATGGGGCCAAACCTAAAAAATCAGGACTGTCCACTAAAACTAGGATAATTTGGATGTATGGATTTGGTGTCGCACGAAGCGGACAGATCACTTCTAGCATGTTTGGGCCCTGTTGAAGTGGTCAGCACATGACCACACACACACAGACAGATATGGTCATCGCTCATTATGGTCCTTTTTTTTGGTCCACATGTTCTAGGACAGTGAAGGCCCTAGAGCCTTGGAAAGGGCTGCAGAGTGGAAGGAGGTAGAGCACGGTGCACTCCCTCCTCCTCCTCCGACGGCTAGGCTGTGTGACCTCCCTGCGCTGTGCAGAAAGACCGTCACATCCCGTGGAAGTCGACTACCCCCGTTCTGATAAGATCAGGAGCAGACAGGTGGGGGGCCGCTGATAAGCGATCGGTGGGCCCTTGTGGCCCATTGCTGCACAAGGATGCCGGGCCGATCCATAGTATCAGACTGCAGTATTGCAGCGTGTGTGGTCAGTATGATAGAGAGCTATAAGGGACAATTCTAAAAACCAGTGCACAGGTAACTGTACGAAAAAATATTCTGTAAATCGTAACAACCAATCATACATTTATTCTACTAGATAAATGACTGTTAGGATCTAAATGGTTGCTATGGGTTACAGTACCTTAAGTGTGCACCAGTTTTCATAAACATCCCACAATGTATACAACGCTGGTTCCCTCAGGGGTCTGCAGAATTTCCAAGATGACATTTTTACACGTGTATTTATTGCATATTATGAACAACTTGCATTTTAGGGTTAGTGGCTCTTGAAGGCTGGTGGAGGCAGACACATCTCTGCTTTCGTTAGCTGTCACGCTCATCCAACTTCTACATACAAATGAAAGTGGATCTACACGGGGTGGAGCCAGCCATTTTGCTCACTGAACTAATAGGCAGCCTAAAAAGAATTCTAAGGGCGGAAATCTACTAGCGGTCGATTTTACTAACTTTTTTCTACTTCTACTTTCTATTTTCCTACTTTTCTGGCTAATTCTATGAAAATAATGTATAAAAAAATATATATGTAATAAAGAAATAAAATGTTCTTTTATATTTATATAAATGGCACATGTATAAACATTGCAAATGAACAATATAAAAATGTTCAATAAAGAAAAAAAATTAATCTTTAACAATAAAAAATAAATATTAAACAGAAAGACCCTGGTCAGTGCATCGATTTGACAAATACTTTAAAGTTCTGTAGGTGTTGACTACAGCAACCAATCAGTTTCTAGCTGTCGTTTATAAAGTACATCCTAAAAATATGACAGCTAGAATGTGATTGGTTGCTATGGGCAACAGCTCCACTTTTCCCTATTAGAAGGTTCGAAAATTCTATTACTGTGTGTGAGAGCAGTGAAAATGTGATGATTTTCCACAGCGATTTAGTAAGTCAATTGTTTATACAGAAGAAAAGTGTCACTGTGTGTTTCCCCTATACATATAGATTAATGTTTTAAACCCAGGTCTCACCAAAAGCTATTGAAAAGGTAAAAAAAAAAGCCATCACAAGATGAGCCAATCAAAGCTCCTCTTGTGATGTTACCATGGAGAACCGTACATATCGTGTTCAGTGTGAACACCGTCTACACGGGAATTTGCCGGGGTGTCCTGCACTGTCACCCGGCAATATCCCGGGTTCCTGAACCCGGGATATTGTCAGGGCAGCAGTGTGAAATTGATGAGTCTGTCTGAACAAGAAACAATGCATTTGAACAATCTTATATACCTTCACTGTTGCTGGCCAGAGTTTTAGGAACCAAGGGTCTTTAGAGGGCCCCACTACCCACACATCTAGATCTAGTTCATACTTACCGTATATACTCGTGTATAAGCCGAGTTTTTCAGCATACTTTTGTATGCTGAAAAAGGGCACTCGGCTTATACACGGGTGAACTTACCTGGTGTCCGGTCCCTGGCTGTCAACTTCTGCATATGCGTTCCAACAACAGGAAGTTCGGCATTTGGAACGCAAACTTGCGTTCCAAATGCCGAACTTCCTGTTGTTGGAACGCATATGCGTTCCACTGCCGGGTAGGTAACAAAAAATCTCACCCTACGTCCGCTTCCACCTGTAGTCAGGAATAACGGCATAGCGGCATCTTTTGGACACTGCCTTCTCCATTCATCTGTCTTGATCTCAGCAGCGGCAGCTCACTATACTGATGTTCCCTCCCGGCGGCTGACAGGTAAGCAGACATAGGTTTGGAGACACTAGATATTGCTATCATAGAACAACTGTATGCTGCTAAGATATTCTATAAAAACGCATCATATGCACAGTATGCATTGAAAGTCTCTCTCTCTCTCTCTCTCTCTCTCTCTCTCTCTCTCTCTCTCTCTCTCTCTCTCTCTCTCCCTACCCCTTTATTTAAGTTAGTTTGTACCCAATGATTTCATAATCATTTATGAATGTTCCTTGTCATCTAGCTAGAAATGATTTCATAGATTGAACCTATCATTTTCATTTAGGTTTTTAATTTAGCGCTCTTTTCCACCCTAGGCTTATACTCGAGTCAATAAGTTTTCCCAGTTTTATGTAGTAAAATTAGGTGCCTCGGCTTATATTCGGGTCGACTTATACTCGAGTATATACGGTACCTACTTTCTCTTTGCTTTGTCCGGGAGACGGGAGGGCGAGAGGGGCACATCACATTGTTTTGGCCCCGCCCCATGACGGAAATGCTGTTTTGTCTGAGGGCGTGGCCAAAATGACGCAATTCGCTGCATATCGCGTCATTTTGGAATGCCAGGTGCGGGATGCGGGAGATTTGCCAGCTCTCCCAGGAGTTTGGGAGACTGACCCGAATTTCGGGAGTCTCCCGAACAATCTAGGGAGAGTTGGCAAGTATGATCTAGTTTAATCTAAGTCTTCTGGTACCTTGGTATATAGACAAACACGAAGAATGTGTCTCTTTGTAAGGCCTCAATCGAACAGACTATTCTTCCCTGCAGAATATTAACTTGTATTAACTATTTAAAGTATAAGCAGATATATGTTGATTACTTGAATTCATCCAAGTTCCATGACATTTATAACACAGTGTATAAGTAGTAAACAGGATGTTGATCAGTAATATTAACCAGGAGCATTGCTAGAAATCATTAGAAAACGTTGTCAGGACCTGCGGTGAGGGTTGGAGAGGGAGGACATAAGGTTGGTGCAACTTAAGGAGGGTCAGAGGGCAGGAAGGGGACTAATAATACTATTGGTTTATTTCGAATGAGTGGAGAAAAGACCGAGGAAGATAGACAGAAAGGAACATGGCCGGGGTGTGATGAATGTGGAGGGGGTGAGAGGGGGAACGAGAGAGGAACAAGTGGAGATGACGAAGAGGGACCAGAGAATGTTGCTGTTCCTCTGCCCAGTCTGGTGCTGCTGGATAACATCAGATATATATAAACATGAATATACAGAGAGGGAGAGCGGAGAGAGATAAGGAGAGAGGGAGGGCGGGCTGCAGGGGGTGAGTGAGTCACACAAAACAGGTTGGAGAAACACATGCGGGGGTGAAATCAGAGGAATGTGACAAGAGGATTGAAAGAGAAATAAATAGCATCACATAGAGAAAGAGAGAGAGAAAGGACCGGAGGGGGGGTCAGAATAAAGTGAACATACATCACCTCTGCAATAAAAGATATTACTCTGCATTTCCTTGCAGGCGAAAGCATTTTTCTCTGACACTGCTGAGGATGCCCTTGAATGTCACCATCTGGTGTGTACTTAAAGGAGAACTCCAACCCACCTATACATTGCAGTGTAAAGTTAGAAAGATGGTGTCCAGGATGCCCCTTGTTCATCGGATAACAACCCCTCCCATTACCCTGCCAGGGACGATACTGAATGTCAGTGCTCTGATACTGCTGGTGAATAAAGCAATTTCTTCCATTTTTGTATTTCATACAGATGATATATGGGGGAGGTTGAGTGGTTGGAGCTCTGCGGAGATGGGGAGGAGGAGGAAGGGCAGAGACGTCAGGTTCTAAAAAGTAAAACTGGGTCTATGTTATCCTAGTAGAACACATTACAACCAGCCAGGTTTAGGACCCTGCAACCCAGAAAATACTTTAACGCTTCTTTAGATTAATGAAATGTGTACAAGTGAATGAAATCTTTTGAAAAGTGCCCCCAGAACAATTAATAAAACTGCGTATGTCACTGCCACCAAAACCATTATCCACGCACTCATCATTTCCCGTTTTGACTACTGTAACCTTCTCCTCACCAGTCTCCGCCGCTCCCACCTCAACCCCCTTCGCTCTTTACTCAACGCGGCTGCCAGACTTATCTTCCATTCACGCCGCTCCTCCTCTGCTTCTCCTTTCTGCCCTGCCATACACTGGCTCCCCTTCCTCTACAGAGTCCTTTTCAAACTCCTTACCCTCACCTACAAGGCCCTCTCCCACTCAACTGCCCCATACATCTCCAACCTCCTCTCCATTCATTCCACCTCTCCTCCACTCTCATCACCTCATCACACTCCAGAATCCACGATGTTCTCCCGGGCTGAAAATATAGTCCGGCGCTCTACAATGTACAAATCACTATGTGTCATATAGCTTTATTGGGATAAGCTCACCTGCTGTAAAACAAATGGATTATTCAGGGTGTCTCATTTAAAACCTTCCCTGAGCCTCCATTTTCCAAGCTTGCAGCACCTGACTCCCAAAAAACAATCTAGAAATTAGTGAAAACAAGGTGGGCTTCTTTAAATGAAATGCGTACAAGTGAATCAAATTAATTGTCCCAGCTGCACTTTTGAATGATTTTTTTCATTAATTAACTAATATACCCTTTGGTGACGGACAGCCAATGGGAGTGAGGTTGTAGGTGTGGATAAGTGTTCTGTTCCTGGGACGGCTGAAAGTTTCTATGTGGTAGTGTCACATAGAAACTGTCCTATGTAAAGAGGATATATAAATCAACTCATCCTTGCTGTACATGTCTGCAAAGCTGTCAGTCACTCTGTGCCTGCTCAGTAAGTGAAACACCTCCCTCCTAACATGGCAACCTGCTGCATAGTAGTGATAGTGAACAAGGTGGACATGTTTAGCTATATTTAAGCATATATATTTAAACATAAAAAACACTCTAGTTATTTCAAGATTATTATTCAGCACAATAATACACAACCTTTCACATATATATTATTGTCTGATAGTAGCTTCTCGTGCTCTTTAAAAGGTAAATTGGATTCAAGAACCTGTCCGATACCAAGTGGAAGTAAAGACAGCAGTAGAAGGGCTGGCAGCAATTTATTAACGATTCTGCACTGAACATTTGTGTCACACAGGGTAACCAGATATTCCAATTCTGAGAAGGTTTGTGTCACCCAGTTCTTCACTCATTCCCCGAGGTGCCAGCTGAATTACCAGTGAGCTGGGCATGTGCGATCCACGGGCACTACCCGCAAACGCCGTGATCACTAAGCCTATGACGCAAGTTGCATGATGTAGCAGGGGTACCTCTTAACGCTCAGAAATACAAGTAAAAGTTGTGCTACTTTCATAGAACCAGGCATCTCACATTGCGTTTGCATTGCAAGCGATTGTTCTCTGTTCTCAGCATTATATTGTTACATTCTGCCAAATGACAGCCAGGTAAGTCACACCTTGTGCAATAAGATATACTACACCTGTAGTGAAAGTAATACCCATAGGAAAGCAAGACTGTTGGTTTTATTCCATATTTGCACGAGTGTGCTGTTACTAGATATGCTCACTGACCCCCCCGTGAAGTGGTTTTGGTTTTGGATCTGTATTTTTTTAGAAAAATTGCTAAAATCACATAATTTTGCTCTTTTTTTGATCCTACATTATTACTAACCTCACTAACACTAATTTCAAGTAATTTGCAGTCAATGTTGACCACCTCACAGGTCACAATATTATTTTCATACACTTTCAAACAAAGATTGCAGCAGTTCTTGCCAGTGATAAGAAGAAGGCCATTGTCATGCTTGGGCATAAGACCAAAAGATCCACCTCTTATGTGTGGAATTATTTTTACACAAATCCTGACAACAGTTGTCTAGACATTTGTAGCATTTGTAAAGCCACAGTCAGACGAGGTAGGGACCTTAACCATCTGGGATCCTCATCCATGTTACAGCATTTGAAGCGAGTTCATGGAAAGCTCTTGGGAAAATCAGAAACTTATGTTAAAAAAATAACAAGAAGCAGCCCAGCATCAGTTACCTCCCTTCTCTCATCTAGATCCCAGCACCTGCAATCTACACCTCCAACACCTTCATCATCAATATCCCCAGAAGTGATGGGAGTTAGTCCTGCATCCAAGTTGCTAAGGCGAGATGACTCCTCCACTAACCATGATTCCTCTGAAGAATTATTGAGCGTTAGTCCCGCTGCTGCTGGGGATGGATCTTCAACCCAGAAGAAGATTACTAGTAGTTTACAACAATTGACTGTTAAACAATCCTTTGCAAGAGGAAGAAAGTAAGAAAGCTGTCACCCAGTCGCAAAGCGATTTGGTGGCAGCTAGTATTAGATCTGCGTACAATATCCATTATTAATGCAGCTGGTGTTAGACAATTACTTGAGGTCTTGTGTCCCCGTTACCAAATTCCATCATGACACCATTTTACTAAAAAAGCTATTACTCACCTCTACCAGAAGGTTCGTAAAAATTTAATTATTGGGCTACAAAATGCCATTCTACCCACTGTACCCACAGATAACCACAGATACAAGCGGAACTGGGCAAACTAAAGATTATATGACTGTGACAGACCACTGCAGGAACAGCAGCAGCATGTACCCAAGTACGTCACATTATTCTGAGGCAGGCTGCTCTGTGTATTATCTGCTTCACTAAGAGGCATATTATTGTTATTATATATATATATTATTAGTGTCAATAGTGTAATGGAGGATCAGGTCACCTCTAAAAAAGAGATGGGTTTTCAAAGAGCATCTAAAGATTTGAAGGCTGTGGGAAAGTCTGATTGAGCGTGGTAGGGAATTCCATAAGTGGGGAGCAGCATGGGAGAAGTCTTGAAGGAGGGAGTGAGAGGTGGTTATCTGACAGGAGACAAGGCGCAGGTCAGAGGTAATACCGCTGACAACCTGTTTTAAAAACGAAGGGATGTCATTGCAACATGGCTTATCCTGCTTGGACTCTCCTGAGGATATGTGATTTCTGATAACGCCACCATTATTGTTAGATCATTACAGCGGGGGGGAATTCTATTACATTTCCTGTTTTGCTCACACAATCAACTTGGTGGTACAGAACTTTTTTAAAAATGACAATGACATGTAGGAGATGCTACCTGTGTCCCAAAATATTTGGAGTCATTTTCGGGATTGTGCAACAGTATGTAGGAGAATGCAGCAGCTGCAAGAAGACTAGAATTTGAGGGGAATGTACTTTAGTCCAGAGAAGTAGTCACCTGTGAAGAGAGTGCAGACACGGTTAGCTTGAGTCAAGTGATTGCCTTAATTATACTTTTTGAGAAGCAGCTAGAGAAATTGAAGGAGGGAATTAAACTAAACAAATTCGCTAACTATATTGTATTTGTAGATTAAGTACTTAATTCGCTTAGTCGGTATCAAAGAGCTATCAACATCTTACAATGACGTCTCCTCCTTCAGTTTCTCTGGAAACTGCTTCTAGGAAAAAATGAAGCTTTCCCAAGACACCCAGTGGTGATGCAGATGAGTCAGCACAACATTTAGACATTTGCTCTGCTCTAAAAGATTTGCCCAAAAATCATGACAGCTCTGCCATAAAATGAACTACAAATTCTATGAGGAAAGCCATTATCGGTAATAATATCAAAGTACACAGACTTTTGTGATGGTGGATTCCAGCAGGGATGAATTAGTATTGTTTGAGAAAGATGTACACAATGATGAGGGTGAATATGATAACAGTGCAGGTTGCAGGTGCTGAAATCTAGCTAAGAGAAGGGAGCTACCTGATGCTGGTATGCTTGATAATATTTTGGGTAGAATGGCATTTAGGCAATTTTATGTTTTTCTACAGTAAACGTTCACCTTTTTTAGAGAGGTTTTTTTTTCTTTAAAAGGGTACAAGCTTTTTATTTACATCTTTGCTTCCCTGACTTAAAACCACTATGCACTTGAATATAGGTTTTAGCATATGAGGTAGAGTGACTAGTATCATCATGATTGAGACTGGAGAGTGACAACAACAATGTCACCCCTCCTGTTTCTGTATGAGCTATGGCACAGTACAATGTCACTGGATACTTTTAAGAACACTGACAGCCCTATTATTACAATTTCTGTTTCAGCACTGAACTCTGCCACCTCTCCTGTTTCTGAGTGAGCTATGGTACAGTAAAATGTAACTGCAGATTTAGACCAAGCCAGCCAGCCCTATAATTTCTACTTCAGCACTGACTCTTAGCAATGGATCACTCATCTTTGTCTGTTACCTATATAACACAGTAGAATTTGCCTGCAAATTCAGAAGACAAGCCTGCTAGCCCTCCTATTTGTATTTCAGCAATGACAATTAGCAATGGAGCAATGGAGCTCTTGTCTTTGGGTGTATATAACACCATACACTTTTTGGTGCAAATTCAGAAGAAAAGTCTGCAAGGACTAGTATTTGTATTTCAGCAATGACAATTAGCAATGCAGCTCTCCTTTTTGTGGTTTACCTATATAACATAGTAGAATTTGACTGCAGAATTACATCAATCCTGTAAATACTATTATTTGTATTTTTCTGCAATGAGATTTAACACTGGAGCTATGGAGATCTCCTGAATGTCGCTGATTACTTTTTTTTAACACTGATCCCACCCTCCTCTTTCAATTCTCTAACTTTGCCTGCCCAAATGCTCTACACTCTATGCTACCCCTTCTGTGTCCCTCTCTCAAATGGGGCTAGATCTCCGTGGAGGGCGGTATTTATAGATTCCAAAACTTGCGAAATCTGAGATCCGACAACGATACAATGACGTTTTGCCTCGTTTTCCGAAAAAGTACAGAGCCGACTCAGCTCGGTACTCGGATCCCCTAAGTTCGGGTGTGTTCGGTTTCTGAGGAACCGAGCCTGAGCATCTCTAGCTATTACCAATAGCAACTAATCAGCCAGTCAAGGGATAGAACTTCTAACGTCTCCCTCGGGGCATGCATAGACATTTAAATTCCTGATCATTTGCGGTGGGTTTAGTGATTAGTAAAGCTGCTGTGAAATTTAGTGCAAATCGAGTGTGATGGTGGAACAGCCCATTTTACAAAGGTAAGACGTTCTGGCTGTACAGAATTTGAGTTCCGCTTCCAGTTGCCCCCCCCCCGACACATGGCGTTCCACTCTGCATTTGTTAGTCCTGCGTTTTGCTGAATTTAAAGACCGTAAGTAGTGCTGGGCAGTGGACAGTGTCAAATCATTGTGCTCTGTGGTGTGGGGGAGAAATGTCTCAGTCTGAGAGAAAATGTACATGTACGCTTTTGCTCTTATGAGTCGGATGTAAATGACCCCCAAAAAAATCTCCGCCGGTGGCGCATTGTGGCATCTGCATACCACCTTTCACAAAATTCTTTCCTAATGGTATTATTTATTAACGTTTATTTAAATAGCGCCACCATGTTTTGCAGCGCTGTACAGAGAATATTATTCATTCACATCAATCACTGTCCCATTGGAGAATAAAGTCTAAATTCCTTACCACATAAATACACTAGTGCCCATTTTAATCAGCAACCAATTAACCAACCAGTGGTAAATTTACTAAACTGCAGTTTTGAAAAAGTGGAGATGTTGCCTATAGCAACCAATCAGATTCTAGTTATCATTTATTTAGTACATTCTACAAAATGACAGCTAGAATCTGATTGGTTGCTATAGGCAGCATCTCCAATTCTTGAACCCTGCAGTTTGGCAAATATACCCCCCAGAATGTTTTGGGGAACCCTTCCCAAACATGTTATGAACATTCAAAATCCACACAAATAATATTCTGGCCGGAATCGAACTCATGACCCTAACGTCGTGCGCCAGGAATGCTGACAACTGTGCCAATTCCTCCCTGGCCTCGTTCCTAAATCTGAAACTTTTAGGGATCATTTCCTCCTGATGCTATTCAGAAATGATATTATCGTGCAACTTTAATTCTGCAGGCGTCTTTTATATTTCCGCTGATCCCTTAACAATTCTTCACCCGTATCACTTCCAGCAGCTGCATTGGCTCCTGCATCAGATACTTTGCATTTGTTCTTGAATGAACGGCAGTGGTCTCACACGTGCCTCTGCCATACTGTTCATGGACTAAAATAGCTCTGTGTAAGTGGCTCACAATGATATGGGTAACAGCTAGTGTATACGGACAAATAGCTTTTATATGAAGATGTTTATTACTATTAATTCTGGTTTTGTTTGATAGTCTGGAGGTGTAAATGTATCTAATAAACATTAAATATAAATGATACTGAATTTAAATATATTTTTTATGGGACAATACAGGTTGAGTAATTATTGTTTTATTCTTATGTTTTATGTATTTATTATTGATTTCTATAAGTAGATTTATGTGCCTGTTTTTTAAATTCCTCTGGTCTATAAACTTTCAAGCGTTCTCTGAAAACCCTCCTCTTCAGACAAGCTTATAATATTCCTCAACCACCCTCTTAACCTCACTAGATTACCCTATTAACATCATTTAGCTTACGAATCACTTTTACCTTTGCAGTTTGGCTGGACCGAAATGCGAAATGTAGACTTGTATAAAACTCCCATTGTCCCATATATGTTGTAAGTTTACGAGCAGGGACTTCTCACCTCTTTGTCTGTTTTACCCAGTTTGTTTCTTACTGTATTTGTCCCCAATTGTAAAGCGCTACGGAATATGTTGGCGCTATATAAATAAATGATGATGATGATGATGATAAAAAACATTCCAGCACTTGATGCTTGCAGCTGCTTCTGATTACCTAATTAATGAGTCACTATTTAAATGGTTCCTACAGAGTAGTCTATTTGATGTGCTGCGTCTACATTACCCTTTTGGATACGCTATTCCTCTGATAAAATTACCGAAGGATAAAGAAACGCGTCAGTGCTCAGTTGCGCGTTTCTCTACTTAGGTGCATTCAGGGACATTCATCTTTTCTGTTGAGGGATTGTGACTTGACTTTTGAGCTCTTATTTTAAGTAATATTATAGCTGCTGTGGATTTCAACGCCAGTTACGTGTCTCAAGAGTGCTGATTCACTATCTTTTTCCCTACAACATCCGCTGATCTACATGAGTCACCACCTTGTTGGAATTAACATTAGTTGGAGGTTCTGCAAGGAGACCGTTACGTTGCACAAGGACTGCAGCTTGGGATGTCAGGTGTGGTGAGTTGTCGGTGAGTTGCACAGATCTATACTTTGCGTGAGCATTGGATTCGGGGGAGTAAGAAAGGATCCTCCTCTGACGGGTCACTCTAAAGATCACTGTGACTGGATCACTATTAAATAACTTTTGGTAAAAATGTATTTAAAGCAAATAGCGCAGGGCACTTATTTATGTATTTGCATTTGCACTTATTTTTTAATATTGTGTATATTGTGAGATAGAAAATCATTATTTCTGAGACCAGGGGAAGAAAGTTGTCTCTTATCTAACCTTGCTATAAGAAATGCCTATTTCTGATATATATAGAGGATACAATGAGCCTGTGTTTACCAAGCCTTTGGTGTATTATGATTTGGGGAAGTGGCTTGTTCTGGGTCCTTTTGTTGTTCTGTAGAAATGTGTATTCGGCGACTGTCTGAAGTATTAATGCCAGTCAGACCTTTTGACTTGCTAGTGAGTCTCCTGTCTCTGAAATAAGATCCAGGAAATCACAGCAAGGTTTTTAAGAATTTCATAGCTAAGTATAAATATTAGTGACTTTGCAATGTATGTAAATCAATAATTTTGGTAAACAGGGTTACATCCTGGTTCTAAAAATAGCCTATGTCAGAACTGTATAAAAGATGAGCTGTGTGAGCATGCAATGTATCATTCTTCTGACTTCATCTGACCTGATCACCCTGGTACCTTCAACTAGGGTGAGAGAAAATAAACATCTTGCTTCAAGACCTGCTTGAAAACATCTTCAATATCGCTGAATTCCTGTGATCTACAGATTAGACCCTAAAATCGAATCTGTTCTCCGGCTGTCTCTGCGGTTTGGACCCAAGTATTTCCAGTACCACCGCTCTGCCTGTTACCCATGCAGCCCTGGTTAGTGTGATAGGCCAGGGGGGGATCCATTCACAGCAACCCGGATCCATAGTAAGAGGTCCGGAATTACCAGCCCAGGTACACCAGCAACGAGATACGCTAACAGCGTCTGTGACCCAGAAGAAACCCGGTACTGGATGCCGGTATGTAGTCCAGTGGTGGCAGCATTATAAGCCCATCCTACTGCGGCAAGAGGGCGCATTTGGGATAACGAAAGGGAACGGTGGCAAAGTAAGCCCAGTCGGTTCCTAGCAGACAGGGTGGCATAGGCGGTCCATCCTGTCAAAATCACTTTGAGCTATTGACGTCGACTACGCTATGCAGTTGGCTTGTCATTGACATTTGTCTATTAAGTGGTTTCTCCACATTTCCAGTGGCGACTCTTGGTTTCATCAACTTCTAACGTGCTAGGATAAATGCCTATTGCTTAGTCACAGCACCCTATGTCAATCTTTGTCAAGTCTATTGTATACCTTGAGAGCTCCTGTGGTATATAAGATAAATGTATTAGTATGATACTAGCACAAATATATGTGTGAAAGGCAGTGAAGTTTGTTTGATCGCACATGTGAGTGTAACAACCTGCAGGGTTGTAGACATGATAGTTAGCTTGCCAACTTTCATTTATCCAGAGTATTTCGTAGAGATATAGCACACAACTTAAATAAGTCGGCGTTTCAGGTCAAGAAGTACCATTATAGGATATTAAATGCAAAGAGTTCATCAGGATTTAAATAGCTTTACCCAACATTGATGTAAGCTAAGTTGTTGTAGCATAGGCAAACCGAGGGGGGATTTCCTAGTGCCTGGAAACCCCCCTCCAAGTCTGGGGCACTGTATAATTGAGGTGGTTGGACCCTGCCCCTGTTCACACGGCTCGAAACGGGAGAGCTGCACCTGACAGTAGTTCACGCAGCATTGCCCATGTATATTATGGGGATATGAAGAGTTTTAGAGCAGCCAAGCACTGTCTAATATTATACCCACACCCCCATGCATGCTGGTCACGCCCACTGGCGGCATGGTGTAGAGTATTTAAAGGTAGGAATATGATTTCAAAATGACAGGTAAGGAAAACCTACAGAACCACAGGACCCGATAGTAACGTAATTGCAAAGGACATCAGTGGCTGTGATATTCCACACAAACAATTCTCCAGATGTACCATGAGATCTGTTTCTTTTTTAGGTGGATAAAGAAGATAAAAAAATTAGTACACGAGGAGAGCCTCCTATCTAAGGGACTTTGGTTTGCACCTCTAGTTTTAACAGTTTTAATTTCAATGCAAACATCATTTGGTTTGAGAGAGTATAGAATTCTATAAGGATTCTCCAGTTTCTATCTAGGAGAACTTACTATTTAAATTGAAAAGTAATTTTCAGCCACTTGGAAATATTTCCCAGCATTGATCTGCGTCTCTTTTCCACTCTCATCACATCCTCCCATTCTCGGTTACAGGACTTTTTTCGGGCTGCACCCACTTTGTGGAATTCTCTCCCTCGCACAGTAAAACTTTCCTCTAGTCTTCAAACCTTCAAGCGTTCTCTGAAAACCCACCTCTTCAGGCAAGCTTATAATATTCCTCTACCACCCTCTTAATATCCCTAGATTACCCTATTACCACCCTCTACACAGCTAACACAAGACAACAACCCTCTGACCAACATTGCTGTGTGACTGATCATACAGCCCACTAAGTACTTTTCATCTTTGTACTCTAGCTGGACCAATATGCAATATGTAGAACGTTCCCTCGTGTATCAAACTCCCATTGTCCCATAGATTGTAAGCTTGTGAGCAGGGCCTTCCTACCTCTCTGTCTGTCTGTATTGCCCTGTATTGTTTTATTATTGTTTATTCCCAATTGTAAAGTGCTTCGGAATTTGCTGGCGCTATATAAATAAATGATGATACTAAGGTAGTCAAATAAACTTTATCACAAGGTTGGTCACCCAATTTTTGATTTGACATTTCACAATAACTAAGGTCCTGGAATATTTGGGGAAAGATAACCCTATTTTTCTGAAACCTGCTGACAAAGCACATGCATTTGTTTCTATGGACTATTCTTTTTGTAGGAAGTGTATTCTGAATATACTACAGGTCCCCACTTGAATATTCTAAGTTGGATTCTGACCTGACTACTGAATTTCAGAAACTTGGAACTAATATAATACAATTAGGATTAGATATTGGGTGGATCCCTAATGAGGAAGCTTAGTTGTTAATTTGCTCTATGAATTGTAAGCTTGCAAACAAAACCCTATGGTGTTTTTTCTTAATGCCCAGTGTTGTCTTTAAGACCACTAAGATTAATCTTGGTCCCTGGTGCGCCGCTCCTTGGGTCCCCTCATGCGAGCCTAGGCAAAAGCCAATGCCTGCGCTCTTTCTTGTTTTATTACTGTGTTTGTTGGCAATTGTATGGATATTGCTGGCGTTATATAAATAAATACTAATAATAATAGAGTTAATATTAATACCTATTTGTACTGCAAACATTGCACATGGCTGCCCTTAATACTTAGTTACCACTCTTAAATATTTATGATTTTTACCTCCAGGTGCCCGGCACCTCCATGGGTACTCTATCTGCCCCACTAACATCAGTTGAATACTGATAAACTCTCCATAAGTTTTTTTGATGTTCTGGTGACTAAAATCAATGGATGAGCGTTAATGTTACCATATAACGGAAGCAGACTGACCCTAATACTTTATCATGGTTAGATGGTTTCCATCCCAAGCAGTTACTGGGAAGGCTAATTATTGGGGCCAACAAGCAGAAATTCTTTTCCAGAGAATTTTAGAAAGTCGGAATTAAAAAAAATGTATTTGAGATAGCATGACTAGATAGCATCCTAAATCATATGTGGATATGTATGAAGTATCGCGTTCCTTGTGTGTTGTATTATACTAGCATTCACAGATACCTACAATTCATCATCATCATCATTTATTTATATAGCGCCAGCAAATTCCGTAGCGCTTTAAAATTGGGAACAAACATTAATAAGACAACACTTGGTAATACATACAGACAGAGAGGTAAGAGAACCCTGCTCGCAAGCTTACAATCTATAGGACAATGGGAGTTTGAAACACAAGGGCATGTGCTACATCATATTGCACAATGGACCAGCTAGAACGCAAAGGTAAAAGTATTGAGTGGGCTGTGTGTGTTGCAATGGTGGTCAGAGGGTTGTTGTCTTGTGTTAGCTGTGTAGAGGATGGTAATAGGGTAATATTGCACAATGAACCAGCTGGAACGCAAAGGTAAAAGTATTGAGTGGGCTGTGTGTGTTGCAATGTTGGTCAGAGGGATGTTGTCTTGTGTTAGCTGTGTAGAGGATGGTAATAGGGTAACCTAGGGAATTAAGATGGTGGTTGAGGAATATCATAAGCTTGTCTGAAGAGGTGGGTTAATGAACGCTTGAAGGTTTGAAGACTAGAGGAAAGTCTTACTGTGCGGGGGAGGGAATTCCACAAAGTGGGTGCAGCCCGAAAAAAGTCCTGTAACCGAGAATGGGAGGATGGGAGGATGTGATGAGAGTGGAAGAGAGACATAGATCTTGTGCAGAATGGAGGTGTCGAGTTGGGAGATATTTTGAGACAAGTGAAGAAATGTATGTCAGTGCAATTTTGTTGATGGCCTTATATGTTAGTAGAAGAATTTTATATTGGATTCGTTGAAATACAGCTAGCCAATGTAGAGACTGACAGAGTGACTCAGCAGAGGAAGAACGGTATGCAAGGAAAATCAATCTAGCCGCTGCATGCATAATAGATTGTAGGGGTTCAAGTCTGACTTTGGGATGACCAGTAAAGAGGGAATTGCAATAGTCTGTTATTCTGGCTGACCCATCCCTGTCTTCTGATTTCATGGAAAACCTCCATTTCTCTGTAGCTAAGGGAGCATGTTATCTCATATTTTTTTTTTCTGCTCTAAAATGTGAAATTCCGGCGAACTTTAGAATTTTATAACCGACTCGTCGATATTGTTTGAAAATCGAAACATGGACGGTTCTATTTCCGAGAATTTCAGGTCACTGGCTCACTGTGACATCATTGATGCTGCCATCGCTTTTTGCAATCCACATTTGTATACTTGAAAATACACTTACACTTTAAAATACAGGCCCTGTGTCCCATGATGCAATATACAGCTGTCACGTGAGGCTAAACACCCTTACGTATGGAGATCACCTTATATAAGCAATGTAGGTGTTACTTTTACTTACTCACAGAAATATCTGCCACACAGATGATCTGGAAAGTGTCACACTGCTCACAGGTTCTCTCTCCCTGTCACATCATATCTGCCTGCACACTGTGTATTACCATCACAGAAAAGGAATGTACAAAGCTGCACCTTTAAAACAGCAGCTATCCAAGCAAGCAGACTTTGGAAGAAGAAAGAAGACATCTTTTGTGAGTATTTGGGGTGTTTTTATTTTTAATAAATATATGTGGTTTTAATGAGGGTGGTTAGTGTATTTATTGTGGGTTTTTTATTTTTAATAAATATGTGTGGTGTTTACTAGGGTGCTGTTTTTTATTTAACATTTTTTTTTTTGGAACTACAGGTCCCAGCAAGCCAGGGATGTCAGGGCATGTTGGCACTTGTGGTTCTCCAGGTGCCAACATGCCCTGGCTGCTGTGGGTATGCTGGTGCTTGTAGTTATACAAGCAGCAGCATGGCCACACTGTTTTTGGCAACCTGGCTGGCTGGGACTTGTAGTTCCACAAAACAAAATGGCGTCCATTTATTTTTTTCATTCTTTTTCGCCGTATTACCTTACTACCCACAGCCCAGGGGTAGTAGGAAGAGCCCTATGCACAGCAGCTCTGTTTCGGCAGCGCTGTCCTATACAGCAGCCGCGGTGCTGACAAAGAAGCGTCCACAGCGGTGCTGTATAGGACAGTGCCGATATGGTGGGCACTGAGTTAGCGCAAGGGGGGGGGTTCTGGAGACTCAGAAACCCCCCCTGCGTGCGCCACTGATACCTGGGTTGTCCCATTAAGATCTTTATCTATCTCTCCCTTCTGACTGTGCACTTTAACTGTCTCAGTAACATTCCCCCCTCTCTTTCATTGTATTGTCTACAATTATCTAACGTACGTTTAGTGACACTCTAAGGGCTGATAAAGCCACTGCTGGTTCACCAAAGGCTTACCACCACCAGCGATAATTGTGCTTTTGCAGGCGATGACTTTACCCTTCCATGTAACTATAAGTATTGTACTGCTCCTTTTACTGCCATATTCTTCTCTTATCGCCAATATCTGATGACAATATCAGAAGAAAATTATTTTACAAATGTTTTATTATATGAATAATGCATTTTTTTTTTACTTTCTAAGCTTTTTGAAAATGTTTTAATGTTTTTTTTAAAAAAAAAATAGTTTCTTATCTATTTTAAAACATTTTTTTTTAAGAACAAATCTAGGCTTTCAGTTCCACCGCACATGAGCAAGTGAACAAGTAAAATGTAGCGTGATCCTCATTGGTCTTCTTGAGTATTGAGAAGGGGTGGAAGGAATCTCGCTTCCCTAAGTGATTATGTCCTGATAGACACAAGTAGCTGAACAGTTCTCATTGTAGGTTTGTATTTGTAGCTCAGAAAGTAATTTTTTTCCTCTGGGTGCTACAGGAGGTAGGTAAATAAAATAAAATTGTAGCCAATCAGATCATCAGAATGTTCAAGCAGCAGAGAGTATATCAAGAGATGAGTGTGTGGCTTGTAAGAGGCAGTGACCTGTCCACTTATGTTATTGTGCTAGTGAGGACAAGGCTGCATGTGACAGGGGCAGTGATATGATGGGAGGAGGGGAATGGAGGCAGCAGGAAGCCACAGACTGAGAGTTATATAGTGAATGGAGCAGGGTCCCCAGCAGCACAGAGTATAATAGGAAATGACTGATGTGTTAGTGAGGGCAGGGCTGCATGTGACAGGGGCAGTGACATGATGTGAGGAGGGGAATGGAGGCAGCAGAAAGTGACAGACTGAGAGTTATATAGTGAAAGGAGCAGGGTCCCCCAACAGCACAGAGTATATCAGGAGATGAGTGATGTGTTATTGAGGACAGAGCTACATGTGACATGGGCAGTGACATGATGTGAGGAGGAGAATGGAGGCAGCAGAAAGTGACAGACTGAGAGTTATATAGTGAAAGGAGCAGGGTCCCCCAGCACACTGTATTAATACCCAGTGATGTAACCTAAAGAGTGTTCTCCTTAATCTGAGTTGGGCCTGTTACCCTATTATGTGTTATTAGGAATAGACGGAGACTGTGACCACTTGATTGAAATAGAGAACTGATTCTTACAAATACATAAAACTGTCAACGACCTTCCCTCTTGCTGATGTCTTCATTGCCTGCTCTCATGGCTGTGCCCAATGCCATACGGTGCCCTTGATACCTGTGGCTGGAACCAGATGGTGTAATCTGTAGCTCTGTAGGTACCAGGGTTAATTTTATATAATAACTTCTAAACATTAAAACACAGTTTGGTTTAAAATAAATGCAATAAAAACAAGTGCTACTCATTTTCTCAATGTATTCTTGATAAAATCATATGATAAATGGCAATGAAATCATTTGTCATCTTCTGCATTTTTAACAAACTTTGCTATCAACTCTCCCCTCTTTTGCCTCCACTTATATGCACATTTCATCAAAGTTTTGCTTAAAAAAACGTGTATATATGTTAGATAAACTGATTTGCTTTAATGTTTGGAGGAACTGAGGAGCTCTGTTTCTATATATGTGTGTATATGTGTGAATGCCTGGCATTGTGTGTGTGTGTGTGTGTGTGTGTGTACCTTGAGCTGCGGGCACAAGGTGTGGAAGATCCTGGCACCATGCCCCGTCCTATCTTGTTGTAAGAAAATGACACTTGTTTCATCTGAGTCATTTTCCGCTTCTCAATAATGAATTTGGAAACTCAATCTTGCCTGTTCTTTTCACCCGTGTGCCTGTACACCTCTGGATATACGGAGTATATGTTCTATGCATTGATGAACTGGAAGAACAATTTGTCTGGCTTCCATTATAACTCCATAATGAAGTCTCAAGTACTGCAGACAGACCTCCCCCTATTTTAATTTATGTTTCATGGATATATCTTTATTTGGAGTGAATGGACATTTCTCATATCAGGGAGATCATATGAACAGCATAGAAAAGGAGTAGAAGGTAAAATGACACCAGCAGATCTATACATTCTGAATAAGGCATGAAGTACACTTTCCATTTCTTATGTTGCTCTCACTTTGTTTTTGTTTAGCATTACGGTTAGTAGCAATGCTAATTCATATTCATATACTGTATGTAACATTGCATATATATTCCTATACTGTAGCACTGCCTTATTAGCCTGTATATATCTTACAGTGTACTACAATGGTGGCAGCCGTTTTGTGCGCTGAACCAATGGTCACGAAAATGCAGCCTATCTTTTCACTAGGAACCAATGACACCACTGAGAATGCAGCCAATCTATTCACTAGGAGAAAGTGACATCACAGACAGTGCAGCCTATCAGTTCACTAAGAACCAGTGACATCACTGAGAATGCAGCCTATTGATTTACTAGAAACCAGTGACATCACTGAGAATGCAGCCTATCCATTCACTAGGAGCCAGTAAAATTACTGACAGTGCAACATATTATGTCATTAGGAACCAGTGATGTCACTGAGAGTTCAGCAAATCCATTCACTAGGAACTAGTGACATCACTGAGAATGCAGCCTATCCAGTAACTAGGAATCAGTGACATCACTGAGAATGCAGCCTATCCAGTAACTAGGAATCAGTGACATCACTGAAAATGCCGCCTTTCTATTCACTAGGAGAAAGTGACATCACTGACAGCGCAGCCTATCAGTTCACTAAGAACCAGTGACACCACTGAGAATGCAGCCTATTGATTTACTAGAAACCAGTGGCATCACTGAGAATGCAGCCTATCCATTCACTAGGAGCCAGTAAAATTACTGACAGTGCAACCTATTATGTCACTAGGAACCAGTGACGTCACTGAGAGTTCAGCCAATCCATTCACTAGGAACTAGTGACAACACTGAGAATGCAGCCTATCAATTTACTAGAAACCAGTGACAAACTGAGAATGCAGCCTATCCAGTAACTAGGAATCAGTGACATCACTGAGAATGCAGCCTATCCATTCAATAAGAACCAGTGACATCACTGAGAGTGCAGCCTATTCTGTCACTAGGAACCAGTGACATCACTGAGAATGCAGCCTATCCATTTACTAGAAACCAGTGACATCACTGAGAATGCAGCCTATCCATTCACTAGGAGTCAGTGACATCACTGAGATTGTAGCCTATCCAGTCCATAGGAACCAGTGATATCACTGAGAATGCAGCCTATCCATTCCCTAGGAACCAGTGACATCACTGAGAGTGCAGCCTCTCCGTTCACTAGGAGCCTGTGACATCACTGAGAATGCAGCCTATCAATTCACTAGGAACCAATGACATCACTGTGGCAAGAGGCACTTTTAATTTATTGGATTGTGTATGACCCTTGAAACTTTTACTAAATATGTAATCTTTAGCCATAGAAAAGCTTTACATCGGATCCCAGATAAAGGTAACAAATTACCGAGCCTGGGGATATAACGGCATGGCTAAAACTCACAGAAGGAAGGCTGAACAGTATTCCCCATTCACTTTAATGCTACGCTGACTAACCTCACTGTAGATTACTGTGGTTTCCTGTTCAGGAAAACTCCCATCTAACAATGCTCTAAAGAGGAGCCGAGGTGATATGACTGTATATTCCAATATATATATCAAGAATATATCAAAACCCCATCAAGGGATTTAATAGAGTACATGAAAGTACACTAGTGTATTTAATGTGATGCACAGAACATAATGATATTATCTGAAATTGGAGATAGAAAGATAACACCAGGCAGCCCTTCTGTACAGAAAGAGTGATAGATTTACAGAACAGTCTTCCAGTTGATGTGGGAATAAGTTATACCGTTAACAGATTGAGCCACATTCTCATCACCATTTATTTATATGGCACCACTGTGACAGGATGGATTCCCTATGCCACCCTGCCCGTGCTGCTGGGGACCCGCTGGGCTTGCCTTGCCACCATCCCCTTTCTTTATCCCAAATTGTGCCCCTCTAAATGCAGTAGTAGGGGCTTGCCACTGGCACAACTAGGTTCCTTTGCCGGCACTTAGAACCGCTTCCTTCTGGGTACCTCTCGCTGCTGGTGTACCCCCTTATTGGGCACTTGGGCTGGACACCTGACCTCTTCCTTCAGATCAGGATTGCTGTGGATGGTTCCCCCTGGCCTATCACACCGGCCAGAGCTCCAGGGGTTGGTACTAGACGCTGGGTCCCATCCTCAGATCAGCAGGATAACGGATTAGATTGGTCTAATCTGTAGGTCACAGGAATTACAGCAGGTAAATAGATGTCAAAGCAGGATCTTGAAGCAGTGATGTTTTATTAGCTCAAGTAGTCCTTACAAAGGAAGTTACACACACCAGTTTATGGTACTAGCGATCTTTCCAGAAGTTACAAATGGTTTGATACTACATTTTACATGGGCAACAGGACTCTTTATATACAGTTTTACACACATATCGTGGCAGGTAATCCAGCCTTGTGTCCCTTTAACCAATCCAGGCTACTTCCTGCATCCTGCACATAAATCCCGTGGTAATCATCATAATGACACTGATGACACTGATGCTACCGACGACGACAACTCCGACAAAAAAAAAATCCGATTTGAAAAATGACTATAATAACCAAATGCCAGGGTTCGGTATATAACTGAAGCAGGTCGGTGATGTAGATTGTCATTTTTATGCTAAGTCTACATTTGGTTTTTATAGTCATTTTTCCAATCAGAATTTTTGGGTCGGTGTTCTCGTCGTTGGTGACATCACACTGGTAATTTCTTACCCAACCCCATAAATCAGCTATTAGATATTACATTAGATCTCAGGCTGTAAATTGTTCTTTAAACTTGGATTTAAATGCAATGTAAAGTTTACAAAATTTACACCAATCTGTGATTTCCTATCTCTCTCAGACAGGGGATGACAGTCTAATAACTCCCTGCTGTGTGCTCAAGCTAAACAAGTGTTGGTCCTTCACAGATGAAAAAGGTCCAATTTGCATGAGATTACTCTGTCTTCAGAAGTTAGAAAACAGATTTCCTCCAACAAATGGCTGCTGTGTCAGAAATCAATACACACAGTGTCAAAAAATCAGTACATTTGCAATGATATAGAGCAGCGTCTGCGCCACTAATTGAAATAAATTTCGACAATAAGTTATTTTTATGTGATCCAACCACAGCGCTTTACAGAGAATGTTTTTCATTCACTTTCAGTCCCCATTGGAACTTACTTAGTATTTTTTGAATTCCTCTGGTTTTAGAACAGAGATTGGCCGATTCTGTCTCTTCGGTTCTTGCAGAACTACAGATCCCAGCAGGCCTTGCCAATCAAAGCCCGGGGGAGTGACATTTGTCTATCTCTGTTCTGGAACATTTCATTAAGCACACATTGTGCACTCGACAGAATTACCAAAATGAAATTCATTATTCAACTTGTCTGTCTAAAGTGCCTGAAGTGCTGTCATCATATATCACGGCCAGAAAATCAATTTCATTTTTCAGCCGACACACAAAGCAAAGTATATGAAGTGGACATTTTTGAAATAATGAGATGTTCTGGTATTTGTGAGTAAGGACTGAGAAACGCTCTCTGAGAGCCAGGTAAAAAAAACAAACAGATTATTGTATACGGGAAACTGAAGTAGCTAATATCATAATTTGGTGAAACTATGTATGACTCATAAAACTGAGTGCTTTTAAGTATATTAATCACAATGCTCACAATTTTTATTATTCCCTTCCTACTTGACTGCTGTACATATATTACTGCAGGGTGGGGTTTTAAACTCTGGTGCGTACTGCCGCAACCCCCTGATAATCTCGCTGTCGATGATTGGTGATCGGAACCATTTCGATTTCTTCTCAGGACCATCATCATGTGTTAAATGCTACAGTTAAATGCTGCACTTCTATATTTGTAAATGGATAAGTATATTTATTATTTTATTATTATGCAACACTGGATGGAGAATGATTCACATAAGTCCATGTCCCACTAAAGCTTACAGTCTAAATTCCTTATTAACTTACCAGTAGGTTTTCAGACAGGGTGAGGAAATGGGAGCACCCAAAGGAAGCCCACGGGAATTCGGGGGGAAACACACAAACTCGACACAGATGTTACCCTGGTTGGAACTAAGCGTATGTCCCCAGTGCTGTGAGCAGGGGCGGACTGGCCCGCTGGGTCAGACGGCTATTAGGGCCGGGGGGTAGGCCGGCCGGCCGCCCCCCCGGATGCAAAAAATATAGTTTTCCCCCATCAGATGCGGCCGTGTCAGTGCACAGGCGGCCGCATCACATGAAAGGGGATGCGGCCGCATCATCAATGACGCGGCCGCATCCCCTGTCATATGATGCGGCCGCCTGTGTGCCCCCTGGCCATCCCTCTCCCAGCCCGCGCCTGGCTGTGAGGCAGCATTGCTAAGCTCTGAGCTCCCATTCTCTATGTCTCTGAATTACAGGAATGTCAGAGACTACAAGTCAGAAAGCCCTTCTGTGAATCGTTCCCGATTTGCACAAAATATGTCACATGATTAACACCCATCGAAGAATTGGGCCAATCATAGTGAATGGAGTGCCAATCAGAAAACACTAATACATGTCACAGGTCTATGGCCTTATAAAAGGCATTTACAGCCTCTTGGAAAATCACTCTTCCTGGATTGTATTAGCAGAAAATGTCTGTGAATCCCAGACGACTGTGCACACTGCATTAGCTACATATCTGTGCAACCAGTACTGCAGTATTGCTGATTATTATTTTCACACATTTCACATCCTAACTGCAAAATGGTGACCAAATCCAAACACTATTTTATTCAGAAGTTTGTCATAAGCACCATTAGCTACACAGGCATACAAACACCCAGGCATTGTGATTTCATCTGGGAGGGAGCCAATGTTTGCTGATTGCCAAGAAACAGTTACACAAACTTAATAATAAAAATTCAGCAAACTGTCACCAAGACTTCCTCTCAGGAAACGATAAAGGACCTCAGTTAGAGTCGGATGCAAAGTCCATTTAGGCGCATCGACCAAAAAACCACTATCACATATGTGCAGCAAGCACCATATCCTCTGGTGCTCCTTCTACCCCACAACAGGGGAAGAAGTTCGCTCCCTTATCCTTTCATCTCCTCCCTCCACCTGTCCTTTCGATCCCATCCCCTCCCACCTCCTCCGCTCTCTTTCACCCACTGTCTGCTCTTACCTTGCTCACCTCTTTAACTTATCACTCTCCTCTGGTGTAGTCCCCTCCTCTTTCAAACACGCTCTTACCTCTCCCATACTTTAAAAACCCAATCTTGACCCCACTTCTCTCGCTAATTATCGCCCCATCACACTGCTCCCCTATGCCTCCAAATTACTTGAGCGGATCGTCTGCTGCCGTCTCGCCAGACACCTCACAGAATTTTCCCTCCTTGACCCCCTCAATCCGGCTACCGACCTCTTTACTCCACCGAAACTGCCCTGGCCAAGGTTACTAATGACCTCCTATCGGCCAAATCCAAGGGTCACTTATCCACACTTATCCTCCTTGACCTCTCCGCAGCCTTTGACACTGTGGACCACCCCCTCCTGCTGCAAACTCTTCTCTCTTTCGGCCTCTCCGGATCTGTCCACGCCTGGTTCACCTCATACCTCGCTAACCGCTCCTTCTCTGTATCCATGTCCTGCTCCTCCTCCTCCCCCTACCCTCTCCCTGTAGGAGTCCCACAGGGCTCTGTCCTCGGCCCTCTACTCTTCGCTCTATACTTCCTCCCTTGGTGCTCTCATCTCCTCCTTCGGTCTTCAGTATCACCTTTATGCTGACGACATTCAACTCTACATCTCCTCCCCTGATCTTTCTTCCACCCTCCTCTCTCGTATATCTGACTGCCTCTCTGCCATCTCCTCCTGGATGTCTGCGCGCTTTCTCAAAATCAATATCTCTAAGACGGAACTCATTGTCTTTCCTCATTGTCAGACTCCCAACTCACCATGACCTCTCTATTGTTGTCAACAACACCACCATCTCCTCTGTCACCCAACTCCGCTGCCTGGGTGTCACCCTTGACTCCTCTCTCTCTTTTGCCCCCCATATTCACTCCCTTGCCCAAACTTGTCGCTTCCAACTACGCAACATCGCCCGCATCCATCCCTTTCTCTCTCAGGATGCTACCAAGACTATCATCCATGCACTCATTATCTCCCGCCTGGACTACTGCAACCTCCTCCTCACCGGCCTCCCACACTCCCATCTCTCCCCTCTCCGTTCTGTACTCAATGCGGCCGCAATACTCATCTTCCTCTCACGCTGCTCCTCCTCTGCCTCCCCTCTCTGTCTCGCCTTACACTGGCTTCCCTTCCCTTACAGAATCTTTTTCAAACTCCTCACCACCACTTACAAGGCTCTCTCCAACTCTACTGCCCCCTACATCTCTAACCTTCTTTCCATTCACACTCCCGCCCGCTCCCTGCGCTCAGCCAATGACCGACGCCTCTCCTCCACTCTTATTACCTCTTCCCACTCCAGAATCTAGGACTTTTCCTGTGCTGCCCCCCTTCACTGGAATGACCTCCCTCGTTCCATCCGCCTCTCTCCTACTCTGTGCTCCTTCAAATGTGCGCTAAAAACCCACCTCTTCCTCAAAGCCTACCAATCATCCACATAACCCCTTTCTCTATACTCCACTCGCTCTCCCCTTGCCTTATCTGGCTCCCCCGTGCCTTATCTGGCTCCCCCTGTGCCAGTCTGTTTTCCCTCCCTTAGGATGTAAGCTCACATGAGCAGGGCCCTCTACCCTTCTGTCTCCTTACCGTTCTTCTGCTCCTTGTTTACTTCATCAGCCAGCCTGGAGTTTCTGAAGCATTGGTATTTCTGTTTATTGGTTTGTACTGTTTTACCCTGTTTAGTCTACTGTTTGTACTGTGTACGGCGCTGCAGAAACCTTGTGGAACCTAACAAATAAAGGATAATAATAATAATAATAATATCCGCCTGCATCTTGGACGCAATTAACACTTGCGTCAGCTTCTGGCTTACTATGAGAGAAAGGGCATAACGCGGAATTGTGAAGGTGTGACCCCGTATGTAAATCCTAGATGCAGTGAGGCGCAGACGCAACACACCTCAAAAAAGGGCTAAAACTGTGCGGCAGGAATTAGGTGGCGCAAGTAGATAGCTAGTTGCAGGAACTGCTCGCAGCTCGGTAGGGTATTACGAGTGGGATGCAACTAGGGTTGCATGCTACTCGTTAAACACTACCAAGCTGCGGCACACTCTCACTCCTACACGTCTTAGATGCACATTGCGTCCGACTCTAAATGAGGTCCAAAATCTATTAGCAATCCAAGATCTATTTTGATGGGAATAATGCAAAAGAAACTCCTACTTTCAAAATTATGGACAGAAAGTGGTGGAAGCACTTTTATTGCCTTATGGCAAACCCATATGATTGGGATCCACTGGACTATTGACAGGCGAAGCTTCACCAATGGAAAGATTGATCAAAAATCAGCAGAGAAACACTTTTCTGCCCATGTTCCCGTCCGTTATCTGAACATATGTTCAGTGCTGGCGGTTGAATTCTAGCAAAATACGACATTGGTTATCCCCCAAATAATGTGTAAATGAGTTAATAAACATAAATCAATACTGGATAGCCACTTAATTCCTGCCCGCTCTCCCTGCAACCAAGTTTTCACAAGAGCCATAAATAAAAAATTGACTGCATCATAATAGGTAGTAGTCGAAGTGTAAAATTATTTATGCGACTCATAAGATATTATACTTAACTAAAATTGTATTTGTTGGGATTTTTCAACAGAACGCTCTTGAGAAGTGTTGACAGGAACACTTGGGAGGTCATTTCTGATACACTATACTGCAGAGGCGCACAGCAAAGTCTTTTTCTGGGGACGTCATACAAGGTGGTACTGAGGTTATCCCTATATAATTATTTATCTGGATGTTCTGCTGAGTCATTACTTATTTTCAAAAGCCAAACTATTCTGCCTGATTAGGGACATTGGGAAATTTACATCAATGTGATGTAATCTGAGCAGCCAGATCTGATATTTGTCTAGTAGACTCTAGAAAGCAAAAGCAAATATTTGACTTGTTTCTATAGTTTGCAGCACATTTATAGAGTTGGTTTACTAAACTCAACTTCTTATTTCCCATGTCTGAGAGAGTCAGAACTATTTAGCTTTTTGTTTTGCTGACAAACACATTGGGCCTGATTCACTGAGGAATGTAAAGCAAAAAAATGAGTAACTTTGAGCCTTGGCAAAACCATGTTGCATTGGAGGGGGATGTAGATTTAAAATGTGAGGACAGATTTATAGTTGGGGTAGGGCATGTCCTAGATCAACTTTTAATGTCAGTGTAAAAATAAAGCTATCAAGTGTTTGCGTCCTTCATGAAAAAACAGACAATATTTATCTTATGTGCAAAATAATAAACTCATTTGCACCCCTTGCATTGCAACATGGTTTTGCCAAGGTTCAAAGTTACTCTTTTTTTTTTTTTTTTGCTTTACTTTCCTTAATGAATCAGTTCCCCTAATCCTGAAGTTTTTAGGATTTTGTAGATGGGACTCAAACTGTGAATCATTTGTTTTCAAACAGTAATATTTCTCCTTTCAATATCATTAATGATGCTTACAAGATAAATAATTTGGGGTAAACTTACCTGTGCAAGGAAAGTAGGAACTTGGAAAAAATATTATACTAATGTGGCTAAAGCCCGCTACTGCAGAAGCACACGCGAACAACTTCTTCCTTTTTATGGTTCTTTATTGTCAGGATGGTAAATGTTTTGACACCGTATACTTGCACAGCAATCATGGAGACCCTAAACACTAGCTATACACAGTCCAGCTCTCTCTCAGGACCAGCCAGCTCACCCAGCGTTGGTCTCCATGCACAAATGATATAAACAAGCTTTTATACCTGATACTCCTCCCCCCAGCCTTAGCTTGATGGACAGGTGACACACCCACCTTCTCTTTAAAAGGAAACGCCCATCACTGGCTCTGTAATTCAAACAGACACACCCTGTCTGTTTGCTGAGAGGAAGGATTTCAAGTCATGTAAGTTAAACCAAATTTAAACTATTGCTTTACATAGGTCTTTACATTCAATCTAGGTGCATTACTGCACAAATGTTTTACTCTACTTCCCTGCTTTCTCTGCATATTGCCAGCTAAATGCCTCCTTTTGTTACACTAATTAAATGCATAACTATATTATTAGTTTGTACTGTAGAGCACATATGTTTTGTTTTGGCTTTACCGGCCAACTATGCAGCTTTAACTGATGTAAATAAATGCAAACTGGGAGACTAGTTTGGAATCCGGTCCCATAGGAATTATGTCTACATGTTTGTTTGAAGAATGTCAAATTAACAAATCCAAACTGGTACTGTTTGTGAGAGACACTTTGTGAGAAGGTTAAGTTACGACTTATTTGAGCACCCATTTCAGCACCACGGACAGGGATTTCAAAAATTCATACACTTTGCTGCCATTATAAAGTAGTTTTCTGCAGGGATCATCATCTATTTATTTATATAGCTCCACTAATTCTACAGCGCTGTGCAGAGAACTCATTCACATCAGTCCCTGCCCCATTGGAGATTACAGTCTAAATTCCCTAACACACAGACAGAAAGAGAGAGACTAGGGTCAATTTTGATAGCAGCCAATGAACCTACCAGTATGTTTTTGGAGTGTGGGTGAAAACCGGAGCACCCGGAGGAAACCCACGCAAACTCGGGGAGAACATACAAACTCCACACAGATAAGGCCATGTTTGGGAATCGAACTCGATGCTCTTCTAGCTTCCGCCTAGGCAGGAAGATATCGTCTATCTATTGACACTAATAGGAGGAGTGAAAGAGCATTGCTCAACGATGGCAGACACTAGGTGGCGCACTGGACCTCGGGTAAGTAACATTCTGGATTCGTGTTAATTCCATGGAAAGGATTTCACATTTAATGTACTGACAGAAGGTAAAAATTAAACCAAATGTGATACTTTGAAAATATTTGAGCACAAAGAGGACACAGTGCACTATACCATAATTTGAGATTGGCCCCTATCCATTGCTCTCAATCCGCTATGGTAGGCAACGCATTCCATGGTGGGTCAAATCACTGAAGCTTGCCCTGATCTTGTCACCTACAGGCCAACAGGCGGTCTTCAGATAAGCTGACAACACCACAGGAAAACAAACATGGTGACATAGCGAACCTGATTCATCTTCGGACATGGCCTGAACGCAACTTGCACTTAAAAACATGCTAGCAGCTTACGCACTCGTACTCCCGTATTCAAATCCAAGCGCAACTCAAGATTTTGAATCTTTTTTTTGAATGCTGTATGTGGACAGACATAACACATGTGCAATATAAAGTCGGAACGCATGCAAAACAATTTTTTTTTATGTATATAAAACAAATGAACAACTCCCAATTCTCTAATCATGAAAAAAATATTTGTAAAAAAAAAAAAATGTTTCCATTTTTTTCTAAGTAAATACATAAATCAGGATGTTCTGTACATATAGTGCATTTTTATAGTCTATCTTACTTGCATACACATCTTCTGTGCTACCTAGGGTCACGCATATATCTAGTTGCCGTGACAGTCATCACTATCAGTCGGCACTTGCACCTACCCTGTAGCAAATGATACGGCTAAGAAACACATACTTAAGTGAAACCTAGAACTTGGATCAGCCACATCTGCTTTAGCACTTCCTCAGCACTCCCTTACATGTGTCAGACCCTTCTCACCCCCAGTCCACCAGTCAAGTCATAGGCAGTTATAAGTGTCATTTGCGTTCAGACTAGAGATGCTGAGGCTCGGTTTCCCGAGAACCGAATATATCCGAACTTAGCAGATCCGAGAACCGAGCCCCTTTGCGCTTTTTCAGATTTGAAAAGGAGGCAAAACGTCATCGTGAAGCGTTGGATCTCGCAATTTTTGGATTCCTTTTTAAGATCCAACATAACGGTGGGTGCGTGGGAGGACGGACCCCCATTTTTCTTTTCTGCCACTGCTGTGTGCCAATGTGTCCTAGATGTTCTAGGAACTGCCGTGTGTTTGTGTCATTGCTCTGTCGCTTACCATCCAGCCAGGTCGCTACAGTATTTGTCCGAAAGTGTATGAAAATAATATTGTGATCAGTGATGTGGTCAAAATTGACTGCGAATGACTTGAAATTAGTGTTATTGAGGTTAATAATAATGTAGGAACAAAAAAGAGCAAAATTATGTGATTTTAGCATATTTTAGGATTTTTTCTAAAAATCCAAAAACAAAAACAAAACACACGAGGGCGGTTTTGACGCCAAAACACGAAGCTAATCCAGATTTAAAACCAAAACCAAAACCACTTCATGGGGGTCAGTGAGCATCTCTGGTTCAGACACGAATCGAATGCAATTGCGTTCATTGGTGCACGTCCTGTTCTGGAGCATGCGTGGAGCTATCTCACGCAAGATGGACCACGCAAATGGACTTACATCCAAAGATGAATCAGACCCTTCATGTGTAACTGACCGACATCCCCTTCCTGTCTGTTGAGCACATGGTGGAGCTCTGCTAATTTCATGAAGAGGCTACCCGACATGGAAACAGTACCTGGGAAAACCATATGGATATAACCATAACCTTTCACGCTTCAACTTTTCCAAGAAAAGTCTCAAAGAATATTTGGGATGGTTGAAATCCATACTGCAGGAAGAAAATAGGATGCAAAGTTTTATCAATGTGTGGAAAGCTTCGTCAATCCCTTATCACCTGATACATGTCAAAAATGTATTAAATGTTTCTACATCCTTGGACTTACAAAGATCAATATTTAATGATCACCCAATCTATTCCCGACAGCTGCTCTGTGACAAGACAAATATTACCAACTATCCCTGAACTCAGAACTGGAAGGATTACTCCCAGTTCAGTGCCTCACAGACATATTTATCAAGAATTTATTTTCAATGTCAAAAGACCCAAAAAAAGAAAGAAATAGATGGATGACTAACAGCGGCTGGTTTACTTGATTTCATTTTATTTCTGTGTTTCTTTCTTTTATTTGATTCTATTTTATTTCATTTCATTATATTTCACTTCATGTTATGTTATTGGTATATATTTATCCTTGGTTTGTGCTCTTCTATATGAGTGTGTCTATTGCACCCTTTCCTGACCCCACATATTTTAAAGCACATACAGGTATGTGAAGAAGGCTATTAACTGGATACGATAAGAGAATGATACCCAGCCACTCCTGTAAACAATGCTGATAAACTTTATTGTATTTGTGGTGAGACATAAAAAATAGAATAAAGTTGTCTATTTGAAAAACAGAAACTCTTGAAGGGCTGCGCCTGCCCCCGTGATATCTCTGCATTTGAAAAACAGAAACTCCTGAAGTCCCGCCCCCGCAGAACCTCTGCCACAGGCATTATTAATAAAGTTGCCAAATGAGCACTTGTCATGGGGCTACAACAGAACAGGTTTGAAAATGGGGCCCGATAGGATAAAACCCTAAGAAAGCTTCGCTCTCAGCCCCCTAATGTTTGAAAAAGAATATCAACCCAATGTTTAAAAGAGAAGACTCTCCCTTTTCAAATGCAATCGCTCATGTGTAGTGGAATGGAGTAGAAAATGGAATATCTTTGCTTTGTTTTGCCCTGGAGAAAATATTAATACAGTGAGTGAAACATTCTTGGGGTACAGGTGCAAGTTACTCCTCATGTCTTTATGGGGCCCTGCATTTCAGCCTTCTGGAAAAATAAGAATATTGAAATGTTCCCTAACAGTGATGAGAACACTTAGAACATTTCAAACATTATCTATGACATCACTGCTCATCATTATTTATGTAATTTGATGACAGATGAAACATATTAGGGTAATTAAAGTTTCCTTTTCCAAAGAAATCTAGTAACAACATTTCCTATCTAACCGTTCAATGATAATTGTAGAAAGATTGTTTTCTCTTGATAACGAACACTCTAATTCCCAAGTAAGAATACTGTGGGGTTGTGTTGCATTTTGAGATGTACTCATCTTTTCCTAGTATTGACAATTCTCCAAGCTTCGGTTTTGTAATTGGAAATCCCTAGACAAAGACATAGATCATGTGCAGAGTTTCAATAGAACAAAGTAAATGGCACTTACATTGGCCAATTAGTTAATGAGCAAAAAGACACAGTCCTAAAAAGGATAGTCATGAACCAGGTTAACCACTGCCTGTGTTCCTGCTACGCGTTTCGGAGATTTACCCTTCAACAGGCAATCTGAAAAACCTTGTTCAGTATGCTAATTAGGCTCTCATTTAATTAATGGCCTTTGCAAAGTGACAATGAATTAAAATAAATGGAAAACAGATATATCTTCACATAAAAAGGTAATCCAAATGTAAAACAATTATATCCTGTATCAAACTATAACATCACATAAAAATAGAAGTAGTATATATAATAACCATACATTGTAAAAGGCTTAAAGTATAAAAATTAAACCATATAATTTTTTCCCTTAAAAGAAACGGCAATTATTAATTTTTTCATAACAGCCTAGAACAAATTTGAAAAAAGAACACTGTTCATTGGTAGGTTGTCAGTGCGCTGATTGGACGGCTAAACTGCATCAAAACCTTACTCTGTACATAGTGTATATTCAATCTTATCCATGCTGGTAAAGGGGTTATCCTCTTTTTAACAACTCCACTTAATAAACCCACCGAGTAACAAATATGGGGATCAACTTCTCAAAATCCCTGGTGCCTAAAGCTGGATAATGCCGCAATCCTCCTCACAGCTCTATGGAATAGAAAAACCCTTTAATATTGGAGAAGATTTGCATGCAAATATTTTGAGGATTGGGGAATTCACCTATCACATTTTTCATTTTTATATATTTAACTCGTTACTCTTAGAACATCTCCTAGGTCTTTATCCCTTCATGCATCAACTTTTATCCCTTTGTCTCTATATGAACCTTTATAGCGTTATTCCCAAAGCAATCTGTAACCCCATGATGACCTTTTACCATAGATCGATCTTAACCCTTAGTGCTTTCTCCATAGATCAACTTTCCCTCTACATCAACCTTTAGGGGTATATTTACTAAACTGCGGGTTTGAAAAAGTGGAGATGTTGCCTACAGCAACCAATCAGATTCTAGCTGTCATTTTGCAGAATGTACTAAATAAATGACAGCTAGAATCTGATTGGTTGCTATAGGCAACATCTTCACTTTTTCAAACCCACAGTTTAGTAAATCTAGCCCTTAGACTTTTATCAATATTGAGTTTTAAGTCCTACTTCAACCTTCAAACCTATATCAGCCTTTAATTGATGTCAACCTATAGACCATTATCCCTACATAATTCCTTTGCCCATTATAATAATATTAATTTCTAAAAAAGTTCTGCCACATAGTAAGCATTACATACACTGTATTGTATCAATGGTATGATTATAATGTTCACACAAACATGAGACTATAGGAGTGAAAGCCCAGCTCAGAGAGCTTAGTAAAAGAATAGGAGAACATGTAAGTTGAGAGAGTGTGTATTGTAGGTCAGATTGTGGTGTGAGATGCTCTCTAGTGAGTGCGGCAAGTAATAAAGGGTCAGGATATACGCTGACATAATTAGCTTCTTGGGTTCCAGAGAACATATGTTGCACAAGTGCCACCCTGGAGGCGTAAGGTCATGTTACTGTATAGAGTGGAGGTTAAGTTGGGAGAGTACCTGGTGATTAGTGAGGGAAAGCAAGGAGGAGTGAGGCTGCTGAAGGCTTTGTCATTTAAGACAAATATTCTGAATTGTACCGTGTATGACGGGGAGCTAGGGAAGGTTCTAACAGAGAAGATTAACAGTGGCGTCAGAGACAATGTAGAGCCGTATAGAGAGGAAAACTTGTTTTAGATTGTGAGACTGCATAGATAAAAAGCTAGGTACACACTACATGGTTTTCATCCAATCGTCGGCCCAACCAGCCGACATACGACTGCTCATTCAAAAGTCGAGTCAGTGTGTGCAGTGACACAATGGTCGAAAGTCTGGCCAAATGGACGATTTTCGCCTCATTTGGTTGGTCATACCATTAAATATTTTCGTTCCAATCTCGTTTCCGTTGTGTAGTGTGTATAAACTTCCGACCGATCCACGACAATCCTCCAATACTTGCAATCATTGCTCACGACAACATGGCTGTAAAAAGTCGCTAAAAGGATGTCCGCTCTTCCCTTTATCATCTTAAACAAGGCTAGTGTGTATGCAGTCCATGGACCGAGCGATCGGACCATCGATCGTTCGGCATAAAAAGTTGGTGGAAAATTCTGTAGTGTGTACCCAGCTTTAGAAAGGAGTAGGTTATTTTCCCAGGGGAGGGTACTCCAATCCCTCTCCCATGTCTCGTTCACTGCGGACAACACTACTCTCTCCTCTGTTCCTCATGTCCACTTCCTGAGTGTCACCCATCACTCCACCTAATCCTTCACTCCTCACAACCAGCATCTCTTACAAACCTGTCAGCAAGTTTAGACCAAATCCTTTATCCACACTCTCATTATCTACAGCCTCCACTACTGCAACTTCCTCTGATTTTCCTCTCCCTTCTCTACATTTCTCCCTCCTCACTCTTCCACCCTCTGCATGGACTCCCTGCTCCCTACAGAATCCAATAAAACTCCTTAACCTCAGTTACCAAGCCCTCTGCCACCTATCATCTCACTTTGTGCTCTATCCCGTACTCTCCGTACTGCTATGAAAGTCGCCTCCTCTCCACACTGATAACCACATCCCAATCCTGGTTCCAAGACTTCTCTTGTGCTGCCCCTCATCCATACGATACACTTCAATGCCCAATCAAACTCAATGGAACCCAATCAAACTCTCCACTAGCCTTAAAAGTTTGAAATGCTCCTTAAAAACCCACCTGTTCATCATATCCTATCAGTCTCCCACCTAAGTCCTCTCAGGCGCACCTCTACTCTTTAGACTGTTAGCTCTCACAAGCAGGTCCCTCTCTCTTCCTGCCTTCTTGTGTGCTCCAACCTCATCCAACTGTATGTCCTCCTATCTTGCCTCTTGCATGTTCTGTAGGACAGTTCTTTGTTATGTACTTTACCTTATGCCATAAGTACAGTAACATACAGCATGTCATGCTAACCTTGAATTAATGCTTTTTCAATGTGCTGTATTTTTGCTTTCACTTGTTTTCTTTTTTGTCTGTTGGCCCTCTACATCCTTGCTATATTTCCGCACTATATAGAGCGGCAGAATTTTGTGGTGCCATATAAATAAGTCAATAATAATAATAATAATGATAGTAATCATAATAATTCCTAGACTATTATTATTTATAACTAAACTGTCCCCGAACCACCCTTCTACACCATACATATCTTTATACGTTTAGCCTTGCTTCAATCTTCATCACTATAGTGGCCTTTAACTTGTTACTCCTGTATTAACTCCTCTCTCTGTCTTCCCTTTGAGAAAGTTCCACCCTTAGTGAAGAGGTGTCTGTCAGAGTTTACTCCTGTTCCAGATCATACTTATTCTAAGATAAGTGGGGGAAGCCCTGACAGCTACTGAAAGAGACCTTTATCTAATGGAAAGGAGGGAGCGGTATATCGGCTGGGTGGCCAGAGGGGATTTGGCCACCTAATCACTGTGTCATAGGGATTGACCTTCCAAGCATTCCACAGCCTGTCATGCTGTGTAGTATGGTGATTATGACTGGTCCAGTAGGTTGGTAGGATCTACAATTCGTGCTACACCTCAGAAGTTTTTTACATTGGATGAATGACTTATCACGATAGCTCCCTGAGGCATCCATTGTATAGATAGTGAAGAGACACAGTTTAGTTGAGTTTTATTAACAACATTAAGACAGGTCTTGTACATCTCTACATAAAATGAGGTATTGTATCTGACAGAGTACATACAATGCTTCCTTATGTGTATTCTATAAACCCGGTCTTGTAATAATACCAATCTGGGCTAAATTACACTTTATTCAACATTGTATGAAAACTGTTACAACTTAGGAGAAACTGCTGAATGATACCAAGATCTATTTTTGCAATCAAGGTAACGGGCTACTGTGTCCCTCCTCTTCTTTCCTGTGGCCCTTCTGTTAAATTAATGCATGAATATGCCACATATAAGATTTATTGAGTTATATTGAATCCTTATTCTCTATATTTTAGTTTCCCTAATTGGATCTTAAGTTGGGTATCATATTTACATCTGCAGAACATCACAACACTTTTTTTTTCTTCCCCTCTCCCTCCCGCAGAGCATTGATTCTTCTTTCCTGCACAGGGGGGTCAGATAATTTGCAGAGTGTCCGAGGGAGAGAGTCCACAGGAGACCTTGTACTCGTCGAAAAGCTGCTGCAGTCCCTCTATATAGAGTGTGTGATATTGCGACACTTCTTCCTCTGAGGGGACCGGACAGTAGGGGACACGGATCGGCTTTCCCACTGCAGTGAATGGTAACAGAAGGGTTAATTGGTGGGGTCATAGAAATATAGGGGTTAATTAGGTGGGATGGAAGGAGCACAGAGTCAACATGAGGTGGGTATATAGATTGTCTAATTAATATGCATGATG
Organism: Mixophyes fleayi; assembly: GCF_038048845.1. Taxonomy (NCBI): domain Eukaryota; kingdom Metazoa; phylum Chordata; class Amphibia; order Anura; family Limnodynastidae; genus Mixophyes; species Mixophyes fleayi. The sequence goes on along the minus strand of NC_134405.1, from coordinate 28,108,661 downwards.
GTCATAGTATGCATATTAATTACACAGTAAATATTTAAAACCAGATGGATTGCAATCAATAGAAGTTTAATTAACATTGGTATGAAAAGGTACTGTAAGGGGTTAGTGCAGAATTAGTATCAATTGCATTAATGATGGTGATTGCAGTTTCACCCCCTGTATACTTCTCTGCACAGCCTCTAGCCCACGTTCTCCTCTGATCGAACCCACCCCCTTTATTGTCATTACTATGTATGTATTCTGTCTCCTCTCATTTTCTGTCCTTTCCTAGTATCCCTTCTCCCTGGTCTATGTCTATTCCATCTGTTCTTCTTACACCCCCCCCCCTTCTGTCACTCCCCCTCCCCATCTATCTACCCCCCTCCCCCTCTTCCTCCCAGCATCTCTGCCTGTTCTTCCTCTGTATCTTTCCATCCCGCTCTATTTCCATCTTTGTGTTCTGCTCCTTTCTTCCTTTTCTACTCTCCTTCCTCCAACCATCCCCCCATCCTTAAACGCACTCACTCCCCCCTTCTTTTCTTTCCATCACCCTCAATTTGTATCGGTTCCTCTCACCCTCTCTATCACATTGTCCTCTAAATATATATATCTCTCTTTTCTGGGTCCCTTGCTATCTGTGTAACCAGATGACACAGAATCTGCATCTAATGTTACCATAACCTAGAATTACACTCACTAAGCATCTCACCCAGACACAGCGCAGATCGTCTCACCCAGGTATTCCGCAGAGCATCTCACACCCAGACACAGCGCAGATCGTCTCACCCAGGTATACTGCAGAGCATCTCACCCAGACACAGCGCAGATCGTCTCACCCAGGTATACTGCAGAGCATCTCACCCAGACACAGCGCAGATCGTCTCACCCAGGTATTCCGCAGAGCATCTCACCCAGACACAGCGCAGATCGTCTCACCCAGGTATACTGCAGAGCATCTCACCCAGACACAGCGCAGATCGTCTCACCCAGGTATACTGCAGAGCATCTCACCCCCAGACACAGCGCAGATCTTCTCACCCAGGCATACTGCAGAGCATCTCACCCAGACACAGCGCAGATCGTCTCACCCAGGTATTCCGCAGAGCATCTCACACCCAGACACAGCGCAGATCGTCTCACCCAGGTATACTGCAGAGCATCTCACCCCCAGACACAGCGCAGATCTTCTCACCCAGGTATACTGCAGAGCATCTTACCCAGACACAGCGCAGATCTTCTCACCCATGTATACTGCAGAGCATCTTACCCCCAGACACAGCGCAGATCGTCTCACCCAGGTATACTGCAGAGCATCTCACCCCCAGACACAGCGCAGATCGTCTCACCCAGGTATTCCGCAGAGCATCTCACCCAGACACAGCACAGATCGTGTCACCCAGGTATTCTGCAGAGCATCTCACCCAGACACAGCATAGCTAGTCTCACCCAAGAATTCTGCAGAGCATCTAACCCAGTTATTTTGCACAGCATATCACCCAGACACAGCGTAGCTAGCCTCACCCAGGTATTTTGCAGATCATCTCACCCAGGAATTCTGCAGATCGTCTCACCAGGCACAGAGTAGATCTTCTCACCCAGGCACAGCATAGATGGTCTGACCCAGATATTCTGCAGAGCATCTCACCCAGACATAGCACAGATCGTGTCACCCAGGTATTCTGCAGATCATCTCACCCAGGTATTCTGCTGATCATCTCACTCAGACACAGCATAGCTAGTTTCACCCAGGTATTCTGCAGAGCATCTCAACCCCAGACGCAGCGCAGACCGTCTCACCCAAGTATTCTGCTGAGCATCTCACCCAGACACAGTGCAGATCGTGTCACTCAGGTAATCTGAAGAGCATCTCACCCAGACACAGTTTAGTCTCACCCAGGTATTCTGCAGGTGATCTCACTCAGACACAGTATAGATCATTTCACCAAGGAATTATGCAGATTGTCTCACCCAGGTATTCTGCAGAGCATCTCACCCCTAGACACAGCGTAGATTGTCGCACCCATGTATTCCGCAGAGCACCTCATCCAGACACAGCATAGATAGTCTCACCCAGGAATTTTGCAGAGTATCTCACCCTGACACAGCAGAGATAGTCTCACCCAGACAAAAAATTAGGTAGTCTCACCCAGGTATTCTGCAGAGCATCTCACCCAGACACAGCGAAGATTGTCGCAACCCGGTATTCTGCAGAGCATCTAACCCAGACACAGCGAAGATTGTCGCAACCAGGTATTCTGCAGAGCATCTAACCCAGACACAGCGTAGATTATCTCAGCCAGACACAGTTCAAATTGTCTCACCCAGGTATTCTGCAGATCATCTCACATAGACACAGCGCAGATGGTCTCACCCAGATATTCTGCAGAGCATCTCATCCAGACACAGCGTAGATGGTCTCACCCAGATATTCTGCACATCATCTCACCCAGACACAGTGTAGAACATCTCACCCAGGTATTCTGCAGAGCATCTCACCCCAACACAAGTAGAACACCCATACACTTACACAGACAAACTCAATTCTCCAGGACATTCCTTCAAGACGATCTGCAGAACATTTACCCCATAGAATAGTCATCTCAGAAAATCTTCTCACACACTTCCAATGCTCTCATCCAGACACAGTGCAGTGGATCTCACCAAATCACTAATACACCATGTATATAATTACATGATTGCATAGCACAGAGCATCTCACTCACATTCACTGACATATGCACATTTACTAACAGTGCTTGAGGCATATATAGCAAGCAGCCAATCCACAATAAGCTTTTTCCCTAGTGCAAGGTTGAGTGGACTAAATGGAATCCAATGCCTGACTTGTTGCTATCGGTTACTGTACTATGCAAATTAGCACCTCCAAAGCCCAAAACCAGTTCTTGTCCACTGATACTTAACTAATATTCCTAATATAACAAAGATATGGGGAAATTGATTAATGATTATCGTTACGCAGCACCCTCATCCATACAATAGAGACCCTATTAGTTCTATCTTTAGAGACAATAATACATTATTTAATAATATTAAGCCATCTCTGTGTGTCATTGTTCTAGTGTAGTTTAAAAAAATTAAAGCAAACAGCTGATTGGTTACAATGTGCACACAGCTTTATGCTATTAAATAAGCCCCAGTCTTATCAGTGGGGGCAAAAATGGGCTACCGACCTATTGGACATGGAGATAAAACTGTTTTTTACTAAGCTACAAAAAAAAACATTTTGGGCCTGATTCATTAAAGAACGTAAATGCAGATATGTGCCGTATTTTGTGTACATTCGCTGTGTGCATGCCCAGAAACAATCCATATGCCAGAGAATGCAGCAATTCATCTTCAAGCACAAAGCACCTTGACTACAGTCCACGATTTCAGGAGTGGAACGAACGGGGAGGCCGACTGGGCATATACACGTAGTCCTGGGACAGATCGAGAGAGTTATTCCCTCCACGGTGAATCTCTCAGTGGAGGACAGATACACTCGAAGGTATCTCTCCCCCACTGATCTCTCACTCCCCTTCTTTCTCATGTCTCTAGTTGTCTTTTGGTCATTTTATTCTGGAGGTCTTAACCCCTTCTAGAGTCTCCTCACCTCCCCTCCTCTCTCTGTCTGTTGAAGGCACTACACTATCCTCCGTCTCACAAGTCCACTGGATGAATACTCCCTCTCCATATATTCAGTCTCTCTCCAATTCCTTACTCTTTCACCTCCAGAACATCTCCTGGATCCCTCCCTTTCTCAAAGTGCCAGCAACCAAATTCTCATTCACTCCCTCATAATCTCTCGCATTGGCCACTGTAACCTACCATGGCCTATCCTTCCCCTACCTCAGACACCTTCATTCTATCCTCAATTCCACTGCCCACCTTATTTTCCTCTCTCACTGTTCTATCTCTGTTGACCCTCCCTGCCAGCCGCTACACTGGCTTCCGGCCTCCTACAGAATCACCCTCCTCACCCTCATCTACAGCCACTCTGCTCTACATCTCCAAACTAATGTCTACCCACACTCCATTCTGCCCCCGCCACTCTGCCAGTGACCGCCTCATCACTAGCACACTGGTTACCTCTTCTCACTCCCGCCACCAGAATTTTGCCTGTTCTGCTCCTGTCTTGTGTGACACACTCCTGCACCTTATTAGATTAGCCACAAGTTTCCAAGGCTTCAAACATGCCCTCTTGAAGTCTATCCGCTTCCTCCTAGCTCCTTTGCTACCATCTGTACTGTCTTCTCAGTGCCACCTTATTCGTGTTTCCCCCTTCCCTCTAGGACGCAAGCTCTCACAAGTAGGGCCCTCTTTCTTTGTGTTTTCATTTCTACCATTGCACCTTTAAGCCTGTATCCCCAGCCCTATTCCTCCAGCCCGTGCTGATGGGCACAGGCCTGCTTCACGTGGGTGCTACTTATCATTTATGCTGACAATAGCTGGATCTGCAATTCTCTGTTCTCTGTTTATATTATGTTGATTCATTGTTGACTGTCATTGTATTATTATGTTTTTATTGTATACTCACCGCCTATGTACAGCACTGCGGACCATTTGTGGCGCTTTTTAGATAAAACAAAATAATATAAATAATACTCACCCACAGTGGTGAGGGGCCGTGGGAAAGGGTTAAGACCCCAGGTACCCTCACTGAGCACCCCTGTGCCTATGAAAAGACAGGGGGCAAAGCCCACAGATTTTTGGAAGAAGAGCTGCAGCTTCCGTCTCCAGGAATCTGATGGGAAGTGGACTTGGTCATAGATATCAGTCTCGCCAAAAGAATACACGGGAACAAGGTCTGCCCTGAAATAAAATAATAAATATTATAATTAATCAGACTTGTTTTCAATCAATATCCAATTAGAGCACGTCGGTTGCCAATGCCCAGTGGAGGCAGCCATTTTGTGCGCTGCAGCATATATTCATTTGCATGAACTCTCAAATTCTATCATGATCTGGTGATCCAGTGATGTCGCTAGTTCCTAGTTTTACTGATAGGCTGCATTCCCAGGACCTTACACTAGAATGCGCAATGCATGTGAGATTTTATGGGAGGAGAGGAAGATGATTGGTGGCCTTGCGCATCAGAAGTGCTAAACGCACCCTGGTGTGTGTGGCCATGCCCCTATTGTAATTTAGACATGTCACTTCCCACCAATGGCAACATACATATACAGCTCATGGATGATAAAAATACCTGGATTAAAAATAAAAATGAGATGGAATCCACCAAGATAAAGCAACATATTTACTAAAATCTGCAGGTGAACAATGTATACACTGGTAAATTAAAGTTGTCTGAAGGTTGAATACCTGAAAAGATATGTCTACAGGACATGCTTAGAAACTCTTATTGGTTGATATGGTGTTTTTCAGAGTATAGTTGCAACACTAAAGAAGTATTGGAGACTGGAAAGGAAGTTGATGATAAGGGAGGATGATAGGCATAGGTCACTGGCAGACAGGAGAGAACAGGTAATGAAGTAAAAAGAGATTAGAGAACAAATGTAAAAGTTTCAGTATATATTGTAGCGGAAGCATTTTTGCATTGCATAGTTGACTGTTCTATCAAAATTATTTAAGAACACAACAGGAATCCTATCCAACCTACCTATGGATTATTGCAGAAAACAATTTATTTGCTTGCATATTGCAAATCATAACTCTTTAACCTTTTAAAGGACTGAGCATTATTTACCAATAAGGTTTGTAACAGCACATCACTCCTTAATCCCTGACTACAATCTGGCCTTTATTACATACCCATTCTCCAGGGCCAGTCTAACAAATCCCTTTCTTCCGTTCAGTGTCACTACATGCTCCCCCGGATTGCTCTGCAAGGACTCTGCCGCTCCCCCCACCACGATGAAAACGGCGTTTCCTGTTCCACAGCGGGAGAGGAGGTATTTTAAGCTGTCCTTACTTACAGGAGCTATTCCTACGAGAGAGGGAAGAGAAAAGATTATGAGACAGAAAAAAAAAATGTATTGCAATGGTGTCAATTGAGACACAAAAATGGATGAAAGCAATACTACAGAGAAGGTCAGGAACCAAATGCAAAACGAAGAGTTGGAGAGATGGAAGACAGTAAATGATCCAAATACATCAGCATAAGTGTCTACATAGCCTGGTGCCTACATAGCCTATATTTCTCTGTTCCCTACTGCCGAGGTTCAGCTACGTGTGCTTGTCTTGTCTTCCACTGTCCTAAAGGGACTGATTTTTTGATAACCCTTAGTATTTCTTGTTATAGGATTGTGGTGAGGGGTAGAGGGTGAGCCTTTGTAAATTATGGATAAGCCTCTCTGGCATCTTCTTTCACCTAGATCAGGGTTGTCCAACCCGCGGCCCGTGTGCCGCATGCGGCCCAGCATGCCTGTAAATGTGGCCCAGAAGGAGTTTTGGTTGTGACAAGGGGGCAGCGCTGTTAATGAAAAAAAAAATCCTGCAAAAAAAGAAAAAGATAAGAAAATACTTACCTTGTGGTCACGCGGTCCCTCCCTGGTCTCCTCCTCCGTGCGGCGCTCGCAGTGAATGTCGGGCGTGACGTCATCACGTCCGACATCCATTGCGGAGCACAGCACAGAGGAGTCACCCGCGCGAACTATCAGCAGCAGTGAAACGGAAAAAACAAGAGAAGAGAATCAGAGAACAAGCTGGTTAAAAGGTAAGTTAAGGTTTTTTTTTTTATTATTTCAAGGGACGCTGACCAGTGCATAAACTCACCTGGTCCTGGAGCATCACGGACCTTATCTTCCTGTCTTAATGACTGCTGTATTGAAGCCCTTCATAAAATGTTGTAACAATATCACTTGATGTTTGACAGCAGCCATTAGCATGTCATTGAAGCACAGAGCAACAACAAGGAGCATTAGCAATGTTTTCTATGGTTTTTTTGGATGATCAGCTATCATTAGTGCTAGTGTATTTTATGTGCGGCCCAAAACAACTTGTCACCTTCCAATGTGGCCCAGGGAAGCTAAAAGGTTGGACACCCCTGACCTAGATGGTAATAAAGAGTCTCAGAGCCGTAACCTAAAATTTTAGTGCCTGGGTTGAGAAGGAAAACTCCCTCCGAGCATCAATTTTAACTAAATTAGCCTAAAATAGTAATAAACTGCGCCCCCTTCAGTATTGCACCCTGGAAAGTCATCCCTCTCACACGGGCCTAGTTACGGCCCTAAAGAGTCTATGGGCCCAAATTGTCATGTGGGTACTATGAAGTTCTGTATCCAATTCACTGCACATGTTTAAAATAGTTATTCCGTGAGTGTAAAGCTTCTACAATTGGTACGAATGATGGGTCCATAGCTAGAAACTTCTACCCATTTCTACTCACGGGTTAAAGTCACAGTTAGCCAACCCCTGCACCTGTCTTATCTGGTTATTTCCTTTATTGTTCCTTCTGTTTCCCAGGATTTGCGTCTTCAGTGGAACCAAGTCACCAGGAAACCCTGGGAGAAACAAAGTGATCCTGAATACCAAGAACCATGCCCTTCCAATAATGTCACCCATGAGGAATCTGTTCCCAGGAAAGCCGAGCCTGGTGCCTAGAGAGCTATCAGAACTCTAAGCTTGGGGAGAGAAAGGGAGTCCTGTTCGGTGCTGGTTGGGGATTACACTTCACACCAAGCCGATAAGAGAAAGATGCCAGGCGGAAACATAAGTGATGCTTGATGCTCGCTTGCTTGTGTAGGCCTGCAGAAAGTAGGGAGACACCTGGGTTTGGCCACTGCTAAGTGAATAATAGATCTGCGTCTAGTGATCACAGCAAGACAAGAGGGAAGCGAGTGTGTGCACTCTGAGGTAACCCGTTCTATGCTAGGATATAGGATATATTATATATATTATATATTATATATAATAAAAAGGGGGGAAAGACTGATAGGAAGCAGACAGGGGAAAATGACATTTAAAGGAGGGCATGCAGTGACTAGTGCCAGATTAAAGCCATAACACCCTTCAAAATATCCAACACTAGTGGCTGCAAGGATGCAGGACATGACGGTGTCGTCACACAGACCACTAAGAAGATCCAAACTGGAAGCTTGATGTTTTCTATGTCTCTGTGGCCCGTGCTGCTTGGTAGCAAAAACTGCAGCACAGGGCCCCACACGCCACTTACCCTGTGGCCCCCACAATCTTAATCCGGCTTTGGTCATTAAACTCTTTACATATCTGTGATCTCCTCACCTGCAGACATGACATAATCTCGGTAAATAGGCAACCTGAAGATCCCAGCAAGTACGGCCAGCCAGGGTCGGACCCCCGGATACAATTCGGAAAAACCGTTGGCCTCAGTACCAAAGTTGCAGAAGGGGGCAGTCGAGAAAATACCATGGGGGTGGCATCCAAGAACATAGTTCCTGTCTGGGCTGAGTGGAGAAGACTTCAATAGCTGTTGAGGTCCAATGGAAAAAAAGCAAAAAACAATTTCAGCCATATGAAAGCACAAAGATTACTCAAATGCAGTAGCAGAGAGAAAGCATAAGAGGAGAAATAGCCAGAGATTACCAGTGGGTCATACGTTCTGTTGCCGATACTCAGAGCTACCAATGTCTCTGCAACCCAGCCCCTAGAAGGACAATTTTAATAAAAGGGCAAAAAGACCTCTTGCGTTGGGCCAACTAGCAGACTTATTTGTAATGTAGTCTAGATAGTTGGGCCTCTTAAAATAGCTTCTATTTCAGTCCTGTTGGACCCTATCATCCACATTTACTTATATAGAGGCATCAAATTCCGTATCGCTATACCCTAGTGTCAAAGTCAAATAATTGGATGAAAGAAACTATATTGATTAATATTGTTTTACCGTGCGATTGCGATTAGTACACCACATGTTATGACACAATCGCTCGATAAACAACGCATACATACACTTACACTTACACATTCACTTGTACATAGATCATTTTATAATAGTTACAACCCACAGTTGTTTCTGAACAAATGTTATTGAATTTATAGTTAAATATGATAATGTTAGAAGCACTTTAGTGAGATCTAAGGTTCAGGTTACAGGAAACATGTTATGATATCATGTTTGGTGTCATTCTAATTCTCTAATCCCCTATTTATCCTTAGTGATCCGGTCCAATCGTATAAAGGATTGCACCTTGAATATGTAAGATATGGACTATAGGGAATTAGTGATCAGAATGGTATTGTGTGTGTGTAATGTAAATAGACCAGTTTGAACTAGCTTTCAGCGGGAAGATTAGTATGCATCTGATTGGAGAGCTGACCCCCACCCTTGAAAGGTGTCGTTTGAACTGACCTATGAACTACACTATACTGGACTGGCCTGGAGCCTGAACCTATGGAAACATGCCAAGTCATCTGCATTGTATTTACTGTAACACCAAATGTATATATATTGCTCTCTGGAACCAGCATTCAGTCTCTTTGACCGCAGACTTCAGTATTGAATGACTGTAAGCTGGATCCAGCAGAGCGCGGCGTATGTATCGGCTGTACTTATTTATTTAATTGTTATTCTTATGCTTTTGCCAATAATTTGCTTTGTGAGTTGGAACCACACAAATCGTAGCAGACAATGATTATTGGTAAACGATAAAATAACTTAAATACTAGAAACAATGGGGAGAGTCTTCTCTTTCAATTATTTATATTTAGCTAATTAAGATCTCCTGAGTCAAATTGAAAATAATGTAAAAAAACATGTTAAAAAGAAAACACCCTTAATTGAACATTTGTTTTCCTAAACCACACATAACCCTACCATTGATTTAAATCCCACAGACAAACTAACACAGGGCGTTACCCTACATCTAACATTAGTTCAAGTACATATTCCACTCCTGCTTTGCCAAGTGGGATCGAGCCCCACCAATGTGACCTTAACCCTAATGTTGTACTGTAGCCTTGTTCTCTAACACATTATATCAATTAGCAGTGACCAAAAGAATCTGTTTACTTAAAAAACCCAAAACCGCTGTTTGAAGAAAACAAGATCTGGCCTCTCAAGACATAGAGCAAAGTGGCTGAAGATTAATACCCCATTCATACTGCACCAAAATCCCAGGTTTTTGCCGGGGCGAGCTCAAACGACCCGGGTCTTGGTGCAGTATGAATGGTACAAGTCAAAAATCCTGGGTCTAAAAACCCGGGTCTTCAACCCGGGATTTATCGAGGGGTAATTCCCGGGTCGGACCCAGGTTGCCTGCACTATGAATGGTGCAACCCGGGTTTTTCAACCCGGGTTGCACAGAAAACATGCTGATTGGCTGTCTGCCTGTCTCTGGAGGATGATGTCACCACCACCCACTTTTGCATCATCTTTATGCGTCAAAAAACCAGTCACCTTTCAATGACATCACCATTTTTCAGCCAATGAAAACTGCTCTGGTGATGACCCTCACAAATTGCCAGGGCACAGACTTGTGCAGTATGAATGGGGTCAACCCGGGAAATTCCCGGGTCCGAGGTGCATTTTGAATGGTGTTTCTGAGCCGGGGCGGCAGTATGAAAGCGGTATTAGTAGGTGGGCAACCTATTAGGATCATTTTAAAGGGAAAAAATGCAGGTGGCCCAGTGAGCTAGCCCATGGAAGCCCACTGTAGGACAGATGCCCAACCTGCCCCTGGTGAGCAAAAAGGAATAATAGTAAGAAAACATTGTGTAAAATGAATAGAGAGAAGGCGTTTAGTAAGAATGAGAGGGGTGAGCAGTACATAACATTAGGGATGTGATAAGATACCTTTATAGGGAAGTAATCTCTGAAATGCTTCCATACTGTCCACCTCCTCACCCAATCCGTTCTACGGCCACCTGTGGGAGGACAAAATAACCAAAGTAAGAGTAAAAAAAATAATAACTGGATACAACAGTATGATAAACTGAATTTGTAAGAAATGTCTATAGATTGCAAGATTCACAGGGTGGAATTCTCAGATTAAATTTTTTACTCTTACCAGAATTTAGAGGGAAAGTTATGAATGAGAAGAAACCAAGAGGGTTATATCTGTTGTTTTTGGTGGGTGTGTCTTTTAGGTTAATGAAATAAATATTGATAATACCTCTTTCTGGAGTCTCCCAATCGAATAGCAGCCAGGTGAAATAGACCACGGGAATCAGCCAGAAAGATGTGAAGAGCATGTAGAGCAGAAGTAGGGTGAAGAAGATTCCTAAAAGAAGACAGAAGGGTTATGTAATAACAAAGAAACAAACATAGTAATAGTTTAATGTCCGATAAATGCCCAAAATTTCATATGCTCCATTGCTTATTGTCTTTGGAGGGGGGGGGGGTTGATGATTATGGAACATTTGACTAGGACATGAACATCTTTATCTAATTAATCTTCATCCCCTGTTTTCAAATAGAAGGAAATAGAGAAACCTGTAGCTATCAGATCTTTGGAATAATCACAGCTCATGTAATTATATTGGTGAGGAAATTGCTGCATGTAACAGGGGTAATGTCATGATGTGAGGAGAGGGGTTGAAGGAAGTGGTTAGACTGAGAGATAGACAGTAGAAGGAGCTGGGTCCCCCAACAGCACATAGCAGAGAACCATAAAGTCACAGACTGAAAGTTATATAGTAGAAGGAGCAGTGTCCCACAGCAGCACAGATTATTTTAGGAGATGAGTGATGTGTTAGTGAGGACAGGGCTGCATGTGACAGGGGCGGTGACATGATATGAGGAGGGGAATGGAGGCAAAAGGAAGCCACAGACTGAGATTTATATAATGAATGGAGCAGGGTCATCAGCAGCACAGATTCTATCAGGAGATGAGTGATGTGTTAGTGAGGACAGGGCTGCATGTGAGAGGGGCACAGTGACATGATGTGAGGAGGGGAATAGAGGCAGCAGGAAGCCACAGACTGAGAGTTATATAATGGAAGGAGCAGAGTCCCTAGCAATAAAGAGCAGTGATGTGAGGAGAGGAATAGAGGGAAGCAAAACGTCATAGACTGAGAGTTATATAGTGGAAGAAGCAGGGTCCCCAGCAGCACAAAAGATATCAGGAGATGAATGGTGTGTTAGTGAGGACAGAGCTGCATGTGACATGATGTAAGGAGGGGAATGGATGCAGCAGGAAGCCACAGACTGAGAGTTATATAGTGGAAGGAGCAGGGTCCCCCAGCAGCACAGAGCAGTGATGTGAGAAGGGAAATAGAGGGAAGCAGAACATCACAGAGTGAGAGTTATAGAGTGGAAGGAGCTGGGTTCCCAAGCAGCAGAGCAGTGATGTGAGGCTCCTATCAAGCAAATGCACCTCTATGTGAAATTCAGTTCATACATTCAACTGGCTTATTTGTTGATTATTTTTATTGATGTTTGAAATATTTCGGCTTTGTGCTTGGTATGTTTTATTATATGTTCAGTCATACTTAACACAGTCATTTGGTCTAAAAATCCCATGGTATGGAAACCTTTAATAACCTATACATAATTCCTGTTTAAAAATGTTTTTCTTACTTTCACTTCCCTAGATTGGCTTTTCCGATTAAGACACAAGAAGGGGGGTGTCCATTCTTCAAGGAGTAGTGGTCACATTATTGTTTTCAAAATCTTGGCAACTATGCAATGGAAGCTTCATGGAGAACCGTCTACCGGACTCGTAATTTTCATAAAGATAACATAACTAGACATATGTGAAATTCCAAGAAGTTTCACACCGCACTGGGGAAAACCAATAGCCCCTCTATTTCTTCTGATTAGTATAATATTATTATAAGGGGGATGCACCCATACAATTTTGTAAATCACCATAGACAGAGGAAGACAGGAAGTGTGTGTGTATTCAGGTCACTCTATGGCTTATTCTTCTTACATCAATTAATATAAAATATGCATTTTTGATATACATTAAAATGGAGAGTTATCAACAATTAAATTCCCCATATATTCTCTAAACTGCCAAAATATTTAAAATAAGGAATTGTGAAAGTGCTATAAATTGATAATATATCCACTGTTAAAATGGCAGCATATTGCAACCGAACCACATCGCTACTCACATAGATATATATTAAATGTTGTTCAAACTTCGTTTCTTCATAAAGTGGTTTTGATTGAGTTACAACACCCTAACTATTGGTAAATTTAAATATTATTGATCTTCTAATGCAATAAAATTTCTTACAGCCGTGTGTGTGCTTCATTTATGATTTTATTGCCAATAAATTATCATAATGAATATATTCACCTCCACTCAATTCCAATGCAATTCAAAAGCCTTAGTAATGCTATAGTTAGTGTAATATTTGATTGTATATATTATCTAATAGTAGCTGCCATTTTAACAGTGGATATCTTATCAATTTATAGCACTTTCACAATTCCTTATTTTAAATATTTTGCTAATATAGAGAATATATGAGAAATTGAATTGTTGATAACTCTCTGTTTTAATGTATATCAATAAAGCAATAATGCATATTTTATATTAATTGATGTAAGAAAAATAAGCCATTGAGTGCCCTGAATACACACAATTTCTGTCTTCCTCTGTATATGTTAAATTCCCTCTGTACAGTTTATTCTATAGTCACCTTTTCACATGCCAGCATGAAGTTACCCATTTCCTGGACCACTACGAATATTTATGAGTATTAACCAGCAGAGCGAATAGCCCATATACTGGCAGGAGCATGCTCAATGTGTTCCTGAGACACTTCCTGTGACATCATCAAACTGCCAGCGCTCAGTGCATTGGCTCTGAGTGATCACATGTCACAGTCTGACACAATGTAAATGGTATCTAAGGTATCTATAACAGAGTAAGGAAGGGGCCACAGTTATGTAGAGTTGTATGTGTTGTGTTGCAATTAGGCTCTTACTTATGCTCAGTTTTATAAAATTGCTTGACAGGTATACTTTACCTCGTCTCTTCCCCCACTTACCCATTAGAAGAAAGGTCAGTATCCATTGAAAAACACTGATGGCCAGGATATGTTTTCTCATAGAGTCCTCCATCCCAAATCTTGTCCCTGAGTCACCTGCACATACAATCACTTGTCGTGTTATCATTTGTCAACTTCACATATGACGTAGAAACATAGAATTTGATGGCCAATACGAACCACTTGGGCCATCCAGTCTGCTCATTTTTACCTACGGTAACCTCAATCCCTATTTGATCCTTTGGCCATGATGACTGACGCAACTTGTATATGCTAAATGATGGGCAATCCTCTCCTCATTTAAAGGGACTTAACACTTGTTTTACTAATTATACTAAAGTGGGCTTGTTTTATTACAGTGTAACAGTCAAACAAGTTGAGATAAAGTAAATACATAGACAGTAGCTCCCACCCTTCCTCCTCTTAGCTACTTTCCCACCATTCCCAATTCTTTTAGCAGAGATACACTTATCTGCTTAACCATCCAACACACAGAGGAAAGTAGACATGAAGAACAAAGGTTTTGGGCCCGAGGCAGAGTTGGCTTCAAAACGGGAGTGATTTATGCTCAAAAAAGCAGCACTCGGTACACACAGAGATACTGATGTCCCACATGTGCCCATGTTCTTATCCATTTCAGTTAATTTTCTATTAGGCATCCCTAAAACAGCTGAGACTTCCCATCTTGTGTATAATTTTTTATTTATTTTTTGCTTTGACAAGCACATAATGGCCCAATATAAACAAGAGCAACAAAGAAAGCACTAATCAGCTTCATCAGGGGATTCACAAACAGCCAATCACAAGCAGTTTACTAATGCCGAGACCGTCATTATTATCATCATCGTCAACCGCTATTTACACCTGCTCCTGACCATCAGCAATACAATATGGCCTTCCCGGTCTGAATCCGTTCACGATTTTCCCAAACACGATTTTACTGTGTCAGAATTGTGGACAGAGGCTGGGTTGGGAACAGTGATAGACTCGGGTGTTTCACTACTTCCCTGTCTATTTAAAATGTGTGTAGGTTGTCTTGACATTCTCTGACTGATATGTTGCTTATCAGGGATGAGAGGGCTGAACTGATGCGCTGTTGGGATTGGTTACTGGTTTATTAGGCTGTCTGGGTCATTCACTCATTGCTTGTTATAGTGTTATCTTGCCTATGAGTTTGTGCTCTGTAGAATATTGTTGTCAGCTTATTATTGCCCCTATTTGTTTTTTGGACTACTCTTTCCGTTCAACTGCCTCAAACTCTGTTTGTTACCAGTCATCCTGTCTGCTGCCTGCACTGACCTCTGCTTGTTACAGCTTATCCTGTCTGCTGCCTGTACTGACTTCTGCTTGTTACAACTTATCCTGTCTGCTGCCCGCACTGACCTCTGCTTGTTACAGTTTATCTTGTCTACTGCCCGCACTGACCTCTGCTTGTTACAACTTATCCTGTCTGCTGCCCGTACTGACTTCTGCTTGTTACCGCACATCCTGACTGCCACCCGCACTGACCTCAGCTGTTTATCCTTGTCTCCTGCTCTCCCAGACCACAGTTTTTGACTTCTATGACTCTTTTTGCCTCCTGTTCTCCTGATTTTGTATCTATCTATCTATCTATCTATCTATCTATCCTATCAATATACCCATTCCAAATCTTACTTATTGCTTAACCTGTGACTATCTGCTCACCAACATGTAATATCATTTAATTAGCTATTGCTGAGTAATATGTGTCATACACTGAGGAACGTGCTGTGCTCACTCTGACAGACAAATTGGTTTTGATTTGATCAGCATTATTTCAGTGTATGGAAGATATGTAACCAGCTTTCATTAAATGAACACAATCAAGCTGTACAGATTTAAAATGAAGGGAGTTGGAAAATTATAATCCTAGTGCAATCTAATTGTTGTCTGTGCTATAATTGTACAATCCTTTATTGCAGTGTGCATGTTCTGCCAAGATAAATAGGAAAGTATTTGTCTACAAGGGGGGTAATCAGGTTTTATAAATGTTATAAAAAGTCAGCATAATATAAGGAGATTTTAAAATATTGCTTTACCTTACGTTAAGGTATATCTTAAGGTTCAAGAAGACATTCAGATGTTGAATTTGGGCATATAAGCACTTCAACAGCAATCCTTTGGAACCAAGCTGACCCTGGAGATAATTAGAGTAATTAAGTTACCTCACTTTTATCTAATCACTTTTGGACTTTGAATTGTGTCACTTATAAACATATTGAAGTTGCACTAAAACTACTTTGCAAGTTTTCTTTCCACTTTTTTCTTTAGGGGTTGTGCACATGAGCAGTTTCTCCAGGAAAATACCATAACATAGAGATCCATTAATAGGATTCATACTCCGTATTCTTGAAAGATCTGCCGAGCCGTTTATATCCCTATTGTCCGTGAGGATCTCTGCACTGCGCTACTGTACCCACACATTTCTCCCATTTGCAGAAACCACTTGTGAAATGCATAAGGTTTCTAGTTTCTCTGCTTTCCCAGGACAGTTGTTGCCACTGGAAGTCTCTAACTATCAATCCTTATTTTCATTTTTGGATTGGGGGAGTGGAGGAGATGGGACTGACATGGCATGCAAGAGAACAGTATTGTGAAGTACCAGTTACTCCTTTGTGGAGACACAGTTTCACCAAGGGTGCCACAGAGGAATGGAGTCTCGGAGGAGCGGGAAGGTCTTTTGAAATACAAAAGTACAAAAAATAGTACAAAAGTGGAATTGTCCCCAATACGTAATAATAGGATACCTTCATACCTAAGCATGAAGTGTTGTCACTCGCTCACGGACTCACAACGACAGGGACTGGCATCGCCTGTACAGAGATATGTCATAGAAGTAAATTACATATAAACAAGTATCTGTCAAAAGTTGGTCATAGTTACATTGTTAGTGATGTTGAAAAAAGACAAAGATCAATCAAGTTCAATCTTTTCCCTGTACACAGTGAGTAATGTCACTCGTACATAGAGATGTACACCCTGTACACAGTGAGTGATGTACATAGAGATGTATACCCTGTACACAGTGAGTGATGTCACTCGTACATAGAGATGTATACCCTGTACACAGTGAGTGATGTCACTCGTACATAGAGATGTATACCCTGTACACAGTGAGTGATGTCACTCGTACATAGAGATGTATACCCTGTACACAGTGAGTGATGTCACCCGTACATAGAGATGTATACCCTGTACACAGTGAGTGATATCACAGTGTTTAATACTACATGTACTTAAAGATGTATACTTGGTACACAGTTATGTTGCACATTTTCAGACTCACCACCTCATCATCATCTATTTATATAGCGCCACTAATTACGCAGCGCTGTACAGAGAACTCATTCACATCAGTCCCTGCCCCATTGAAGCTTACAGTCTATATTCCCTAACACACACACACACACACACAGGGGGACAGACAGAGAGGGAGAGACAGAGAGGGAGAGACAGAGAGGGAGAGACTAGGGTCAATTTTGATAGCAGCCAATTAACCTACTAGTTTTTGGAGTGTGGGAGGAAACCGGAGCACCCGGAGAAAACCCACGCAAACACAGGGAGAACATACAAACTCCACACAGATAAGGCCATGGTCGGGAATCAAACTCATGACCCCAGCGCTGTGAGCAGACGTGCTAACCACTAGGTCACTGTGCTGCCCGTAATAAAACTCAGTGTACAGTACACTGCTTAAAATTAAATGAAAAATTATTAAAAAACAGACAGCATGTACCTCTCCCCCAAACCCTCAGCCAACCACAGTGCTAGACTTATGTGGTCCATCGGATGTAGCGAATACCAGCCAAGGCCAGTCAGCGCTCTTCTAGTAAAATGACCCACCCGCACACTATGGACAACCTGCCCTTCACCACTAGCCAATCGCAGTTCACTGCCTATGCTGGTCACTTGTAATTTGCTGTCTGTGATGGTAAATCCCAAAAATTCCATCTTTGATCATTTCTATTTGGTTGTTCCTCCCATTGGGTTATAAAATACATCAGGACTACAGTTATTTAAGATATAATTTTTTTAAATGCAAGAAACTGATGAACGAGGGTTTTGTGGTGTCATTTATTCAATTCAGGAACCTTTCCCCACTGGCTTTGAGCCAGTGTGAAAGGGTGGGTGAAGGAAGACGGATCTTAAATTATCGATGGGTTTGTTTCAACTTCTGCGCATTAGCCTGGCGTCCAAGGCAAGAGGCGCTATGATCATATTAGCCTAGGGCCGCCTGGACCCTTAATCACGCCCTGGACACACATTAAGTACATCAACACATATTATATGAATATTACACATATCACATACATGCAGATAACTCACCTACCAGCTGTCCCTTCTCTCCCCGTGTATATTTCTTTGCGCGTGACCATCAACCTGTAAGTATGTCAGACTGTCTGCTGCATATGTGTCTTCTTTGGGGTGTGTGTGTCTTTGTATTTTTGCAAATCAATGTCACAGTGTGTGTGTGTGTATGTTGATATGCTCTGTATAGAAAGCTGCCACTATCTCACTATCTGCACTTTGTTCATGTTACTGATGGAGTAGAAGGACTGTGACCCAGGAACACATGGAGATTTAACCCTTGGATCACCAGAGCACCAAACATTTATCTCTTCAAACAGCTCCTGCCCAATACCAGCGGCCCATTTCTTCTTTAGCCATTATATCTGCAATAAATAGGTTATTATGTAACTTTTGCACAGCCTGAATCCACATGTGCTCTCTTACCTTATCTGTTGCCCTCCACTAGAGCAGAAATGACTCATTTAACCCTTCTTCTGCCTCATATCTCCAGTGCTTTATTTTAACCGTTTCTGAGCCAGAGTGCATTTGAATTTTAACCCTTCACAGAAATCCAGCACAATATCTTGCCCATACTTGCCAACTCTTCCAGAATATCCGGGAGACTCTCATTATCATCATCACCACCATTTATTTATAAAGCGCCACTAATTCCGCAGCGCTGTACAGAGAACTCACTCACATCAGTCGCTGCCCCATTGGGGCTTACAGTCTAAATTCCCTAATACATACACACACACAGGTAGAAAGACAGTCTAGGGTCAATTTGTTAGCAGCCATTTAACCTGCCAGTATGTTTTTGGAGTGTGGGAGGAAACCGGAGCACGGGGAGGAAACCCCAGAATCCGGGTAGGTCTATCGGACTCCCGGGAGAGCAGACAATTCTCCCGCATCTTACCCACTTCCTAGTGAAGTGGACAGTATTATATCCTCATTGACGCTATATACGGTGAACCGCAGCATTTTGGCCCCACCCCCTGCAACAAAAATATAATTTTTGTTGTAGGGGTGAGGCCAAAATGATGCAATAGACCGTGCCCTGCCCTCTTCTACCCTTCCACCATGCCCCCTGTCCAGCATCTCCCGGGACTCCACAACGTGATGTTGGCAAGTATGATCTTGCCTTAGAGCATGAACACATGTCTCATTTAACCCCTTAAGTTGGATACACATTACGGTAACTTTCTCCCGATATCGTTAACAATTTTACTAACAACTGAAAAAAATCAAAAGTCCCGATCAGCATCCCGATTCATGTGTACACACAAATCACTTTTTACAAGATTTAAGTTCAGATCTGGGGGTAAATGTATCAAGCTGAGAGTTTTCCCGGCGGGTTTGAAAAGTGATGTTGCCCATAGCAACCAATCAGATTCTAGCTATCATTTTGTAGAATGTACTAAATAAATGATAGCTAGAATCTGATTGGTTTTTCAAACCCGCCGGAAAACTCTCAGCTTGATACATTTACCCCCAGGTCTCTGCACACTCCATAGAGATCTATGGAAACTGCTGGTCCTGACTGCACACACACTGCAAGATTGGAACAACATCGTTCCATCGTTGAGCGAGATTTTTAGTCTGGTTATAAAATCAAATGAAACGATACGATATGCTTTGGACTGATAATCGATCATCGTTGCAGTGTACACACTAATGTGATAACATTCCGAACTGTCGTTTATCCTGTGATTGGCACAGTAATTGGATGAAAAACCTGTAGTGTGTACCCAGCCGTACATTAATACCAGCAGAGCACTCCAAACCACTTAGCAGCAATTTAGTGTTAGCAGAACGCTGCCCTATTAACCTCTGTCTCTATACGGCCTTTAAACTTTAAAATGTGTGCCAGCTATTGGCAGGACTATTTTGCCTGCAAAATTGCAATAAAAAGTTAAGTCCAAGTTATAAAAATGTGTTTTTTCCAATTAAACAGTTGTAGCTTATTTCATATGTTCAGGATAGAACTTTGTACTCTCTGTTGAAGTACAGGGATTAACTGGAGGTCATGACTTGTCTACATTAAAGTTGTTTCTGGGACAGCTCTTTTCTTTTCCTAATGAGCCCTTAATTGTGTCATAAAGGTGCTCTTCTCATAACTGTGTCTAGACAATGTGGCCACTGTTGGCCTAAACTATCTTTATGGTCATCTCCATTGTTTCCCTATAAACACAGTTTATAGAAGTGTATAATTGTCACTGAATAGTGTGTGCACTTCTATTCTTGTACAATAAAACTTTATTTGTTTAGCTATATACATTGCTCCTTTAGGTCCCAGTTTTACTAAAATAACCCCTGAGATCACAAAACTAAGGGCCCAATATATCTTTAAAAATCACATTTTATTTTTTAAATACCCAATAATCTGCAGCAGTGCTGTCCACGTATTTCTATGAAGGGACTGTCGAAGGCTGAACATTTATAAACAAAAAAGTGATGTCCTGCAATAGAGTCTATGTAAGATGTCTGGCAGGGTGGGGGCCACTAAGAAAGCCTCTGAGGGCCACACAACCCTAATCTATAGTTTGGCAGAGGGAATTCTCCTCCACGCTCACCTCTGTACGGTCTCCCCACGCTCGTCTCTGTACGGTCTCCTCCACGCTCACCTCTGTACGGTCTCCCCTACCCTCATCTCTGTGCAGTCTCCTCCACGCTCACCTCTGTATCGTCTCCCCCACACTCACCTCTGTGCGGTCTCCTCCACATTCACCTCTGTACGGTCTCCTCCACATTCACCTCTGTACGGTCTCCTCCACGATCACCTCTGTACGGTCTCCTCCACACTCACCTCTGTACGGTCTCCTCCACGCTCACCTCTGTACGGTCTCCTCCACACTCACCTCTGTACGGTCTCCTCCACGCTCACCTCTGTACGGTCTCCCCCACACTCACCTCTGTACGGTCTCCCCCACACTCACCTCTGTACGGTCTCCCCCACACTCACCTCTGTACGGTCTCCTCCACGCTCACCTCTGTACGGTCTCCTCCACGCTCACCTCTGCACTGTCTCCTCCACACTCACCTCTGTACGGTCATCCCCACACTCACCTCTGTACGGTCTCCCCCACACTCACCTCTGTACGGTCTCCTCCATGCTCACCTCTGTACGGTCTCCTCCACGCTCACCTCTGTACGGTCTCCCCCACACTCACCTCTGCACGGTCTCCTCCACGCTCACCTCTGTACGGTCTCCTCCACGCTCACCTCTGTACGGTCTCCCCCACACTCACCTCTGTACGGTCTCCTCCACGCTCACCTCTGTACGGTCTCCTCCACGCTCACCTCTGTACGGTCTCCTCCACACTCACCTCTGTACGGTCTCCCCCACACTCACCTCTGTATGGTCTCCCCCACGCTCACCTCTGTATGGTCTTCCCCACGCTCACCTCTGTACGGTCTCCTCCACACTCACCTCTGTACGGTCTCCCCCACGCTCACCTCTGTATGGTCTTCCCCACGCTCACCTCTGTACGGTCTCCCCCACACTCACCTCTATATGGTCTCCCCCACGCTCACCTCTGTATGGTCTTCCCCACGCTCACCTCTGTACGGTCTCCTCCACACTCACCTCTGTACGGTCTCCTCCACGCTCACCTCTGTACGGTCTCCTCCACGCTCACCTCTGTACGGTCTCCTCCACACTCACCTCTGTACGGTCTCCCCCACACTCACCTCTGTACGGTCTCCTCCACGCTCACCTCTGTACGGTCTCCCCCACACTCACCTCTGTACGGTCTCCTCCATGCTCACCTCTGTACGGTCTCCTCCATGATTACCTCTGTACGGTCTCCCCCACACTCACCTCTGTACGGTCTCCCCCACACTCACCTCTGTACGGTCTCCCCCACACTCACCTCTGTACGGTCTCCTCCATGCTCACCTCTGTATGGTCTCCTCCACGCTCACCTCTGTACGGTCTCCCCCACACTCACCTCTGTGCAGTCTCCTCCAGGCTCACCTCTGTACGGTCTCCTCCACGCTCACCTCTGTACGGTCTCCTCCACGCTCACCTCTGTACGGTCTCCTCCACGCTCACCTCTGTACGGTCTCCCCCACACTCACCTCTGTATGGTCTCCCCCACACTCACCTCTGTATGGTCTCCCCCACGCTCACCTCTGTATGGTCTTCCCCACGCTCACCTCTGTACGGTCTCCTCCACACTCACCTCTGTATTATCTCCTCCACACTCACCTTTGTACGGTCCCCTCCACGCTCACCTCTGTACGGTCTCCTCCACGCTCACCTCTGTACGGTCTCCTCCATGATTACCTCTGTACGGTCTCCCCCACACTCACCTCTGTACGGTCTCCTCCACACTCACCTCTGTACGGTCTCCTCCATGCTCACCTCTGTACGGTCTCCTCCACGCTCACCTCTGTGCGGTCTCCTCCACGCTCACCTCTGTACGGTCTCCTCCACACTCACCTCTGTATTATCTCCTCCACGCTCACCTCTGTACGGTCTCCTCCACGCTCACCTCTGTACGGTCTCCTCCATGATTACCTCTGTACGGTCTCCCCCACACTCACCTCTGTACGGTCTCCTCCACACTCACCTCTGTACAGTCTCCTCCATGCTCACCTCTGTACGGTCTCCTCCACGCTCACCTCTGTACGGTCTCCTCCACGTTCACCTCTGTACGGTCTCCTCCATGATTACCTCTGTACGGTCTCCTCCACACTCACCTCTGTACGGTCTCCTCCATGCTCACCTCTGTACGGTCTCCTCCATGCTCACCTCTGTACGGTCTCCTCCATGATTACCTCTGTACGGTCTCCCCCACGCTCACCTCTGTACGGTCTCCCCCACACTCACCTCTGTACGGTCTCCTCCACACTCACCTTTGTACGGTCTCCTCCACGCTCACCTCTGTACGGTCTTCTCCACGATCACCTCTGTACGGTCTCCTCCACACTCACCTCTGTACGGTCTCCTCCACACTCACCTTTGTACGGTCTCCTCCACACTCACCTCTGTACGGTCTCCTCCACGCTCACCTCTGTACGGTCTCCCCCACACTCACTTCTGTACGGTCTCCCCCACACTCACCTCTGTACGGTCTCCCCCACACTCACCTCTGTACGGTCTCCTCCACGCTCACCTCTGTACGGTCTCCCCACGCTCACCTCTGCACGGTCTCCTCCACGCTCACCTCTGTACGGTCTCCTCCATGCTCACCTCTGTACGGTCTCCTCCACGCTCACCTCTGTACGGTCTCCTCCACGTTCACCTCTGCACGGTCTCCTCCACACTCACCTCTGTACGGTCTCCTCCACGCTCACCTCTGTACGGTCTCCCCCACACTCACTTCTGTACGGTCTCCCCCACACTCACCTCTGTACGGTCTCCCCCACACTCACCTCTGTACGGTCTCCTCCACACTCACCTCTGTACGGTCTCCCCACGCTCACCTCTGCACGGTCTCCTCCACACTCACCTCTGTACGGTCTCCTCCATGCTCACCTCTGTACGGTCTCCTCCACGCTCACCTCTGTACGGTCTCCCCCACACTCACCTCTGTACAGTCTCCTCCACGCTCACCTCTGTACGGTCTCCTCCACACTCACCTCTGTACGGTCTCCTCCACGTTCACCTCTGCACGGTCTCCTCCACACTCACCTCTGTACGGTCTCCTCCACGCTCACCTCTGTACGGTCTCCTCCACGCTCACCTCTGTACGGTCTCCCCACGCTCACCTCTGCACGGTCTGCTCCACGCTCACCTCTGTACGGTCTCCTCCACGCTCACCTCTGTACGGTCTCCTCCACGCTCACCTCTGTACGGTCTCCTCCACGTTCACCTCTGCACGGTCTCCTCCACGCTCACCTCTGTACGGTCTCCTCCACGCTCACCTCTGTACGGTCTCCTCCACGTTCACCTCTGTACGGTCTCCTCCACGCTCACCTCTGTACGGTCTCCTCCACGCTCACCTCTGTACGGTCTCCTCCACGCTCACCTCTGTACGGTCTCCCCCACACTCACTTCTGTACGGTCTCCCCCACACTCACCTCTGTACGGTCTCCCCCACACTCACCTCTGTACGGTCTCCTCCACGCTCACCTCTGCACGGTCTCCTCCACACTCACCTCTGTACGGTCTCCTCCACGCTCACCTCTGTACGGTCTCCTCCACGCTCACCTCTGTACGGTCTCCCCACGCTCACCTCTGCACGGTCTGCTCCACGCTCACCTCTGTACGGTCTCCTCCACGCTCACCTCTGTACGGTCTCCTCCACGCTCACCTCTGTACGGTCTCCTCCACGTTCACCTCTGCACGGTCTCCTCCACGCTCACCTCTGTACGGTCTCCTCCACGCTCACCTCTGTACGGTCTCCCCCACACTCACTTCTGTACGGTCTCCCCCACACTCACCTCTGTACGGTCTCCCCCACACTCACCTCTGTACGGTCTCCTCCACGCTCACCTCTGTACGGTCTCCCCACGCTCACCTCTGCACGGTCTCCTCCACACTCACCTCTGTACGGTCTCCTCCATGCTCACCTCTGTACGGTCTCCTCCACGCTCACCTCTGTACGGTCTCCCCCACACTCACCTCTGTACGGTCTCCCCCACACTCACCTCTGTACAGTCTCCTCCACGCTCACCTCTGTATGGTCTTCTCCACACTCACCTCTGTACGGTCTCCCCCACACTCACCTCTGTACGGTCTCCCCCACACTCACCTCTGTACGGTCTCCCCCACACTCACCTCTGTACAGTCTCCTCCACGCTCACCTCTGTACGGTCTCCTCCACACTCACCTCTGTACGGTCTCCCCCACACTCACCTCTGTATGGTCTCCCCCACGCTCACCTCTGTATGGTCTTCCCCACGCTCACCTCTGTACGGTCTCCTCCACACTCACCTCTGTACGGTCTCCTCCACGCTCACCTCTGTACGGTCTCCTCCACGCTCACCTCTGTACGGTCTCCTCCATGCTCACCTGTTTACGGTCTCCTCCATGCTCACCTCTGTACGGTCTCCCCCACACTCACCTCTGTATGGTCTCCCCCACACTCACCTCTGTATGGTCTCCCCCACGCTCACCTCTGTATGGTCTTCCCCACGCTCACCTCTGTACGGTCTCCTCCACACTCACCTCTGTATTATCTCCTCCACGCTCACCTCTGTACGGTCTCCTCCATGCTCACCTCTGTACGGTCTCCTCCATGATTACCTCTGTACGGTCTCCCCCACACTCACCTCTGTACGGTCTCCTCCACACTCACCTCTGTACTGTCTCCTCCATGCTCACCTGTGTACGGTCTCCTCCATGCTCACCTCTGTACGGTCTCCCCCACACTCACCTCTGTGTGGTCTCGTCCAGGCTCACCTATGTACGGTCTCCCCCACACTCACCTCTGTATGGTCTCCCCAGTACTCAACTCTGTACGGTCTCCTCCATGCTCACCTCTGTACGGTCTCCTCCATGATTACCTCTGTACGGTCTCCCCCACACTCACCTCTGTACGGTCTCCTCCACACTCACCTCTGTACTGTCTCCTCCATGCTCACCTGTGTACGGTCTCCTCCATGCTCACCTCTGTACGGTCTCCCCCACACTCACCTCTGTGTGGTCTCCTCCATGCTCACCTCTGTACGGTCTCCCCCACACTCACCTCTGTGTGGTCTCCTACACGCTCACCTCTGTACGGTCTCCTCCATGCTCACCTCTGTACGGTCTCCTCCACACTCACCTCTGTATTATCTCCTCCACACTCACCTTTGTACGGTCTCCCCCACACTCACCTCTGTACGGTCTCCTCCACGCTCACCTCTGTACGGTCTCCCCCACACTCACCTCTGTACGGTCTCCTCCACACTCACCTCTGTACGGTCTCCTCCACACTCACCTCTGTATTATCTCCTCCACACTCACCTTTGTACGGTCTCCTCCACGCTCACCTCTGTACGGTCTCCTCCACGCTCACCTCTGTACGGTCTCCTCCATGCTCACCTCTGTACGGTCTCCTCCATGATTACTTCTGTACGGTCTCCCCCACACTCACCTTTGTACGGTCTCCTCCACGCTCACCTCTGTACGGTCTCCTCCACACTCACCTTTGTACAGTCTCCTCCACGCTCACCTCTGTACGGTCTCCTCCACGCTCACCTCTGTACTAGGGATGAGCGCACTCGGATTTATGAAATCCGAGCCCACCCGAACGTTGCGGATCCGAGTCGGATCCGAGACAGATCCGGGTATTGGCGCCAAATTCAAAAGTGAAACTGAGGCTCTGACTCATAATCCCGTTGTCGGATCTCGCGATACTCGGATCCTATAAATTCCCCGCTAGTCGCCGCCATCTTCACTCGGGCATTGATCAGGGTAGAGGGAGGGTGTGTTAGGTGGTCCTCTGTGCTGTTTAGTTCTGTGCTGTTTAGTTCTGTGCTGTTTAGTTCTGTGCTGTTTAGTTCTGTGCTGTTTAGTGCTGTGCTGTGCAGTGCTGTGCTGTGCTGTGCTGTGCTGTGCTGTGTTCTGCAGTATCAGTCCAGTGGTGCTGTGTGCTGTGCTCTGTCCTTCTGAGGTCAGTGGTGCTGCTGGGTCCTGTGCTGTGTCCTGTTCAGTCCAGTGGTGCTGTGTCCTGTGCTCTGTGCTTCTAAGGGCATAGTTATTTCCCCATTATTCCCAAGTTTTTAAAAAATAAAAAAAAAGTAAAAAAAAATAAAAAATTAGAAATTAAAAAAAATATATATAATTATAACCAAATGTGCAAAACCAATCCAGCAGTATAAGTCCATTGGTACTGCAATATTACCAAGTTCACACATTCTGCAGTATCAGTCCAGTGGTGCTGTGTCCTGTGCTCTGTCCTGCTGAGTTCCGTAGTGCTGCTGGGTCCTGTGCCGTGTCCTGTTCAGTCCAGTGGTGCTGTGTCCTGTGCTCTGTGCTTCTAAGGGCATAGTTATTTCCCCATTATTCCCAAGTTTTTAAAAAATAAAAAAAAGTAAAAAAAAATAAAAAAGTAAAAAAAAAATAAATAAATATAATAATTATAACCAAATTTGCAAAACCAATCCAGCAGTATAAGTCCATTGGTACTGCAATATTACCAAGTTCACACATTCTGCAGTATCAGTCCAGTGGTGCTGTGTCCTGTGCTCTGTCCTGCTGAGTTCCGTAGTGCTGCTGGGTCCTGTGCCGTGTCCTGTTCAGTCCAGTGGTGCTGTGTCCTGTGCTCTGTGCTTCTAAGGGCATAGTTATTTCCCCATTATTCCCAAGTTTTTAAAAAATAAAAAAAAAGTAAAAAAAAATAAAAAATTTAAAAAAAAAAAAATATATAATAATTATAACCAAATTTGCAAAACCAATCCAGCAGTATAAGTCCATTGGTACTGCAATATTACCAAGTTCACACATTCTGCAGTATCAGTCCAGTGGTGCTGTGTCCTGTGCTCTGTCCTGCTGAGTTCCGTAGTGCTGCTGGGTCCTGTGCCGTGTCCTGTTCAGTCCAGTGGTGCTGTGTCCTGTGCTCTGTGCTTCTAAGGGCATAGTTTTTTCCCCACTATTCCCAAGTTTTTTAAAAATTAAAAAAAAGTAAAAAAAAATAAAAAATTTAAAAAAAAAAAAAATATATAATAATTATAACCAAATTTGCAAAACCAATACAGCAGTATAAGTCCATTGGTACTGCAATATTACCAAGTTCACACATTCTGCAGTATCTTGTGCTACATATAATGGAGACCAAAAATTTGGAGGATAAAGTAGGGAAAGATCAAGACCCACTTCCTCCTAATGCTGAAGCTGCTGCCACTAGTCATGACATAGACAATGAAATGCCATCAACGTCGTCTTCCAAGCCCGATGCCCAATCTCGTAGTACCGGGCATGTAAAATCCAAAAAGCCCAAGTTAAGAAAAAGTAGCAAAAAGAGAAACTTTAAATCATCTGAGGAGAAACGTAAAGTTGCCAATATGCCATTTACGACACGGAGTGGCAAGGAACGGCTTAGGCCCTGGCCCGTGTTCATGACTAGTGGTTCAGCTTCACCCACGGATCTTAGCCCTCCTCCTCCTCCCCCCCCTACAAAAAATTGAAGAGAGTTATGCTGTCAGCAACAAAACAGCAAACAACTCTGCCTTCTAAAGAGAAATTATCACAAATCCCCAAGGCGAGTCCAAGGGTGTTGGTGGTTGTCAAGCCTGACCTTCCCATCACTGTACGGGAAGAGGTGGCTCGGGAGGAGGCTATTGATGATGTAGCTGGCGCTGTGGAGGAACTTGATGATGAGGATGGTGATGTGGTTATTGTAAATGAGGCACCAGGGGGGGAAACAGCTGATGTCCATGGGATGAAAAAGCCCATCGTCATGCCTGGTCAGAAGACCAAAAAATGCACCTCTTCGGTCTGGAGTTATTTTTATCCAAATCCAGACAACCAATGTATGGCCATATGTAGCTTATGTAAAGCTCAAATAAGCAGGGGTAAGGATCTTGCCCACCTAGGAACATCTTCCCTTATACGTCACCTGAATAACCTTCATAGTTCAGTGGTTAGTTCAGGAACTGGGGCTAGGACCCTCATCGGTACAGGGACACCTAAATCCCGTGGTCCAGTTGGATACACACCAGCAACACCCTCCTCGTCAACTTCCTCCACAATCTCCATCAGATTCAGTCCTGCAGCCCAAGTCAGCAGCCAGACTGAGTCCTCCTCAATACGGGATTCATCCGAGGAATCCTGCAGCGGTACGCCTACTACTGCCACTGCTGCTGTTGCTGCTGTTAGTCGGTCATCTTCCCAGAGGGGAAGTCGTAAGACCGCTAAGTCTTTCACAAAACAATTGACCGTCCAACAGTCGTTTGCCATGACCACAAAATACGATAGTAGTCACCCTATTGCAAAGCGTATAACTGCGGCTGTAACTGCAATGTTGGTGTTAGACGTGCGCCCGGTGTCCGCCATCAGTGGAGTGGGATTTAGAGGGTTGATGGAGGTATTGTGTCCCCGGTACCAAATCCCCTCGAGATTCCACTTCACTAGGCAGGCGATACCAAAAATGTACAGAGAAGTACGATCAAGTGTCCTCAGTGCTCTTAAAAATGCGGTTGTACCCACTGTCCACTTAACCACGGACATGTGGACAAGTGGTTCTGGGCAAACGAAGGACTATATGACTGTGACAGCCCACTGGGTAGATGCATCCCCTTCCGCAGCAACAGCAACAGCTGCATCAGTAGCAGCATCTACAAAATGGCTGCTCATGCAAAGGCAGGCAACATTGTGCATTACAGGCTTTAATAAGAGGCACAACGCTGACAACATATTAGAGAAAATGAGGGAAATTATCTCCCAGTGGCTTACCCCACTTAGACTCTCATGGGGATTTGTGGTGTCAGACAATGCCAGTAACATTGTGCGGGCATTAAATATGGGCAATTTCCAGCACGTCCCATGTTTTGCCCACACCATTAATTTGGTGGTGCAGCATTACCTCAAGAGTGACAGGGGTGTGCAGGAGATGCTTGCGGTGGCGCGCAAAATTGCTGGACACTTTCGGCATTCAGCCAGTGCCTACCGCAGACTAGAGGCACATCAAAAAAGCATGAACCTGCCCTGCCATCACCTCAAACAAGAGGTTGTGACGCGCTGGAACTCCACCCTCTATATGCTGCAGAGGATGGAGGAGCAGCAAAAGGCCATTCAGGCCTACACAGCCACCTACGACATAGGCAAAGGAGTGGGGATGCGCCTCAGTCAAGCGCAGTGGAGACTGATTTCCGTGTTGTGCAAGGTTCTGCAGCCATTTGAACTTGCCACACGAGAAGTCAGTTCCGACACTGCCAGCTTGAGTCAGGTCATTCCCCTGATCAGGCTGTTGCAGAAGCAGCTGGAGAAAGTGAGGGAGGAGCTGGTAAGCCATTGCGATTACACCAAGCATGTAGCTTATGTGGATGTAGCCCTTCGTACGCTTTGCCAGGATCCGAGGGTGGTCACTCTTTTAAAGTCAGAGGAATACATTCTGGCCACCGTGCTCGATCCTCGGTTTAAAGCGTATGTTGTGTCTCTGTTTCCGGCGGACACAAGTCTACAGCGGTGCAAAGACCTGCTGGTCAGGAGATTGTCCTCTGAAGAGGACCGTGACATGCCAACAGCTCCACCCTCATTTTCTTCCACATCTATGGCTGCGAGGAAAAAGCTCAGTTTTCCCAAAAGAGGCACTGGCGGGGATACTGATAACATCTGGTCCGGACTGAAGGACCTGCCAACCATTGCAGACATGTCTACTCTCGCTGCATTGGATGCTGTCACAATAGAAAAAATTGTGGATGATTACTTTGCTGACACCATCCAAGTAGACATGTCAAACAGTCCATATTGTTACTGGCAGGAAAAAAAGGCAGTTTGGAAGCCCCTGTACAAACTGGCTCTATTTTACCTGAGTTGTCCCCCCTCCAGTGTGTACTCGGAAAGAGTTTTTAGTGCAGCGGGGAACCTGGTCAGTGAGCGGCGAAGGAGGTTGCTTCCTCACAACGTTGAAAAAATGATGTTTATAAAAATGAATAATCAATTCCTCAATGAAGTACAGCACTGCCCTCCAGATACTACAGAGGGACCTGTGGTTGTGGAGTCCAGCGGGGACGAATTGATAATGTGTGATGAGGAGGAAGTACACACTGTAGGGGGAGAGGAATCAGAGGTTGAGGATGAGGACGACATCTTGCCTCAGTAGAGCCTGTTTAGTCTGTACAGGGAGAGATGAATAGCTTTTTTGGTGTGGGGGCCCAAACAAACCAATCATTTCAGCCAAAGTTGTTTGGTAGGCCCTGTCGCTGAAATGATTGGTTTGTTAAAGTGTGCATGTCCTATTTAAACAACATAAGGGTGGGTGTGAGGGCCCAAGGACAATTCCATCTTGGACCTTTTTTTTTGGCATTATATGACCAATCAACAGTCGTTTGCCATGTTCAAAAAGTAAAACCAAATTTAAAAAAATACAAGAAATTAAACCAAAAGTAAAATGCCGTGTCATAATTTAAAACAAGAGGTATTGACGTGCTCTAAAACTACTGTATTGTTGTTTATATTTTATAAACACTACACTTGAAAGCTTGAGTCTTTCAATAAAAAAGTAACTGTCCATTGCACGAATATTTGCAACAGGGACAATTTTAGGGTTAAGAAAGTCAACTAATAACACTTCGACGCTGTCTGTCTTTATAAACACTACACTTGGAAGTTGGAGGAGGTATTGTGGCCCCGGCACCAAATTTACTACCGGGGCCACTCCACTGTGCAGTCCATATTTAGGTGTATCAGATATTAAACAACGGTGACAGTTGATGCCCAATTTTTTAATTATATTGTGGCCTCGGTACCAAATTGTGTACCGGGGCCACCACACTACGCAGTCCAGATACTTGTTTGGTGAAATTCAGACCAGTTGAGGGTTTTATTATTATATTGTGTGGACCACTCTATCTATACCACACTACAACTCTATACCACTCTATTTCATACTTTAATTCTATTTCATACTTTAATTCTATTTCATACTTTAATTCTATTTCATACTTTAATTCTATTACTAATTACCATAAAGAGGAACAAAATAAACCAATTTTACCAAAAGTATAATATGACTTAGACTTACAAACACTACACTTGAAAGATCGTGCCTTTAAATGAAAAAGTCAGTCTTCATTGCACGACTATGTGCAACAGGGACAGTTTTTTGGGTTTACAAAGTCAAACAATAACCACTTTGACCCTGTCTGTCTGGGATCTCAATGACGAATTGTCTGTACCATGTTTGGAGGAGGTATTGTGGCCCCGGTATCAAATTGGGTACCGGGGCCACCCCACTATGCAGTCCAGATACTTGTTTGGTGGAATTCTGACACGTGGAGGGTTTTTTAATTATATTGTGGCCTCGGTACCAAATTGTGTACCGGGGCCACCACACTACGCAGTCAAGATAGATAGATGCGTATTGCGTATCATAGATAAAGTACATTCAGTGGTGTGGGGCAAATTGAAAAATATTCAAAATGCACTGACATTATCAAAAACAAGAGGTTGTCACACGCTAAAACTCCAACATGTATATGATGGAGAGGATGGAGGAGCAGCCGTATGTGTAGTGTAATGCAGATCTGTTGAAGGTTTTTTATATATTTTATTGTGGTGCCCAGTGCCCACTCCTCTACGCAGTCCAGGTACATTTATTGGTGCGAATCATAAAAGTTCAGGGTTTTTAATATATATTGTGGTGACCCACTCCTCTACGCAGTCCAGGTACAATTATTGGTGCGAATCATAAAAGTTCAGGGTTTTTAATATATATTGTGGTGACCCACTCCTCTACGCAGTCCAGGTACATTTATTGGTGCGATTCATAAAAGTTCAGGGTTTTTAATATATTGTGGTGACCCACTCCTCTACGCAGTCCAGGTACATTTATTGGTGCGAATCATAAAAGTTCAGGGTTTTTAATATATATTGTGGTGACCCACTCCTCTACGCAGTCCAGGTACATTTATTGGTGCGAATCATAAAAGTTCAGGGTTTTTAAGATATTGTGGTGACCCACTCCTCTACGCAGTCCAGGTACATTTATTGGTGCGAATCATAAAAGTTCAGGGTTTTTAATATATATTGTGGTGACCCACTCCTCTACGCAGTCCAGGTACATTTATTGGTGCGAATCATAAAAGTTCAGGGTTTTTAATATATTGTGGTGACCCACTCCTCTACGCAGTCCAGGTACAATTATTGGTGCGAATCATAAAAGTTCAGGGTTTTTAATATATTGTGGTGACCCACTCCTCTACGCAGTCCAGGTACATTTATTGGTGCGAATCAAACAAGTTGATGGTTTTCTTATTATATATATTGTGGTGACCCACTCCTCTACGCAGTCCAGGTACATTTATTGGTGCGATTCATAAAAGTTCAGGGTTTTTAATATATTGTGGTGACCCACTCCTCTACGCAGTCCAGGTACAATTATTGGTGCGAATCATAAAAGTTCAGGGTTTTTAATATATATTGTGGTGACCCACTCCTCTACGCAGTCCAGGTACATTTATTGGTGCGAATCATAAAAGTTCAGGGTTTTTAATATATATTGTGGTGACCCACTCCTCTACGCAGTCCAGGTACAATTATTGGTGCGAATCATAAAAGTTCAGGGTTTTTAATATATATTGTGGTGACCCACTCCTCTACGCAGTCCAGAAAGATACCTTGTTGCAACGTTTTGGACTAATAACTATATTGTGAGGTGTTCAGAATACACTGTAAATTAGTGGAAATGCTTGTTATTGAATGTTATTGAGGTTAATAATAGCCTAGGAGTGAAAATAAGCCCAAAAACTTGATTTTTAAACTTTTTATGTTTTTTTCAAAAAAAATCCGAATCCAAAACCTTAAATCCGAACCGAGACCTTTCGTCAAGTGTTTTGCGAGACAAATCCGAACCCCAAAAATAACGAAAATCCGGATCCAAAACACAAAACACGAGACCTCAAAAGTCGCCGGTGCACATCCCTACTCTGTACGGTCTCCCCCACGCTCACCTCTGTACGGTCTCCCCCACACTCACCTCTGTATGGTCTCCCCCACGCTCACCTCTGTATGGTCTTCCCCACGCTCACCTATGTACAGTCTCCCCCACACTCACCTCTGTACGGTCTCCCCCACACTCACCTCTGTACGGTCTCCTCCACACTCACCTCTGTACGGTCTCCCCCACACTCACCTCTGTACGGTCTCCTCCATGCTCATCTCTGTACGGTCTCCCCCACACTCACCTCTGTGCGGTCTCCTCCATGATTACCTCTGTACGGTCTCCTCCACGCTCACCTCTGTACGGTCTCCTCCATGCTCACCTGTGTACGGTCTCCTCCACACTCACCTCTGTACGGTCTCCCCCACACTCACCTCTGTACGGTCTCCCCCACACTCACCTCTGTACGGTCTCCTCCACGCTCACTTCTTTACGGTCTCCTCCACGCTCACCTCTGTACGGTCTCCCCCACACTCACCTCTGTACGGTCTCCCCCACACTCACCTCTGTACGGTCTCCTCCACACTCACCTCTGTACGGTCTCCTCCACGCTCACTTCTTTACGGTCTCCTCCACACTCACCTCTGTACGGTCTCCCCCACATTCACCTCTGTACGGTCTCCTCCACGCTCACCTCTGTACGGTCTCCCCCACACTCACCTCTGTACGGTCTCCTCCATGCTCACCTCTGTACGGTCTCCTCCACGCTCACCTCTGTATGGTCTCCATGCTCACCTCTGTACGGTCTCCTCCACACTCACCTCTGTACGGTCTCCCCCACACTCACCTCTGTATGGTCTTCCCCACGCTCACCTCTGTATGGTCTTCCCCACGCTCACCTCTGTACGGTCTCCTCCACACTCACCTCTGTATGGTCTCCCCAGTACTCACCTCTGTACGGTCTCCCCGACACTCACCTCTGTACGGTCTCCCCCACGCTCATCTTTGTACGGTCTCCTCCACACTCGCCTCTATATGGTCTCCCCCACGCTCACCTCACAGAAGGGAGTGATAGAAACGTGACAATATTAATAGTTCAGGATGGCCGTATACTTCAGAATAAAAGAATTTCTAGAATAAGGAGACACGTTTGGAGGGAAAAAGACTGAAAGGTAATATAAGGAATAACTTTTTTTACCAAAAGAGTGATGGATTCATGTAAGAATCTTTCTTCATTTGTGGCAAGGAGTCGTACCCCTGTCCCCCAGTGGGTACCACCTTATTGTATCTCCCCCTTAAAATGCGGTTGATGACATAACAAAAACCCTTCTGTCTTAACCTTAAACCTTATGTGCTTTAATAAAAGACACCACACCGACTTTTTGTTGGCAAATTAAACTCTTTTATTTAAATAACTGCTATTATGGTGGTAGGAGAACACTGTAGTGCCTTGCCTATCCGTAAGCGCCTTTAGCATTTGTATGTTAACAGGACAACCGTCCCCCAGGCGCCCCGGAACCCACACCCCTCTGGGATAACGTAATGCTCCACAAGCCAGCCCAGATGAGCTGCGCTTGCACCGCACCTAAGCCGAATCCTGAAGGAAATGGGTTCCGAAAGCTGCTACTATGAATGTGTGCTTCACCCACTGGGTCTGAGTCATTAAGGAAAGTAAGGCAAAAATAGGAGTACATTTTCTCTGGGACAAACCATGTTACAATGCTAGGGGAGCAAATTAGTTTATTATTTTGCACATAAGATAAATACTGGATGTTTTTTCATCTAGCACGCAAATACTTGATAGCTTTATTTGTACACTAAAATTTAAAATTGTTCTAGTACATGCCCTACCCCAATTATAAATCTGTTCACACATTATAAGTTTACCTCCTCCTCCAATGCAACATGGTTTTGCCCGGGTGCAAAGTTAGTCCTTTTTTATGGTCGCTCCCCTTAATAACTCAGGCCCTCTGTGTTTATCTTGTACAGTGTCCACCTGCCACCTTAAAACTGCACCAACGCTTGAAACCAAGGCCCGCGCACTTGGTTTGCCCAGCATACCTCCGGGGCTTAACCATCACCCATACAAAATACCATAGCAATGGCTCCAGGTCAGCCCAACCTACCTCCATGGTTTAACCAGCACCAGTACAAATACCACGGCCAGCGCTCAAGTTTGGCCCAACCTACCTCCAGGGCTTAACCAGCACCCAAACCAATACCATGCCCAGCGCTCAAGATCATCCTAACTTACCTCCCAGGCTTACCCAGCACCCGTACCAATAACCAAGGCCAACGCTGCAGGTCGGCCCAACCTACATCCAGGGTTTACCCAGCACCTGTACCAATAACCAAGGCCAGCGCTCCAAATCGACACAACTCATTTTCAGGGCTACACCAGCACACCTGTACCATACCACGGCTCGTGCTCCAGGATGACCCAACCTACTTACGGGGCTTAACATGCACCCGTGGCCCAACCTCTTGTCTTTGCTGTTTCAGCACCTCCCTGTGAGATAACCAGTTTTTGCATCTTTAAAACAGAAGGTAATGAGACATCTCACCCATAGAGCGAACCGGATCCAGGAGTCGGTAATAGGAGGGAGGGTTTTCCTGTCCTGGAACCAAGAGAGCTATTCCCACTCCTCCCAGTTCTTTTAATTCCTCTGCTCCTCCCCTTATGACACTATGCCTGGTTATTACTGCACCTTATTGCTTCGTTAACCCTCAGTGAGCCACACCATTATGTACAAACCTCAGCTTTTATTTTCACCTTGGGCTGAATGCATCCCTCAGTTCTATTTCCTTTAGGATGTAAGCTCTCAGGATCAGGGCCCTCTTTCCTTGTGTTCTCCTTCTTCTATTCCATCACCCCCTGTACCTCTTGGCCTTCTTCTCTAGAGCTGTTATTTTAAGCTTAGGACTACTGATTACTACCATTACTCTCACTCACTGTCCCTCATATAATTTGATCTGTATTACCTTGTTACCTGATTATTTATTCATTCAGTATTTTGTTCTTCATGTATCATGTTATGTGTTATGGATAACTGCTTTCTGTATATGTCTTGTAAGTTGCTGCGGACCCTTTGTGGCGCCTTTATAAATAAAAGATAATAATAATAATATCCTGTAGTCCTTGCTCCTGTATGGTTACTGATACCTCCTGTTTTGCCCAGCAGTGCTTTTTACCCCATCAATACCACCTCCTCCACTGTGTCCTCTGCTGGTGCCCAATGTCTCACGTCACATGACACTGAGGCACCAGCCGTCAGCTTCTAATTGGCCGACCACTGCGCACTGTGGGCATTTCCGCTGATCTATGAACAATGCTGCCTTAGGCAGCTGCCTCCGTAGGCTAATAAAGTGCCTCAGTTTTAATGGCAATACTGGCAAAACCACTCACAACTTTATTTTATTTTTAAATACAATACAAGTCATTTTTTACTTTCACTTTACCTCTTATTTTACGGCAGCAGATGACACGACACAGCCCACATTTTGTCGCACTCTAAAAATGACTGCAAATAAAGTACGAGTGATTTATACAAACAACCAGTGCACATGGTTTCTAAAAATAGACTTTATTTCCATCTACAGGATAAATCCCAGAACATTTTCTTGCTATGCACTTTCATTTGTAATATAGTGATCATTTTCAATAAATTTTTATATGTACAAATCTGTCCTTATAAATAATATACAGTAAGATCCTAATATCCTACTTGCAGATCCTGGGTTACAAGGGACCCCAAGTGAGCTCATTCTGGCTCTGGTATTATGTTCTTGGTAAATACAGGACAAATATTTTGGTTATTTTTAGATTTATTTAAATTCCCAGATCTCACATACCAAGCATTATTCCCTAAAAAAAATTGCTGTCTTCTTCACTTTCTATAATTAGTACAGGAGATTATTCATTAGAAAAAAAAATGACAAAGGTAGAGTAGGTCAGGCAGTGTCTGGGGACTACTAGCAGTGCATGTTTTCCTGGTCTCTTAGCACAATAACTAATGAGCCAATCATTAATGAATACACCTGTGCTCCAACTGGAATGTATGGAAAACATGCACTGTTAGAGGTCTCCAAGAAACACTGGATTAGATTATTTTGCACATTTCATCTTAATTTGATAAGGTTCTTGGATGGGTTTGTTGCTCAAAAAAAATCCCCAAAATTGGGGATATGCAAATTGTTCATCTGAAGTCTGTAGACAAAACTAGCAATGTAGCTAAAATGACTGCCTGGCGAAGGGTTTCTTTGTGGTGAGTGGCACAGGGTGGCAGTAGCTTTCTGAAAAATTACGTAAAAACCACAAGAAATTGGTGGATTGTTCTGTACATTCCAAGTCACCTTCTTAGAGGGTACCATGGACAGAGTCATTGACAAGATGAGGTCCTCCAGGGTCGTTCTGTGGTCCCAAGCTCCATAGAGTGTAGATATAATAATAATAATGTTTTTAAAAAGGGTACCTTTGTGACATAATCTGCATCGTAGTCTCAACACAGCACAAGCTGACACTCTTTCGGAATGCCGTATATAGTCTTGTGGGTCTCAAAGAGTTCCTTTAGTTTCTCGATATATAGTGAATGTAAAGAAGATATTTCTTCTGAAGAAGGAGAGGCCGTTTTTGCAACTGGTATAGGAGATCCCACTGGAGGAGAGAGGTAGTAAATAGGTTGAAAATAGCGGGGAAAATAAGAAAGGGAAGGAAAGTTATTAATTAAAAAGATCAAACTGCAAACTAAATGAAAAGAGACAATATAGCTGAAAAACATTTGCTATGTCCCAGAGAAATATTGCCCTTTGTCTCAGGGACACCATGTGAAGTACTACAATCTGTTGTTGGCGTTCCCTGATTGTTAGATGCAATACATTCTATTGAAAACTGCCTCATTTGAGGTATGGAATAACGTTACACTTTCATTTGGGGCATCAGGTAAGTAAAGGGTTGAGCACCACTAATCTACATTAAACAGACAATAAGAAGTAAGCATTGTCATGGGAAAGCTCTTCAGAGGACACCATCAAGTGACTTGTTCCAAGGTTAAAATGTTTCTCCACTTTTGGGGAGAATTTACAACACATTGGGGCACCAACCATCTAAATGTCTACCACTGTGTCCTGTGGTCAAATACTCATTTGTACTTGAGAAGTTTGCTGGAGAAGAGGGGTCAGACTGATTAAAATGACTGCAGGCTCCTGAGTGGATGAGGGAATGAGTCCTACCACAAGCTATTTTGTCATTTCCCCACCTACAGCTCTCTGGCAGAGATCCCTAGAGTGAGTATGGGGTTTGCTGCTTCATACAGGATTGGGAACCTCAGCCATCTACTAGTCTGGAGAAAAGTGGAAAACTGATAAATAGCTATGGCCTTGTTAACGCATTTCGATTGGTGTGGAGATCTGAGCATTCTACCAAAGTAAAGTGTAGGCATTGCCTATCCAGTTTCTGTCCCTTCTACAGGTGTCTTCAACATTCATTTCCATTGTTACGGACTGCTACTGTACTCTGTTCTTCCCAACTTTTTGGGAAGCCTCAGATGGACAATGTGGTGCCCCATGGGGGAACATTTTTGGCCAAGATCATAAATGATCATTACCAGTTTTTGAGGGAAACATTTATCTGATCAGGATTTTCATTTCCATTTGGAAGAAATATAATAGGAGAGAAAATGAAGATTGAGAAAAAAAAGTATAAATGTTTAGGAAAAAAAAGTTGGTTGCACAATTTTGACTGTATTTTTTGTTTGAATGATATGATTATTTTTTTTTCAAATGGATCATAGTAACTTGTTTTAGTTGTTAATACTTTACATTCAGGAAATGTATTCTATGAAACTTACCAACTGTATATACTGGTCTTCTGTGTGGTAGCAGCCCCAAGCTGTACTGGAACACCCCACGCCCATGGAACAGGGGAATTGCAAGACCCATAATCCTTTGCAACTTATCCTGCATGGTTCGAAGCAGAGATCCTGGAGGGTTATTCACCTGATAGTAGAGATCATTTTCTCCGAATGATAGAACTGGGACTAGGTGAGCTCTGAGAGGAGGAATGAGAGAGTTGGACAAGCTCTACTCAGAGGGTGTGAGAATACTACACTCTCTCTCCCTGCTTCCACATTTCCCAATTTCCTTACCCATGGGTCAGGGCCAGTTTAATGAACCCGGTCCTCTTCAGTATTTGAAGGGTCAGCTCTCCAGGCTTTGCATCCAGAGCCTCAGGAGGGCCTCCTACTGCAAGCACCAAAGCATGCCCTCCACCCTTCTGTGAGAGGAGGTGAGAGGCACTGCTTTTGTCTGAGGACACAAGACCTGGAAATAAAGGGGGAGGGTGCAAGGTTAAAGAGTTATGATAAGACTGATTTGAAATAAGTGATGAGGATTTTCTGTGAGACCAAGATACTCAGATACACATAGTTAAGGAGACTAAAGAGAATATTTACTAGACCTTCTAAAAGGAAAAGTGAAGGTGTTGTTCAAAGCATCCAATTGGATTTTAGCTATCATTGTTGCTATGGGCAACATCTCCACATTTTCTTTTTAGAAGGTTTAGTAAATATACCCCTAAGAGTCAGATGAAGCCAGAGAGATTGACATCAACGTACAGAGAAGTATAGTCAAAGGCAGCCAGAAACAGAGAAAACGTCCCATAAAACCATAGAAAGAGGCCCTCACAGTTAGGGAGACAGTCACTGTGAAAGTGTCATAGGTAGAGATGAATGAAATCTTCAAGACTGTTAAGGATAATATTCGACTTATTCTGCATTTGGACATTAAATTTTGCACATATCTTGGGTGGAATTTGGCCGTAAGTGTTCTCTGCTGCATTCCCCCTATCATTTTCATTCCACAAGGAAATCCCAGTCCTACCCAAACCACAACACACAGCAGAGTGAGTTGACATCACGTCCTAGCTCTATTTATAGTCTCTATTTATACATTCATTGAAATATGGAATGCCGAATTTATAAATACAGAGTGGAATGGCATGGAACATTGCATCTCTGCAAGATAGCCTGTTCCTGACCAAAATTTCAGCTTGCGCAGTAACTTCACTCATCTGTAGTCATAATCTGTCAGAGACAGAATTGCAGAATGCCAGAGAGAGTGTGAGAGAGTCATGGGGAGCCAGAGAGTGTGTGACAGCCACAGGCAGCCAAAGAGAGTGTGCGAGAGAGTAACAAGAAGCCAGAGAGAGTGTGAGAGAGTCACAGAAAGCCAAAGAGTGTCTGAGAGTCACGGGGATCTAGAGAGTGTGTGAGAGAGACATAGGGAGCCAGAGAAAGTGTGAGAGAGCCGTAGGGAGTCAGAGAGAGTGTTAGAGAGTCACTGGAAGCCACAGAGAGTGCTAGTGAGTCACAGGGAATGTGAAATAGTCAAAGAATGCCAGAGAGAGTGTCAGAGTCTCAGGGAGCCAGAGAGTGTGTGAGAAAGTCATGGGGAGCCAAAGAGTGTGTGAGAGACACACAGATAGCCAGAGAGTGTGTGAGAGAGTCATTGGGAGCCAGAGAGAGTGTGAGAGACATAGGGAGCCAGAGAAAGTGTGAGAGAGTCACAGGGATCCAGAGAGAGTGTGAGAGAGCCATAGGGAATCAGAGAGAGTGTGAAAGAGTCATAGAATGCCAGAGTGAGTGTGAGAGAGTCACAGGGACCCAGAGAGTGTGTGACAGCCACGGCCAGCCAAAGATAGTGTGCGAGGGAGTAACAAGAAGCCAGAGA
This sequence comes from Mixophyes fleayi, assembly GCF_038048845.1. NCBI lineage: Eukaryota > Metazoa > Chordata > Amphibia > Anura > Limnodynastidae > Mixophyes > Mixophyes fleayi. The sequence goes on along the minus strand of NC_134405.1, from coordinate 28,067,292 downwards.
GAGTGTGAGAGAGTCACAGAAAGCCAAAGAGTGTCTGAGAGTCACGGGGATCTAGAGAGTGTGTGAGAGAGACATAGGGAGCCAGAGAAAGTGTGAGAGAGACATAGGGAGCCAGAGAAAGTGTGAGAGAGTCACAGGGATCCAGAGAGAGTGTGAGAGAGCCATAGGGAATCAGAGAGAGTGTGAAAGAGTCATAGAATGCCAGAGTGAGTGTGAGAGAGTCACAGGGATCCAGAGAGTGTGTGACAGCCACGGCCAGCCAAAGAGAGTGTGCGAGGGAGTAACAAGAAGCCAGAAACTGTATGAGAAAGCCAAGTTAAGCCGGAGAAAATGTGAGAGAGTCACAGGAAGCCAGGGACTGTGTGAGAGAGTCATGTGGAGCCAGAGATTGTGTGAGAGATTCATGGGGCACAGAGAAAGTGTGAGAGAGTCACAGGCAGCCAGAAAGAGTGTGAGAGAGTCACAGGGAGCCAGAGAGTAAGTGACAGTCACTGGCAGCAAAAAGAGTGTGTGAGAGAGTAACGAGAATCCAGAAAGTGTGCCAGTGAGTCAAGGCAAGCCAGAGAGAGTGTGAGAGAGTAACAGGGAGTCAGAGAGAGTGTGAGAGAGTCATGGGGAGCTACAGAGTGTGCTAGAGAATCACAGGGAGCCAGAGTGTGTGTGATAGAGTCACAGGGAGGAAGAGAGTGAGTGAAAATGTCATGGGGAGCCAGAGAGAGTGTGAGAGAGTCATGGGGAGTCAGAGAGTGTGTGTGAGAGAGTCTTGGGGAGTCATAGAGAGTTTGAGAGAGTCGCAGGGAGCAAGAGAGAGTGTGAGAGAGTTACAGAGAGCCAGAGAGTGTGTGAGAGAGTCACAGGGAATCAGAGAGTATGTGAGAGTCACAGGGAGCCAGCGAGTGTGCAAGATAATCACGGTGAGTCAGAGAGAGTTTGAGAGAGTCATTGGGAGCCAGAGAGAATGTGAGAATGACAAAGGGGAGAGAGATTTTCTGGCAATCAGATAAATACTAATGACTAATAATCAGAATGGATACATACTGCCACTCATGATGTACTCCCGGAAAAATGGGACTCGGAACCAGGCCGGCAGCATTAGCAGATGGGGAGTGAGACCAGGAAAGAGATTCGAGAATCCAGTACCCTCAGTGCAAAAATTGCCAAATGCTCCAACCACGAGAACCCCATGAGGATGGAATCCAAATATATAATTATAGCGAGGGTCCAATGGAGCCGTCCGTACCAACTGTAAGAGAGGCCATTTACAGGAAATTATTAATATTTAGAAGGAATGGTATGTTTTGGTAAAATGTAATTTAAGTTTTAGGGTAACTTTCTACAATGTGTAGATAGAGTTGTGTGCATTTATTGTCTATGGAGGGCGTTTAGATGGAAACTCATTATCTTCATCAGAGATAGGCAACCTGTGGCATCCTTACTGCTGTGGAACTATAAGTTATAAATAGACTCAATAAATGATTGAATCATAAATTCTTATCATTTTATGCGGGAATTTCTCTCCTGAATACATGTAACATTCACAAAAGAAAAAAGGTTATTCCTATTAGAGGTACTCCGCTCTAAATGAACACCAATCACAAAATCAAAAGTGGGCCTCTTCCTTTATAACCAGAAATACTCATGAAGGAACTTCTTATATATATATTTTGTTAGGGCCCTGGATGTATATAAAATTATAACATATATCCTTCCTCTAGCCTTCACCAGATAGTTTTAATCAGAGACAAATCTTTATTGCAGTATAATATTTAACCAAATATTATTCAGATGACGTGGCTCACTATGCAATTACAAGAGGGGGAATTTCTTAATACTTTATTGATATATTGCTCATAATCATATATCAACCGATTGGATAACCCCAGCAAAAAGTGGACCTTTCAAATGCACAGCTAGGGTGTGTCACAATGAATATATTTGTATCGCTTTCAATTAAGCCACCAATTAATATCTTAATTACTAGAATGTGTCTATCTCACGGTGGCTAAGTGGTTAGCATTTCGGTCTCACAGCACTGGGGTAATGAGTTCGATTCCCGACCTTGACCTGTGTGGAGTTTGTGACAGTGTGCTATCCGGCTGCTCTGATTGTGTTTTAAACACAATCAGAGCAGCCAGGCAGCACACTGTCACTGCCGAGCGGACCTGCACATACTGTGCAGCCGCCGGCAGCCTTAGAAATCAGAAAGGGGGCGGGGCCTAAATCGCCCCCCCTAAAATCGCCCTGGGTAAAGCAGTTGTCTAGATCCGCCCCTGTAATCTATATTGATTGTCTCTTTCGCCTCTTTATCAGTGATTTCTCCCACATCCCTCAATCCTTACTAATTAGTCCACTGTCTGTGCTATTTATTCGCTGCTAACTTCTCATTACATTGATAGAGTTTACTCTGTCTGTATCCTCTTCTCTGGCTTACTATCTATTACATTGCATCTCAATTATTAATACAGTTGGTTCGTGCATCCCTTTTGCAAACTATTCTCTGAGGTCCTCTCGCTATATACTATACATCCTATTTACCAACTTTGTACTCTATCCCTCTGGGAGATCGCAGAGGGGAGGTGAAATGTGAGGATGCAAGGGAGCGGGACACTGCAAATCCCGTCATCTTGACCCCGCCACCGTTATGCAATGATGCAAAATGTCATTTTGTTCCTGGGGATGGGTCAAAATCCCACGATTCAATCACGTCAAGGAGGTTCCCAAGTGGGCAGGATGCACGATAATGGCCTGCTATCCTGGAAGTCTGGGAGACCTACCTGGAATTCTGAAGTCTTCTGAGACATTCCAGTGGTTAAGTATGCTATACACTATGTTTCACATCTGAGGAAAATTTTCTTAAATATTACACTGCAATAAAGGTTTTTCTCTGACTAACTCTTTCTGGTGAAGGGTTTACGAGGGCTATATGTCAGAATTTCATATACATCCAGGGCCCTAAAAATATAATACCAATAAAGGAATATATATATATAAGAAGTTCATTTTAGAATATTTCTGGTGAGGACTGACTCATTAGTTCAATTAATACATTTTAGGACTCTTTTTATCACAAGCACATTTACTATATTTTAAGCAATTAGTTTACCAATATTTCACTTGTATAGTTAATGACAACCCATATGATTGATTGTGTATGTCGTATTTATTGAATGATAATAAAGTTTAGGACTTTTGATTTTGTGACCGGTGTTGATTTAAAGCAGGCATGGGCAAGCTGTAAACTACAAGCCCCAGCATGCTTTGCCTTCTGATAACCAGACAATAGCTGGCAGGGTATACTGGAACTTGTAGTTTCACAACACCTTGAGAGACAGCGCTTGTCCAGGCTTAATTTAGACTTGGAGTACCTCCAATAGGAGCAGCTTTTTTTCTCTTCTTCTTTTCTGACCTGTAGTTTGATAACGGCTGGAGAGCCACACGTCGTTTCAAGCAGATCTAACTGACCAACTGTATATAATACTGGTGCAGAATGTGACCAAAATATTCTATTTACTAGAAGAGGGTGAATGTGCAATAGCTCGTAATAACCAATAAGATCTGATTGATATACTGCACCTAAGACACTGAGGGTTATTTACTTGAGTGAAGCAAATCAGCACTAAAACCAGAGCGGCCAATCAGACGTTTGCTTTCATTGTCAACCATGCGCTAGACAGATAAAAGCTAACTGGTGACTGGTTGCTGTGATTTTAGAGTATTTATTTGCAATTTAATACGAAATCAGCCCTATGGCATCAAAAATAATTCAATAAACCACTCAGCATCACCAGCGACCCTGAAAGTTTTCCACCACCATCAAATGGGAATACCTGAGGACGATTTTTTTCTTGTCACAGGTCTATTCTACTCACTTTGATAGGGAAGTAATCGGCAAAGTATTTCCACACAGTCCAACTCCGGACCCATTGCGACCTCCGACCCCCTCGGGATGGGGTCTCCCAGTCTATATACAGCCAGACCGTATAGAGGAGAACCAGGAACCAGTATTGCGAGCACACCAGGAGAATGCAGAGGAGAATACAGCACTGAGCTAAAGAGAGAAGGGGAGATTCTGTTGTCATCCTCAGTGTTACTCTTGCTACAAGATAGTATAGGAAGAAAGACTCTGCACAGCTACAGGTGGAGTTGACTTGATTGTCCTTCTTGTACATTGCATAGTTTTTACAGTTATCTGAAGAACCAATAAACTTATATGTATGTTACTTTGCATGAAAGTTCCTATAACTTTCAAAGAGATTTCATTACAAGTCAGGAACTTGTAAGAGCTAAACACATTTTAGATTAAGCATAACGTATCGGGACAGATCTTTTTACATACACACCAGATATAGTTTATTTATTTCTTAGGATACGACAGGGAGCCACTCAGAGCCTAAAATGGCTCGGTGCAATCAATAGTCATTTGCATTTAGCTGCACAAGTATAGTGCAAAGTTAAAGCAATTAGCCACATTTTAGTAGGTTATATGGAGTGCTTCAATAGTTGTGCAAACATCACTTCACTAAATATAACATTGTACCATAGGTTTACAGCTTGCTGACACGTGCAAGCAGTGTGTGGCTGGGTCTGTATCAATATGTTTACCCTGGTTGCCAGGGGAAGCCAGGCAGAGTGTAGGCATGCTATGAGTACAGCGGTTACTGACATAGTAATGTAATAAGAATCTGTCACAAAATAGAAAGAGGTGCAATGTTCTGCAGAACTCACCCATAGCCAGGAATGAGAAGGTCCATTGCAAGACAGCGGCCGTCTGCAGCCTCCTGCTCATTGGGACCTTGAGCGGGGCAAACTGGATCCACATTATTTTTAGAGGGGTGATCTGCAGCGCTGATAGAGCAAAGGACTGAGGCTGAGATGTAGAGCGGGGGTACAGAAGTGGGCAGACACTAACAGGGCATTCACAAGACACAGAGACAAGAAGCGACAGAGAGAAAGAAGTAGCAGACAAGCAGAGGACGCGTGGCTTTATCAGCCTATTAATATATAAGCGTTTCGTCCTTCCCCTGGGGTCAGACAGACTGGACCACCAGGCCACAAGGCAATGTGGTCACTCACCACCTCCTCTCTAAAGGATTTTATTGGCTGTGTCAGCTTGATGTGGTCTATGGGGGTTTGAGCAATCTGTAAGTCTCTAGGAGGGGAGAAATTGGCACAGACTGGAGAATAGTGAGAGAAGACTGCGCCAATGAGGGGATAGGTAGGAGACACAAGCTATACAAGTGGTTCTGTGGACTTATAGAGCCTGGCACTACCTGACTCAGAATGCTGGTACTTGTAGCTCCACAGCTGCTGGAGAACCACTGGTTGTCTGCTATACAAAACAGGTGTCCTAGAGATATTAGGTCAGTACAGTACAGACAGGAGCTGGCTGGTATGGGGGACATCTGCCCCCTGAATCTGGCTGATATCGGGCTAATTTCGGCTGGGTCACTGGGCTATCTGCATTTTTTTCCTTTAAAATAATCCTAATAAGTTACTGAGCAGAGTCTCGCCCCTCTCCCCCCGGGATAATATTTGCCAGCACTCCCCTGAGTACAGAGACAAACAAATCTCATAATCGCATTGCTTTCATAACGTGTCATTTAAAGGGACACTAAATATATAATACAAGTTGATGCTATTTGAAAGGTCGTCTTGTATCTTTAACAAATATGGAACTCATGTAGCGTTAAACGCCATCGAGCACCCAATGTCTGTACAAAAAGACAAATGCAAATATTAGAGACTGACAATATTATTTAAAACTTTAAACACTTCATAGAGGGCAGACAAGCAATAGAATGGGCGCCCTCTAGTGGTAGGCATATTTTTACATATCAGTCATTTATGTAGGGCAAGAAACAGATAGGGGAGAGAGAACAGTTTTAAATGTGCACGTTATGCTTGAATACCATCGCCAATCCTATATATAGATTCTCTATAAATAGCCGCCTAATCCTATAGAGAGATCCCATATACTAATTATGTTAATACTAAATACAAAGAGGATGGAAATTTCCTATGCAGAGGATTTAAATCCCCCGTAGAGACAATGATAATCCTATATAGCGTCTATCACTTGTATGTGCACAATACAGACAGCAAGCTCTATATATAATGAGAATGACATTTATATTGAAATTATAAAATAAAAAAAAACTTCCATCCCAAGTCTAACTTCTAGGATTGGTAATTTTTATTGGTACATGGAAATTTCTGGTCCCAGAATTGTCCCTATTTTTAAGTATTATCCTATTATAATTATAAAATTCCTCATTTACTGCACGTTAGAGGCAATTCTTACCATCCATTCTTCTTCTGCAGGCGTTATCAGTTAATATTAATCTATTTATTGAGGAGGATTAAGCAAAATGGAAAAAGGAAAACCTAACGATCCAACTCTGTTAACGTGATGATGATGGATATTGCAGTTCTTCAAGGCTCATCGATGTGTATGACGCACGCGGTCTCACAGGCATCTAGGTGCCCTGGTAATTGTTTTAGAACGTTGTGTTTCTTCTTGTGCTTAGTCTGCTTGTCTGTGTCCAATCAGATGATAGATGGGCAGACTGCGATACCCCTCGGACACCTTTCTGTGCTGTGTCCTATCTCTATTTAATTAATACAAGGGAATAATTCAGCCCTAATTTAACCCGATGTCAAATCTTAATACTATATAAGGAATTAATTATTAGCCTACAAATAAAAAAATAAAAATGATGTCCGTTCAATTCTGCTGACTTAGGCCTGCGCCTATAAGGCCTTTCTACAAATCTTGGCCAGTGCAGCAGCAAGCTGGGTAGTATGGCTACACAGGGCCATCTTAACAACATTATGAGCCCCCGGGCTAAGCAGTGCACCGGGGCCCCTACTTATATATAGATATAGATGTATAGAGATAGAGATAGAGATAGATAGATGTACTTGCTCAGTGACCCTTGAAGGTTTTTTTTGTAGGTTTTTTCTTGCAGGATTATTTATTCTAATTAAGAGCCGTGCCTATGGGGCCCCCTTACCCGTGGAGCCCCCGGGCACCTGCCCATCGTGCCCAATGGAAAAGATGACCCTGTGGCTACAAAGCAAACCCTGATATGGTCGATAGTATTCAGTACTGATATCCATGTGATGGCTGTTGTACACTACAGGTCTGGTCTGATAGTTTGTACTCTCTGAGCTGATGGATAGTGCGCAATACAGACCTAAATCATAGTGACCAGTGCAGGGGTGACTAGGAGGAAAAAAATAGCTATAGATCCCATAAAGAGACAAGTTCACCTTTTATATATGTGCATATACATGTACACAGTATACACACATTCGTACACACATATATTAAAAATATAACATGCCTCTCAGACCTCTTCACATGCCTCTTACATGACATCAGGCTTCCCCACATGCCCCTTACATGCCATCAGGCCTCCCCACATGGTCCTTACATGACATCAGGCTTCCCCACATGCCCCTTACATGACATCAGGCTTCCCCACATGCCCCTTACATGACATCAGACATCCCCACATGCCCCTTACATGACATCAGGCTTCCCAACATGCCCCTTACATGACATCAGACATCCCCACATGCCCCTTACATGACATCAGGCATCTCCACATGCCCCTTACATGACATCAGACATCCCTATATGACCCTTACATGACATCAGGCCTCCCCACATAGCCCTTACATGCCATCTGGCCTCCCTATATGGCCTTCACATAACATCAGACATCCCCATATGGCATTCCATGCCATCAGGCCTCCCCACATGGCCCTTACATGACATCAGGCATTCCCACATGCCCCTTACATGCCATCAGGCCTCCCCACATGCCCCTTACATGCCCATCAGCCTCCCCACATGTCATCAAACCTCTACACATGCCAGCAGACTCTCCACATGCCCCTTTCATGCCCAGCAGTCCTCTCTACATGCAATCAGACTGCCCACATGCTATCAGACCTCCCCGCATGCCCCTATCAGCTATCCAGCATGCCCCACAAACCTTTTCACATGCCCCATACATGCCTCATTACATGCCATCAGCCTCCTCACAGGCCATTAGCCTCCCCACATGCCCCTTACAAGCCCACCTAACCTCCTAACATGTGATCTGATCTCCCCACATGGCATTGGACGTCTCTACATGCCCATCAGCAGACTGGGGCCCAATCTGGCCAATCCGTCGCCCAGAGCACCATGCTGCAGTCACGCTCCCGGCCGAGGGCAATATTTTAAAGTACAAAGCTTTGCATGTGGCTCAAAAGCAGCGAGTTGGCCACTGCTGGACTAGTGCAGTAGGCATAGTCCAGTCTTGGTGGCTACAGCAGAAAGCAGACCAAAGTATTTATGGCTAGTGTATGAGAAAAAAAAAAACCTGGGGGCTAGTGTAAAATTTATCACTGGCGGTTTTATTGGCGACTGAATTCCACCTGCTCATCCTACTGGGAACACCAATCCCTAAGATAGGACCAACTGTTCCTGCACCCAAAAGTGAGAGCACATATTTGCAGTTTTTAAACAGTTTGGTGAACATGGGGCAGTTTCTGGAAATCTGCGATATTTCATTACCCTTTAGAGAGGACAGGGCTTTCAAAAGCTCGGGGCCTAAGGGGACTGCCGTAGTTTTCTTACCCTTAGGACTGTCATCTATTTTGCAGGATACTGATTGCCTCTCCATCTGCTGACTTAAATTTGTAATACAAAACATTTACTCCTATCAACAGCACAAGTGGGCGTTGAGGTGCTCAGTGACCCATATTTGAAACCACAAATTCCAATTGGGGTCAATAGGAGATTGTATTGCAAACATGTTTGTTGCCATTGTACCGATGATATTCTATCGAATTTCGGCCTGGTTTGAAATTTTCAAACATCTCTAATCGTGTGACACCTGGGAGAATATACGCAAATTGTGCACATCATCATCATCATTTATTTATATAGCGCCACTAATTCCGCAGTGCTGTACAGAGAACTCATTCACATCAGTCCCTGCCCCATTAGAGCTTACAATCTAAATCCCCTAACATACAGAACAAGAGAGACTATGGGCAATTTAATAGCAATCAATTAACCTACCAGTATGTTTTTGGAGTGTGGGAAGAAACCGGAACACCCGGAGGAAACCCACGCAAACACGGGGAGAACATATAAACTCCACACAGATAAGGCCATGGTTGGGAATCAAACTCATGACCCTAGTGCTGTGAGGCAGAAGTGCTAACCACTGAGCCACCGTGCTGCCCATTTAGGTGAACTGCACCGCGTCCAGAGATGTGCCTTAAAGTATAAACAATAATATGTCTTCATAATACATTTGTATATTTGTTGCATTATTTGGATAATAATGAGGAGGAAATAGCTGTATATGTAAATCAGAATAACATACCAGATGGATACTAATGTCATTAGCGCTTTACCCTGCTGAATACTGACTGAGAGGGGAGCAGACATTATGGTGGGTATGACTTTAACATGATGCGCAGTTTTGTTATGTGGTCCAGACATTCCTAGTTACGCCCGTGCCCCAGGCTACAGAAGTGAGATCACAGTCACTGGCCGGAACGCAGGAAGCCGGTTTACCAGTGCACCGCAACAAGTTAGGCTTATGTCAGCTAATACAATTGAGTATAAACAAGTGTATGGAGAGTCCATGAGACACCTCTCATCGTTCTGGCCACGGTCACATAAACAGCTCATGTCAGCCTAATGCACTCAACCAGCTGTGACTGGCAACAAGCCCAGGACACAGCGCTGTGGATGACGGGGGCACATGAGAAGAGAATGGCCTGTCGGCATTGTACACCCCTAGCTGACTAAACCTGGGCAATGCTGTGGATATGAGAGGAGAGGTTTATGGAGAAAACAACCGGGATCCTAACATAAGTTATTTCTTATCTTTCCTCATAATGGGTCTGATAAAGAGATGGGTGTAAAATGGGCATGAAATACTCAAGTAAAGGAGCATGCTAAAACTGCAGATTTCCGCACATAGGCAGAGCCATACACATCCCAAGATGCATTCGGCTCCACGTCAGCAGTATATGTTCCTGGTTTGCAGCAAGTCCTCATCATCAGCGAGTATTTGTGCCTACCCTGTAGCAGGTGCAAAAATTATGCCTCCTACCCAGTGTAAATGTGTGTTTCTCATAGTTGCCTACTTTGTGACTCTGTCCTCTGGGAGGACAGGTCAAGTGACAGGGGTAGGAGGGGATGTGGCGATGTATTTCCATCATCACAGCCACGCCCCCACTATAAAATGCCTAAATTCACAACATTGAATAACGGGGGTCATGGATAAATGACTGAAATAAGCCCCACCCCCGATATTCAATGCCATGAATTTCAGCAAATTTTAGAATCCGGGATGGTCGCCTATTTTTCCGGGAGGTCTGCACGAAATTCGGGAGCCTCCCGAAAATTGCGGGAGAGTAGGCAAGTATGGTGTTTCTGCAGGTCTGCCCTTACTGTACTTGGACTGAGTTTGTACAACTCATCCCTCCCCTGCTCCACCTCTCCAATCATAAGAAGGGGCAAGTGTCAGACAAATGGACGTCTGCATTGGCCCATATGCGTGCTTTCTCTTTGTGGGCACGAGCAGTGCGGATTTGCACAACTTACACTATGCAAACTGGCGCAAGTTCAATTCAGTATCAGGTATATAACATGTTTAAGTCAAGGCTTTGCGATGTGTAATATATAAAAATTAAGCTAACGTGCACTTGTCATAAACACACATTTGAGGTCACACTATGGCTTCCTCAGCTCACAATGTAGCCGCCTCAGAAGACAGATTAGCTGCCTTTAAGAAGTGCCTCAGTACTGTCAAAGATTTGATAGGCTGCGTTCTCCTGGATATTAGTTTTAATATAGTAATTGCTTAATATTTGACTCATTGGAAGTAGAGTGTTTTTAGGACACAGGGTGGATTAATGGTGATAATTGGTGTTGTGAAGGAGTTAAGTGCCCGCCTGGCATGTCCAATCTGTGCGGCGGATGTCTGGTTTGACTATCTTCCCATGTTAATTGTGGCATTGCCAATAGCTTTTCCATTTAATAGCAAGCTGGGAAATGTTTAAAATGTTAATGACAGCTACTGGTTTATAATTTATTCAATTGAAGTCCCTTGTGGTTGCCATTTATATCAAAATGTGATGATTGTATAAGTGTGAAACAAATGCTGTGACCACTGTTATCCAACATAATGTCACACTTTGTGTTTATTTAAAGGGTAGCTTTAACAGCGTTCTATGCTAGTGCAGTCATGCATCTGCCTGAGCTAAGCTGTGAATAAGGGGAGAGGTGGGGTAGAGAGAGAGGGACGGGGAGAGTTTTGAACAGACATAGATAAAAGAAGACTGCAAACCATGAACAACAGTGGCTGCTCTGTGTAAGGTCCGGGCAGCCTAATACATACTGACACTGTTACAAATGTATAGGAAGCACTGCATTGAGAATATATTATTGTATGTTTCTTGATACAATATCATGACGCCACATAGAATTTATCTATCTGATTACACCCATCTTCATCATCCCAACCTTGAACATGTCCAACCTGTTTACAACAAATAACCGCATTCTATTAATTATTATGACAATTGTGGTTGTTTTTTTAAATGTGTGAACAGTACTTGTGGTGAGGTAGACTGTGATGTCTGGGTTGTCGGAAGAGCAGTTGCATAACTGGAACTATTGACAAATGAGGCCTTAAGCTGAATGCAGATAAACGCATCTGCTTGTCACGAATCAGGCACTTACCTTCAGGGGCAGGCTGGGCTGGGGGGCATCATAGTGGGCTACCTTACGCTGGGTCACTGGACCACCTGCATTTTTTTGCCTTTAAAATAGGATACCGAGTCGAGTCTTGCTCCCCTGGCTGAAATTTTCCAGCCCTCCCCTGCTTACCTTACAGGGCTAAGTCAGGTGACATGCTGCAGCCTATGAATGCAGGGGGGAGGGACTCTGCTGAGTTTATATATTTTTCCCTCACTGGACGTTTTCCCTCTTTACTTCACTAATTCCCTCCCACCCTCCCGGTTCTGGAATTTTAATTAATTATATTTCCTTTTCCTATGTTGAAGGAGGCACAGTGGGCGGAGGAGCTTTTGCAATCAGCGGCTAATTCATACGGAGCTATCGCTGATTGGCCGCACGTCACTACTCCTTTTGAAGCACCCTGGCTCTTGGGGCCTCTGTGTGAGGAACCCCTCGACCTGCTCTGTGTGTGTACATCCTTGTGAGCCCAGAGGGGAGTAGTCACAATGAAGTCAGATTTAGCACCGGCCGATCTTAGTAAAGGCCTAGGTCCTGGGACCAGTGGTTACGGCCTGTGGACCATACACTGCTCGGTATTGCTATTAGTCATTAGCTGATTGGATTGCTCTCGTCATCACCATTTATAATTTGTAATTAATAAACCGTGACCTGTTCATTTTTGCCCAAATTAAGTTGTCATTGTGTTCATTTCATAGATAAGGTTTTAGAGTCTTAAGTTAACAGTTATAAAGGTATTGTGTAATGAAGAGGGTAATCAGCAGTATGCAGTTTAAAGAGTACAGAGATATGAGAGTGTCGAGTTCCACGGAGAGACTCAAGAGTTCGGACTGGTCAGGGTTCCAAATGGAGAGTTCCGAGAGACAATGCTGAGAGATCGAGAGAGAGGAATGTGCTGAGGCCCCAGAATCTGAGATAGAGATACAGAAAGAGAAGTCAAAGATTAAAGTAGATCCTGTTTAGACTATGAAATAAGGACTGCTAAGAAGGCAGCTGAAGATGAGTACAGACTAGGAGACATTCATGTGAGATCTTGAGACTGTAAATACTTATTCCATAGTTGAAGTTGAACGTGATCTATGAAAGAGACGGCCACTGAGAGCTTGGCTGTACACTATGAGAGACACATGTGAGAGTTAGAAGAATGAACCCAATTACTCCTGCCTATAACATTACCCATCTAATAGACATCAGTGTCAGAGGCCTGTCTGCAGGATATAGGTGAAAAATTACAGATGAGCCCACTATAAGTATTCATAGCACTAATGGAGGTTACTTCCCATGCTATGAAGAAGGTGGTGTCAAGCTGCTGGAATATAGAAGGGGGAGTATCTGAGGAGCCCACCACAAACTGTCCCTCTCCCCAAGAATGACAGGTGTGAAGAATCCAAGGAGGCCTGATCTGACTGGACCTAACGCCACTGTCCCAGCCCAGATGGAGGTTACTTTCCACCGTATGAGGAGCCTGGAGTTTACATTGCCAGGAAGTGTTGACCCCTCGGGGGTTCATGGGCAAGAGACCAAGTGCTGAGCTACGCAGTGTAGAGCAGAAGTGAGGTGCAACTTACTCTGCTGAAAGCTTGTGGCCCCAGAGAAACGTCTGTCATGTGCTTCATACAGCCTGCTGGAGGGCTTGTGGAGATCCTTCACGGAGGAAGGAAAACTCTCACTGCTCTATATATCCACTTCCATACTGTACAGCTTTAATGTTATACAATGGAGATGTATATATCTCTGCTGCTGTATTATACATCTTCACAGCTACATATCCACTGTCATACTGTATATGTTCATTGGTGTACATATCCACTGTAATATGATACATCGTCACTAGTGTACATATCCACTGTCGTATGACACATCGTCAATGCTGGACTGCTTCACTGCAATACTGTTTATCTTCATTAGTCTATATCTCCACTGCTATACACTGCCATACAGTACATCTTCCCTGTAATACATCTACACTGTAGTACATCTACACTGCCATACTGTACATCCTCACTGTAATACATCTACACTGTAATACATCTACACTGCCATACTGTACATCCTCACTGTTATACATCTACACTGCCATACTGTACATCCTCACTGTAATACATCTACACTGTAATACATCTACACTGCCATACTGTACATCCTCACTGTTATACATCTACACTGCCATACTGTACATCCTCACTGTTATACATCTACACTGCCATACTGTACATCCTCACTGTAATACATCTACACTGTAATACATCTACACTGCCATACTGTACATCCTCACTGTTATACATCTACACTGCCATACTGTACATTCTCACTGTAATACATCTACACTGTCATACTGTATATCCTCACTGTAATACATCTACACTGCCATACAGTACATCCTTACTGATATACATCTACACTGCCATACAGTACATCTTCCCTGTAATACATCTACACTGCCATACTGTACATCCTCACTGTAATACATCTACACTGCCATACTGTACATCCTTACTGATATACATCTACACTGCCATACTGTACATCTTCCCTGTAATACATCTACACTGCCCTACTGTACATCTTCACTGTAATACATCTACACTGCCATACTGTACATTTTCCCTGTAATACATCTACACTGCCCTACTGTACATCTTCACTGTAATACATCTACACTGCCATACTGTACATCTACCCTGTAATACATCTACACTGCCATACTGTACATCCTTACTGCTATATATCTACACTGCCCTACTGTACATCTTTACTGCAATACATCTACACTGCCATACTGTACATCCTCACTGTTATACATCTACACTGCCATACTGTACATCCTCACTGTAATACATCTACACTGCAATACATCTACACTGCCATACTGTACATCCTCACTGTAATACATCTACACTGTAATACTTCTACACTGCCATACTGTACATCCTCACTGTTATACATCTACACTGCCATACTGTACATCCTCACTGTAATACATCTACACTGCCATACAGTACATCCTTACTGCTATATATCTACACTGCCATACTGTATATCTTTACTGCAATACATCTACACTTCCATACAGTACATCCTCACTGTAATACAGCTACACTGCCCTACTGTACATCTTCACTGTAATACATCTACACTGTAATACATCTACACTGCCATACAGTACATCCTCACTGTAATACAGCTACACTGCCCTACAGTACATCTTCACTGTAATACATCTACACTGTAATACATCTACACTACCATACTGTACATCCTTACTGCTATTCATCTTCACTGCCATACTGTACATCCTTACTGCTATATATCTACACTGCCGTACAGTACATCCTTACTGCTATATAACTACACTGCCATACTGTACATCCTCATTATAATACATCTACACTGCCGTACAATACATCCTTACTGCTATATATCTACACTGCCATACTGTACATCTTCACTGTAATACATCTACACTGCCATACTGTACATCGTTACTGCTATATATCTACACTGCCATACTGTACATCTTCACTGTTATACATTTACACTGCCATACTGTACATCCTCACTGTAATACATCTACACTGCCATACTGTACATCTTCACTGTTATACATTTACACTGCCATACTGTACATCCTCACTGTAATACATCTACACTGCCCTACTGTACATCTTCACTGTAATACATCTACACTGCCATACTGTACATCCTCACTGTTATACATCTACACTGCCATACTGTACATCCTCACTGTAATACATCTACACTGCCATACTGTACATCCTCACTGTAATACATCTACACTGCCATACTGTACATCCTCACTGTTATACATCTACACTGCCATACTGTACATCCTCACTGTAATACATCTACACTGCCGTACAGTACATCCTTACTGCTATATATCTACACTGCCATACTGTACATCTTCACTGCAATACATCTACACTTCCATACAGTACATCCTCACTGTAATACATCTACACTGCCCTACTGTACATCTTTACTGCAATACATCTACACTGCCATACTGTACATCCTCACTGTTATACATCTACACTGCCATACTGTACATCTTCACTGTAATACATCTACACTGCCATACAGTACATCTTCCCTGTAATACATCTACACTGCCATACTGTACATCTTCCCTGTAATACATCTACACTGCCCTACTGTACATCTTCACTGTAATACATCTACACTGCCATACTGTACATTTTCCCTGTAATACATCTACACTGCCCTACTGTACATCTTCACTGTAATACATCTACACTGCCATACTGTACATCTTCCCTGTAATACATCTACACTGCCATACTGTACATCCTTACTGCTATATATCTACACTGCCCTACTGTACATCTTTACTGCAATACATCTACACTGCCATACTGTACATCCTCACTGTTATACATCTACACTGCCATACTGTACATCCTCACTGTAATACATCTACACTGTAATACATCTACACTGCCATACTGTACATCCTCACTGTAATACATCTACACTGTAATACATCTACAATGCCATACTGTACATCCTCACTGTTATACATCTACACTGCCATACTGTACATCCTCACTGTAATACATCTACACTGCCATACAGTACATCCTTACTGCTATATATCTACACTGCCATACTGTATATCTTTACTGCAATACATCTACACTTCCATACAGTACATCCTCACTGTAATACAGCTACACTGCCCTACTGTACATCTTCACTGTAATACATCTACACTGTAATACATCTACACTGCCATACAGTACATCCTCACTGTAATACAGCTACACTGCCCTACAGTACATCTTCACTGTAATACATCTACACTGTAATACATCTACACTACCATACTGTACATCCTTACTGCTATATATCTACACTGCCGTACAGTACATCCTTACTGCTATATATCTACACTGCCATACTGTACATCCTCATTGTAATACATCTACACTGCCGTACAATACATCCTTACTGCTATATATCTACACTGCCATACTGTACATCTTCACTGTAATACATCTACACTGCCATACTGTACATCGTTACTGCTATATATCTACACTGCCATACTGTACATCTTCACTGTTATACATTTACACTGCCATACTGTACATCCTCACTGTAATACATCTACACTGCCATACTGTACATCTTCACTGTTATACATTTACACTGCCATACTGTACATCCTCACTGTAATACATCTACACTGCCCTACTGTACATCTTCACTGTAATACATCTACACTGCCATACTGTACATCCTCACTATTATACATCTACACTGCCATACTGTACATCCTCACTGTAATACATCTACACTGCCATACTGTACATCCTCACTGTAATACATCTACACTGCCATACTGTACATCCTCACTGTTATACATCTACACTGCCATACTGTACATCCTCACTGTAATACATCTACACTGCCGTACAGTACATCCTTACTGCTATATATCTACACTGCCATACTGTACATCTTCACTGCAATACATCTACACTTCCATACAGTACATCCTCACTGTAATACATCTACACTGCCCTACTGTACATCCTCACTGTTATACATCTACACTGCCATACTGTACATCCTCACTGTTATACATCTACACTGCCATATTGTACATCCTCACTGTAATACATCTATATAGCTGTATAGTACATCCTTACTGCTATATATATTTACACTGCCATACTGTACATCCTCACTGTAATACATCTACACTGCCATACTGTACATCCTTGCTGCTATATATCTACACTGCCATACTGTACATCCTTACTGCTATATATCTACACTGCCATACTGTACATCCTTGCTGCTATATATCTACACTGCCATACTGTACATCCTTACTGCTATATATCTACACTGCCATACTGTACATCTTCACTGCAATACATCTACACTTCCATACAGTACATCCTCACTGTAATACATCTACACTGCCATACTGTACATCTTCACTGTTATACATTTACACTGCCATACTGTACATCCTCACTGTAATACATCTACACTGCCCTACTGTACATCTTCACTGTAATACATCTACACTGCCATACTGTACATCCTTACTGCTATATATCTACACTGCCATACTGTACATCCTCACTGTTATACATCTACACTGCCATACTGTACATCCTCACTGTTATACATCTACACTGCCATACTGTACATCCTCACTGTAATACATCTACACTGCCCTACTGTACATCTTCACTGTAATACATCTACACTGCCATACTGTACATCCTTACTGCTATATATCTACACTGCCATACTGTACATCCTCACTGTTATACATCTACACTGCCATACTGTACATCCTCACTGTTATACATCTACACTGCCATATTGTACATCCTCACTGTAATACATCTATATAGCTGTATAGTACATCCTTACTGCTATATATATTTACACTGCCGTACTGTACATCTTCACTGGTTATACATCTCTACTGGTATACTGTGCATCTTATTTGATGTACTCTTTATGATCACTGCATAGCTGACACTGGCTCAATGTACCAAATCTCTATAAGGATATGTAAGAGTTGTGCCTGGAAGTTTTCATTACTGGAAAAGTCTCTGGTTTTTCATTATTGACCTGAAACAACCAGTACAATTCCAGTTTCTCTGTATAAGTTTTGCAATTCTCACTGTCTGCTCTTACTCTTTATAATGCCCTCTGCAGCACAAGTGAATGAGTGTCACACCTCTTTGTGATGTCTATGAAGAGTGTTGACTTTAAGGATTTGTAAAGGGAGTGTTGGTGGGTCATAAGGATTAATATAGTAAATTGGGGTTCTGTGATGATTATCTGATGCCAGCCTATATCCCTTCGACTCTCACCTGTTAAGTGATACCTGTTGAGCCTAACTGTTGTATGGGCCAGAGTTCATTCTGAAGTACTTCCAGGTCACCCTACCAGCCCGCTACCTCCTGGGAAAAACTATTTTTCCCGCCCAGGTGGGTCAGTGCATGTTGTCCCATCTCCTAGGTCAGGATTCCGCTAACCTCTCCTGAATGTCAGTTACCGGGAGTGTGGGTGCGTGCTCTGGGGGCACCTGGGAGGGCCAAGACTTCACTTGGTAGTACCCCAAGTGTAGCCAAGGTGGATTGAGGTGAAGACACTTCCCGAAAGCCGGGGAGGACTTTGGCATGACCGCACCTAGGTAGAGGCAAAGCATTGAGAGAGAAAAAGTAACTTTCCCATAATTGATTGTCACCTTCAAGACCCCAAGCTGAGAGAGTATGATCTCCATTTCGTTGGATAACCGAGGGTACTACAAAGGAAAATGTAATAGAGAAATAGTCCACCACCACCTATGAAACAAATAGGGGCTTACATTTATTATTGAAAAGTATTTAAAGTTCAAAAAAGACACATGACAGCCAAGTTCAGTAAAGAAATCATGATAGTCTGTGTGTGTATGTTAGGGAATTTAGACTGTAAGCTCCAATGGGGCAGGGACGCTCTGTACAGCGCTGAGGAATCAGTGGCGCTATATAAATAAATGGTGATGATGATGATGATGATGATGGTCTACCTAGTGCTACAAAGAATACGATGATATAAGCCTCCTGGTTACCTTTGGGTTTGAATCTAGTCATCTCGGCTACTCAACCGGTGTCTTCTTCATCCCTTATAAAACTACCATAAACATTTGTATACGCCTTGTGTTCTCTTTGAAAGGCAAATAGTGTAATATTTAAGCTTCATTACATCTACCTCCTAAGTAAATAGGAGTAAGTAAGTAATTGTCACTTTTAATGATACCATCCCTTTAATTTGAACATGGAATAAAATGACCAAATATAACCACACTTGTAATGCCCTCTCAGGTGTTTTATGCATCACATTTGCATTTGTTTTTCTTTTGCTTACGTTCTATTTCCATCCCCAGGTGCAGATGTTTTCCATGGCAGAGGAATAGACACTTTACGTACTTTGCAGAATTTGACTAACCAATGATGGGTATTTCTAGAGTCAGTCTGTTCTCTGTGTTCACAGCGAGTTCATCTGAGTGAAAACAACCTGCGCTTGGCTGCTGTATTAGTACATTTGTCAGGGTCAGTGGAAGATCATCTGCATTATAATGTGTCAAATCCACGGTAATCCTTTATATGTTGCCAGCTCGTCTGATGGATTGTGCTCCGGGGATCACGAGCAGGCAAACAGAATACTTTCAGATCAATGTCAATAAACAAACCAGGGACTTCATTCAGCTATCCCAAAATCTCCTATGTGTGCATGAACAATGTGAGGATAGTGATTTCACTCTATTGTTTATGGACAAATTTATGAAAAAGGCGAAATGCGACATTGATTTTTGCAACCTTCGCCCTACACATTAAAGGGTTACCACTTGCAGCTACCAGGCTCACGCATTTCTTTACAGACTGGCCCAGCAAAGCAGTAATGTATCTCATAGCTTTGCCAGTGCCACAACAATTATTGTTAAAAAAAATGTTGCCTTTCTGACGCATTTTGATAATAATCCAGGTGGGGAGGTCCAAAGGGCAAGCTCGGGGAAGGGGGCATGACAACACTGAGAATGTATCAAATCATCAAGGAACAATACTTTTACAAAATAGAGAGAAAGCATCTGGCAGGGTGCCCTACTTTCCTGAGAGTCTTGGAGAATTCACCAAAATTCGAGAATCCCTAGATGTTCCTGGAGAGTAGGCAACTATGGTGTATATTACCTTGTGCGGTATGGGAGTGACACTCAGGGTCCGTGGAATTAAAGAGTTGTGCACCTCAAGGTCAAGTTGAGCAGAACATATTGCTATTTCGAGTTTTGTGTTTGGAGGGACAAGAGAGGTTCCGTGTCTTTAGTAGAGACAGAGAAGCTAATTTGAGTGTAATGATAGAGCATGTATTGAAAAGAAGACAGTTTGTATGCGGCTAATCCGGTCAGGATTGTTAGAAGAGAAATCCGTGAGAGTGAGTGCAGAGAGAGTGATGTGAGCTCAGAGAACGCACGCACCCCAAAATGGGATTTTTTTATGTAGTGAGGAAATCTTAGTCAGCTGTAAGCCGGGGTTAGAAGAAGAATTATAATGAACTACTCTATAAGCCAAATAGCAGTAGGAGAGAAGGGAAAGGGGGGAATACACAATACACAGCTAGTGAGCGTCAGCTCCTGGAACAAGCTACATTGGTATTCCCTAATAAGCCAGAGAAAGGATGGAATGACACAGCACTGATTATGCAGCAACAGTTGAAAGTGCTAAAGTGATTTGCACTAAACTGTGTTCCTGTGATTTATTCTGAAATGTGTTCTTGTGATTTCTTCTGAAATGTGTTCTTGTGATATATGCTGAAATGTGTTTCTGTGATTTATGCTGAATTGTGTTCGTGTGATTTATGCTGAAATGTGTTCCTGTGATTTATGCTGAAATGTTTTCCTGTGATTTATGCCGAAATGTGTTCCTATGATTTATGCCGAAATGTATTCCTGTGATTTATGCTGAAATGTGTTCCTGTGATTTATGCTGAAATGTGTTCCTGTGATTTATACTGAAATGTGTTCCTGTGTTTTATACTGAAATGTGTTCCTGTGATTTATACTGATATGTGTTCCTGTGATTTAAGATGAAATGTGTTCCTGTGATTTATGCTGAAATGTGTTCCTGTGATTTATGCTGAAATGTGATACTGTGATTTAAGATGAAATGTGTTCCTGTGATTAATGGAAAGATGGGTGACTGTGTATATTGCCATGTAAATTAATGCATGGTAAATTCACAGAAAATGATCACACACCTATTATATCCAGCAACTATGTGTGTAACACTTCTCTTGTCTCATCTATGCTGCTTGTATCGCCTCTAAAACATCTGACTGTGCAGGGACTCTAGTTTACCTGTTCTAACCTGATAAGGAAGAGAGACTGGTCTATAGCTGGGTGTGACAATACCAGGTAACAACGGCACCACGCACAGGAGAGTGGGGATTACCATGTACACATTCCATAATATTTATGGGAAAGAGAACCCCAGTGGCGTTATAATGTCATATTTAAATTTTGTTTGGCCTTTAAGGTTCATCAACCTCAAACATTTGATATGTTTTATTGTCTCCAGCACAGGGTACTGTATATATAAGACCTATTGTAATAGTGTACTTTATCCCTCTATAAGGGCTATGAGCAAGCTCCGAGTGTTGTGCCTACTGTATCCCTGCAACCACACTTTACCCCTGACGTTCCAAACCCCATCACTGGCACTCCTAGCTCAGTCCTGCCCGGAAAAGGGTGTTGTATTGGTATGATGTAACTGGTAACCGCTTCTGTTGTTGGCGCTGTGGTATCAGTGGCAACTTATAAATACATATTGATGTTGATAATATGTTCCTATAGGCTTCTATAGGTACGGTGTCTCTGTGATCAAGACAGTCTTTTATGCCCAGGGTCTGTGAGGAATGGTATGCAGACCGCAATGGGAACTAAATTTACACTTATCGGGCCTGCTTCATTAAGGAGTGTAAATGGCAATACATAAGGGGGCGTATGCCCATAGTCAATGTACAGTAAGGGCGTGCCAAGCTCAAGCGCATGCAGCAGTGTCCGATTTAAGCTTTGGGCATCTCTAAGGTACGTGATTTTCAGTCGTAACACTGGCACCAGCTACAGGTCTAGTCTAAGTGGCTATTACCAGTGATGACGGCTGTATATGCATGCTAAAACATGTGTTTGCAATCAGGAGCAACTGCTACAATTTATTTTATGTACAGTAGACATTCATAACATAACACAACATTCATGTGAAAGGCAAATCAGATGCTTGGTTGCATAGGGAGAGGAATCAGCAGCAGAAAGAAAAAAGTAATAATGCCACTGTATAGGTCATTGGTAGGGCCTCATCTAGAATACTGTGTTGGGTCCTGGAGGCCATATCTCCAGAAGGATATAAATACATTAGAGGGGCAACTAAAATGGTTCATGGCCTACAGCACAAAACTTACCCAGAAAGACTGAAAGATCTTAATATCTCAATAGTTTGGAGAAGAGAAGGGAAAGGGAGAACCTGATATAAACTTTCAAATATATCAAGGGCTTGAACAAGTTACAGGAAGGAAACATTCTTCAAAAGAAGAGAAGTATTAGAACACGAGGACATGTACTGACACTGGAGGGAAGAAGGTTCAGAGGAAATGTGAGGAAAAACTACTTCACAGAATGGGTAGTGGATAAGTGGAATAGCCTCCCATCAGAGGTGGTAGAGACTAATACAGTAGAGCAAAGTAAACATGCTTGGGATTGACATAAGGATATCCTTACAAAGATTTATAACAAAAATGGGAACACTAGACGGGCCAAGCGTTTCTTATCTGCGGTCAAATTCCATAACACCCTAATACATGTTTTTAACGGGAGGAAAAACACTTTTTATTTTTTTAAATTTTGTCATTAATGGCTATATTATTAACAGATGATATTAATTGAATAGGTTTTTTTTCTGTGTGTTCTTTTGTGACTTTATATTCCACATAGGCGTTGAACGTATCTTGCAGTGTACTGTCTAGTAGAGCAGAGAGGAGCTAGGCCGTATTCATCACCAGACATATCTTCGCTCCTTGTTGAATACGGACTTGCCTGTGAACGACGCACATTACGGCTGTTTTGCGTTTCTCAAATAATCTGTATTTCTATACAAGAAACTCTCAGGTTGCCAGAGCCTGGTACACAAAGCGTTGTCTGAGCCTGTACAAAGTGCAGGGTGTCTGCCACGTCTGGATATTGTCTGTTTCCAAACTTTCTTCACTTTGTCTGGGAATTATACATTACAACACAGAGTCTGCCTGCCTAAGAAAACAGATTCTGAAACAGGGGGAATTAATGAACTTGGAAAAGGAGGTGGGAGAGATAATGAGAGCGAAGTTACACAAGGGGGGTGATGAAGGTAACGAAGCAAAATTAGCACCAGAGCGTGGGTGAGAGAAGACTCAATTAAAAAGAGATATTTATATACTGGCAGTGCGTGTAAATCAGCTGAGGCATGTTTAATATATATATATATATATATATATATATATATATATATATTAGATAGATAGATAGATAGATAGATAGGAGATAGATAGGAGATAGATATAGATAGATAGACATTAGACGGACAGACAGACAGATAGATAGATAGATAGATAGATAGACAGATAGATATACATTAGACAGATAGATAGATAGATAGATAGATAGATAGATAGATAGATAGATAGATAGATAGATAGATAGACGAGACAGTTAGATATATAGATATATAGATAGATATATAGGAGATAGATAGATAAATAGATAGATAGATAGATAGATAGATAGATAGATAGATAGATAGATAGATAGATAGGTAGGAGATAGATAGATAGATAAATAGACATGAGACAGTTAGATAGATAGATAGATAGATAGATAGACATTAGACGGACAGATAGATAGATAGATAGACATTAGACGGATAGATAGATAGATAGATAGATAGATAGATAGATAGACAGACATTAGACAGACAGATAGATAGATAAATAGTTATGAGATAGATAGATAGATAGATAGATAGATAGATAGATAGATAGATAGATAGATAGATAGGTAGGAGATAGATAGATAGATAAATAGACATTAGACAGACAGATAGATAGATAGATAGATAGATAGATAGATAGATAGATAGACATTAGACAGACAGATAGATAGATAAATAGTTATGAGATAGATAGATAGATAGATAGATAGATAGATAGATAGATAGATAGAGTGGTTTGTGTGTGTCGGGGAGCAGGAGAGAGAGATGCTAATTATGTCAGTCAGTCTGCTGTTTATTAGTGAATACAGGAGAGTCAAGTGACCAGTGTGGTATAATCTGGGTCAGTGGAAGGAAATGGGGAGGGAGGGGGGGCGGGCGTAATGCTGAAATGAAATTTGTGGTCTCTTTGACTTGTGCTGCTTGTGTAGGAAATAACCCCAGAAATAATGTCTGGGTTGCAAGATTCAGAGACATGGCAGAAGAAAGGACTTATAAAGAAATCTGCTGTTAGATATAAAATAGGTATATTCCCGTAGGTAGAGGTATCTAGATGTGTGTATAGAGTTAAGCAGCAGAGCAGACCATTTAATAGATGTGCAAAATATACTTTTGCTTGACAACTGTATTTGTAAATTCACATTTTGCAAAGTTTATAGGCTAAGAACAGTTTGAATGGACAATTTATTCTGATGTGTGATGTGTGAAACGCCTTAAACTTCACGGCCAAATTTGGAATGAATCTTTCAGAGAGAACAGTATTTTAAAATTTTGCTGGTGGCGGTGATCATCCTGCTCTTCACAAAATGACCACCAGGTGGCAGCGATACTCCAGCAGCACATGATAATCATTGAAGAATTGAAAATATTGTCTGACACTCAGACACTCAATCTATATAAAATCTATTACCCAATGAAGGGTTATCTGTCTATTTCTACTTTTTTCATTCAAAACTTGGGTTTGAAATCAAAAACTCTAAACTGTTTAAGTCAACATGTTTCAAGAAGTGGATCCATGGCAAAATTTTGATGTGCCCCAGAAAGTTTCTAGTGAGAAACACCTGCCCCTGACCTACTTTACCATGCTGGTACCACTCCGTATTTCCTGCTTGGAGAGGAACGGAACTTCAGAATTCTCTTAATCTCTGATCAGAATTTCGTTTTGGGGGTAAATGTATCAAGCTGAGTGTTTCCGGCGGGTTTGAAAATTGGAGAAGTTGCCTATAGCAACCAATCGGATTCTAGTTATCATTTATTTAGTGCATTCTACAAAATGACTGCTAGAATCTGATTGGCTGCTATAGGCAACATCTCCCCTTTTCAAACCCGCCTGAAACTCTCAGCTTAATACATTTACCTCCCTGGAGTTCTAGAACTCCAGCTCATGAGCACAACATTCTGGCCGCACTGAACACAGGCACACACAGTGCGCTAGACCATAGGCAAGAGATTCTATAGAAATCTGGATAATTCTGACTCCTTCTCCTGCCAATATCCCCGCAGACCACAATCAGGTGGAAGCAATATAGGGCGATTCAGGTATAGACGTTTGTATCCATACATTGCCCAATTGGGGCTCTTCAGCCTCTCTTTCCTAAAACATCTCCATTATTCCCATCATGATAAATTATTTTGGATTGTTTACAAATTCTTTCTGTCCCTGGGAGGGAGTTTGGTGATGGCTGACTTCCATTATTATGTTCAATACCACTAACAAGAGGTTGTTGTAATCACATAGATGTGGTACCCCAAAGCCCTGTTGAACAGCACAGAGGAAGTGCATAAACGCTTTTAAAATGCAGGGCTACAAGGGGTAAATTGTGCTCCTGAAAACTTGTGCCCAGGAGTGATTGACAGAAGGAGGATGAAGGCCCTGATTGGCTGGGGGAGTAACAGGAAGAGGATGTGCAGGAAGGAGGAGAGAGAGAGAGCAGCATGGTAGAAGGAACAAGGGGGAGGACATGCAGCCGAGCAGAGAGAAGATAAGCTGCTGCCAGAACTGTGACATTGCCAGCAAAACGGATGGAGAACAGCTGGGGACACGTAGCGGGGTGCCAAAGACAGTCTCCACTAACTGCAGAACCGTCTCAAGGTAAAACCCTAGCCTGCAGTGTACTGCACACACCCCAGTGTCAGAGGGAAGAGTGATGAGAGGATCTATCCAAAACTGACATTGCATTCTTGTACAAGGAAGGATTGTGAGAGCTTTTCCCCCAGATCATACCTTTACACAGGCTGCAGGGAACAATTAAGACGGTCGTTTGAGCTATATCCTGTGTGTGTGCTGATATCTGGACATTATACCCTGTTGCAGAGCACATGTGCTGATAGAGATTCATTGACTGTTGAGAGAACAGCGTCATCTTGTGGCTGAAATGAGCAACAGCCCTGCTTTCTACTATAATACTTAACCCTTGATGGAAACCTCTGCAGGACATTGGAACACTACCAAATTCCTGTGCACAGGTCAGCCCAGGACTGAGTGGAAAATATGGTAACGTTACCGGGGATAATATTCGTGCACCAAATGTTTTAGATGATGTTAATGTTATGTGATTTACCTAAGAATTGATTTATTAATATTGAAGGTGTGACATTCAGTGTTAGTGGTAACGCTGCAATTCAAGTTAACTCAGCAGTAGATGCTAAAAGTGGGGCGCTTGACCCATAGGGAATAGCACGGTACCCCAAACACCTGAATAAGAAGGAGCCCTCTAGTGGGCGCGGTAGTGACCGTAAGAGTCTTGATGGGTTATTACTGATGGTTCTTGCATCATCCCCAGTCAGATATTGCTAACTTTAAAGTAGTAACTGTGATTACCAGTGTGCCTTATTAGACAATGTGTATGTTATATGTTAAATGCTATTGTGCTTTATGCTGATCAGATGCATTATTTTGTCATTACTATTGAGCTGAAGGGGTCAGTGGCGCGGTGTCTTACCGAAACTATCCTTACCGCATTCTCAATAAACCCAAGTTGTTTGACCAATCCTTGTCCCTTTCATTGAAGTATTTATCTCCTGACCACCGGATATCCGAACAGAAAAGAACCTGACTCGTGTGTGGAGGACAAGGTAAGGGAAGGATTCCCATCAGTACTCGACCACCACACAGAAACATGTTTCTGTGATATGTTGTCTAGCTGTAATAATGACTGAAGAGTCCCTTCTAGATTCCACTTGCAGCATTTGTAACAAATACATCAATAGTTACCAGCTTGACAAGGATTATTTTGTTTTCCTGGCGTTCCCAGGGATACCATCCCTCCTCACTGCCAACCCTTCCCCCTACGTAACACATGCTCATTGTCCATGTAAATAGTGGGCACACACCCGATCTCTTCCTCCTCCTTATGCCGCTATCCTCATGAGATCCTAGCTTTGTAAATCGGTATGGCGCTTGTAACTTGGGGATTGGAAAAAAGGCTGCTGGCATTTAATGCCCCCATGTTGTGTAAGACTGTGGGCGTGAAACCTTGGCCACGGAGAGGAATATCGGTGCCTGGGGATAAAAGCTTCCTCACCCAAACTGCACACACAACCTTGGCAAAAGTCAATATTGCTCTCACATCCAGGGCAACTTGAGGGGCGTGGAAAGAGTGTTTGCAGAGCATCAGTGTGACTCAGGTGTTTTGGGGGGTGAGGGGGACTCAGAACTCAAGCCTCATTCCGATATGAGCATGAGACTCTAAGGGGAAATTCAATTTCCAGCGATGTGGCATGCGGATATTGCGCCAAGTATATTTCTGCCAGTTACGGTAAAATTATCTGCTCATTTTTCCTCGCAACCCAAAATGAGCAGAGATTTTATAGAAATCTCCGCCGCGAAGTGTCTCTGGAGCATCCATGAGACATTTTTGTGGCTAATTGAATTCCCCCCTATTTATATGGAAGGTTCTGAGATGTCCTGGGTGAGAGAACTTAGGGCTTGATTCATTAAGGATCTTAACTTGAGAAACTTCTTATTTCAGTCTCCTGGACAAAACCATGTTACAATGCAAGGGGTGCAAATTAGTATTCTGTTTTGCACATAAGTTGAATACTGACTGTTTTTTCCTGTAGCACACAAATACTTGATAGCTTATTTGTACACTGAAATTTAAAGTTGATATTTGTGTGCTACATGAAAAAAGTCAGTATTTAACTTATGTGCAAAACAGAAAACTAGTTTCCCCCCCTTGCATTGTAACATGGTTTTGTCCCAGAGGCTGAAATAAGAAGTTTCTTAAGTTAAGATCCTTAATGAATCAGGCCTCTAGTGTCTCTGAGGTTATGACCTCAAGCTGTATACTTAAGCTATAGTATAAGGCTCTAATTTATATGGAACATTCTGTTAATGCCAAATGCAATCGAGTTCCGAGATGGAGGTTCTAGAACACTGAGAGATCCTGAGAGTGTTAAAACGGAGTGTGAGGTTGAAGCAGGATGCCCAGTGTGCATGTGAGTTAAGTGTTGTGTGCTCGGGCATCACTCTGATAGTCACCAGAAGGGTTCCGAGTCTGCATTGACCTGTGCCTAAGTGTAGACATTAACAATGTTAGGAGAGAGCTAGAAAGCAGAGAGTGTGTGAGACTACACAGCGACAATCTCACAACCCTAGAGTGTCGGCTCTGAGGTCAATTACTGCCATGTCATGTGATATAAAATGTCATTTGTCTGGAAAAGAGAAAATGGAAATAGAATTAAGCATCCTCATTTATTTTATTCAATCAAGACAGCCTGGAGCCCATTCATTCCATCACTGTTATCTGTACACCACTACACTTGCTGCCTCTGAACTATATCTACACTACCGCTGCTAAACCTACATGTGCAGGGACACATGTCTGCTGATATGTCCCAGAGGACTCTAAAGCGGGAAGAGAGTGTGCATTACTGCCTTTGGTTGACCAATGGGCAGTACAAGGTAGGAGTTAAAAAACATACTATACCCACCCCTGGGCAAAGAGGAGTTACATTTATATAAAACGGTTTTCTAATTAAAAAAAATAAGTTAAAAGACACTAAAATAAAATGTAAAAAAATGACTAAGCACACATATTAGACTTTCCTGGAAACCCCATAAACTTAGTTGGATTACTCCATTTTTTTGAATAATATTTGGCAAGTGCACACAAAATTATAACAGAAAAGTGCTTCCTGGTGGAAATACAATGCTCCAGTATTTAAATCACAGCTCAGAACTGGTCTTATCTGGAGGGCTCTATCCCTCTATCTAGCCCTCGCCTTGAAAAAAGCAATAGCGTAACTTACGTTGGATATTCTGCGCAAACAGTGTTTACCAGCGAATCTTCCTCCTTCGCTAATCAGATTGACCTTGCCTAGCTCCATCTCCCTGAATGATGAGGTAGCCCAGCGGTAGGGCTAAGGAGCCGCTTGTTGTGGCTGAATGAGGTTATCATCATTATCATTTATTTATATAGCGCCACTAATTCCGCAGCGCTGTACAGAGAACTCATTCACATCAGTCCCTGCCCCATTGGGGCTTACAGTCTAAATTCCCTAACACACACACACACACAGACTGGGGTCAATTTGTTAGCAAGCAATTAACCTACCAGTATGTTTTTGGAGTATGGAAAGCAGAGCACCCGGAGGAAACCCACGCAAACACGGGGAGAACATACAAACTCCACACAGATAAGGTCATGGTCGGGAATTAAACTCATGACCCCAGTGCTGTGAGGCAGAAGTGCTAACCACTGAGCCACCATGCTGCAGTATCACAGAAATCAGGAGAGGAACGGAGTTCAAATTGTGGCAATATTTTTATGATGCTACTGTTTATAGTGCTAACATATTCCAGTAATTTAGCAACACTAATGCACTTAGGAAGCAGTGAATGAGCCAGATGTAATTATAATATGTAGGTATAAGGTTATTTGACTAGGACAACAGACCACTTTATTACGGGATATATGAGCCAGTGAAGGAAAGGCTACTTAGTTGCATAAACTGGCCTTTTAGCCCACATCTCTTTTAATTTAAATATTTGGCTTAATTTTAATTCAATTTACCTTGCAGGAATAAGGAAAGGAATGGTTTTAATTGAAATAAATAAAGATTGTGTTAAATGTGTTAAAATTGCCGTTAACCTTTCCTGAACACTCCATAATCTTGGGTGGATCACACTATTGTTTTGAATATTGGCCAGTGAACAAACAATATAACACAAAATGCCTCTTAATAGTTCCAGTACTTAAATTACAAACCTTATCTCCAATGTGGGGTTCTAAAGGGGTTCTTTTTGTGTGGAGAGTATAACTGGATGGTAAATAAAAGGGGCAATATAAAAGGGGTGTTAGGAGCAGGGAGTGCTCTCATTGGACATCACTCAATTCAAATATCTTTAAACACATGAAAATATTTTAGGATGTTTAAAAATAGTTGCATTCAGCTGTTGCCTATACACAAAATGACCACTAGGTGTCGCTGATACTGCAGCAACCTGAATTGTGAAATTCTTCATGACTGTTACACAAAATATTCAACTCTTTCTGTTGAAAAAATGGAAAAAAACTTTGTTAAATGATGCACAACAGGCTTCTGGCAGAGACAGAATCAGTGAAAAAGCACCTGTCCCCACAAATTAATCAGCGCAGTTTGCTTCTAATCGGCTGGAGCACGAGAAAGATGCACAGATTTATCCTACATATATTTTTCTGATCCTACCTTTCTATTACTGTAAACAAGCTGTGACATTCAAGACGAGGGGGTATAGTAACTAAACTGCAGGTTTGAAAAAGTGGAGATGTTGCCTATAGCAACCAATCAGATTCTTGCTGTCATTTATTTAGTACATTGACAAAATGACAGCTAGAATCTGATTGGCTACTATAGGCAACATCTCCACTTTTTCAAAGCCGCAGTTTAGTAAACATACCCTGAGCAGTCCATATGTGCAACTCATATTTCACTCTGAAGTCCACTTTGTTTTACTAAACATGCGATTTAAAACAATGCATACTTTAGTTAGACTTATCTCCAATTCTAAATCAGGCCAAATAGCAAAGCAGAAACAGAACTTTACACTATGAAAGCTCCCGTTTGATTTGCGAAAAATTTTGCCACAATTTTGCAAATCTCTAGCAACCGCACCATTGCCTAAATTCGTTGTTAGAAATTACCAGAATATAGTTTTGTGGTGGAAGTGAATGTTTCAAAGAGTCCTGCCAATATAATCTTCGAGTTCCACTTTTGCATTGTCATTCCGTGAAATTTATAATCTATGAATAGAGCTGGGACAACAATGGTCAATTCACCCGGTGTGTGTGTGTGGTGTGGTTGAGACATGGCTAAGAACACTTAATGCCAAATTTCAATGGCGAAACGCGCAGAATTTGACGGACAAATGCGTAATGAGGTCAGTATGTTGCAGAACAGTTCTGAAAATTTTCTAAAGATGATATTATCTCAGTCTCAAAGACAACTGGCTAGATACCATGTTCAGCTTAAATCCTCCAGTGGCCCCACCAAATATCTATTCTCTGACAAAGCGTGTCCTTACTTACATGGTAAAACATTCAAGCTCACTAACATTTTGCATACAATTAATTACAGCAGAGCAGCTGTCAGGCGCCGTCTCCACACTGACACTTGGTGCAGGAGACGGATGCCTGCACCTTCTCGTCAGCCGCGTCCTAGCAGCAGGACGCTATCTCCGCTCACCTGTCAGCGGTGAGCGTGTCTGACTGCTAAATCTCCATCATCCAATGAGGATGCACCTTATGGTATATAAAGCAGCCTCTGACACATGTTGGTTGCCAGAGTATTGGTTCACTCCTGCTACAGCGCTTCCTGAACTTCTGATCCAGTGTTCTTCGGTTCTGACTCGGCTTTCTATTACTATTCTCCTGTGTTTCGTTTTGGTACCTCGCTGCTCGGCTGGTTTGACTATTTGGCTTGACCTGACTTCTCTCTGGATCCTCCCTGTGTACGGCACCGCTCGGTTGGCTCTGACCTGGATTGCCTGACTACTCCTGCATACTACTGTCGCTACACCGGTGACTGACTTGGAGAACCACAACCTGTGTACCCTCTGCAGCTAAGCCCAAACTTAGTCCGTACCCCCTGGTGAATACTGGGGGTACGTTAGACTCCGCGCCTCCCTGGTTCAGTTGCGTGTTGCCCTATAATAATCTTATTCAATCGGTCAGATAATTTATCTCCCATGTTGGTAACTGCAGCTGTAAGATGACTGCGATCGGTCTATGTAGGACTACACAAACCTCTCCCCATGTGGTCCAGGAGTGATCCAACCACTTTGCTCGAGGGATCTTCCATTCTGATAAGTTCCTTACACCTTTACGTCTATATCTGAGTATTATCAGGTTATTATGATGGTTATTTATAACTGTCATGATTCTGATTTCAGACATTAACTTTATACAGGAGCCAGAGAAAGCAACTCCCCCCCACTGGGGTGCAACGTAGGAGACGACAAAAGGGGAGACGATATTTTCATTTTTTTTTAATGTTAACTCCTCCCCCCAATGTCCTTTTTATTGCTTTCACTGATAAACTCCTCATACGCTGATGGAAGAGGAGGAGCTATGCATTGATCCCCTCATTCACTGGCCAATGTCCACACACCTGTATGTGAATAAGGGAGGACTGTTAGAAGAGGTGGGGAAAGAGGATTGTGGGAGAGGTGCCCTGAACGGCTAGGTAAAGACTAGTTAGCACAGAGGCAGGATACAATAGGAACATGGACACCCTGTAATGGTAGAACCAGATATGTATACATACATGCGGTGGTAATGGCTTCAACGATGACGAGAAATCCGACACAGAGAAGACCTACAAGATAAAAACGATTTCAGGAAAAAGCGACTGCAATATACAAAGACTTACCTGAATGGACAGCTCTCCGGCAGTAGTGTCTGACGTCAGTGCGACCTGAATGAATTTTAATTTAAAGGGGTAATGTCGGGACCGCACAGATTAACTGTTGAAACAGTTAATCTGCAGGGTCCCGACATTGCCGCTTTAAATTGAAATTTATAGAGGTCGCACTGACGTGACACACTACTGCCGGAGAGCTGTCCATTCGGAAGGACGTCCTGTCAGCCTTCTGATGTCATCGGATATCTGCAGAGTCGGTTTTCAGGTACGTCTGTGTATACCACAGTCGTTTTATCCTGAAATCGTTTTTTTTTGTTAGGCCTTCTCAGTGTCGGATTTCTCGTCACCGTTGAAGCGCAACCAACCCCAAACATGCCCCATACAAAACAAATTCCAAACACGGATAAATAAATAAAGTTCCTATGTATTTTATTTGTATATCAATAGTGAGTTGCATACAGCAAATACAGGTGAATTGAAATATAATAACACACTAAAGCAATCATTCATTTACTAATAATAGTTGATGGGTTCTTGCAATTTACATGGAAGGCTGTAGACATACATATATATAGTAGGAGAAAATAAGCATTATGCCACCGCTGTAGTCCGAGTAGTTAAAGTCAGTCATAACAATTTTTGTTTAATTGTATCTTGACCTGGTCAGCATGGGTGGAATAAAATTAGTTTTTTTCATGTCCGGCCTTTTAAAAATTTAGGAAAGTGTAAAAGTTTGTCTCACGCAGCACAGGAAATAAATGAATGCGCTCATCACAATATAAACGTCTTTGGACAGAATATTGTGTGCTCTGATGGAATTTGCTTGTCGGGTCTATTGCTCAGTGCTGGAAAAGGCGCAGGATTGTACCATGTTGTCCACCAATATGTCACAAGGTTATTTAAATGAGATTCAAGGGTTATTCCCCAGTTATTGGAGAAGGGGGATACATAGCATTTATCTTCCAGCAGAATCATTGTTTACAGATACTCGTGGGTGGTGGAAACCTGGCTTTAGCCTATACTACCAGGGGCATCTGCCCCCTTGACCAGTCCTATCGTTGGCTACCTTTGGCTGGATCGCTGGCCCACTTGTATATTTTTCCATTAAAATAGGCTGCTAAGTCGAGTCTTGTCCCCCCGGGCTAAAATTTTCCAGCCCTCCCCTGACTATCTCTTTATCCTTCTGCACCACAAGGTGCACTCTATACAAGGAAGTGTTCTCTGTAATACAAACTTTCAAACCAACAAAAGTGTCTCATGTATTAAAGACAATCCCAATGTCCTCTCATTTTTATGATTTATTTTAAAAGTAAAAATTTAAAAGTTAAAATCAAAGAACGGAGTTGACCTAAAGTGGAACTAACCCGGGCTTTGACGTCTTTACTCTTTCCACCACGTGAATTTCCTGCCAAGCTCGCCAACTTGCAAAATTTGTAAAGAGTACATTTATACGTACAATTCCAATTTTTGCAGTTAGGTGCATTTGTGCAAAGTGGAAAAGAGCTACGTCTGCATCTATTGCAGTTCTTAGATGACCCTTTTTATCTCCATCGTAAGATGGAAGGTTCTAGCGAAGTCTTTAGTCGTTATCTTCTCTCCCTTTCGGTACAGCCTCTTGTTAGATAATAGTGACCTGATGGTGGCGTCTTGATTAAAGATGTCTGATTAGAGAATTCAAAAGTGCTCTACCTATGCCAACTAGTGAATGTAAGAAAACAAATTAAAAGGCATTTTAAGTAGACCGTGGAAGAGAAGCTTCTGAGATCAGTACTAAAAGTTGTTAAAATGTCCAAGGAGCTGCCTCATATAGCTAACACTACTATAAAAGCCAAAACAAGGCTTGCAGTATAATATTATATACTGCATATGCCATAATTTCTTTTGATAAAACCTGATGGGAAATATTATGCATGGGTTAGAGTGCTTGTCCTCATACTAAATAAACCATTATGTATTCGATCTGCAGGCACAGTGTGTTGTCATTTACAGAATTACCTTATGTCAGTCGTTCAAGACAATATGGGGTGTTTATAATTAAATTGGTTCCCACTGTGGTACATGGGATTAACGGTGGAGAAAGGAGATTCTGGTGTCCTTGGGACATGTAATTTGGAGGGCTGCAATGGAGCAAGTTCTTCAGAAGAATAGGATGTTTCACCACAAAGCCATGGAGATGACATTGTATGGTTTGGGGTTATGAGTGATGACTGATTCGAACCCACATAAGGGAAAATCTCGGGATGATGTTGTTGATTCATTGTTGACTCATGTTGGAGATTTTTTAAACGGGGTACTTTTCGGTATGGCTTGTTGAGCCGGTTAACATTGCTATATATTTGGCTTGTTGTTGATGGAATATCATGTATCATATGGCTCCTCAGAGGAGGGACAACATGAGACGTAGGATCCACTGGAGAAGAATCTTCAGAAATCCAATGGTTCCTCAGGGGTGGAGCTACATGAAATAGCAGGTTTCTTGGGGATGAATCCTCAAGAGATGGCTGGTTTCTTGTTGATGTCTGGCGTGGATATGAAATCAGTGGGGGCGTCTCAGTATGTATTGGAGGCTCATACGCAAGGTTTATCGAAGGTTCAGCTCTTCTGTATGGGACACTTGGCCTCTGATGTCTAGTCCACCCTTGCTCACTAGTACCTCTTAAGTTGAGTACCCTAATAAGAAAACAAAAAAAATATTAAATCGTACATACACTGACCTATGATGATACTGAATATAAGGATACTGAGTTATATACACTGATAACATTAACAACACCTTTTATAATAATGTTGAGTATCTATATACTGATAAAGTAAACCTGTAGGAATAAAGTAAAGTAAGTGGAGGACTGACCAGGGATGGGTCAAATGGTTGCTGTGGAGAGATAATGATTGGCTATAAGATTTGCAGAAGACAGTTGAAGGGAGGGGTTCCGTTTGAGTCAAGGATTGTTAGGAAGGGGAATTATTTTGAAATAGAAAGAGAAAAGAATGGAGTGTGTAGTGAGTATGTAGGTTACAGTATTTGCTAGAAAGGGCTTAGTGAGATGATGGCTTAGCGGGAAGACCTGTTAATCCAAATTTAGGAACAGGTGCTGCTATAAGGTGAAACCCCTTGCAGACTTACTCAGCCCTACTAGGCCCCTGGTTTGTCTCCCTGGTTTATCTAATAAAGTGTACTGATATTGAGTCAACCTTTAGGGGTATATTGTATATTTGAAAAGGTGGAGATGTTGCCTATAGCAACCAATCAGAATCTAGCTGTCATTTTGGAGAATGTAATAAATAAATGACACCTAGAATCTGATTGGTTGCTATAGGCAACATCTCCACTTTTTCAAACCAGCAGTTTAGTAAATATACCCCTTAGACTTTTAGCAATACACTCAGAATGCTTCCATTTGAAGATGAATGGTAAATTGATAGGTGCTTCTTATCACGCCCTTAATTTGAGACCCTTAGAATGACTTTTCCCATTGTTCTTCTGGTGATAGAGGATTCTAGAAATTATGCGGTTGTTCTTAAGTTTTCCTCCCAGTATTCAGACAGTTCAGTTTACCCTTAGCTCCTAGCAAGTCTAAGGGCCCATCACAGATTATGACATTACTTGTCTTGTAGGCCTTTATGAATGGCTTCACCTTTTAAAGGAGGCTGTGGACCATTTAAGAGTTTAGACGGTATTTTATCAAGGTATAAGGGCAAATCTAGAGCAGGCCCAATCTAATTCTGAACTTCACTTGTAAACAGATGTGACAGGCTAATTTGGCTTTTGGGCTTATTTACAAAACTATTGGTGTTTGGGGGAGATGTCCATTTGGATGGCAGATAGGAGACTTAATTAAAAATGACAACTTCATTAAGCTTGTTTCCAATTGTAGTTTCTGTGACTTTTTGGGGTGCATTGCTGTAAATCTTAGAGTCAGCTCACCATCAGGCATCACTCTAGTCACGTTATTTGTCACACATGTTCTGGGGCTTCAGAATGATCTTGTTTCAGTGGAATCAGGCCACGACGTGGGCACCAGTGGTGGAGTATTTTCCAGATCGTTTACAATTCTGGAACTTGGGATAAAGTCACTAGCGGAATGGATAAAGGAATCTGTAGCTTATCTAGGCTTCAATTTATTTCAGTAATTAAAAAACGTTTAAGATGCTTTGGGCTCGAGTACGACTCCAATTCCTTTAGAATTAGAGTCACTACTGAGGGGGCCGGGTGATGGCTGGACTGTGCGGCAGTGATGGTGATGGGTGAAGGGGTTTAATATTCTGACGTCCAACTATGGGCAATGGGAAAATGAAGGGGGGGAGCGAACAGTGTAGGGATTTGCAGAGTGGTGTGATAAAACAGTGGCAATGATCATACTGAGTATATACGCTTATAATGATCACACTGCTCTGTATAATAACACTGAGTATACACTGATAATGATCACACTGCTCTGTATAATAATACTGAGTATACACTGATAATGGTCACACTGCTCTGTATAATAATACTGAGTATACACTGATAGTGATCACACTGCTCTGTATAATAATACTGAGTATACACTGATAGTGATCACACTGCTCTGTATAATAATACTGAGTATACACTGATAGTGATCACACTGCTCTGTATAATAATACTGAGTATACACTGATAGTGATCACACTGCTCTGTATAATAATACTGAGTATACACTGATAGTGATCACACTGCTCTGTATAATAATACTGAGTATACACTGATAGTGATCACACTGCTCTGTATAATAATACTGAGTATACACTGATAGTGATCACACTGCTCTGTATAATAATACTGAGTATACACTGATAATGATCACACTGTTCTGTATAATAATAATACTGAGTATACACTGATAGTGATCACACTGCACTGTATAATAATACTAAGTATACACTGATAATGATCACACTGTTCTGTATAATAATACTGAGTATACACTGATAGTGATTACACTGCACTGTATAATACTGAGTATACACTAAAAATGGTCACACTGCTCTGTATAATAATACTGAGTATAAACTGATAATGAGTATACACTGATAATGATCACACAACACTGTACAATAAAACTGAGTATGCACGCACATAATATATATAATATATATTACATAAGTTAATAACCACACTGCTCTGTATAAGAATACTAAATACACTGACAATAATCACAGTACACTGTATAATAATACATTAATAGATCACATTTCTCTGTATAATAATAATAATTATACACTGATAATGATCACAGTGCGCTATACAATAATACACTGACAGTGATCACGCTGCTCTGTATAACAATGAGTATTTATTTACTGATGATGATGACATTGCTCTGTAAGATTATAGTTATCTATACATTTATATGTTAGGGTTTAGTTGCTTTTTCAGCTATTATACAGATAAATCTTTCTTGGCCAATCAGTGTGTGTTATCTGATCCTCTGACACACAATGCCCTCATAACTCCAGATAAAACAAACAAAGCCCCCTGAACGGGGTTGGAGGATTTGACAGTGTGCGATAATAATACAGCCTATGTAACTGTGTACCAGGTAACACACAGGAAGTGGAAACTAGTTTACAGAGGAAACAGCGCGTGGTTAATACCGTCAAACCACGTTTTTTTTTCTTAGCAGACATTGGACTTTTGTTTTGATAATACTTCGAGGTGACATTTTCACTTTTGCACACGCACATATTTCTGAGAAGAAGTAAAAATCTGCCAAAATGTTATTCCAAGTTCCGATGGACCATGTAGATAAAATAATAGCGAGGGATAGAAGCTACATATGCCATGTAAATCAGGTGCAGGTGCACAAATGTACTCCACAGCTATACTTTATCCATTTTCCAAAGTAGACCCTATTATGTACCAATGACCAATGTCAAACGTCTCACGGTGAAATGTTGGATCTTGAGACACCACTGCAATTTAAACTCTAGCCTCTAGGGGCACTGTTAAATACCACACACAACATACCATTTGCTATAATGTACACTTGCCTCCTATAAAGCTTCCTGATTGGTTCTCATTAGTTTAAATGGCAGGGAGGGCCTAGCTCCCAGCCGGTTATAGCATTATTTCCCTGCATGATTGGTAAACCTAAGATTCTGATTGACTGCCTGTTAACTGACCCTACTAGATTCTTCTTGTCTAAAGCCTGTCTCCACCCTTGGCTTTGTCTTTGGATTCTTCTTGCTCGCTGCCCGCCCTGACCTTCTAGCTTGGTAGGTCTGTCTGCTGCCTGCCCATAACCATTTGCATCGTTACTAGTAATTCTGTGTATACCGTCTGGTGTACTACTACTCTCAGCCTCCATTATCCATTGCTACCTGGTTTCTAGATAAAATCCTATTACTCTGAGTACAAAACCTGAGTACCTGTGAGAATATCACTCTCTACGGAAAAAGTGACTTCCTATAGTCACTTTTTCCTATAGGTGAAGACCTTTCAGCGCCTTGTTCTAAAAGTTCATTTCCAGTGGGAGCGATAATAATGTGGCCGAGTGGTCTAAGGCACTAATTTAAGTCTTCAGTCTTTTTGGAAGCATGGGTTTGAAGCATCAACCACTACCACATAACTGTTTAAACAAGGTGTGGAGAGTTTAGGAGTATGTATAGTCCGCTTGTTGCCTGGAACACATTTGTATCAGATGAAGAAACCACAATAAAGAGCAGATTAGATGGTTAGCATGCTATGTTACCAAGGAAAGCCTCAAGTCTACAGGTAGTAAGCAGTAGGGTTTGATACACAATCTTACCGAGTATTCTTCTTCAGCCAACAGATATGAAACAGAAGGATGAATGAGCCAAGGATGAAGAATCCACCAACCAGCAATGCCCCCAGCACTGCATGCTGGACCTGATAAGCATCTGAGAGACAAATGATGATAATAGATGGATCTATTTCTAACTTCAAAAGATCCTAGCTCTCTCTAGAATATCTAGTGAAATTTTCAATGTATGTTCTGGTTAAAGTTCTTCAAATACTGACTGACTTGAGATTATGGGATCTATAATTCAACAACTGTTAGCAAAAACTAGACATTGTGGTCTACATTGTAGTTTGCCCCAGATTCTTCTTACTCTACCTTAATTTTTTGGGTTGTGCTGTGGTCCCTTGTTACCCTAACAGTTCCACAGTACACTCTACTCTCCTCTTCCTGGCCTGTTGCAATAACTAAAGTGGTGCCAATTCCTCTACCCTAAGAAGACCATATTCACTTGAATTGGAAGTCAGTGGGGATGGAGGTCCTTGACACCCGCTCAGCTTGTTTCAGACAGAAACACATGGTAAGTTGACAGAGGCGTGGACCATTAGATCCATCAAGGACCACAACAGCCCTGGCATACAGAGCATGCAAAGTAGGTAAGTGGTCCTTTTTTTATTATATCTGATCGAACTCCCCCCAAAACAAAAATTTTTGGGGTAGTAGAGTTAATATTTAATTTTTAGATTCTCATACGTACGAGTCATCTTCTCTTGCTATCTGTTTCCCTGGTCTCATATTTGGCTACCATAGTGTATATATGTTCTTTCGCTTGTTTTCATCCTTACTCTAGCCTTCCTGTGTCTCGAAAACACAACTTAGTAGAGACAGGAAATCTTGGGCCATCTTACCTGAGTCTTCTTCGATGGTAAGGCAGCTCTCGTGGACCTTTCCTGATGGGTAAGTGACCACTTCACAACAGATAACTTTCTCCACCATTGTCATCTCCATTGTGTAGGTTGCATCATCCATTTTGTTAAGCTTCACCACCTCATGGTAAGCAAGGTGTGTGGAATTCCCCCAGTGTGGGTTTTGTACAGCTATTACACTGTAGGTTCCATCTGTGTGTCTCGCCTTCCAGTGCACCTGAGTCACTCGTTCCTCCGGGACATGGGTGTTGCAGGAGATAAGGTAGGAGTCGGGGGATCTTTGGGTGGAGTTCAAAACAGGCAGAGAAGATGGTAGCTGTACTGTAGAAGATGAGGAGGACAATATTATTTTTTTTAAAAAACACCAACAAAACTACGACATGACCATGTGTACACAAAATGCCTTTTTCATATTTCCTCCTTCCCCAATATATATGACTTGAATACCTAGCTGATGGTTTTCTCCCTCCTATTATGGGGTAGCAGGTAATGTCCCGCCAGCAGGGCTTCTCAGTGAAGCCCTGCATAACAGTGTGAGAGATGGTGGGTGGAGGTGGTTGAAATAAAATATAATTCATTTTCAATCACTGCACTATAACAAACTTCATATTTTTAAACTACTAAGTGAACAGAAATCAGGGACTGGCAAACTTTAGCCTGGGGGGCGAAACTCGGCTCAGCAGCCTATTAGGAACATTTTATCCCCCCCCCTCTCCGTCTCTGCCTCCGTTCTCCCCATTCCCTCCTCCTACCATTGCGTCTCTGTCCGTTCTACCCTCCCCTTAGATTGTACGCTCCCTCGAGCAGGGCCTCCACTCCTTCTGTTCTCCACCACCTTAACTCTGCTCTCCAGCTCCTTGTCTCTTCCGTGAGGTCCTCCTGCCCTTCTACCCCTCTCTCAACCCCACTGGGAGCTCTCACCTCTCATCTAGCTGTACATTGAGCTTCTGAGTTACTGTGCTTATTGTTAACTGTACCGTGCTGTCTCACCCTGTATCGTGTTTCTGACTGTCCCTGTACGGTGCTACGGATACCAAGTGGCGCCCTATAAATAGAAATTAATAATAATAAAAAAAAATAATAATAATTTTAAAGGAAAACTAAATGCAGAGATAGTCCATTGACCTAGCCCAAGGTAGCTCACTATGGGAGCAGCTCAGGGGGAAAAATGCCCCCCATCCCAGCCAGGCCCTGACAGTAATTACATTACAGGGGGGGTATTAAATACCAAATATTCAGAGTGCTTAAAATAAATTATTTAATGACCATAAATAATAGGAGATACCAATACTCTCAAAGGCAAACACAACAATCCTCAGCCACAAACTGTCCAATGAGGGACTGATTTGTAAAGCTTAATGCTCACATAGAAATGAGCTGGGGACTATCTCTCTGGTGGTGCCTCTTTCTCTCCCATCATACACAGCAGGGTGCTATGATAATGTCCTCACTGCTCCCTGCACACTCCTAGCTCTGGGACTGTCTGCGTCACTAGAGGCAGATCTATGGCACATCACCATGTATAATTCAGTGGTTGGAGGCAGCAGCCAGCATGGGCCAGAAAATGTGAAGGAGATGTCAGAAAGACTGAGGGGGCATTTTTGGCAGCAGCAAGGGCCAGCTTATAATAATTGGGGCAAATGGGGCAACCGCACGGTACTGAGCAATAATAGGCTCCTTAAGAAGGCTCATGGTATTCACCCTAGGCAGAAGACTGAAATACTATGAGGGGTGTAGGATTGATCAGACGTGTCTCCCCTCCTCCGTTGAACACTCTGGTAGCGCTTACACTGCTGTGGTGTCCATTAGAGTTGGGGTTAGAGGGTCTCAAGTTACTCCACAGCTGCTGCATGTGGGCGGTCTGTGCAGAGCATTGGTGACATCATCACTGACGATCTGCGGAGATTTCTTTCCTACATAGAGTAGCAGCAGATGAGAGCTACTGTGAGGAAGCCTACAGCCCTGCTCTAACAGAGAGGAACCTGAGAGGGTGGGTATTGGAGTGTGGAAGTGGTACTGGTGGTAGAGGGAGGGATGGTGGACATGGTTGGCAAGAGGAGAATGTTGGGTGGGATATGTGACAATAGGAGAGTGAGGAAGTTGTATGTTGCAATCAGAGGGAGGCTTGGGGTCATATGTTGGTGGAATGAGTGTGAGGGGGCATAAGTGAAAAGGGGAAGTGGGGGTCAAAAGTGACAAGGAGGGGATGGGGGTCAAATGTGTCAAGAGGTGGGAGGGTGGACATCATATGTGTCAAGGGGTGGGAGGTTGGAGATCATATGTGACAAGGGCAGAGTTCAGGTTTGGGCTCCATTGGCATACATAGAACCCAAGCCCCAGATCGTCTAAATGCACCACTGGAAAAGGCAATCACGCTAATTACAAAGTTAAATGATTTGTCTACATGAAGTCAACACTAGCTCATAATTTTGCAATCATGCTGTTCCACACTGATGCATATTGACAAATAGCATCTCTTATTAAAAATTCACAGACACTATGGGGTAAATTTATCAAGCTGCGGGTTTGAAAAAGTGGAGATGTTGCCTATAGCAACCAATCAGATTCTAGCTGTCATTTTGTAGAATGTACTAAA
Source organism: Mixophyes fleayi (assembly GCF_038048845.1). Classification (NCBI taxonomy): domain Eukaryota; kingdom Metazoa; phylum Chordata; class Amphibia; order Anura; family Limnodynastidae; genus Mixophyes; species Mixophyes fleayi. The sequence continues at coordinate 28,023,865 of NC_134405.1, read as the reverse complement.
TAAATGACAGCTAGAATCTGATTGGTTGCTATAGGCAACATCTCCTCTTTTTCAAACCCGCAGCTTGATAAATTTACCCCTATGTTTATTTAGACTGTCTGCAAATCTTAAATGAGACTAAACTGATCAGTATCTTAAGAGATAAATGAAAGTGTTCAGTTTAATGAAAGGGCTGTAAGTAAAGTGTTAGGAGATCGGCATTTGATGTTCCGCTCACACTTTTACACAATGCACTTATTCAGATTCTTCCACGTTTCCGAATATCTAGGAGCACTTTTTGAGGTTCGGGATACTGGTAAGACCGATCCAGATGCAATGGTTAGAAACCAAAGAGTTTTTACGGTGTGAATCATATGCGTTTTATAAATGACCTCCAGTATGTGAAAGAAATATAGAAATTAACTAAAGGAGGTAGAGATGCGAAATGTCAGATGTTACCGAGAGGTGGCCCATATATTAACACTGCCTCAGAGGCAGAAGCGTAGCTTCAAATTTTATCCCCTGGGAGGAGAAACAAAAATGCTGCCCCCCTAGCCCTCAATATTAACCTAATGAACCTAAAATATTCAGAAACTGCGCCCCCTTCAGCCTTGTGCCCTGAGCAGTAGCCCCTATCACACAGCCCTAGTTACGACCCTGCTCAGAGGTATCAATAGGCCCTTTCTCTGAAATAAATTAGATTTTTTTAATTTCAGCGATAAAAAACCCTTATCGACGCAATTTACCAAACAATTATCGCCAGGGCAGCTGAATAACACTGAGGCGATACCATCCCGGAGAGGGAAGAGTTAACTTACCGCTATACGCGGCCACTGGAGCCAACTCACGCATGCGCAGTGGAAAGGAAGAAAAATGTAAAAATAAAATAAAAAATAGATGAAAATGATTAGTAAAAAAATATGAAAAAGTAAAAACCTTAACGCGTTTATAAAAAAAAGTTGGATAAAAATAACTAAATATTATTTTTGTTAACGCCATCCAACGGGCATTGTGGCGGCTGCAATACTTGTTAAACAGACTTCACATACAAAGTCTAAAGAAAAAGCCATATTGTAATAGGGATTTTCGACCTTTGATCAATCGGCCCGGGTTTATCCTTGCATAATTCAGCCTGTATGTCCTATAGTTGTTTGCAAGTTTATAAATATAGATACAAGTTTTATCATGTGGGTTAACCATAAGTTTAAGGTCTGTCTTCAAAGCTCTACAGTCCAAAAATAATCATAAAATCATGCGTATTAGTTATATATAAAGATGGGCGGGTCCGGTTCTCCGAGAACCGAACCCACCCGAACTTTGGGTATCCGAGTACCGAGCTGAGCAAATCCGAATCCAAATCGAGGCCGAACGTCATCGTGACGTCGTCGGATCTCGGGGCTCGGTTCTCGCGATACTTCAACTTTATAAATACACGCCTCCACAGCAATCCATCGCCATTTGACAGAGGGAGAGAGCAGGGTGTAGTCATAGGCTGATTAGAGCAGGGACAGAGAATACAATATTGTTCTTGCAATTGCTCTAACCAAAATCGCTAGTGCAGAGAGGAGGATAGAGGTTTATTTTTTCTTAATATTTGGCACTCCCCAGCGCTTTTGGGGTGTCCCCCCAAATTGTGCATAAATATTTCTGGCTGTCAAAAGTCATATCTGTCAGCAGTATCTACCAAATAATTTTTAGCACTCCTCAGTGCTTTTGGGGTGTCCTCCCTAATTGTGCATTAATATTTCTGGCTGTCAAAAGTCATATCTGTCAGCAGTATCTACTAAATAATTTTTAGCACTCCTCAGTGCTTTTGGGGTGTCCTCCCTAATTGTGCATTAATATTTCTGGCTGTCAAAAGTCATATCTGTCAGCAGTATCTACCAAATAATTTTTAGCACTCCCCAGTGGTTTGCGCTCAGAATGGATTCAAAGCAGTCCACATATGATCTGAATGAGCAACCAGGTTCTGTCACCAGTCCTGATGTTAGTGTTCCCAGTACGTCATCTGGCCAAGGCGATGTCAAACAACAGAGTGTTTCCAAATTAGTGCAAAAAACAAAAACCCCAAAAAAATTTACTGTATTGAAGCAAAAAAGAAGTGTAACTGAGCAAAAGTTAAGTGACGATAAAAAAAAAATTGCAAGCATGCCATTCTACACACGCAGTGGCAAAGAGAGAATGAGGCCTTCACCTTTGGCTATTAGTGGCAGATCCCAAAAAATTACCCAGCCTACAATTGGTGCACAACTACTGTTACGCGTCAAAGCCGAGCTGCAAGATAACAGTAAGGCATTAGAGGAGAATGTTTGCTCTGATTCACAAATGACAACAATCTCTGTGGAGAGTCCATCCAACAGTGGGATGTCTAATCGTGAGCATTCTGCTGATGTGTGCCTTAATAGCCCGAGTGTAGCCGGTGATACCCAAATTGAGGATGCCACTTTGGAATTAGAAGAGGATGAGGGGGAGATTTGTGTAGGCGACGAGGGCGCTAATGATGATGTTGATGATTATGATGCAGACAGATACCAAATTGCCTTTCTCAATTTCTATTTATATTCTAGATTATATAACGGCTGAATAGTTTTCTATTTTACTCCTAGTGGAGAGAGGATCTGATACAGACAGATACCAAACTGTCTTTGTCCATTTCAATTTATATTGTACAGTATATAACGGCTGAATTTATTAGTATTTCATACAAGTGGAGGGGGGCCTAGAGAGACAGAAACCAAACTGGCTTTTTCCATTTCTTTACATATTTAACTATAAGTGTAGGGTGTAATATACATTCAAAGACGATGGCTGCATTGCCAATATGCATAGATGGAGAGGAAGACAATCTGTTTTGTGTGTAGAATAAATGAAGGCCTACCAACGAAAAATTAAACTGTTTTTTTGGATGATTTATTACCTCAACAATTAGATTACTTGTCTCTAAAACAGTTGGAGCACTAAATTGGGTTAATTTAGGCCCAAAAACATGGATTTTCCCAAAAAATAGCAAAACAAAACGCAATGGCGGTTTCCAAAACCGAATCCAAAACCAAAACACAGGGGTCAGTGACCATCTCTAGTTATATATTAAAAACAAATCAGTTTTTATACAAGTCTCTAAGGCGAAAATATTAAAAGCAGATAGGGCTGTCTGTGAAGTCATGAATATTAAGGAGGTCACAAATAGAATAAATTAAAAATTTATTTAAACCCTCACAATTTCGTATGTCTCCTTATAGTTGTACACATGCAAAAAGTGCCATTAATTGTATTCTAGTAAGTGTTAAAAGTATAATCTATCCGAGACACATCACATATCTAATTACTAAGTATCACACATTAGCCCAAATATATCTAGAGTACCTGCAGCTGTAATTGGTATATTAGGGACTGAAGCTAGGTACACACTACACGGTTTTCGTCCAATAATCGGCTCAATCAGCCGACATACGACCGCTCGTTCAAAAGTCGGGTCAGTGTGTGCAGTGACACAATGGTCGAAAGTCTGCCCAAATGGACGATTGTCGCCTCATTTGGTTGGTCGTACCGTTTAATATTTTCCTTCCAATCTCGTTTCTGTTGTGTAGTGTGTATAAGTTTCCGACCGATCCACAACAGTGAGTACGAAATTACAGTCATTGCTCACAACAACATGGCTGTAAAAAGTCGCTAAAGGGACGTCCGCTCTTCCCTTTATCGTCCTAAACAAGGCTAGTGTGTATGCAGTCCATGGACCGAGCGCTCGGACCATCGATCGCATGTAAAATCGCTCGCCATAAAAAGTTGGTTGAAATTTCTGTAGTGTGTACCCAGCTTAAGAGAAAGGTCCTTATACTGTGGTAATCCTATCAAATTGTAATGACTAATTTAAGATGCTTGCACTGTATTTAACATCATCAATCTAGCCAATACAAGTTGAATAGAGACCCAAAATAAGATTAAACAATGTGAAATAGGTATTAATTATTATTGGTTTTTGTTGTTTATTTATTATTATTTTTTAGTTGTTACTGTTTTTATATTTTTTTTATTATTTTTGTTTGTTTTTACTTGTTCTTTTATTTTTTATTCTTTGTTGATTTAGATATTTATTTTGTCTTCTCATACACTCTATTCACTCTCTAGCTTATTTATTAGTGCAAATTTGATGCTCCCATACCCATTGTATAGGAGATCCCTTAATAATTCCACTTAGTCGGGCTCATAAATTATATAACCAAGTGAGGTATCCGTGTTTATTAAATAGGTCAGTTTTGTGGCACTTTATTACCACTGCCCTGATCGTTAGATATAAGATAGTGTAAGTGTGTCAGTGTAGATGTAAGATGTAGGTGTAAGATAAGTGTAAGTGTACTATAATGTCATTAGGGGAAGCATCTTTATTACACAGTCATTAGATAAAAGATTATGTAAAGGTGTTATAGACAATATTTGAAAACTACAATTTGGTTCATGGAAAACACCTGTACCTTAGTGTGTGACGTGTCATCCATCTCAGTTCATCATCATCATCATCATTTATTTATATAGCGCCACTAATTCCGCAGCGCTGTACAGAGAACTCACTCACATCAGTCCCTGCCCCATTGGAGCTTACAGTCTAAATTCCCTAACACATACACACACACAGACAGAGAGAGGCACACACAGACTAGGTTCATTTTGTTAGCAGCCAATTAACCTACTAGTATGTTTTTTGGAGTGTGGGAGGAAACCAGAGCACCCGGAGGAAACCCACGCAAAAAATGGGGAGAACATACAAACTCCTCACAGATAAGGCCATTGTTTGGGAATTGAACTCATGACCCCAGTGCTGTGAGGCAGAAGTGCTAACCACTACGCCACCGTGCTGCCCCAGTTAATTTTGTGCAACATACATTTCCTTAAATATAATGAGAATAATAACTATAAGGGCATTAGACATCACCGGAGTTCTGTCACCATTTACAATCCTTTCCGCAGGTAGTAATTTATTATTGATAAATAGCGAAACAAAGAAAGTTGCAGTATGAGACAATCCCCATCTCCTCAAGTAATGTCACAACATTTCAATTATACGTTATATTTTACAGGGTTGACATCACTACCCTCCAAATATAAGAGTGTACCTTGCAAGGTATTACTTATATAATAATGTCACGTGTGTATTATAATCTCATGGAATTTAACAGACCATTAGATACATGAGACGACTGGCAATTATTGATGTCAGTATCTTGTGGTCACCCATCACTTTCCCAATCTTCCTACAGAACCCACCTCCCCTCTTCCACCACATCTCACTTACCTGGACAAACGCCTCCCAGGAAGAAGGTGACCATAATCAGCAGTCTCCCCATCCTTCGGCAGAGTAGGTGAGCGGTACTGTAAACTGGAGAGGAAGTGCTGAGAGAACATGTAGCAGGACAGGAAAGAGGGGGAGAGAACGAAATAGTGACAGAGAGAGAGTAGGTGGAAAGAGACGAATATGAGAGATGAAAGAGAGGAAGCAGTCAGAGAGCTGTAATGTCTGAGCTGCTGGATGTCTCAGCCATGATATATCCACCCGTCGTCCCGTCTTTTCTCTGCAGTCTTAGGACAGAGGTTTGGTTGGACTCTCCCGCAGTACTAGAGACGGTCACAGTGCCCAATAAAGTGTCCCTCGCCCACCGAGACAGCCAGACCTGAAACACAGAATATAATGGAAGAATCTGATGGTATTTTCTTAAAACTTAGACACAGCTGTCACTTGAAGTTTGTCCAGTCAATAAATTCACCAAAAGACTTTTTTTGTGTAGATCATGGACCATTCATACGTTCAGTTTCTAGGAAAGTTAGTACATGTTTTGACCACGGTTTCCTTCCATGTGTTAGGGGCCGAGGATGATGCAGGCCTTAGGGGTAGTGATGAATTAAAACCACCATGAGCCCTGGACATTTGATATCCACACCAAACAACTGATGAGATGCCAATCTCTATGGCCCCGAATGCTCCCACTCACCCTACAATGCACTCCTGGTCGAATACTGTCAAAACCTACTGCTGGCATTTGATACCACAAAGGTATATTATGCCTTTAGTATACACAACAAGCCTTATACACCATTTATCTTGCTACAAACATCAAAAAATATCTTGATCGTAGGACAGGAAATCTTTGTCAGCCAACAATGGAACAATAGTCTATATATAATTCCACTGCTGGTATTTGGTGTACCAGGGGAAGTAGAGCTGCCCTCAGCTAGTATCAGATGAGAGTGAGAACTAGCTCTCCATGGAGTAGATTTACTAAACCTTCTAACATGGAAAAGTGTAGGTGTTGCCCATAGCAACCAATGAGATTCTATCTATCATTAGTCTAGACCCATGGAGATAATGGGGCTCACTGCATGGCAGATGCAGAGGGTCGGGGACTCTGGTTCCCGCCTCGGCGCCGCCCTGCACCGAATCCCACATCTCGCTAGTTCCTCCTCTGGGCAACACCTCCACTTTTCCTTTTAGAAGCTTTAGTAAATCTACCCCTTAGGTGTAAATTTATCAAGCTGGGGGTTTGAAAAAGTGGAGATGTTGCCTAGAGCGACCAATCAGATTCTAGCTTTCATTTTGTAGAATGTACTGAGTAAATGATAACTAGAATCTGATTGGTTGCTATAGGCAACTTCTCCACTTTTTCAAACCCGCAGCTTGATAAATTTTCCCCAAAGAGTCTTTAGTGGAAGCAACAACAGATAGAAAGTGTCCCTCACCCAGTAGCTGGAGCAAAGGGCACAAGCTTGCATCAACTTTGGACTCCAGCTATGGTAGAGATGAGAGAGTGACTGAGGCTGAGCAGAACTTTTTATTACAAAAATGTTATGAGAGCCCGGACCGGAACACTGACACTCTCAGGCACACCAACACCTCAGGCAAATGCCAAAGTTGCCACATCTGATATTTGCCAATCTGGGTCTGATCTGAAGTCTTTAAAAATGTCCTTATTTCAAACAGTTACTCTCGTGGGAGAGACAAGACACCTTGGGAGCTGTAACAATGAGGTGGTAGGTAGTAATACAAATGATAGATAGCAGTAGTGTAAATAACATACTAACCTGTACAACGAGAGGTCGTCTCTCCTTCTTGCGGTAGAAGACTGCCTTCAGGTCAAACTCTGGGTTTCGGCCCTTGACTGTCCGTGATCGCACCTTTTGTCCCTCACAGTGAACCGTGACATAGACAGCGGGATCTATCAGAGAGGATGTCAGAGTCGCTCCCTTTTATCTATCTCAAAAAAGCCTAAAGAAGTTACTGGCCAATGACTTACCATTGTCGTTATTGGGTACCACCAGTCCAGATCCTGCATGAACAGTGATAGAAGTGATAACTCTCGGGGGACCAAGACAGAACCACAGACAGGAGGACTCGGGGGCATCTCGCGTCAGTTCTCTATGAACAGAAACCCATCTCCTCATTTGGCTACACCCATTTACTGCTCGTCTATGTCACTTTTTCGTGGTGACAAGTCCCACATCCATCCCCCCACAAAACACAATGTAATTCCAAATTTGTAAAATTCTGATGCGGGTTGGAAATTTGCACACATCTACCTGCAGGGGCAGGCTGGGCTATGGGGCAGGGGAACATCTGTCCCCTGGGCTGGTCCCGTAGTGGGTTACTTTGGGCTGGGTCACTGGGCAACCTGAATTTTTACAATGTTCCTAATAGGCTGCTGAGTTCAGTCTTGCCCCTCCCCCCCACCCTAGGGCTAAAATTTGCCAGCCCTTCCCTGTCTACCTGCAGGTTTCACAAAGCTCCTTTCCATTTCATAAATACTTTTACTTTAATCTTTATCTGAATTTAATAAGGGTTAAATATGTATAATTGGCTTTTTTAGCTTACAATGTGGGATATTTGTTTTACAACTGGAATATTACTTATCTTAAAGAAAAAAAAACCTTATATACGTAAAATTCCTTGTTGAGTTATAGTGTATCCATTACGCCGTTCTGATAAATCTAACATTAGCGTTACAGCCTGAATAAAAGCCTAATTGCAAGGTACAGTTAGCGCCACACATGATTTTTGAGAAAAATCAACTGTGCCTTCGTTCTGTCATATGTGCCTAATGCATAATAGAAATTATCTGTTGGCAGGGCCGGTGGAAGCACTGTGGGCACCTAAGGTGGCATCCATCCACCCTCGGAATGCGGCGATCCCCCACTGATTCCTTATCAGATAGCCAGGAGAGGGGGTGATATCGTCTGTTCCCTTAAGTTTCGGAGAGTGGCACTGGGTAGTGACATCATAGAAAAGCACCACTCTCCCAAGCCATTACTGACATTGAGGAGCATCCTCTGACAGCCTCAGCCATGTGGGGGGCACCGCAAGGACATTAAAAACACTGGATGAGTGACATTATGTCACACACTCAGTGTTTTACGGGACCGCTAACCATTGGTACCCTAGATGGCTGCCTAGTTTCGCCTAATGATAGCTCCGGCCCTGGCTGTTCGTGTGGGCTGGACTTGTAGCCATGTGATCATTCAGAACCAATATAATGAAAGCTGGCAGTGTGATGATGTCACTGGAAGTTTCTCAGGAGTGCAGTGAGCATACCTCTGCCAGTACATATTTCATTAATACTCATGAATATTTATAGCTGCCCAGAGGATGAGTAACAAAAAAAGTGACTATAGAATAAACCTTACATTTGCTACACACAGTAAATGTAACACAGCCTTCACTCAACTCCTGCACTCCTTTGCAAACAGCTGCTTTTCCACAAACAAGGCGATCTCACTCCATTCAACTACTCCCCCTGGTGGAAACCTATGCACATGACGGATCCAAGACTGCTTTTGACCTACGGAGTGGTCATTTTGTACATTACAAGTGACCTTCACTGAATTTTTTTTGGAGCTAATCTTAACCAGGCTAATTTTGCCTCATTACATGCATTTCACTTTAAAATGGGTTCACAATTTTAAATAATATGACAGCTAAAGAAACCCACATATTGTGCTAATTAGATTTCATAAGTCTGATTCATTTGGGTCCGTACCTGAGGTGGCTGGGCCGGTCTGTGTAAACTCGCAGGAAAAAGGCACCAGTCTGGCCTGATTGGAAAGTGGTTGGCAAGATAACATACCGCCCCTGTGGCAGATCAGTATGCAGCAAGACACTGCGAGAGTTTATGTACGTAGAAGAGGAAACCTTACTGGCGGAGCAGTGTAGTCGATATTTGCGATTCACTTCGACCTGACGATGAGAGGGGGCAAGGAAATAAGTATAATAGTTGCTCGGAAAAAGGTCAGAGAAATAAAGGCACATTAGTAGCAATGTGTAATCTGCAGCTGAATGACTAAAAACTTTCAGGAAAGTGGGCGGTGCTGACAACTGCACTATGGAGATGGTTGTCAAGAGACATTTTAGCTGGAAATGAAATCTCATGTGTAAGCGCAATGATCCTTTTTTTTTATATATAAACAACAAGGAGTGTTTAGCAATAAATAAAATCCACTGAAAAATGTATCTACAATTAAGTTTGAACTAACACGAGGAAGTAAAGTGTCCCATAGACTGATATTATAAGTCCACTATATGTCACCTTATAAACAAAGAATCCAATTGGCAGGTTTTCGCCGCCCCCAGCGCTGCGCTGAGTTCTCCGGTCTTCCTGCTCAAGAGAGATGAGAACAGAATCCTGGTCTAATGTCACATCGAAGCAGAACTGCAATAGAAGAAGGAACGTTGCATTCAAATCTGTAGCATTGCGACTTCAAGGATATTTGCCTGTTTTGCCAGCCTGCTACCTTGTAAAGTTATCTTATGGGTCACAACATTCTGAATTGGTGAACTTTAGGGTGGGCATTAGCTTTTGCATCCTTGGGTTGCCAGCAATATTACTAGAGTTAAATTGTACCCAGTTAAGACTGAATCAAATGAGACTTTCCTATGCTATCAGAAAGGGTTCTTTACAGTTAGAGTAGTAAAATATATGAAGCTCTTAAAGGTTCAGTTTCAATACACACAGCACAACAAAGATTCATTTATGAACATGCAAATGTGCAAAACCGTTTGTGTTTATGTGATGTTACATGCCTAATTTTGAGCAAATGCAGCTGGTTTTATGGGTAGATACATGGATTTTCGGGCCAAGATAACAATGTGTGCAGGATTAAGCATTGTTTTTTGGAAGTAGCTGGGTGGCTAAGGGACTTCATTGTTGCAAATAGATTAGGTACATGAGTTTTTGTTGTACCCACATGTAAAAATTATATTTTCATTTTGCTGGTCAAGATTATTTAAATGATATAAAGGGGTAGAGAAGATGCATTCTTCTTCTGCGGTAGTATTTGCTGTTTTGACCATCTATGAGATATAGTTTAGTCCTAGAATTTCAATTGGATGCATTTCCCATCTTACTGTTGTACTTTTATGGGAAATCGCAAAAAAAAAATTGTTACACATATAATTGTTTCATGTAATAAAAATTATATATCTGTAAATGGGTTGTAAATTTGAAGGGATGTTCCTGTGTGAATGCACATGACCATCAGCATGTCCAGATAGGAAGCTGTTATTGTGAAGTGATGTTTCTAAAGGGTAGGTAGGGAATATGTGTGTGTGTGTGTGTGTGTGTGTGTGTGTGTGTGTGTGTGTGTGTGTGTGTGTGTGTGTCTGTGTGTGTGTCTGTGTCTGTGTGTGTGTGTGTGTGTGTGTGTGTGTGTTAGGGAATTTAGACTGTAAGCTCCAATGGGGCAGGGGCTGATGTGAGTGAGTTCTCTGTACAGCGCTGCGGAATCAGTGGCGCTATATGAATAAATGGTGATGATCGTGTGCCATTGTTATCATAAGGTTACCTGTGGGTTGTGTAGGTAGGTAGTCTTATTATTTGGACAACCACCACTCCTGTCCTTCAGGGGATCTATATGTTGGCTCCAGGCTGAAAAAACTGACGCTTCTTTCCATGTCTTGTGAGTGCTCAGAAAGTGAGTGTTCACTCGGCGGCAGACAGTGATATCGGTGAAGTGTGTGCAGAAGTCATCCCAACTCATCCTAGCAAAGAAGCATGAGAGAACAAGGTGAGTGAGAGAGTGTTTGGATGAGCAGAAGAGCTAGGATAGTAAGAAAAATGGGCAATGGAGATAGAGGTGAGACAGCGAAGAGAAAAGAGGGTTATTGGGTTACAGTGCCAAAAACAGATCCGCTAAGTGTTGACGTAGGAGCAAATAATGAAGAAGAAAGAGAATGCAAATATACGGATGTTGAGAATCGATAAATTTAACACTCTCCTCCATAGCTGAAGACTATTTACCAAAATTCTCCATCATCGTTCACAGTGACCCCCATCTTCTCTTTCTTGCTTCGACTCACTTTCTTCCACTCTTCTGATCTACAGAAAACACATATTAGACCTTATGTTTGACCCCTTAAATGGGATCTTTTTTTATAATGTCATTATGTCCCCTTAGAGAGAAAATTAGAAAGTTCCTTTCCAATATGTTCTGCTTGTGTCACTATATCGCTTACCCATCGCTCCAGGCTCCCTTCCATTCTCCACTGCCCCATGGATTTTGTAGACGAATGAGGCGCAGTTTGTGTGTCCGAAAAAGGGATAAGAGTCCTGAGTGTAGAGTGATACTTTTGACAGAGGTCACACTGTAAGCATGACCGGTTACCAGGCCGCTGGAGAGGACTTCTTCCATACCTTGATTTGGACTTGGCTGATAAGGAGAAACATAGGTTTCTGTTCATCATGAACACAATTATTCAAAGGCCAGATACTTTAATTTTGCCAAGAAAACCTGCCACTGAAGGTAAAGTAAGTGTGAAATGAATAAAATTTGAGTGGCAAAGATGATCTGGTTTACCCTAATGGAGGAGCATATGAGGGATGCTCTTGAGTGAGCCTTCATCACAGCCTTGAATAATTTCTTCTTTTCTTCCTCTGATCCAAGGTTCTTTTCCAGAAGATCGATGGCCTCAGAAACTCCTCCGGTGAAGTCAATAAGAGCTTCTGCGGTACTTCCTCCATCCAAAGCTTCATAACTTCCAATTAGTCTGTAAGAGACAGGATAGAAGAATAAAATAATGCCAGGTTAGGACAAAAGCATAGACAGACATTGAAGGACACAAAGTATTGGTCAGATGAACCTCACTTGGCATAAGCTTTCTCAAGTAGTGAACACCAGAACACGTCACCATTCTGACCAGGTCTGCAGAAAATTAAATCCCCTCCAGATGTGGGCAAACGGTCATCGATCACAACTTCCAGCCAGCGACCAAAACGCCAGAACCGAAACCTGAAGATCCCAAAGTGAGAGGCACCACCAGGACGAGGCCAGTCCTGCTCCTGAGGAGAAGGTATAACCTGGAAGTAGATTGAGAAAAGTAGACTTTGTGAAGTGATGATGGATCTCAAAGGATATGCAAAGGACATGTAGACCAGTAAGTTGAAGGTAAAGGTAGTCAACTACTTAAAGAATATTTAAGAACTAAAAACAAATAATATACCTTATGCTTGTGTACAGCATTTTTATGTCTGGTGATTCTATTACAAAATAGTCTACCTGTGGCATAAGGTGCTATAGATCGGATCGGTGTTCCCACTATTATTATTATATTTACTTATATAATAACGGTTTACTTTGCAGCACTTTAGAGTTGATAACAAGCAAAATAATAATTGATGATGCAGCCCAAAAAAAACCTTCAACTGGGCAAAGGAGAAGGTAATGAGTGTGGATGAGAGGCACAGATCTTGGGCAGAGGAGAGAGGTCGAGTTGGGAGATAGTTTGAGACAAAGGAAGAGATGCATTTTGGTGCAGTTTTGCAAATTTGCCTTTACAAGCTGAACTTGAAACATTTACCCCCTAGACACCGAGCATAAGATATAGGGTTTATTGATGTGTTGTCAACAGAAACAGAGCACGGTGGTTTAGTGGTTAGCACTTCTGCCTCACAGCACTGGGGTCATGAGTTCAATTCCCAACCATGGCCTTATCTGTGTGGAGTTTGTATGTTCTCTCCGTGTTTGCGTGGGTTTTCTCCAGGTGCTCCGGTTTCCTCCCACATTCCAAAAACATACTAGTAGGTTAATTGGCTGCTATCAAATTGACCCTAGTGTCTCTCTCTGTCTGTCTGTCTGTCTGTGTGTGTTAGGGAATTTAGACTGTAAGCTCCAATGGGGCAGGGACTGATGTGAATGAGTTCTCTGTACAGCGCTGCGGAATTAGTAGCGCTATATAAATAGCTGTTGATGATGATGATGATATCAGAAAGGCAGCTTCTGTTGACTGGTAGGAACATAACTAGCTCAGTTTTGAGGTGGCAAGAGGTCATCCTAGATAAAATGACAGAAGGACATTCAGTAACACAGGTAAACACACAAGTGAACGATCCCAAGACGAAGATTCTGTGTCATCCACTTAAAGCTGATACTGAAATCCAATGGAGCTTATTAGTTTTCCAAGATAATTTTTATAGCTAGATAAGAGCACAATGGCTAGGAAAGAGTGGTATACGAAAAATTACAGAGGAAGTGGAGAGGATATTTATTCACAGAAATGAACACTGAGCAAACAGTTCGAATGAGAACCAGAATAAGACCAGAAAAGGGAATGCAGCATTTGTAACAGAAGCTAATGGTCAACAGTGACAAATGCCACAGGACGGTCCAGGAGGATTAGAAGTGACTAGTGGCGTTTAGATTTAGAAGTGATCAAATTGTTGACCATTTTAGTCAGTGTAATTTCTGTGGAGTGTTGGGAATGAAGATAGTCCAAGAGGTTGCTGTGTGTGGATAGCAATCGTGTGAGGCAATTGCAGGCAAACCTCTCAAGAACCTTGAAGGGCACGGGAGTTGAAAGATGGGATGGTAATTTGGGTCAAAATTAGTTTTTTATAAGTAGTAACTATTATTTGAATAATTATGGAAATATACCAGTGTACAGAGAGATTTCAGATGTCGGTTAAAGTGGGGAGCACATCAGACAGGGATTGACTGATTTATGAGGGGATAGGATCAAGTGGACAAGTAATAAAGAGGGAGGAGGAGAAGATAGAGGTACATCATGTTCATTCGTGGGAGAATGAAGAGAAGGTGCCATAGAATGCAGGAAATTAATTGACAAGATTGTTGCTGAGGGAAGGGTATACCATTTCATATCAGATTTTGTTGATCTAGTCCTTGAGATAGAAAGCAAGATCTTGGCCAGTCATGGTGGCCAAATGGGTTGTTATGGGAAGGTTAAAAAGAGAATAAATTGTATTAAAGAGGCATTTGGGGTTAGAGGCCTCAGAAGGTCTGAGAAATTGGAAGCTAGAGTTGAATTGGGAAGACAGAAGATTTCCAATAGAAGATGCAGCAAGTCTTGAGCAATTTTCTAGTTGTTCCATTGTTGGAGGGCAGTATAAAAGTCCAAGGCTTGCTGAATAAGTCACTTGTTCTACTGGATGCCTTCTATCTTCCCTATAAAGGACACTCCATTTTTACCTACTGAACATCTTCCAGTGGTGTGGTAGTGCAGTCCTGGGATCGTTGTAGATCTCTACTGTTGTGCAGCTGGACTTTACTGCTCTACACTACTCTATGCACCACCCAATGCATGCTCAAAAGTAAATCATAGTGTTAGGGCCTAATGTATCTGCCATAGGAAGTGGTGGCTTCGTGGGACTATTTCATCCAGTGGAACTACTTACCTTCTTCCAAATTGATGGATCCCCAGCCAGACAAGAAATAGCTGCTACAAACCAGCAATTGCCCAGACTGCCTTGTTGCAGGTCCCGTGGACTAATGCCCGCATCAGCAAACAGACGGGGTGACTGGACGAGCTCCTGCAAGAAAGATTGTCATTGTTATTGTTAGATGTATCTCAGAGCTGCTTGTCTTGCACTTTATATACAAGGTCAATTTTAATGTCATCAATGCAATGACGCAAACTGCCAGATAATAGGAAACGTGGGATGGTAAATTTTGGACATTCCAGCCCTACTGTTACTTTCCCTCTGTTTATTATTATTATTATTATTATTATTATTAGTTTTTATTTATAGGGCGCCACTAGGTGTCCGTAGCGCCATACAGGGACAAACGAAATTACAATACGAGATGAGACAGCACAGTACAGTAAACAATAAGCACAGTAACTCAGTGAGCTCAAAGCACAGCTAGGGTTGGGGGAGGGGAGAGGGGAAGGTCCGCATACGACGGAGCCCAAGAGGGAGGGTACGGATGACAGGGAGACCCCCAGAGGGGAGAGGAGGGCTAGGTAGCTGGAGAGCAGAGTTAAAAGTGGTGAAGACAGGAGAGATGACCCTGCTCAAAGGAGCGTACAATCTAAGGGGAGGGGTAGACAGAGAGACACGGGGGAGAGAGGGATACTGTCATAGCTCTCCTTTGGTTATATTTTTTCAAGAACCACACTTTGAAAAATTTGCATATACTGTGGTCAGGGAACAGTAATCTGACCAGACATGATAGTCTGATTTTGATCGATCAGCTTAGTCAACTTTGCTGTCAACTAGTCGACTATATAGGTGTAGGTGCCATTAACAATTAAAATCTTATGGTGAAAAAATGTGTTCAATATTCACCCTCATTGCCGATTGTGTAAACTTATCGATTCACCCAAAGGTTCAGAAGCCCAATCCTGCACTGCGATCGGCTTGCTCGTCACTGCTCCTGTGAAACTTAACTGGCGCACTTTGGCCATTCATATGTGTGGCCAGATCCCTCATCTATACAGCGGTTTGGCTGTTGCACCAAACAAGCAGAACGATTGTGCATAGGGGCTTTAGTAAATATAAATCTCAGGAGAATGCGAGGGGCATTGAGGCTGTACATGAGGGTCTAGGTTGATATAAAAATTCAGTTTTTACTTGTAAGGGGCACCTGTCGCCTACATACAGCACAGATATTTATATTGTGGGCTGAAAAAGTATTCATGAATTTAGCAGCTGATGACATTTTTGTATTAAGAGCACTACTATACATTGACATCATCTTCTTTTCTCGCCTCCCCTCTCTGCCTTGCCTTACTCCCCGTCCCCTACAGAATCCTTTTCAAACTCCTGACTATCACTTACAAGGCTCTCTCCCAGTCTACTGCCCCCTATATCTCAAACCTCCTCTCCATTCACACTCCTGCCCGCTCCCTGCGCTTGGCCAATGACCGCCGCCTCTCCTCCACTCTAATCACCTCTTCCCACTCCAGAATCCAAGTCTTCTCCCATGCGGCCCCACTTCACTGGAATGACCTCCCTCTCTCCATCCGTCTCTCTTCAAATCTGTGCTCCTTCAAATGGGCACTTAAAACTCATCTGTTCCTCAAAGCCTACCAATCATCCACCTAACCCCCTCATCTCCTCCGCTCGTTCTCCCCTCTCTCCTCCCGACCCCCTTTTCTCTCTCCCCATACTTCAACTGGCTCCCCTTTGTGACTGATTTTAGTTTACCCTCCCGTAAGATGTAAGCTCGTATGAGCAGGGCCCTCTTCCCTCCTGTCTACATACCTGTTCTTCTGTTCCGTCTTTACTGCATTAGCCTGCCTGGAGTTTCTGAAGTATTGGTATTTTTTATTTATTGTTCAGTAATGTTTCACCCTGTATAGTCTACTGTTTGTGATGTGTACTGCACTGCGGAACTCTTGTGGTGCCTAACAAATAAAGGATAATAATAATAATAATAATAATTGACTTGACTGTTCAAACATAGACATTACAACCCAGGCCATTTTGCTAGCTGGGCAAAGATGAGTTTACACAACCACAAACATGTGGATAGTAGTGGACTTTCACGACCAGATGACAAAATGTTACCTGTGGGCGCTTCCACTCCACCACTTTGGGGGGTTGTCTGCTGTAGTAAAGGGAGCTGTCACTTGCTGGGAACTTTGGGTCCTCAAAGAGTTCTCTCCGACGTTGACACTGGTTTTTGAGGTGGTCGTAACGCTGTTCCTGGTAATGAAGAACCATAATGTGGAGATCCTACCACTAAACAGTTATAGAAATGTATGAATGAACTGTATTGTGCCAAGTCCTGTGTTGCCTCTTATCATCCCTTGTGCCCTGTTGTACTGGTGCCACTCTACAGGTTGCTATGCCACCACCAAAGAAGCCATGGTCACTCTTCAATGTGCCAGAGATACTCGATTGTGCATATCCACTCCAGTCCGAGAGGTCAAAGTCCCTCCTGTGCTGTGTCAGTATTACAGGTATCAAGCTGTGCAGCTTTGTGTCAGATCTGGAATTATCAGTAGGTGTGGTGTGCAAGAAAACTCGCTGCTCCTGTTTTTCAAATGAATTCAGCAACACCCTGAGAGAGAAAGGAAGAGGGACATGATGTGAACACAGGAAGAACAAAAACACTGAGAGGTACAGGCAAAATAAGCTGGAGTGAGTAATACAGACAGTGGGTGGTAAAGACAGAAGTGAGTGGTACAGATGGGGCAGACAGAAGTTAGTGGTACAGATGGGGCACACATGAGTGAGTGGTACAGATGGGGCACACATGAGTGAGTGGTACAGATGGGGCAGACAGAAGCTAGGGGTACAGTTAGGGCAGACAGAAGTGAGTGGTAAAGTTGGGGCAGACATGAGTGAATGGTACAGATGCGACAGACAGAAGTGAGTGGTACAGATGGGGCAGACAAAAGTAAGTAGTACACATGGGGCAGACAGACATGAATGGTACAGATGGGGCAGACAGAAGTGAGTGGTACAGATGGGGCAGACAGAAGTGAATGGTATAGATGGGGCAGACAGAAGTGAGTGGTACAGATGGGGCAGATAGACGTGAGTGGTACATATGGGGCAGACAGACGTGAGTGGTACAGATGGGGCAGACAGAAGTGAGTGGTACAGATGGGGCAGATAGACGTGAGTGGTACAGATGGGACAGACAGAAGTGAGTGGTACAGATGGGACAGACAGAAGTGAGTGGTACAGATGGGGCAGATAGACGTGAGTGGTACAGATGGGGCAGACAGAAGTGAGTGGTACAGATGGGGCAGACAGAAGTGAGTGGTACAGATGGGGCAGACAGAAGTGAGTGGTACAGATGGGGCAGACATAAGTGAATGGTACAGATGGGACAGACAGAAGTGAGTGGTACAGATGGGGCAGACATAAGTGAATGGTACAGATGGGGCAGACAGAAGTGAGTGGTACAGTTGGGGCAGACAGAAGTAAGTGGTACAGATGGGGCAGACAGAAGTGAGTGGTACAGATGGAGCAGACAGAAGTGAGTGGTACAGATGGAGCAGACATGAGTGATTGGTACAGATGGGACAGACAGAAGTGATTGGTACAGAAGGGGCAGACAGAAGTGAGTGGTACAGATGGGGCAGACAGAAGTGAGTGGTACAGATGGGCAGACAGAAGTGAGTGGTACAGATGGGGCAGACAGAAGTGAGTGGTACAGATGGAGCAGACAGAAGTGAATGGTACAGATGGGGCAGACAGAAGTGAGTGGTACAGATGGGGCAGACAGAAGTGAGTGGTACAGAAGGGGCAGAGAGAAGTGAATGGTACAGATGGGGCAGACAGAAGTGAGTGGTACAGATGGAGCAGACAGAAGTGAGTGGTACAGATGGAGCAGACAGAAGTGAGTGGTACAGATGGAGCAGACAGAAGTGAGTGGTACAGATGGAGCAGACAGAAGTGAGTGGTACAGATGGGGCACACATGAGTGAATGGTACAGATGGGGCAGACAGAAGGGAGTGGTACAGATGGGGCAGACAGAAATGATTGGTACAGATGGGCAGACAGAAGTGAGTGGTACAGATGGGGCAGACAGAAGTGAGTGGTACAGATGGGGCACACATGAGTGAATGGTACAGATGGGGCAGACAGAAGGGAGTGGTACAGATGGGGCAGACAGAAGTGATTGGTACAGATGGGGCAGACAGAAGTGAGTGGAACAGATGGGGCAGACAGAAGTGAGTGGAACAGATGGAGCAGACAGAAGTGAGTGGCACAGATGGAGCAGACAGAAGTGAGTGGAACAGATGGAGCAGACAGAAGTGAGTGGTACAGATGGAGCAGACAGAAGTGAGTGGAACAGATGGAGCAGACAGAAGTGAGTGGAACAGATGGAGCAGACAGAAGTTGTGGTACAGATGGGGCAGACAGAAGTGAGTGGTACAGATGGAGCAGACAGAAGTGAGTGGTACAGATGGAGCAGACAGAAGTGAGTGGTACAGATGGAGCAGACAGAAGTGAGTGGTACAGATGGAGCAGACAGAAGTGAGTGGTACAGATGGAGCAGACAGAAGTGAGTGGTACAGATGGAGCAGACAGAAGTTGTGGTACAGATGGGGCAGACAGAAGTGAGTGGAACAGATGGAGCAGACAGAAGTTGTGGTACAGATGGGGCAGACAGAAGTGAGTGGTACAGATGGAGCAGACAGAAGTGAGTGGTACAGATGGAGCAGACAGAAGTGAGTGGTACAGATGGAGCAGACAGAAATGATTGGTACAGATGGGGCAGACAGAAGTGAGTGGAACAGATGGGGCAGACAGAAGTGATTGGTACAGATGGGCAGACAGAAGTGAGTGGTACAGATGGAGCAGACAGAAGTTGTGGTACAGATGGGGCAGACAGAAGTGAGTGGTACAGATGGGGCAGACAGAAGTGAGTGGTACAGATGGAGCAGACAGAAGTGAGTGGTACAGATGGAGCAGACAGAAGTGAGTGGTACAGATGGAGCAGACAGAAGTTGTGGTACAGATGGAGCAGACAGAAGTGAGTGGTACATATGGGGCAGACAGAAGTGAATGGTACAGATGGGGCAGACAGAAGTGAGTGGTACAGATGGGGCAGACAGAAGTGAGTGGTACAGATGGGGCAGACAGAAGTGAATGGTACAGATGGGGCAGACAGAAGTGATTGGTACAGATGGGGCAGACAGAAGTGAGTGTAACAGATGTGGCAGACAGAAGTGAGTGGTACAGATGGGGCAGACAGAAGTCATGGTACAGATGGGGCAGACAGAAGTGAGTGGAACAGATGGAGCAGACAGAAGTGAGTGGCACAGATGGAGCAGACAGAAGTGATTGGTACAGATGGGGCAGATAGACGTGAGTGGTACAGATGGGGCAGACAGAAGTGAATGGTACAGATGGGGCAGACAGAAGTGAATGGTACAGATGGGGCAGACAGAAGTGAATGGTACAGATGGGGCAGACAGAAGTGAGTGGTACAGATGGGGCAGATAGACGTGAGTGGTACAGATGGGGCAGACAGAAGTGAATGGTACAGATGGGGCAGACAGACGTGAGTGGTACAGATGGGGCAGACAGAAGTGAATGGTACAGATGGGGCAGACAGAAGTGAATGGTACAGATGGGGCAGACAGAAGTGAGTGGTACAGATGGGGCAGACAGAAGTGAGTGGTACAGATGGGGCAGATAGACGTGAGTGGTACAGATGGGACAGACAGAAGTGAGTGGTACAGATGGGGCAGACAGAAGTGAGTGGTACAGATGGGGCAGACAGAAGTGAGTGGTACAGATGGGGCAGACAGAAGTGAGTGGTACAGATGGGGCAGACAGAAGTGAGTGGTACAGATGGGGCAGACAGAAGTGAGTGGTACAGATGGGGCAGACATAAGTGAATGGTACAGATGGGGCAGACAGAAGTGAGTGGTACAGATGGAGCAGACAGAAGTGAATGGTACAGATGGGGCAGACAGAAGTAAGTGGTACAGTTGGGGCAGACATGAGTGATTGGTACAGATGGGACAGACAGAAGTGATTGGTACAGAAGGGGCAGACAGAAGTGAGTGGTACAGAAGGGGCAGACAGAAGTGAGTGGTACAGTTGGGGCAGACATGAGTGATTGGTACAGATGGGACAGACAGAAGTGAGTGGTACAGATGGGGCAGACAGAAGTGAGTGGTACAGATGGAGCAGACAGAAGTGAATGGTACAGATGGGGCAGACAGAAGTGAGTGGTACAGATGGGGCAGACAGAAGTGAGTGGTACAGAAGGGGCAGAGAGAAGTGAATGGTACAGATGGGGCAGACAGAAGTGAGTGGTACAGATGGAGCAGACAGAAGTGAGTGGTACAGATGGAGCAGACAGAAGTGAGTGGTACAGATGGAGCAGACAGAAGTGAGTGGTACAGATGGAGCAGTCAGAAGTGATTGGTACAGATGGAGCAGACAGAAGTGAGTGGAACAGATGGGGCAGACAGAAGTGAGTGGAACAGATGGAGCAGACAGAAGTGAGTGGCACAGATGGGGCAGACAGAAGTGAGTGGAACAGATGGGGCACACATGAGTGAGTGGTACAGATGGAGCAGTCAGAAGTGATTGGTACAGATGGGCAGACAGAAGTGAGTGGTACAGATGGGGCAGACAGAATTTGTGGTACAGATGGGGCAGACAGAAGGGAGTGGTACAGATGGGGCAGACAGAAGTGATTGGTACAGATGGGCAGACAGAAGTGAGTGGTACAGATGGAGCAGACAGAAGTGAGTGGTACAGATGGGGCAGACAGAAGTTGTGGTACAGATGGGGCAGACAGAAGTGATTGGTACAGATGGGGCAGACAGAAGTGAGTGGTACAGATGGGGCAGACAGAAGTGAGTGGTACAGATGGGGCAGACAGAATTTGTGGTACAGATGGGGCAGACAGAAGGGAGTGGTACAGATGGGGCAGACAGAAGTGATTGGTACAGATGGGCAGACAGAAGTGAGTGGTACAGATGGAGCAGACAGAAGTGAGTGGTACAGATGGGGCAGACAGAAGTTGTGGTACAGATGGGGCAGACAGAAGTGATTGGTACAGATGGGGCAGACAGAAGTGAGTGGTACAGATGGGGCAGACAGAAGTGAGTGGAACAGATGGGGCAGACAGAAGTGAGTGGTACAGATGGAGCAGACAGAAGTGAGTGGTACAGATGGAGCAGACAGAAGTGAGTGGTACAGATGGAGCAGACAGAAGTGAGTGGTACAGATGGAGCAGTCAGAAGTGATTGGTACAGATGGGGCAGACAGAAGTGAGTGGTACAGATGGAGCAGTCAGAAGTGATTGGTACAGATGGGGCACACATGAGTGAGTGGTACAGATGGGGCAGACAGAAGTGAGTGGTACAGATGGGGCAGACAGAAGTGAGTGGTACAGATGGAGCAGTCAGAAGTGATTGGTACAGATGGGGCACACATGAGTGAGTGGTACAGATGGGGCAGACAGAAGTGAGTGGTACAGATGGGGCAGACAGAAGTGAATGGTACAGATGGGGCAGACAGAAGTGAGTGGAACAGATGGGGCAGACAGAAGTGAGTGGTACAGATGGAGCAGACAGAAGTGAGTGGTACAGATGGGGCAGACAGAAGTGAATGGTACAGATGGGGCAGACAGAAGTGAGTGGAACAGATGGGGCAGACAGAAGTGAGTGGTACAGATGGGGCAGACAGAAGTGATTGGTACAGATGGGGCAGACAAAAGTGAGTGGAACAGATGGGGCAGACAGAAGTGAGTGGAACAGATGGAGCAGACAGAAGTGAGTGGCACAGATGGAGCAGACAGAAGTGAGTGGAACAGATGGAGCAGACAGAAGTGAGTGGCACAGATGGGGCAGACAGAAGTGAGTGGAACAGATGGGGCAGACAGAAGTTGTGGTACAGATGGAGCAGACAGAAGTGAGTGGTACAGATGGAGCAGACAGAAGTGAGTGGTACAGATGGAGCAGACAGAAGTTGTGGTACAGATGGGGCAGACAGAAGTGAGTGGTACAGATGGAGCAGACAGAAGTGAGTGGTACAGATGGAGCAGACAGAAGTGAGTGGTACAGATGGAGCAGACAGAAGTGAGTGGTACAGATGGAGCAGACAGAAGTGAGTGGTACAGATGGAGCAGTCAGAAGTGATTGGTACAGATGGGGCAGACAGAAGTGAATGGTACAGATGGGGCAGACAGAAATGATTGGTACAGATGGGGCAGACAGAAGTGAGTGGAACAGATGGGGCAGACAGAAGTGAGTGGTACAGATGGGGCAGACAGAAATGATTGGTACAGATGGGGCAGACAGAAGTGAGTGGAACAGATGGGGCAGACAGAAATGAGTGGTACAGATGGGGCAGACAGAAGTGAGTGGTACAGATGGAGCAGACAGAAGTGAGTGGTACAGATGGGCAGACAGAAGTGAGTGGTACAGATGGAGCAGACAGAAGTTGTGGTACAGATGGGGCAGACAGAAGGGAGTGGTACAGATGGGGCAGACAGAAGTGATTGGTACAGATGGGGCAGACAGAAGTGAGTGGTACAGATAGAGCAGACAGAAGTGAGTGGTACAGATGGGGCAGACAGAAGTGAGTGGTACAGATAGAGCAGACAGAAGTGAGTGGAACAGATGGGGCAGACAGAAGTGAGTGGAACAGATGGAGCAGACAGAAGTGAGTGGCACAGATGGAGCAGACAGAAGTGATTGGTACAGATGGGGCAGACAGAAGTGAGTGGAACAGATGGAGCGGACAGAAGTTGTGGTACAGATGGGGCAGACAGAAGTGAGTGGTACAGATGGGGCAGACAGAAGTGAGTGGTACAGAAAGGGCAGAGAGAAGTGAATGGTACAGATGGGGCAGACAGAAGTGAGTGGCACAGATGGGGCAGACAGAAGTGAGTGGAACAGATGGAGCAGACAGAAGTGAGTGGTACAGATGGAGCAGACAGAAGTGATTGGTACAGATGGGGCACACATGAGTGAGTGGTACAGATGGGGCAGACATAAATGATTGGTACAGATGGAGCAGACAGAAGTGAGTGGTACATATGGGGCAGACAGAAGTGAATGGTACAGATGGGGCAGACAGAAGTGAGTGGTACAGATGGGGCAGACAGAAGTGAGTGGTACAGATGGAGCAGACAGAAGTTGTGGTACAGATGGGGCAGACAGAAGTGAGTGGCACAGAAGGTGCAGAGAGAAGTGAATAGTACAGATGGAGCAGATAGAAGTGAGTGGTACAGATGGGGCAGACAGAAGTGAATGGTACAGATGGAGCAGACAGAAGTGAGTGGTACAGATGGAGCAGACAGAAGTGATTGGTACAGATGGGGCACACATGAGTGAGTGGTACAGATGGGGCAGACATAAATGATTGGTACAGATGGGGCAGACAGAAGTGAGTGGTACAGATGGGGCAGACAGAAGTGAGTGGTACAGATGGGGCAGACAGAAGTGAATGGTACAGATGGGGCAGACAGAAGTGAGTGGTACAGATGGGACAGACAGAAGTGAGTGGTACAGATGGGGCAGACAGAAGTGAGTGGTACAGATGGAGCAGACAGAAGTGAGTGGTACAGATGGGGCAGACAGAAGTGAGTGGTACAGATGGGGCAGACAGAAGTGAATGGCACAGATGGAGCAGACAGAAGTGAGTGGTACAGATGGGGCAGACAGAAGTGAGTGGTACAGATGGAGCAGACAGAAGTGAGTGGTACAGATGGAGCAGACAGAAGTGAGTGGCACAGATGGAGCAGACAGAAGTGAGTGGTACAGATGGGGCAGACAGAAGTGAGTGGTACAGATGGGGCAGACAGAAGTCATGGTACAGATGGAGCAGACAGAAGTGAGTGGTACAGATGGAGCAGACAGAAGTGAGTGGTACAGATGGAGCAGACAGAAGTGAGTGGTACAGATGGAGCAGACAGAAGTGAGTGGTACAGATGGAGCAGACAGAAGTGAATGGTACAGATGGGGCAGACAGAAGTGAGTGGCACAGATGGAGCAGACAGAAGTGAGTGGTACAGATGGGGCAGACAGAAGTGAGTGGTACAGATGGAGCAGACAGAAGTGAGTGGTACAGATGGAGCAGACAGAAGTGAGTGGTACAGATGGAGCAGACAGAAGTGAGTGGCACAGATGGAGCAGACAGAAGTGAGTGGTACAGATGGGGCAGACAGAAGTGAGTGGTACAGATGGAGCAGACAGAAGTGAGTGGTACAGATGGAGCAGTCAGAAGTGATTGGTACAGATGGGGCACACATGAGTGAGTGGTACAGATGGGGCAGACAGAAGTGAGTGGTACAGATGGAGCAGACAGAAGTGAATGGTACAGATGGAGCAGACAGAAGTGAGTAGTACAGATGGAGCAGACAGAAGTGAATGGTACAGATGGGGCAGAGAGAAGTGAATGGTACAGATGGGGCAGACAGAAGTGAGTGGTACAGATGGGGCAGACAGAAGTCATGGTACAGATGGAGCAGACAGAAGTGAGTGGTACAGATGGAGCAGACAGAAGTGAGTGGTACAGATGGAGCAGACAGAAGTGAGTGGTACAGATGGAGCAGACAGAAGTGAGTGGTACAGATGGAGCAGACAGAAGTGAATGGTACAGATGGGGCAGACAGAAGTGAGTGGCACAGATGGAGCAGACAGAAGTGAGTGGTACAGATGGGGCAGACAGAAGTGAGTGGTACAGATGGAGCAGACAGAAGTGAGTGGTACAGATGGAGCAGACAGAAGTGAGTGGTACAGATGGAGCAGACAGAAGTGAGTGGCACAGATGGAGCAGACAGAAGTGAGTGGTACAGATGGGGCAGACAGAAGTGAGTGGTACAGATGGAGCAGACAGAAGTGAGTGGTACAGATGGAGCAGTCAGAAGTGATTGGTACAGATGGGGCACACATGAGTGAGTGGTACAGATGGGGCAGACAGAAGTGAGTGGTACAGATGGAGCAGACAGAAGTGAATGGTACAGATGGAGCAGACAGAAGTGAGTAGTACAGATGGAGCAGACAGAAGTGAATGGTACAGATGGAGCAGACAGAAGTGAGTGGTACAGATGGAGCAGACAGAAGTGAATGGTACAGATGGGGCAGACAGAAGTGAGTGGAACAGATGGAGCAGACAGAAGTGAGTGGCACAGATGGAGCAGACAGAAGTGAGTGGAACAGATGGGGCAGACAGAAGTGAGTGGCACAGATGGGGCAGACAGAAGTGAGTGGTACAGATGGGCAGACAGAAGTGAGTGGTACATATGGGGCAGACAGAAGTGAATGCTACAGATGGAGCAGACAGAAATGAGTGGTACAGATGGAGCAGACAGAAGTTGTGGTACACATGGGGCAGACAGACGTGAATGGTACAGATGGGGCAGACAGAAGTGAGTGGAACAGATGGAGCAGACAGAAGTGAGTGGCACAGATGGGGCAGACAGAAGTGAGTGGTACAGATGGGGCAGACAGAAGTGAATGCTACAGATGGAGCAGACAGAAGTGAGTGGTACAGATGGGCAGACAGAAGTGAGTGGTACATATGGGGCAGACAGAAGTGAATGCTACAGATGGAGCAGACAGAAATGAGTGGTACAGATGGAGCAGACAGAAGTTGTGGTACACATGGGGCAGACAGACGTGAATGGTACAGATGGGGCAGTCAGAAGTGAGGGTTACAGATAAGATTGGACAGAAGTGACTGCTACAGACAGATTAGAGAAAAGACAGTGGTACAAATAGAACAGACAGAAGTGAGTGGTAGATATGGAACAGACACAAGCGAGTGTTACAGATAAGATTGGACAGAAGTGAGAGGTAAAGATAGAACACACAGAAGTGGGTGATACAGACGGGACAGATAGAATTGAGAGGTACAAATACGACACATAAAAGTGAGGGATATCGACAGATAAGACAAAAGTAAGTGGGAGAGATAAAATTAGACAGAAGTGAGTGGTACAGACTGGACACACAGAAATGAGTTGGAGAGTGTGCCTGGGTAGGACAGGACACGGGGACAAAGAGCAATGATATTGATTTCCACAGAAATATTTTGTTGTAGACAGAGAGAAGAGGAAGTTTACCAGAGACACTGGGAGAAAAGTTAGAGGACAAGCGGACTGATACACGGTGAGAGACACACAAACAGAAGGGACACGGTGAGATCTCATGCAGAGAGAACACGTAGATTGAGGACAACTCAGAGGCAACCTACAAAGACGTGACAGAGGATCTGATGCCGAGTTTGCGTAGAGTAAATTGCACAAATTTGCACTGCACATGCTCACAAAGAAAGCGCACGCCTATTCAGCAATCTGACACTTGCGCCTCCTTACAACTGTAGAGGCAAGGGGGGGGGGAATAATGACAAACGCAGGCCAAATACAGTAGGTGCACGTCCCTGTAATTGCAGCCAGAAGCAGTCAGGGCACTCACAGAGGCGTATCTGTAGCGGGATCCCCCTGACACAATGTTGACCAGCCCTAACCTGTTCAGCATAGGACTGAATTCTCTAAGGGAATTTGGGCCATAGGAAAAACAAAAGCGGCTTCCGGCCCCTAGAAGAAAACAGTCCTGTGCTGAAAACACCAGGGGGTAAATGTATCAGGCTGAGAGTTTTCTGGCGGGTTTGAAAAACCAATCAGATTCTAGCTATCATTTATTTAGTACAAATGACAGCTAGAATCTGATTGGTTGCTACAGGCAACATCGCCACTTTTCAAACCCGCCGGAAAACTCTCAGCTTGATACATTTACCCCCAGGGCTCTTCCCAAACTCACCAGGGTGGTGGGTGATAAACTTTACTTAAATCAGACCCATGTACTGCTAATCAATACAGAGCATCTGACCAGTCAGGGAGCAATACAATCTCTATAGCAGACTGCTGCCTCCCATGTATTCCCCAAGACGATCCTTAGCAACATCAATGTGAACATGATCTGCTGATTCCCTAGGGAGCGTTGTTACCAATTACTAGTGTGTACAAGTGGCAGAGGTCCTGCTATAACTTGCAAAATACATGGGAGACAGGAGACTGCTACTGTTACGTGGATAGTATTAGTCTATGAAAGACCATTGGATGCAGTATCCAGCGTAGTAATTACCATAAATGAATGAACAGTAATAGGAGGAAAATAGAAACGACCTTGCTAAATGGTACATATAATGGGATAAGTGTCATTTATACACAGAATAACGATGGCAAAATTTTGCTTTGGGGTGTTACATATACCATTTTTAAGTCACACTATTTCTTTTGTTTTCTTCACTACATCTTTTCTATATTTTAACATTTCGCTCAAGAGACCCATTGGTATTTGTAACATTTATGAATTTATGATAAATTAAATAAAGTATTGAATTATTTTAATACTTAGTAGTGAACCTCAGTGTGCACCTTTTATAAGAGACCTTTTTATCTACTTCTCCGCTAAGTACAAACATTGAACAAACAGGTGATTCACATTAGAGACTGATATAAGGCATCAGAAAGTTCTGTGCGGTTAGTCACCAAACCTATTTCTGATCCTAACAACTATATAACGTGAGACACGTCTCAATCACTTCCGCGTCTGCAGCATTATGAATCTTGGAACCGTAAATCTCAAATATTACGTTAAGATGTCCACCCCCGTGTTTTAGTTTTCTGTACCAGTTTCCTTATAGCCGACCCTTGGGTATCCTGCTTTGAGTATGATCCTTTGAAGTGAGGCTCCTCTCTTGTCACTGCTGGCATGGCAGTGGTCCCGCTTCTCCGTCACCCAGCTTTCAGCAGGAAAACAAATCCACAAAACCCACAGGGACTGAGGAAGAAGACTGTCGGTCTTCGCAGTCCTTCACTGTACCCTCCTCTTCTTGATCAGTCCAGCCCTCTCCAGTCCTGATGTCCAGTTTCACGATTTTGAGCTGAAATCACTGGGTCTTTCTTGTGGTCTCCGGGCACGGCCTTTTATCCTATCTCTGGTTTCCATGCATGTGGCTTTTGGGTATAGGGATGGAGCGAACTCTGCTGGCTACCTGTTATGGCTACGACCACCTAGATGAGCTTTTAGAACAGTTAGGGTAGAGATCTTCACCTATAGCAGCCGCCTTCCCGTAGAGCTTTATATGCTCACAGGTATTTAGATGCCCTCAGGCTCAGAGTAGTAAAAGCTCATAAAAGATAGCTGCAGCGCAGGTGAAACCAGGGGCGCTAGCCAGACTGGAGTGGATGGTCAGAGGCCGGCCGAGGTCAGAGGTCCGTAGCAGAAGAGCGAGGTCCAGAATGCAAGCCAAAAGGTCAGAGTCACAGGCAAATAGCGAGGTCCAGAGCACAAGCCAAAAGGTCAGGGTCACAGGTAAACAGGCAAGGTCCAAGGTACAGGCAGAGGGTCACAACGGTAGATCAGGTATACAGAAATTCAAACAGCAGGTCAGCAACAGTGCACGACCGAAACGCTATAACCGGCAGGGAGGCTAAGCCCTCCCTGCCTTAAATACTGATACTGGCCAATCAGGGCTTTGCCCTGTAAACATCCTCAGGCAGCAACTAATTAAACCCTGGCTGCCTAATTAGCCCACAGGCTGTAACGCGAGCACCCGGCTGTTCTATATTGCCAGGGCGCGATAGCTGTTAACTGGGCATCTGGCCGTTGCCCTGGCAACGGTCAGGCTGAATACCTGAATACCATAAGCACACATGGAAACAGGTGGAACACCTTTAGAGAATTTCATATAATGATTACATGAAGGCCCATTTTGTCCTTCTTCTCTTTGCACTTCTAATTCTTTGGTGACCCTGTTTTTGGAGATGACCGACACTTAGAGCTAGCAGGTTATGCATTAGAGGTTACAGAGGATACATGACCTTGGTGAGCCCTCGCTTTTGCACTGGGCATTCTAGTACAAGCAAAAGCAGGACCAGCACTAGCAGCATATGGCATGTTGGCTATTTTCTTACTCACCACAATCATAACATTTTCCCCTAACACTTGGAAGGACTGACTTTCTTTTTTTTTTTTTTTTGTAGGTAATTCTTTTGATCAATTTGACATTTTGGAAATTAAATGAATTTAAACCAACAATTCAACAACAGCGTTTTGCTTTGTCACAACACACATAATATTGTTTAATAATAAGTATCAATTTAGAAATCAATACAATTCAATCATAGTTCAAATAGTAATCTTAATGACCTGAATAGGTTTTTTTTTTTTTTTTTACTCTGATTACTCAGGGTATCATAAATTTATTTTAGATATTGTATTGCATAACTAGTGTTTTGTTGTTGCATGCATTATGCTTAACATGCATTATTTGTTTACTAAAGTATTACAGGTTGTTTGAAACGATTTAACGAGTCAGATACCGGAATAACAGGCACCACTGTATGGACATAAAGTTATAGTTAAAGATACCAATATGATGCTGACCCTTTCTTTTGTGCCCTCTGGACCCTACCTCTCCGAAAAAGGAACAGATCTCTGATCTACAACTTCCCAATACTAACTATAGGGCTGTGACTCTCAGTAAATTAATACTTACTAATTACTAATATTAATTCAAATTCAGTTCATTGAATAGATGTCCACATATAGTCTGATGTAATGTGTAGAGGTTCAAATCCAGTCTGGTAATTTTGTTGAGGTACACATTTAGTCTGTTCTATAATGTAGATGACTATATCCAGTCCATTGTGTAGTGTACCATACCTAATCTGGCCCAATTTGTAGAGATCCACATCTAATCTGGTCTAGAGTAAATAGTTTCACATTCAGTCTGGTCCAATGAGTAGAGGCCCACATTTAGTCTGTTCTATGGTGCAGAGTTCCATGTCTAATCCGGTCTGATATGTAGGTTCACATCCAGTCTGGTCCAATGTCTATAGGTCCACATCTAATCTGTTCTGTAGCTCAGCGTTCCATACCTAATCTGGTCTGATATGTAGGTTCACATCCAGTCTGGTCCAATGTCTGTCTATAGGTCCACATCTAGTCTGTCCTATAGTGCAGAGTTCCATATTTAATCTGGTCTGATATGTAGGTTCACATCCAGTCTGGTCCAATGTCTGTCTATAGGTCTACATCTAGTCTGTTCTGTAGTGCAGAGTTCTATACCTAATCTGGTTCACATTAGTCCCTGCCCCATTGGAGTTTACAGTCTAAATTCCCTAACAAACATTCATAAATTCCCTAACATACAGAGAGAGAGACTAGGGTCAATTTTGATAAGAGCAAATTAACCTACTAGTATGTTTTTGGAGTGAGGGAGGAAACCGGAGCACCCAGAGGAAACCCACGCAATCACGGAGAGAACATACAAACTCCACACAGATAAGGCCATGGTCTGGAATTGAACTCGTGACCCCAGTGCTGTGAGGCAGAAGTGCTACCCACTTAGCCACCGAATGTAGGTTCACATCCAGTCTGGTCCAATGTTTACAGGTCCACATCTAGTCTGTTCTGTAGTTCAGAGTCCCATACCTAATCTGGTCTGATAAGTTCACATCCAGACTGGTACGTTTATAGGTCCACATCTAGTCTGTTCTGTAGTGTAGAGTTCCATACCTAATCTGGTTTGATATGCAGGTTCACATCTGGTCTGGTCCAATGTCTATAGGTCCACATCTAGTCTGTTGTGTAGTGCAAAGTTCCATACCTAATCTGGTCCAGTATGCAGGTTCACATCCAGTCTGGTCCAATGTCTATAGGTCCACATCTAGTCTGTTGTGTAGTGCAAAGTTCCATACCTGATCTGGTCCAGTATGCAGGTTTACATCCAGTCTGGTCCAATGTCTATAGGTCCACATCTAGTCTGTTGTGTAGTGCAAAGTTCCATACCTAATCTGGTCCAGTATGCAGGTTCACATCCAGTCTGGTCCAATGTCTATAGGTCCACATCTAGTCTGTTGTGTAGTGCAAAGTTCCATACCTAATCTGGTCCAGTATGCAGGTTCACATCCAGTCTGGTCCAATGTTTATAGGTCCACATCTAATTTGTTCTATAGTGCAGAGTTCCATACCTAATCTGGTCCAGTATGCAGGTTCACATCCAGTTTGGTCCAATGTTTATAGGTCCACATCTAGTTTGTTCTATAGTGCAGAGTTCCATACCTAATCTGGTCCAGTATGTAGGTTCACATCCTGTCTGGTCCAATGTGTAGAATTTCACATCTAGTCCATCCAAGGTGAACAAGTTTATATCTAGAACATTGAAAAAAAACATTGAAAAAAAAACTCCAATGGGCCACATCCAATCCACCAAAATGTGTGGCCCCAAAATGACTGCAACCTTCAAAGATAACCTTTGAATTCAATACAATCATTATAGGCCATATTAATAGATGCAGGGAAACAATCACCTCTATTGAACAGTGCATACAATATGGACTCCACGTTTTTATGTAACAGTACACTTTCCGTCTACAAGCTTCAATGCTTCCGAGCTGATTACAATTTATGGTTCTCTTACAAAACGTTTTAATGACACAAGACCAATGTTCCTCGATCACTGTTCCCTAATTGTCTTCTCACCTTTACGTACGTTAGATATGATATCTGTTCTATTGAATAGTGCCAAGTCCAGCAGAGACTTGATTCTTGTTCCAGGTAGTTTCTGTGTCTTCTACATTACAAACAAGTGACTTTCTTTGTCGGAAGTGAGTTCATTATTTACATTTAAATCTTGAAAGTTAAAATCGTCCATCTACTATATAAATGCCTAGTGGCGTGTGTAGAAAAAAAAAACAAGCTGCAGCGCCACCTGCTGGGCAGAGTTATACACTGACCTATATATTTCTTGAAGGAGAAGTGACAGTTGGGAGTGGTTGGTGGTTGCCGGGGGTGACAGTGGGGAGTTTTTAACACCTTAAGTAGCTTGATGAAGGATGTGGCGATGAAGATGAAGGATGAGGTGATGGAGAAAAATGATGAGGTGGTGACATGTGGACAAAACCACGTTAAAAAAGGGCGCTTGTGTCGGGAAGTAACGCTCTTCCCCTGAGGAGGCCTTGGCTGGGCCCAAATGCATGACAAGAACCTTTTTAACACTTTAAGTAGCTTGATTTGACTAGAATACATGAGTATCATGCACGGGTTAACTTGTTTATTATAAACCTTTATTTCACATACCACCACCATAATTCACAGCACTATACAGAGAATGTTTAATCATACACACAGTGGATCTTACAGTCTAAATTCTCTCACACAGACGCAAACATAGGGAAAACATACAAACTCCAGACAGATAGGGCCTTGATTGGCGTCAAACCCATGACCCCAGCACTGTGTTGCCCGTTATGAATGTAAGTGTATTTTTAGGTCCCTTTCAATTTGTTATAATAAAATTTCAATAGTCATTTATGATAAGTGTCATAAACTCTAGTCAACACTTTACAGGTCTTAAACAGGTTTTTACAGTTACACAAACCTTTTCTTATCCTTCCTAACTGCGCTATATACTTACAAATTCACGGCCCAGACATGACTTCCATCCAATATAACCCGTGCATCATAATAATCTTCATTCATTTTAGTTCACCTATATTATTTGGGAGTCCCTTAGCATTTGTTACTAAACATTTTATATTCTTACTGCCCCTTTTTAATTGTACTCTTGAACTTACAGTGAAAGTCATAATTGTAGCTATCTAATCGCACAGCTAAATGTTTTACTAATACCACTGAAAAAACAGCAATTAATGATGAATACTATAGTTGTTTTCAGTTCTACACAAATGAACTCTGATCCTTAATAAAGATCTTATCAAAAGGACATGAAATGACTACAGATAGCAGCTGTTCCATGGCCTGGGACTGTAAATATTAACTATTTCTTTTACATGCAGCTACTCAACACTGTAACAGTATGTTCCAAAGATGCAAAGTTTTTTGTTTATTTTTAAGGCATTAAAAATGTTCTTTGCTGTATGCCCAGAGGAGTGCCTGACATTACAATTTTCCCACAATATGGCATGAATCTGGCAATACTGTTGAGGACCCTGCTCCTTCCACTATATAACTCTTAGTCTGTCTTCCTGCTGCCTCCATTCCCCTCTTCAAGTCATGTCACCAACCCTGTCACATGCAGCCCTGTCCTAACATATCACTCATCTCCTTATATACTCTGTGCTGCTGGGGACCCTGCTCCTTCCACTATATAACTCTCAGTATGTGGCTTCCTACTGTCTCCATTCCCCTCCTCACATTATCTCACTGCCCCTCTCACATGCAGCCCTGTCCTCACGGATATAATTACACAAGTGGACAGGTTACTGCCTCCCAAATCTGTCTCAATGAAATCAGCACAATTGTTTCCTAAAATACACTGTGCTGCTGTGAACATTCCGATGATCTCAATGGTTTCAGGTTTTTCCATTACCAGCCACTGAACATGGTCAGGAGATTCGGACTGAATACAAAAAAATTAAATCCTAGATCCAAATCAAAAGCAGCTTAAAATGAGTTTTGTAGTCAAATTCAGAAATAAATTAAATACTCTTCCTGAATTGCTTGCTTTTGAAGCTTGACTACAAAAAAAAATCCTGTATGTGTATAATAAATATGTATTTGTAATAATAAATATATATGTATAATACATAACTATTTACAATTAATATCTAGCTTCATTTCTTAGGTTATAAAAATATTTAAATCGAAGATTCACAAAGAAAACAAACAAACATGATTCTGGATAATATAAAAGCCAGGCCTACTTGTGACTGGATCACTATTAAATAACTTTTGGTAAAAATGTATTTAAAGCAAATAGCGCAGGGCACTTATTTATATAAATTGCCAATGCACTTATTTTTTTATATTGTGAGATAGGAAATCGTTATTTCTGAGACCAGGGTAGAAAATTTGGTTTTCCTGTTGTAACCTTTCAAAAGCAAACACCTTATTTATGATGTATATAGCTGATACAATGAGCCTTTGTTTAGAAAGTCTGCTGTGTATTGTGATGTGGGAAATGACTTTTAGAAGTTTAAACCTGTTTTTGGGAAGTATATTCTGCAACTGTTGGAACAAAAAGGTCTAATGCTAATCAGGCCTTTATAATGTGTGAGGTTTAACTTGGAGATAGGAAGGTTTAATTTAAAACGTGCTGCTACATTTCCTGCGTCTCAAACAAAGATGCAGGATATCACAGCAAGGTTTTTAAGAATTTCATAGTTAAGTATAAATATTAGTGGCTTTGCAATGCATGTAAATCCATGTTTGTGTAAATAGAGTACATTCTGATTCTAAAAATAGACTATTTCTGAACTGTATAAAAGATGAGCTGTGTGAGCATGTAAGTGTTCTTCTGATTTTTCATCTGACCTGATCACACTGGTATCTTCCAGCAGGGTATGAGAGCAAATAAACATCTTGCTTCAAAGACCTGCTTGGAAACATCTTCAATATCGCTGTATTCTTGTGATCTACAGATTAGACCTTAAATCTAATCCGTTCTCCAGCTGTCTCTGAGGTTTGGACCCAAGCTTTCCGGTACCACCGCTCTGCCTTCTACCCATGCAACCCTGGTTAGTGTGATAGGCCAGGGGGGATCCATTCACAGCAACCTGGATCCATA
The DNA here is from genome assembly GCF_038048845.1 of Mixophyes fleayi. Taxonomy (NCBI): domain Eukaryota; kingdom Metazoa; phylum Chordata; class Amphibia; order Anura; family Limnodynastidae; genus Mixophyes; species Mixophyes fleayi. The sequence continues at coordinate 27,988,645 of NC_134405.1, read as the reverse complement.
GTAAGAGGTCCGAAGTTACCAGTCCCGTTACACCAGCAACATGGGGTTAAACAATCTTGCAGATATCTGTGTTCTTTGGAGAAAAAAAATGCTAAGACGTATTTTGATGAATAATAACTAGGATGCAAAAGAAAAACGTATTGGTCTCTCCTAATTTAAAGTGGCCTTGTCACCTCCGTTATTATAAACTAGAACAGACGAAAAGACAATATTTTTAATATTTTATTTATAAAATGTTTATATATACGGTTTTACACACAGACAAATTAGTACAAACACGCGCGCAGACACACACACACACACATCACAGGAGTCTCTGTCACAACTTGGAGGTATCTGTAGAGGGGGGAGAGGGCTGAGGGGTCTTGCTTTCTCCAGCGGGTGGGAGAGATACTACAATGTATTTCTGCATCCCGCTACTGCCCCCAGCTGTGGAGCCTCCCACGCCACTCGTCTGACCCCCTGACACAAGCTTCACAATGGGCTGGACCCCTGGGGGGCAGGGGGTGGAGGAGGACGGTCCACCGGTAGGAGTAAGAACCTGTAAGGACAGATAGTGAGAAATCAGAGGCTGCCGAGGTAAAATGAAAGGGATAAGATAATGGAAATAATGGAGAAACCGTGACAGAGAAGGCAGGGAAATGAATGAGCGTATGAGGGAAAAAAATGTAAATACAGAGGGATTAGGGCGCGAAAGGGCGTGCGATGGCAGTCTGGGTATTGACAGGCGGGGGTACGCAGAGGACAGGCGGGGGTACGCGGAGGACAGGCGGGGGTACGCGGAGGACAGGCGGGGGTACGCGGAGGACAGGCGGGGGTACGCGGAGGACAGGCGGGGGTACGCGGAGGACAGGCGGGGGTATGCGGAGGACAGGAGGGGGCGCGGAGGACAGGCGGGGGCGCGAAGGGCGTGCAAGGACAGGTGGGGGCGCAAAGGGCGTGCAAGGACAGGCGGGGGCGCGAAGGGCGTGCAAGGACAGGCGGGGGCGCAAAGGGCGTGCAAGGACAGGCGGGGGCGCGAGGGGCGTGCAAGGACAGGCGGGGGCGTGAAGGGCGTGCTAGGACAGGCGGGGGCACGAAGGGCAGTTGGGGGCGCGAAAGGACAGGCGGTGGTGCAATGTGAAAACCAAAAGGAGGGGAACGGGCCGCGATGTGAAAGCCAAAACTAGAGAAAGGAGAAAAGTATGACAGGTTAGTAAGGACACAGAAGAACAAACATGGAGAGAATGTGGCGTTACCTGGGTCCCGCTGCTCCCGGCTGAAGATACCACAATGTACTTGGTGGGTGGTGGTGAAGGTTGGGTTGGGGTTGCAGGACGGGCACTCACTAATGTCTGTACTGGCAATGTTAAGGACCCAGTCACCTTAATTATTCCTGGTGTGCGAGGGGATGGAGTAATAGAGCCGGAGGATGGCTGAGAGAGTGTGAGAGTGGGACGAGGCTGAGAGAGAAGACACAGAGATGATGTGATGAGAAAGAGGGGATTGAGAAGAGACACAAAAAACACGTCATTAGGGTTACATGCGAGTCCCAGAGGACGTTTTATGTGCGATACCGTCCGAGATGACGCAGAGCGTTACCTGTGTGACGGTGAGTGTCGTCCGGTTGACCTGCGGCCCTTGCAAAGCGCTCTGTGCTCTGGCCTTTAACACATGAGAGCAGAGTGTAGGACCCAGAAAGCCGAAATCTGCCCGGTACGCTTCAGGTACATCCGGAGACGACCGCTGTTTCACCAGCACCGGAGCAGTGTGTTTCTGTAGCAAGCAGAGAATAAAAATCACACTTCACTCAAGTATCACACATAACCCAATACTCAAGGATCATTTCTAATACACATAAGAATGATGGGCCCTTGACAATTTTTGATCCCGGACCCAGAGATCCCGAGATTAGTTTGAAAAATATTATATCTCAACATCTAATTAATAAAATAAAGTTTGGGGGGCCGGTAACGCAGACAACCGGTGGGTTAGACCGTAGCCTTCTTGATCAAATATTTCTTCAAAATGTAAGCTCCTGAAATAATAGCGACAGGCTCTCCGAGATCACAGGCCCGTTGCATGTTTTTACATCTTACTCTCTGTGGGTGGCGCTGTATACACCAGTGACTAAACTGTGCACACACTATCTCACACGGGCAAGCACAGTGAGGCTTTACACACACATACACAATGCAGTACAGCCTATTACCAGCAGGAGGCTCTGTACGTGGTCAGCTCCGATCTTATCGATGTTGGATATCACTGGCCCCTCCAGGATGGCCCGCAGCCTCTCTCCCTCCACTGCCAAATGTGGAACGATCACGGTTTTGATAACCTTAATTGGGAGATCAGTGATGTTAACCATAACCTCATACAAATAATCCTATTATCTCATTTCCACTGTACCAAAAACCTGCACAACTCACATCCGGTCCTAGTTCTGCGAGGCCAGCGATGGATCCATATCGAGTGGTCCATGGCGTACGGTCATCAACCCAACTCTGTGATAAGGAGACAGCAAGTGATATTAGCGATGTAGGGAGGGAACAAGAGGCAGTGACTAGAGTTGTGGTGGGGGGGGTGGTGCTAGAAAAATTTAGCATTGCACTACTAGAGACGGAATGTTTCTTGTGTGTCGCATGAGAGCGATGAAGCTCTGAAGACATTGCGTTCAGCTTCTTCAGAACTTATCTGATCTCATGAGACGGGGAGGGTATGTCCTGCCATGACAACAATTAAGCTCTTAACCATGTGACACAAGGTAATTAGGGCCGCTTATCTACATCATAAAAGATATGAGAACTCAAGGAAGTAAGATTTCAGAACAGGCCTCATCATCAAAAATATCACTATTGTCATTTAATGGAATAAAGCAGTGAATTAACCGTAAACCAAGGAACTATGCACGTTGCGTCCAGTTCCTCAGTGATGGCATTGATTCCTGGAGAATTGAACGGCTGCCTCCACTGTGTGAAGATGATGGGTACACTTTAAGGCATTACTTTATGTACACAAATTAACTTTATTCCCGATAACCTCAGGCAATAAATTACAATTACGTTTTTCAGATAAGACCCCCTTGTCTCACTTGGATTGTCAATATATACAATGTCAACTTGACGTCTGGCATTGTACTTACAACCCCTGTGCAGTTTAATGTCAGCTCCCTGTTATCATTCATTTCCTGTTAAAGGGACCTAACAAAGTCTGGATACAGTGTCCTTCAATGGGATAACTGACAGGAAATCCACTGTGTGTAGTAAAATATCTTCCCCCCACAATCACGACATTTTACATATGTAGCTGTGAATAATATTAGCAGCCTTTTAGGTTTTGATTCTCTTGAATTAATTTATCTATTGACTTATATATTGTAATAATTGTATATACAATGTTCTAACAAAAAAAAAAAAATAGTATTTTGTTTACTATTATTATTATCATCTTTAAATGAAATCATAAAAAGTCTAAGCAAAAAAACACTTTAAAGGTTATCTGATACAGCCTAGAAGGGCCCACGACATGGGCCAGTGACTTATTCTCCATGTCAGTGTGTGTATGATGCGCCCTGTCTCCTGCCTGTCTGACCTTGGTGAACGTCTTGGTTATCCGGGACTGGATGTTGTTGGTCGTGGTGCTGAAGTTTTTGCAGATCTGCGCGATGAGCCGAGCAGCAAAGTCCCTCAAAGCCCAGTGATTGTCTACATCCGGCCGGAGGCACAGCTGCCGGCTGACAATGCAGGTCATCACTGCTGGGATCAACTCGTGTAGCTGGAGGAGAGGGGACAAGCACAAGGTCACTATAACCATCCTTTATTCATAAAGCGTCAATATACTATGCAGCGCTGTACAACCTGAGGATGTTTCTACATTCATAACGCCAGGAACGTATGTTATAAATGCCACAGTTGGGGCCACTGCTTAGTACCAGGTGGCCTCCACACTTACGTATTTCTCCAGGTAGAGGGTGGGGTTGTCCATGAGGGCCTTCACCATCCGCATGAGATAAATGAGCAGGGCCAGGTTATTCTGCACAACATTCACACGCACCTAGCGGGGGAAAGCGAGGAGAACAGCGTGAAAATTAGGCAACAGAAGGCCAAAAGTACAAACGGTAGGCGATAATATTACCCCCAGACATTCAGCTCCCCGTACTCACCCCCTCTGATATGAAAGTGCTGAAACGCGGCAGCATCTGGTACAGTCCCGGGTCAGTGGCGATGCTCTGCAGTGCTTCCTGTGAGAATCAGAAGGGTCCACGTATGAGATTGTGTAATGACACTGCACACGTGTGTTGTGGTGTGTGTGTCCACCTGTCTACATACTGCTCGCTTGGCTTCACAGGACCCGACGCAGGCCTCCGTGATCTCCTTGTAGTATAGCTGCTGTTCCACAGACAGCTCGTGGATACTGCGTGGCTTCAGCTTTAACGGGGCTCCCTCTAGAATGGAGTTCTTCTTCTCCTTGCCTGGGTCGCGGACCAAGACAAAGGACACATGTAAGTGATCTGCTAACATGTAAACAAGGAGGAGGATCACACATGTACACACAGCGCTGACCTTTGCCCTCCAATGCATTGGCCCCGTGTCCTTTCCCTTTCAGACCTCCCTCCTCCTGTCCTGGTTTCACAGCCTTCAACGGCTCAGTGGCTTCTATCTTCTGCTGTTCCTTGGGGACTAGACGGAAGAAGACAAGGTTACAAGATCATATAAAACCAGAGAGCCAGAGGAGACATAAACAAGGAAAGAGTAGATGAGAAACCGATGTACGAGCTGCATGCTACCCTATGTTCCACATCAGTTATTAGAAAACAGTCCAGAGAAAGAGAGAAAGGACGAGAGGACTGTGGTGGGAAAGACATATTACCTGGTGGAGGGTTTTCTGGAATGGCCGGTTGCACTCCTTCGATACTCAACCAGTGAGCTGAGAAATAACAAAAGAGATATTATCACTAACGGATGCCTGAATACGATGCATGATGTACCTCCTGCCGGTGTCTATCTCACATGGTCACTCCGGGATGTGCGGACTCTGCCCATATGTAGGCCACATGGCCCCCTCTGCCTGAAATTGTCTTCACTGTTTACTTACAACATCAATAAATTAGAGGTTCATCTGTACTAATAGTGAGTATGTTAAATCCCAACTAGAAGAACAGGAGGGGTCTACTGGGACACACTCATACCCTTCAATGACTCCCACTCCTGCCACAGGAGAGTAATACATTTCAGAGCTACTAACACATCAGCGGTGACAGAGTAGCAACGCGGGCTGTCCCGGACTCTGTACCTCCTCTGATTTCCAAGACGGGAAAAGACGGGGTTACACTAAATATGGAGTCCTGGTGGACACTTATTATAAATCACACACTTATATATTATAAAAGCTTGAGAACCTCTTCAGAAATTGAGATATTTTAGAACGTGCTTTGGTAATTGGGGAAAACGTTTCCATACGCACATCAGCAATCCTGCAAGTAAAACTAATGAAGTGGAAAGAACCTTTAGGTGTATAATGATGGGTATCGCCCATGGGTCTGCATTCACCGGATGACAAGTGAAGCATTAGTACATACATCAGTAGCCTAAAAAGAGAGGACGCAGCTAAAGCAACATTTGATCATACAGCCCATTAATTTACTAGGAAGTTGTGACATTACTGCTGCTCGAGGCATTTCTAGGGATGCCATTAGTGCCTGGTAAATTAATTGGTTCAATATTGGTTTAGCCAAAACGGTGGTTTGCTGTGTGAGTAGGTGACAAGATCAGTTTAAAAAAAATAAACATGTACAAATACATTAAGGGTCAATACAGAGAACTTTCATGGGAACTTTTTACCCCTAAGGTTAGAGGAGAGGAAATTTCAAAACTAGCAAAGGAAGGGGTTCTTTACAGTAAGGGCAGTCAAGATATGGAATTCATTGCCAGGGAAGGTTGTGATGGCAGATTCAATAGATATGTTTAAGAAAGGGTTAGACAAACTTTTAGCGGAGAAGTGTATCCAGGGATACGACCGATAATTAAAATGAAAGATAGTAGTGGATATAGGGTAATAATAGGACTGTAATATTAGGACTGGGGGGATTTTCACAATTGAAACAGATTGGCGGTTGCTTACTCTGGATCAATTTTCAAATATAAGTGCAGGATCGTGGGAGATCCAAAATAGGTTGAACTTGACGGACTGGTGTCTTTTTTCAACCTCATCAACTATGTTACTATGTAAAATACTGCAGGTCATGCTCACCTTTTAAGGAAACGTCGAGAGGCACGCGTGGAAGCGGGGTGCTGATTATATCGCAGAGATCTACCTCCTTCTCCTCGTAGAAATGCAGTTCTCGCCCTCCACCGCTAGCATAGCGGAAAGGTAGGAACTCCTTGGCGTGGAAACCGTATATAGGCTGCCGGAGGAGAAAACATCACTTAATGTAACATGCATGCAGATAGATCCATAGCCTACTACTCTACTCTTCTGGGGTAAGGGGAACCTGAATGTGGTGGTATTGAGGCAGCTCTCTGGAGTGTGGGAGGCAGTGGAAGGTTTTGTACTCGCAACTGTTGCTCAGCATCTGCTTGAAAAGTATTCATACTGCTCCCTTACCTCCACATTCTTCAGTTTCAGGGCAGCGTCAATGTCATTGGGTGTTAGCTTCTGTCTCTTCCCCACGTGCATAAACTTCAGAGCATCCTGGAGGAGAAAATAGGCCATGAGTGTTGGGGACAAAAGGAACTGAGGAATAAGAGGAACAATGCACTTTGGCAGCGATAGCTTCCTCCCATTCTGACTTTGAGATGACCTCTGACCTGAGTGACCTCCTTGATTCGGAAGCTGACTTCTTGTGCAAGGAGCTGGCAGGTTTCCTCCGATATCTGTGACACTCCAATAGACTCGGCGATCACTTTCATGGACTCTGTGGGGAGGAAAGCGTTGCCAATCTTCTTGCCCTCCGCCATGATAGGAAAGCGCGTAAGGAGAGCTTGAGGGGACACAGATAGAGACAATAAACATTAAGGGCCTGATTCATTAAGGAACTTAGGCAAGAAATTTCTTACTTAAGTCTCCTGGACAAAACCATCTTAAAATGAAAGTGTTGAAAAATAGTTTTACACATAAGTTAAATACTAGCTGTTTTTTCATGTACCACACAAATACTTGATAGTTATTTGTACACTGAAATTTAAAGTTGATATTTGTGTGCTACTTCTCAAAAACAGCCAGTATTTAACTTATGTGCAAAACAGAAAAATGGTTTTCACCCCCTTCACTTTAACATGGTTTTGTCCAGGAGACTTAAGTAAAAAATGACCTGCCTAAGTTCCTTAATGAATCAGGCCCTAAAAGTCGGTCAAATATGAAAATGCATTTTGTAAAATTTCTCAGATGCGCAAATAAATTAGAATACAGCAAGACTGTGAGGTGTGCAGTTCAAACATGGACGTGCTAAAAATCTGCTGACCACACTTCTGAAGAATTTTGCTGGTATATGAAAAGATCTAGGATCTCCCAAAATAAAAGTTACTAATATTTAATTGAGCATGCAGCAAACAAGAACACTCCACTGCTATATTTTTACTTGGCTAACTACAAAAATACAGTCCCTGTATTAGGAATGAAATGATTATTACAATAGTTTATTCTTTATATTGGTATAAAGGCATCAATGCAGTGGTTTGGGTAAGATAACCAGTAAAAGACAGAATATAAGCGGAATTCAGTGTGATTGGGTGAAGAGTTACTTAAACCTCTCAACGGTCACCAAAAGACTAGGTATGTCACGGTTAGACTCCCTCTATTGTAACAAGCCACTTATGTAGGAGCTCTGCTGGAATTATGATCCTCAGCTATCACCCCTACCCTTCAGCTATCACGCCCACCTACCCTTCAGCTATCACCCCCCACCCTTCGGCTATCACGCCCCCTTACCCTTCAGCTATCACGCCCACCTACCCTTCAGCTATCACGCCCCCTTACCCTTCAGCTATCAAGCCCACCTACTCTTCAGCTATCACCCCCCACCTTTCAGCTATCACGCCCCCTTACCCTTCAGCTATCACGCCCACCTACCCTTCAGCTATCACTCCCACCCTTCAGCTATCACGCCCCCTTACCCTTCAGCTATCACGCCCCCTTACCATTCAGCTATCACGCCCCCTTACCCTTCAGCTATCACGCCCCCCTACCCTTCAGCTATCACGCCCCCTTACCCTTCAGCTATCACGCCCCCTTACCCTTCAGCTATCACGCCCCCCTACCCTTCAGCTATCACGCCCCTTTACCCTTCAGCTATCACGCCCCTTTACCCTTCAGCTATCACGCCCCCTTACCCTTCAGCTATCACGCCCCCTTACCCTTCAGCTATCACGCCCCCCTACCCTTCAGCTATCACGCCCCCTTACCCTTCAGCTATCACGCCCCTTTACCCTTCAGCTATCACGCCCCCTTACCCTTCAGCTATCACGCCCCCCTACCCTTCAGCTATCACGCCCCTTTACCCTTCAGCTATCACGCCCCCTTACCCTGAAGCTATCACGCCCCCTTAACCTTCAGCTATCACGCCCCCTTACCCTTCAGCTATCACGCCCCCTTACCCTTCAGCTATCACGCCCCCTTACCCTTCAGCTATCACGCCCCTTTACCCTTCAGCTATCACGCCCCCCTACCCTTCAGCTATCACGCCACCTTACCCTTCAGCTATCACGCCCCCTTACCCTTCAGCTATCACGCCCCCTTACCCTTCAGCTATCACGCCCCCCTACCCTTCAGCTATCACACCCCCCTACCCTTCAGCTATCACCCCCCTACCCTTCAGCTATCACACCCCCCTACCCTTCAGCTAACATGCTCCCTTACCCTTCAGCTATCACCCCCCTACCCTTCAACTATCACACCCCCCCTACCCTTCAGCTATCACACCCCCCTACCCTTCAGCTATCACCCCCCTACCCTTCAGCTAACATGCCCCCCTACCCTTCAGCTATCACCCCCCTACCCTTCAGCTATCACCCCCCTTACCCTTCAGCTATCACCCCCCTACCCTTCAGCTATCACCCCCCTACCCTTCAGCTATCACGCCCCCTGCCCCTCAGCTATCACGCCCCCTTACCCTTCAGCTATCACGCCCCCTTACCCTTCAGCTATCACGCCCCCCTACCCTTCAGCTATCACCCCCCTACCCTTCAGCTATCACACCCCCCTACCCTTCAGCTAACATGCTCCCTTACCCTTCAGCTATCACCCCCCTACCCTTCAACTATCACACCCCCCCACCCTTCAACTATCACACCCCCCCACCCTTCAACTATCACACCCCCCCTACCCTTCAGCTATCACACCCCCCTACCCTTCAGCTATCACCCCCCTACCCTTCAGCTATCACACCCCCCTACCCTTCAGCTATCACCCCCCTACCCTTCAGCTAACATGCCCCCCTACCCTTCAGCTATCACCCCCCTACCCTTCAGCTATCACCCCCCTTACCCTTCAGCTATCACCCCCCTTACCCTTCAGCTATCACCCCCCTATCCTTCAGCTATCACGCCCCCTGCCCCTCAGCTATCACGCCCCCTTACCCTTCAGCTATCACGCCCCCTTACCCTTCAGCTATCACGCCCCCCTACCCTTCAGCTATCACCCCCCTACCCTTCAGCTATCACCCCCCTACCCTTCAGCTATCACCCCCCTACCCTTCAGCTATCACACCCCCCTACCCTTCAGCTAACATGCTCCCTTACCCTTCAGCTATCACCCCCCTACCCTTCAACTATCACACCCCCCCTACCCTTCAGCTATCACACCCCCCTACCCTTCAGCTATCACCCCCCCACCCTTCAACTATCACACCCCCCCACCCTTCAACTATCACACCCCCCCTACCCTTCAGCTATCACACCCCCCTACCCTTCAGCTATCACCCCCCTACCCTTCAGCTATCACACCCCCCTACCCTTCAGCTATCACCCCCCTACCCTTCAGCTAACATGCCCCCCTACCCTTCAGCTATCACCCCCCTACCCTTCAGCTATCACCCCCCTTACCCTTCAGCTATCACCCCCCTATCCTTCAGCTATCACGCCCCCTGCCCCTCAGCTATCACGCCCCCTTACCCTTCAGCTATCACGCCCCCTTACCCTTCAGCTATCACGCCCCCCTACCCTTCAGCTATCACCCCCCTACCCTTCAGCTATCACCCCCCTACCCTTCAGCTATCACCCCCCTACCCTTCAGCTATCACCCCCCTACCCTTCAGCTATCACACCCCCCTACCCTTCAGCTAACATGCTCCCTTACCCTTCAGCTATCACACCCCCCCTACCCTTCAGCTATCACACCCCCCTACCCTTCAGCTAACATGCCCCCCTACCCTTCAGCTAACATGCCCCCCTACCCTTCAGCTATCACCCCCCTACCCTTCAGCTATCACCCCCCTACCCTTCAGCTATCACCCCCCTTACCCTTCAGCTATCACCCCCCTACCCTTCAGCTATCACCCCCCTACCCTTCAGCTATCACCCCCCTACCCTTCAGCTATCACCCCTACCCTTCAGCTATCACGCCCCCTGCCCCTCAGCTATCACGCCCCCTTACCCTTCAGCTATCACGCCCCCCTACCCTTCAGCTATCACCCCCCTACCCTTCAGCTATCACACCCCCCTACCCTTCAGCTAACATGCTCCCTTACCCTTCAGCTATCACCCCCCTACCCTTCAACTATCACACCCCCCCTACCCTTCAGCTATCACACCCCCCTACCCTTCAGCTATCACCCCCCTACCCTTCAGCTAACATGCCCCCCTACCCTTCAGCTATCACCCCCCTACCCTTCAGCTATCGCCCCCCCTTACCCTTCAGCTATCGCCCCCCCTACCCTTCAGCTATCACCCCCCTACCCTTCAGCTATCACGCCTCCTGCCCCTCAGCTATCACGCCCCCCTACCCTTCAGCTATCACCCCCCTACCCTTCAGCTATCACCCCCCTACCCTTCAGCTATCACGGCCCCTGCCCCTCAGCTATCACCCCCCTACCCTTCAGCTATCACGATCCCCTACCCCTCAGGTATTCATTGCCCCTTGCCACTCAGCTATCGCCCCTATTCCTGCCATAAAGCCCCCTACTCCCTACCTATGACCACCCTCTCAGCTCTATGCCCATACCCTGTCGCCCTCCGTTTCTGAATCCCCTTCTCCTTGTATTGTTGTCCCTCTTCTTAACCTATCACCCCATATATCTCCCATGTAATATTCATCTGTAGCCCGATGTTATCACACTGATCATGTCCTGTCCCCTCATGTCAGAGCCTACATCACACTATAATAATATAATTCCGTACAGCACTCACAGCAGAGAGCTCTCCTGTACGCTGCCCGAACTGCTTCCGGCTCCCAGGTAAACTTCCGGCTGTCTCCAGCACTATACAGTCCTGAAAGGGTGGTAATACATCGCTGACAAGCGATGCAAGAAGCATACAGCTAACAATTAACATATTAATATTTTCTTAACCATTTTATTGGTAATATATTTTAGAATATTCCTTAATGCTCATCTCGCTAACACATATTTGACTTTAAAACAACGACGATCTATCTACCAGGACCTGGCGTGGAACGCAGCGTACTGACAACTTGTTCCGCATGAAAGCTGAGCGCATGCGCAGTAATTAAAATAGAGTGCCCGCGCCCTACGTTATCGCTGCGCATGCGCATTTTATATATATAAAAAAATTCAATGTGCTTAATATTTGTATGTAATATGTAACAACAGATAAAACCCTTATCATAGGGACCGAAAATCCAGACTGATAGACAATTCTAATTTTCCGTAGTTAATTGGCTGCCGCGGAGAGTTATGGGAGTTGTAGTTCCATGCGTGCCTGGGCTCTGGGTCACACGTGTGTCTCACCATAAATCCTGAGCAGCAGAAGAATGGAGGAGACTAAGGTGAGATACTAACAGTGGGAGCATGGTGTCTATGCTACATACATAGTAACCATGCCACATTGTTGTTTGCTGCTATAGACATTGCATGATTTTATGGGGGCTAAATACCCATTCAGTTTAACCAAGGGTGTCAACCCTTAAATTATATTTATATTGGTGAGTTTCATAAGAAGTTGCTTATTATTGTTATTTTTTTCATTGACATATTGCATGTGTAGTAAATTGAATTATCTAGGGAAAAAAGGGAATTCCATAAATTGTTGGGTTGGAAATAAGGGGTTAATTTAGCACTGGGGTGAGGGATTTTTGGGAAGGGTAGTGCTCTGGATCATTTACACATAATGTGTTGCAAATGATTGATTTAAATGCTTAGAGCTCCTATCAGCCCCATACATTCCACTAGAAAAGGGGTGGTCCACTTAGCTGGGGTACCTCACATCATGTACTCTTCCTGTGCCCCAGCTATGATGGCAGAGGTGCTCAAATCCAGTACTCGAGAGCTACTAACAGGTCATGTTTTCAGGATTTCTGCCTGTAGAAACAGGTGGAATAATAACTAACCCAGGCAAATGGATTTACTCACATGTGCGTGATTAAAGAAATTCTGAAAACATGAACTGTTGGTAGCTCTCGAGGACTGAGTTTGGGCACATCTGTGTTATGGGATTGCAGCCATACAGAAGCTGGGGGTCTCCCACTGAAAGGGTACATACCTCCTGACATTGCCTCCCAAAGCCATTCAGCCATATCTTGAACTTCCCAAGCGCACCCACATTTTTGCTGTGGTAAAACCCCATAATAAGGAAGCCCATCAATTTGGGACACATGAATCAGGACTGTCCTGTTAAAGTCTGGGATAATGGGATGCATATAGGGGAGGGGGGTGGTTGTCCAAAGGTAGACAACCTCTTTAAAATATAATGCTTATTTAGTTTAGACTCCCGGTTTAACCAAATGAACAGATTGTGTGAGATGTTCATATAACTGGTTTACTATAATTTAAAGCTAACTTCATAATAACCCTGTTCATGCTTCACAGTAACAAACATGCATCAGAATTTAAGGACCCCTATACTTAAAATACAAGTTGCCTTGTATACAACTTCTACTAGTAACATTCAAACCTATATTTAAGAGTCAGATCTGAAAATATGTGCGATAAAGTTGTGATCTGGGATAATATTTTTCTCTTATGCAAGTCAGTCTAGATCTATAGATCCAGTCTACAGATTAGCACGCATCTACCATGTCACGCTCAAAATGCTTACATTTGTAAAATCTTTTGTCTTCCCCATTCTCCTCCTCTTTTTTCAACACTTTAAAATGGCTGCAGGACAAGGATGTGATTGGAAGGAGCCGCAGTGTCTGTGATTGTGGCTTCTTGTTGGGGGCAGGAAGACCAATATCAGCCCTGATTTCCAACCCCAGAGACCAGCCAAAAAGGCTGCTTGGAACAGTCGCCAAAATTTCAGAGAGGTGCCAGAGCTATAATGTTCCACTCCCTCCCTCCCTAGATATTTGTGCAGTTTTAAATAGCATTGCATATATTATATATATCTATATACCGTATATACTCGTGTATAAGCCAAGTTTTTCAGCACATTTTTTATGCTGAAAAAGCCCCCCCCTCGGCTTATACTCGAGTCAATAAGTTTCCCCAGTTTTATGTGGTCCTCGGCTTATATTCGGGTCGGCTTATACTCGAGTATATACGGTATGTATCTTATCGATTATATGGGAAGAGCAGGTGTACCTATTCTTTAATATTTGACAAGTTTTGCATATAAAATGTGTTATAGTGTCCACTCAGGCCTTCGTTTGTCTTTCTCCCACAGTATGTGACGTCCCCCCTCTCATCCCATGATTTTCCTGGCACTCCCCATTCTGTACATATACTTCTAGAGGGTTACAGCAGGGACGTGGGTGACGATCGTTTTCAGTCTGATGGCTCAGTCACCCTCATCCGTGGTCCCCTGACTGTCTTAGTGGACACGGCTGGCCCGTGGTCTCGTGAATTCATCCTTCATTCTCTGCAGAGCCGTGGTGTGTCTCCTGATGATGTGACAAATGTTATCTGCACCCATGGACACTCCGATCACGTGGGCAACCTGAACCTTTTCCCCAAAGCTGAGATTCTGGTGTCGCATGATCTCTGGCGGGACGGCTTCTACGTCTCTAACAACTTAAGTAAAGGAGACCCTTACTTGTTACCCGGAGGAGAAGGGTTGAAAGTGGTGCAGACACCAGGCCACACAGGCAGCGATATAACCCTCATTGTTCCGGGCACCACGCTTGGCACGGTGGCAGTAGCCGGGGACGTTTTTGAAAGAGAAGATGACGAGGACACTTGGAGAGAACTGAGTGAGAATCCAGAAATACAAGAGAAGAGTCGAAGGACTCTACTGGATTTGGCCGATGTCATTGTGCCAGGTCACGGACCACCATTCAGGGTCATCCGGACTGAACAAAAACCTAGGTGTACATGAACTGCATTAGTCTATATTTGATTTGTATGTTTGTGTCTAAAACATTCATTTCTGTCTTTGTTTTACAACCATGGGGAAAACTTCAGGTAGTCTAAATGTATACAACTCCTTGTTTGAAGCAATGTTCCGGACATTTGTGATTATGGAAAATAACACTGGAGTGATAAAAGCTGGAATGTCTTTGAATGCATGTTTGATCTTCATAGCACTGAAAAATGTCTACGTACGTTGGATGGGTTACAATTTGCTAAAAAAAAAAGAGAAAACGCACGCTAGAGCTGTCATTGGGAAACCGTTAAGAAAAGGACTGGAATATATCTTCTACAGGATTTACATTAGATTAACCAACTCAAGTACAGCATAACTGAGTCGTGGCCAGATATATTGACACCCTTGTACTTTTTTTTTTTTTTTTAAAAATAACTTGCAACTTCCTCTATACATAAATATGTTGTCTCCATGATTCTTTCTCTGTTAATATTACCTACATTTTGTTTTTGTTTCTGAATTTAATACAGTGTATCCGTTTAAGTCAGAAAATGTGATAAAAAAAATATTAACACCCTAATATTTGAAGTTCTTTTGGTCAAAGGCTGCACTACCAATCAACAGCTTCCTATAGCCACGGATAAACTTTCTGGTTCTCTGTACTAGCAGTTTGGTCCACTGTTTTTCGT